>NC_089875.1:97086461-97686461 GCF_040182565.1 Anser cygnoides
GGACATCGTTACTTTACTAACATAGATGTAACCTGACAACATTTAGAACATGTTATGAATGTAGATTTATTTTTAAGTATCCTGTCTAAAAACAGCCTTATCTTCCATTTGTACTGGCATAGAGAAAAATTAGCTTTCTGATTCCCTTTGAATATGCAAGCACAATCTGAGAATAATAGCCAAGATAGTTGATAGCTAAGATGTTAGTGCTGGAGGAAAAATGCCTGATCTCAGGGGATCTAACTGCATCATTAAACTAATGTCATTTAAGTTTGATAAAAAAACAACCCTTGTAATTCTCCCACCTGCAGCAGAATTATATTTCAGAAAGAAGAATCAAGCAGTAGCATGCGTGCTAATGTCTGCTAAATCATTTCCTTTATCCACCAACTGACAATAACATTTTTACAGAACCGATTTCCTAGACAAGCTAGTGAGAGTTCTGTGTCTTCCATTATTCAGTCTCTTTTGAGCTGTTAGTCCATAGATGGGAACTCCCATAGCTGTCTCCATTTTGAGAAGGAATGAATTATAAAAATGAGATTCTTTTTCATCCTACACACAAAATCTGTTTTCCCTGAGCAGAGGAGGAACAGGACTTTGTTTTTAGTTTCCTTCAGTCATCTTCTCAGTCATTTTTTTTTAGCCACAGAGCTCCCTTCTTGGAACCAGGTGCATGACTGCTTTTCATCCTGTCTTTTTCTCCTTGTATATATACACTCTTTTCAGACAGTGTCCTCATTCACAACCAGTCAAAGGGAGACCTCGCACACTGTACAGCTCATCTCCACCCTGGCTCTGATATTTGGCTACGTTCTCTAGGAGTTGGCATCTTAATTTTTATAGCTTGATGTCATTATATGAAAGAGTTTTAGTTGTTGCCTCTGTTTAAGATAGAAGAAGGCTGAACTAGACATTGTTCTGTTTAAACTGGGCTTGTTGCTTGATCAAAGACCCTTTCACAGGAATGACTAATACCTTCCAGAACATGAAATATCCATGTGCCTCTCATTATTTTCTATGCTTAGCTGTGATGCAAGAAAGCTGTTGCAAGTTTGATGCTAGCTAAATTCAATCAAATTTCCACTGTCTGGCCATTAGAAATTCTTCTGTAGAGAGCTGTTTTCCTGGTGGATCAGCCAATTAACACTTTTAAAGGACCTGATGGTGATCAAACTCTTGACAGCTTGGATTGCATCCTCAGTAACTTGATAAGCGTTGAACCTACAAGTGATATCAACTGAAAAATCATGTGCTAAATTGCACTTCTGTATCAGAGCCTAAGCCAGGAGGAATATACCTAACTGTACCATTCACATGGTAGCCACACTAGCTACAAAACAGCTTCACAAGGTGTCAGCACACAAACCACAGTAAACCTCTTTGTCCTTGAAGGCCACTTAGGCACCTGCCAGTGGGATAATAAGAATAAGAATGATCTGTGGAGCATGCTAGGTGTCTAGTAAGACCTTACTGTCATAACACTCTCCTGATTTGTGTCTGTCTCAAAAGTTAATAATACTAACATCCCCAGTAATAAAGAATTTAATGCAACACAAACCCTGTCTCATTGCTTAGGTGGTACCAGCTTTGTAAGGACTAGTAAAAGACCTTTGGACAAGTGAGTCAGCAAGTCCTTCAGCTCCACACTGAGTGCAGGATACCTGCTTTGGATGTGTAGCAGAATTGTTTATCCTATGTACCTCTAAAGATAGAATAGTGATGCTAGATCATATTTAGTAGATGGCCCCCTTTTAGCATATGTTTTATTATCTATGGCATAATGGTCACTTTTATCCACAATAACTTAGATGCTGAGCTGAGACATCCAAGACAGGACGATCATCTTCCTAGGAACAGAAGAGAGAGAGAACACATCAGAAAAGTTTCCAGATAACCAAAAACTTAGACAGGCTTGCCTGGAAGCCTTTCCTTACCACTGAATTAACTTAAAGGACCTGTGCTTTGAACTTAAGTGTATTTATTTATTGCTTTAAGATATACGGAGAAAAGGTTTTACCCTAACATGAGGCATGAATGGGTGGCTGATAAATACAAAGGTTTATTAAGTTCCAGATATATTTAACTTTGTGAACTGTAATCACTAGATCCCAACCTGGATTGGACACATGTAACTCAGATCCTTCTCAAAAATAAGGGTAGAACTTATTACTGTCACCAAGCAAGTTCTTTGTTTAGGAAATTTTGTTCGGATATCAATTTTCTGACTACAGCAGAGAAGAGAATGGACCTCAGAATCCAGTTTAGAAATTTCTGCTTTCCATTGTATGCATGAAAGCTGTATTCTTTTCAGGTTAATGCAGAGATAGCAATGTGAGAATTTTTTTTTCTTTTGTTAATTCTTTACACTTATGTTTAAAATATTTACTATTTATATACCTCTATTTTTGCATCTTGTAAAATATAAACCTTTAAGTCAGAGCTACAAGCTGCACTTCATATGCAATTGAACACAAATTACATCTTTGATATTATATATTTTTCTGTATTTTAAACTAAGATTATAAAGTACTTCTGGTACATGTCTTTCCCTCCTAACTTTTTTAGGAAGAAAAAAAAATGTAATTTTTACTAATTATTAAAAAAATATATTAATTTTTACTAATTACATTTTGAAATTGGCCAGTTGCAGTTGACAATGTGACATTAGGCATACTTGTTCATTGTAAGCATATTCTGCTTTTTAGAAATGGGTGAAGTCTACTACTTCAGACAATTTTAGTTGGCATATAAGACAAATTGCTATCATGATAAATGTATGGCTTATTACTAATAAACTGATTCAAAATACCATGATTATTTAAAATATATTAATCCTTTAGAATGTAAAATAATCCATACAGCATATTCCTACCTGGTGATTTATTCCTCAACTAAGGATGCTAAAAGCTGTTTTGATAGACAGATAGATGTATTTTCTTACTTATTGGTTTTTTTACTGTTATTTCTAATATCATGAAATGATTAGCAATCTCCTTTTCTCAATATTTGCCCTTGGTTTTATTTAGGAAATATTCTTGACAATGAATTAATTTCTTAGGAAAAAATATGACAGCTGAGGGAAATAAGTGCAGACACACCCAGAACAAGAACAGAAGAACAGAACCGCTCTCATGTGCGGGAGGTTTCCATTATTGTTTTTGACTGCTGCACTCAATTTGTTCTACTCTTGAATTATGGGATCATCTCAGTCATAAACAGGTAGAGAAAATATTCAGTAATTTGGATGTTTTGCATAAATTTAAGCATATCCATGACTGATAATGCATTTGAAAGAACCTATCATCTGCTAGTTCCCTGAAGTCAAAACACTACTACAATGAAAAACTCTCTTAATAAAAACGAAGGGCAAGGAATTAAAAATAAAATAGTAGCAAAATAAACAGTGGGGAAAATATTAGAAATACTTCCAATATGCCTGCATACCTTTGATTATTTTTATTCATTAGCATAGCAGGATTCTTTCTTGGCTTATCGTTAGAGGTAATTCTCTGTGCTTAGCCATACACATTTTCATATCAAGAAAGAGCTGCTGTTCAGACGAAGTACAGGTGGACAAATAATCCACTCTGTGCCAACTGCAGTGTTTGTTTCTGAGTGTGCTTCCCAAAAGTGTGTCATTAACACAGTGAGTTAAAGATGACACTGAGAGGTAGCTGGTACTGAATTATTTTAAAAATAAATAAATGAATGAAAGCAACATCAACTATACATATATATACACACATATATATATACATACATTTGCATCCTTTAATAAATAAAGGATGAGTTACTTTCTAGTGCCTTATGGAGGCTGGAGAAACCTTGAGAATATATGGATACTTTCAACTACTTTCTGTAATACTTGTCTTGTATCTCCTTAAAGGAATAAATTAAGGAGTTTGTAGTGTATAAACAGGAATGAGAAATTTAGGAAATAAATAGTGTATACATTCAACAGCAATCTGTGCTATATGATAATAGGATGCTTTTTGCTGAGGAAGTGTAAAAGCTTCTTAGTATTGAGTATACAAGCCGTTACTTTTAAAAATACTGTCTATTTTACAAAACAAGGGAATGGAAGCTCAGCATATCTGGCATATGCAGGAGATAAAAATGGAAATTTGGCTAGCAGATGGTTTCAAAGAAAAACTGCTAACTTTGTTTAAACTAGACTACTTTGGAGAAGTTTTTTTTTTTTTTTTTTTTTTTTTTTCCTCTACATGAACATGAGATCATAGCTAGGGAGAAAGAACAGTTAGCGGTTCATTGAACTTTGACTATTCATGGTGACACAATAGAAGACAGGAATCATTACTTTTTAGTACATCCTTAAACTATCATTATTGCTATGGACCTGCTTTGAATTATGCTGGGAAACATATAATGGGTCAGCTATCATTAGATAAAAATAAATTGATATAGCAACTGCTTCAAAACCCCTTTCAGATACCTAAGGGCTGACAAACTAGTCTGAAATGAATAATCTGAGAGATTATAGGAGTTTCTGATAAATTTAAATTTTTAACAAAGAGACAGAAATGTATGCAACCTCTGAAGACATTGATATTACTCATTATTTTACATATTTCAATATTTTTGTTAGTTGTAAGATTTGCTACAAATCCTGACGAGCTCACGGTGAGCATTTGATGCCTGCTATTTTAAAAACAGACTCTACATATAACACTACTAATGACATTTGACATCCTTGGATGACATTTTGTATCCTTGCTGGGTAACTTAAATGCAGAAAGTAGAAATTTATATCCAGAAAACCAATCTAGAAATCTTGCACTCCAGAACTGCCTAGCTCAAGGACACTAGGCATATTCCTGGTCAGTCAGAGATTTTCCTACAGGATTAAATCAGGCACTGTGCATGCTCAGAAGTGTGGAGAGCTAGCTATTAACTCCATCTTTAACCTAGCATAATTCTGTGATGTAGTGGAAGAGAGTTAACAAAAGGACCTTAGTAGATACAGAAACCTCTCACATATGATAAAACACTAAAAAAAATAACCAATAGGCAGGAAAAAAATGCATCTCAGAATGTTTTAAGAAGCTGTTCTTTTAATTTCTAATGAAAACAATGTAATGGGCTCTAAACCATTGTCCTAGAGGACACTAATCATAGTCAATGCATTTTTATAAGTTTTGAAATATTTTTAGTGTCCCTTTAAAATATTCTTCTTTCCTTCTCTAACTATTCCTAATATTATTTCTATCTTCATTGTGGTCACACTGTCTTCTTTCTCTACTTAGCAGTTTTTAGTAAGAGAGCATTTAATCTTATTGATCTTATTCATGTTTCTTGATTAGACACCCTAGTCCTAGTTGTCCCCTTCCTTCTGAAATCATTGTTGAGGTCAATTTCAATTAAAGTTGGGTTGTGTCATACAATTCTGATTAGGCTTTTGATTAGGTCAGTCTTGGGCAGTCTGTGCTCAGGTTTCTGGTTCAAACACATGCTTATCTCTAACCAAATCCACTGAAGCCTGTCTGTCCTTTATAACTTGTTGTAAAGATTTGACATTAGACTGATGGGCGTTTTTCTGCCTTATGGAGCATAGATCCAAAACTGGCAGATTTATGAAAATCATAACTATTGGACTACAAACTTTACTTGCTACTTCTTTCGGGGTTCAGGGATTAAAGAGATTACATATAGATTTGAATCCAAATAGATTCTGCTTTTTACATTTTATCATTTGTATTCCTTTAGAGTTTATCACATTACTAATGTTTTACGTTATCTTTTTTGCTTTTATTTCCATTTTTCCCAAATGGTACTTCAGAACACATTTCACCAACGTTGCACAGGGTGACTCTTACCTGTGTTTGTTCCTTAAGTTCAATATTTCTATTTCAGTAACCTTATTCCTTGTAACAGGAATTACTATTGTAATAGTTACAAAACAAGTTTCACTGAAAATCAAGACAAAATATTGTCTTGGTTTGTCAAAAAATTCTTTGGGCATCATGCCTAGATAATTTTCCTCCTCATTGCAGCACTGATTCTACTTCTTTCCAATTTTCGTTTGTTTGTTTGTTTGGTGGTTTTTGAATTTCCATTTTGTGATTCTTTGCAGTTTGTGAGATACTACTCAGCTTTCTTCATTAACCTGTATTTTCTCCTTAATACTTTCAGGGTCTTTTTTATTTCTAATATTGTGCATGAAGTGCCTTTTTTATGGAGAAGTAGAACCTCAATGTCTTTTCTTTTTCATGTGAGCTACAAGAATCATGATGTTTTATATTCAACTTGAAAGAAATTCTATATGTTATGGCTAAGTTTCTGACGAACTTGACCCCAGCTGACTTCAGTGAGTCTTCTAACAACAACCTGACTTTTTTTCTAATCATGTCATTTTACAGACCAAATTTAGAAAAAAGTAAATTACCAGCTTATGAGGCACAAGGAATGGTGTGTCCAACTTCTATGAAGAGGTGAAGAGAGAAGGGATAGGAATCTGTGATTGCTAGTAGACAAAGGAAGGACTGATCTTAAAGTAAATCTTCAATTTTTAAAGGTTTATAACATGAACACAAACACTTAGCTACAGTTTCCTGCTTATAAAAAAACAAACAAAAAAATCAAACCAAAACAAACAGAAAAAAACAAAACAACAAAAACACTTTAGATTTAGCTTACTGTTTTAGCTGTTTATTTATTTTCCATTCAGTTGAACCAACTTGTGATTATTCAATTTCTTAGTGTCTATCAATTCGTCAATGAAGTTCTCACTGCTTTCTAGAACAAAGTATGAAAGAGGACTTTTTCTCTTGAGTACCTCATCTTATCATGAAGAACTGATGTTCTCCATATTGTCCAGATTAGAAAATCCCATGAAGAATACAAATACTACAGGAACTTTGTCTACAAAAAAAAAAAAAAAATGTTGACTTTTTTTTTCACTTGAAACCGATCGTATAATGGACTCCAAACATTTCTCTGTAAACTGTGCTTTTCTTCTCCAGATTGATTTGGATCCAAACAGATTCTACATTTTGCATTTTAATATTTTTATTCCTTTAAAGCTTATCACATTACTAATGTTTACACTGTCTTTGTTTTTATTTCCATTTTTCCCAAATGGTACTTCAGAATACATTTCATCAATGTTGCACAGTGTGACTCCAGCCTTAATTGTTGTAGTGTTGAATAGTATCAGAGAAATCTTAACATGTACTTAAAGTCATTGGTATCTTTGTAGTCCCTTCCCCATTTCCCTATGATAGGTTGCAAAGAACAAAAGAAGTTTCCAGCAGGTTAGTATTTGGGCTTCCTTTACTCCATTTGTTTTGATCTATCTTTGATTAGATAAAATGCAATAACAATGGTGCAGAATATAATGAAGCAAGACTAAGGCTGAATATTCAGGTTTTGAGAACTAATTTAAATTCTGTGACTGAGTCTGGCTTTTGAGATGATGTAAACTTGTTATAATTCAGATATCTCAGTGGTTAATACTGTTTTATTTCTGCTGAACCTCTTCACCAATTTAAATATTTTTAAACTACTTTTTATTTGAAAGACTGTGACATAAAGCGGATTTATTTATTTATTTGTTTGATGCTGATGATGTAGAATGAATTTTTGCATGTGCAGATCCCTGAGGCACATATCCTGACCTAGCTGACCCTGCTTTGAGCTGAGGGTGGGACTAGATGATCTCCAGACATCCCTTTCAACCTCAGCAATAGTGGGATTCTGTGATTCTGTGAATTCCACTCTCTGCCCCCAGACTAACAGTTACATCTTATGTCTTCATCGTCCAGACTGGAACTTGTAGTTATATCAGTATGTCAGGCCGCCGCTATGATTTTCTTCTCTTTGGTTGCACTCTTAAAACGTGATAATTCTTCAGTGAAAAACCACAGAATTGAGAGTAGTTTTCAGATGAGCTTAAAATCTGTGAAAGATCTACTTCAGTCCTTATGACTACAAGGCATCAGTGGCTGATCTTCTTGCCCTATATTCACAAGTGAATTCCAAGACATTTTGACATTGTAAGTGTTTAGTCTAAGGACTGCTATTAAAACAGGGGAATGTATTCCCTCATATTTTCCTTTGTGCAGTATTTTCATTTATTTCAGCTCATATCCTTGAACAAGAGATAAAATAAAGAAGTAGTGGAGCTGAAATTTAGATCTGTGCCAGTGGAAACACTTCTGCAGTCTGTCTTTGCCAAAAGGAAATCACAGGAGGCACTATTATTGGTGATACTTGTTCTAAATCCCACAGAGAGAGAGTTTGTTTCATTTTCTTAGGAGACTTAAGGTAAAACTGAGCCAACTGGAGGGATTTTTTGAGGAATCCAGGATGATTCCTGTTTTAGTAAAATCAGAAGGAGTTTCTAGGAAGACCTGAAAATGATATTTACTTGTAAAAGTTAATAAACAGTATTTTGTGGTTTAGACTTTGCTTCTTTCAACCAGTATTATCTATCAGAGCTTTAAAATGAGCCTGATCTCAAAATTTATTTTAACTGCACGATATTTGTTTTCTTTCCTTTAATAATTGTACCTTTTCATACATCACTTCAAATAGCTTAATGGTATGATGTTTTTGAAATTTATGTTCTAAGTAACATCTATAATTATGGTGTTTGAACAGTAATCTTTTCATCCGTTGCTGTGGGCTGATACTCTGGGTCTTTTGCTTTCATCATGGAGCTATTTTTAACTGTTACCCTTATGGGCTAATAATTTAGAGAGTAGCTGTTACATATAAATCAGTTATCCACATTTTTTCCCTAAAAAAAAATAAAATAAAATAATTGTTGCTTATGTACATGTTGAAGGAGGATTGCATTAATATGTAGAAATTCCATCAGCAACATATCTAGTTTTTGTTTTTTTTTTTCAAATTTTTAATCTAAATTAGAGAACTGTCAGCTCATACTTTATTACTAAGAAATCAAAGAACAGATTTTCCATTTAAAATATTTTATTATTCAGATTGTTCAAATTACTAGGTAGATTAATTAATTCAGAGACTAAAACTCAGACCTCAGTTTAATGCATGTGGAGTTGCATAAATACAAGTAACATCAAAATTTTGCATGGTGGAAAACAACCACTACATCCTTACATGTTAACAAACAGTACCTAATATAAAGAGAAAAGAAGAAGAAGAAGAAGAAGAAGAAGAAAGAAGAAGAAGAAGAAGAAGAAGAAAGAAGAAAGAAGAAGAAGAAGAAGAAGAAGAAGAAGAAGAAGAAGAAGAAGAAGATGTACTCTCACAATAAATATAATGAAAAAGGAAAAAAATCAATATCACAAATGACAAATCTCTTGAGAATGTAAAAATGTGTTTATATTTTTTAAATTTTAAATAAGAAGTCAGAAAAAATGGTTAATAGAGTCTTCAGGTATTTTTAGCTAAAGAAAACATGTCAAAGTTTCTAAGGGCTGAAGATACACCTACTACTTGCAGGTAGAGTTTGCAACATCAGCAAGAATGTTAGTATTAGTGGCTTAAGGGAGGATGTAGTAGAGTACTCAGAAACATCCACTTCTACATTTTGCAAGTTTACTTCCAGCCCGTGTCTGGCTCCTTTTTTTTCAATAACTTGAACAGGAGAAATGTATTCCATTATGGCTACCAAACCTTGTAAACTGTTGGTTAAATCTGTCTTTTTAGATATTGTTTTTACAAAAAATCCAGCATAATTCTAAAGATCTACATATGTTAAGAAAGTTACAGTCTTCATGAGATTGGACCTTGTGTCTGAAGTGGTAAAATAGCTTTAAAGCCCAGTTGCTTGGAGATTGAATATGTGCTTGTACAGCATGTGCAGATGACAGCACAGATTTATTTTATACATATTTATACACACACATACACACACATACATACAGCCAGGAGGAGATTTCCTGGATATAAATTTATAATTAAAATACAGAAGGAACACATAACAAATATTGAAAGAATTTACTTCATTGAAAGAGTGTTTCTTAGGGCACAATTCCTATTTTCTTAGGGTTCATTAATCCAATGAACTAGCAGACAGGAGAGGAAAGCAGTCATTTTGTTTGTGTGAGTTTTATAGAACTTTTATATGCGATTAGAAAAGAATACAATCCCCTTGTTTAAAAAGTAACATCTAAATTTTGAGTCAAAACCGGTCCATTACTAAGGAATGTAAATTGACATAGTTTTTTTTTTTCTTTTTCCGTTTATTTTTTTTCCTGTAAACAATATAAATAGAAATCTATGTCAAATTTAAAATATTTAGGAATTAGACTTACTGAAATCATCCTGCATTCACAAAATGTGCTTAGGAAAAGAAATCAAACGGGCATTTTTATCACTACATTTGGTTTGATAGCAAAATAAATACAAGGGAGAAACAACACATCTGGTAGCATATGATGGACAAAAATATAACAAGCCAGCAGTTGGATGAATCATTGCAGAGGCTCTGACAAAAATACACTGACCTCACTCTGACATTTAGTTAAAACATCAATCTTTTGTTGTTTGTATGAACCTTTCTTCAAAATAAGGTAATTAAAACAAAAAGGCAGGCAAACAAATAAAATTAGTAGGTTGCATTTTATGTGGGGTTGTTAACATTTCTGGTCAATGGATTTCTTATCTATTCACATATTTACTCACAGGTTAAGATATATAGAAGTTTTTGTACACAGACATTGTATTCAGAATTTATTTAGAATAGCATTTAAGTGAGTCCTTCAGTGCTACTGAGTTCAACCAAGGGAAAATAATAATAAAAAAAAGCAAAAAATCCTTAGCTGTTTAGCAAATGGAGAAATACATTCTAAGGAGTTACGAACTGAGGTCTTGAGCCTATTATTTGGCCAAGACAAAACTGCCAACTTAAGCCTGTACAAGTTAAGCCCACCACATAATTTCTGAAATTCAACATTTCTTCTCTACCCCAATACAGATGCCTCAGAAGAGCTAATCAAAAACTGCATTAAAATTGAGAAGATGCTTAAAGCTACCTGAGAAGGAAAGCATCACAGTGAAATGGTCTTAAAATCTGTACCTTCTGGAATTTTGACAACTAAGCCAGAAATTACTGTGGATCTGTTAGCAAGTAGGGCAGTCCAGTAAGAGCAAATGCATCAAGCAAAACAATGCTCAGGATCGGACATCCACACTATATGTTTCAGAGGGCTTTTCTAGCCAAGAGGCCAGCTTGGTCCCTGTGGCTGAATGCTCACTAGTGCCTGAATTGTATCAGAAGCAGACCTTCCAGTTCAATTCCACACAAAATGAATCGAGTCTGTGTGTGCCTGATGTGAATCAAAACATAGTCATTGAGGAAGGTTCACGGGTCATTTTGTAAAATACGTCCTCAATACGAGCTAAAGCACCAATGTAGTTTCCCACTTTCCAAACTCTTCTTTTCAGATGAGAAGTCTATAATAATTCTTAAAAAGAAAATTCTAACAAGCATTCTTAAAAGTACAAGTGGTGGTGATTCTGCCTGCTATCAGATTAGAGGGCACAGTTTTCATTTCTTAGATGATCTGAAGCAGTAGGCAACATCATCATTCTCCTCTGCTCATTTTAACTGCCCATCTGCTCATCTGCTCTCTGATACACTCCAGTACAAGTTATTTTGCTTCATTGGCCCAGGTTTACCTGGGGAGTGGAAAATCCTTCCAATATTCTGCCAAATAGAAGCTCAAACTTTGTTCTAAGGCTCTACCTAGAACTAAGTGATGATACACACACGAAGATCAGTGTACACAGGCACTTCCAGCACCGAGATTAGGTCGCTGGTACTGTTTAGTTTTGTCTTTTGGTAAGAGAGAATGGAAAAACCCTCTAAGAAAAAAGAGAGAAAGGTATACTTCTTACACTTCACATAGTCTTTCTCACTTCCCTTTTCTCTCTTCCCACAATTTTCATCTTTCTCAACTGCTTTGTGGTGCTTAGTTTGCTCCTTCATATCCAGACTCAAAGACCTCTGCACTGGCAAATGTGGGATGACATACAAATGGAGAGCATGGAGAAAAAGAAAAAGGGCATTCTTTTTACCAAAGTTGACTGACAGTGATCTGGTATTGGGTAGTAGCCTGATGGGATTAATTTTACAAGATTCTTTCTCCAGCAAGAGGGAGACATTCCTCTAGGGGAGTTAAGAGTAAATCTGTACAGCCTCCTGGCAGTACTTTATTCACAGAGGAAAGAACATCCCTAGAAAGATTAACCCCACTTCTGTGAAGTAAGCCTTTCTTCTAATTGCTTTTTATTTAAATATAGTAAGATCTTCAAGCCAGGGACTTCCTTTCATGTATGTAATCACCTAAAATACTTGGCACTATTAAATTAAATACATACTTAGCTTTAATAATTAATATCATTCCTTGTGGTAGAGTTAAACTCCATCTCACTGTTCTGGACTCTTTCCCTTTGAAGTTTACAAGGAATAGAGATGTTGTCCAGTCAACCCATTGCAATAACTTTCCATCTGTGTGGAAGGAGAGAGCATCTGCTCCTCTTAGAGTGTATGGTCAAGGACCTTTTTAGTGCAAAAAGTGGATAATAAGAGAAGAGGGAAGCTGTAAACAAGAACAGAGGCACAAATCTGACAGACAAACATAGAGACACAGATAAGAAACAAACCTAATCAGACACAGTAATTGGCAGGCTATCAAGAAGCTGCAAGCAAACCTGGGCTTTGCAAACCTGAGGGTTGAGGGTGATGGAGGAGGTTGGTAGGAATATGCAAGCTGATGAGGGAATATGAAGGGGAAAGGGGAGCAGGGAGGAGGGAACAGAGAGAAAGGGGTATAAAAAGGGGCAGTTATGTGTAAAATGGAGCTGATCAGTACACTTGTCTGACTGAGCCCCACCTCTGATCATCACAGTCTGTTTTTTTTTATTAAACCTTTCCTTAACTATTTCACTCTCTATCTTGTGTGTTTGGGTCTGCATTTGGTCAGAGGTGCCAAGTGGGAGGAGTGTCCACACTGGTATCTGGGGGACCTGTGGACATGGGGTGCCTGTGAGAGGTGTGTGTTTGTGTGTCTGCAGTGAGCATCAGACTGGACCATCTGGCAAGTAGGAGACCCGTGGGGTGAGTAAGAGGGTCTGGGGTCTGATTGGGGATATTGGACAGACAGAGGGGCCATGCCAGTACTCAAGGGATCCATGAAGGTGCATGTGTGTTTGTGAACCTAGAAAGTATTGAGTGTACCCCTGCACCAGTGACATTTTGCTTCTGCCAGCCCTAGAGGAGAAGGGCTTATGACTTCTGTGAATCCTATATGTAAGTGCTGTTGATGCCAGTGCCCTGTCTGTGTGACCAGCTGTGTCCATGTCCTGTGGGTGTCCTGGATGTCTTTGGTAGCTGTTCAGCTTCACTAATGGACGAACCTGCAAAAAGGGAAGCTGCAGCTGCTCTTGTGGCTGAGCAGGAGGAGTCCTGGGCTGGGGCTGCTGGAGGAAACCTAACATCCCTTCACTGTAACCACAGTCAATTTCGTAAGACAAATTTTTGATCATTAAATATTCCGTGAATGTATGAGAAATAATTGCCCTTCCTTTTGGAAGTTGTTTGAGAAATGAGTATTAAGGTACTCTATAAATGATGTGTTTTCAAAATTACTTGTGGAATAAAGTCCTTAACCTTTCCAAGAAACATTAGTCTACATAGCTTTTATTTTTAGAAATAATTATACAGTATCATATATGTAAGTAAAAAGGAAAAAGTAATTATTTCTACAATAGATCTAATTCAAAAAAAAAGGTTTTATAGAAGATGGAAATGTCAACCTTTAATTAAGATCATGCTGGACTAAAATTAAAAAATGCCTGTTTAATAAAAAGTAAATATTCCTTCAATTCAGTGTATACTGGGGAATTATAGTAACAAGTTACCAGCTAAACAGACTAGGAAAAGGAAAGATTCTATATTTTATAAGATTCATTCACTATTGTTTCCGGTTTTATTAATATTTTGCTGCAATAAGTTATTACATAAAATATTTGATTATATGGACACAGACTTTATTCTCTTCATTGTGTGGTTCTAATTTGCTTTAAGAGAACTAGTTTCCAGTTCTCCAGATCAGCACAAGAGAAAAGGGAAAAAAAATCATCCAGATGTTGGGATGGTTACCATTCTTAGTGTCCTAGGATACCTAATGTTACTGTGTTTAAAAAAAAAAAAAAACAAAAAAAACCCCAAACAAACAAACAAAAAAAAAAACAACAAAAAAAAGCAGGAAGTCCCAAGATCATACTACCAAACACTGAGCACAGTATTTATAAACACATTCTAGATTTTCTCTATAGATATCTAATCCTCAAATACAACCCACATGACAGGAGATGTACAGAATATGGCAAGTACCTCCAGACTGCATTCAGCCTACTGTCTTGAAAAAGGCCTTTAAGACTTATCTTGGAATAAATATATTAATCCTGTCTGTCTTTCATTACTTTTTTTATTTTTTTTATTTTTTATGAAATTCAATAATGTCTCATTAATTATAGATGTACAGGTGTACAGAATACACCTTTTTGATAAGCAAGGGCTGTTCCATGCAAAGTAAAGAGAGGATGTGTATACGTGTGCATGTAAAGATGTTCTCTGATGGCTGGTGTTTTGTCAGAAGAGTTCTTTAGCACTTCAGGATGGGTTGCAAAGCACCAGAATACTGGAAGCATTTGAGATATTTTTTAATTGAGAATGATAAGAAGGAATATCAAAACTTTCAGGAAGGATTATTGAATGCTGGCTGCCTACCTGCAGAATTAGGGAACAGATAAGTATTTAAAGTTTAGTTTAAAACTTGTGAAGCTGCCAGATCTTAGCACTCCAGAAAATCAAGCTGGAAGCTTATGAAACCGGCTTGCTGAATCTAAATGGGGCTAGTGAATGTGTCTGTCTCTATTGGTGAGACTGGCCATCAAGAATTCCAAGCCCCTAAGACCAGTTTCGAAATCTGGAGAAGACTTACCCTTGGAAGAGAAAGACCATGTCAGCGAATATTTAAACAAACAAATCATACGCAAGTCTACAGGACCTGATGTGGTGCAGGCATGAGTGCTTGGAAGCTGGCTAATGTCACTGCAAGACCACTCTTGACTATCTTTGAAAGGTCACGGCCATCAGGAGAATATTCTGAAACCTGGAAGAAAGCAAATATCACTCCTATCTTCAAGAAGGACAAGAAAGAGGACCTGGGAAACTACAGTCACAATGGTCTGCCCCATCTTGACTCTGTGGGAAGGTGATTGGAGCAAGTGTTTTCAAACATATGAAGGACAAGAAGCTGATTGAATCTAGTCAGCATGGATTTACAAAGGGCAGATCATGCCTGACAAATGTGGTACCTTTCAATGAAATAGCTAGCTCAGAATATGAGGGAAGAGCAATGGATGTTATTTATCTTGATTTTAAGAAGATTCTTGATGCTGCCTCCCATGCTATTCTTCCTGACAAACTGATGCAGTTTGGACTACATAAGTGAGGTGAACTGCTGGGCTCAGAGGGCTGTGATCCAGCAACACTCTGTCCAGTCACTAGTGGAATCCCCCAGGCTACCAATATTGTTCGATGCTGTCATTAAGGATCTGTATGATGAGACAGAATGTGCCCTCAGCAAGTCTGCAGATGTTACAAAACTGGGAGAAACAGCTGATACATTGGAGAGTAGTGCTGCCATTCAGAGGGACCTGGTCAGGCTGGAGAAATAGGCTGACAAGAAGCTTATGAAATTCAACATGACTAAAGGCAGAGTCCTGTCCTTGGGGAGTGTATTGAGCATAACTGGCAGGTAGTGTGTGGGGACTTCAGGAGTGACCTGTGTAGGAAGAGGTCAAGGACTGTCCTGTGCTAGTCACAGCTGGCTCCAGTTGGCTTAAGAACAGATAAAGTAGACCCATTGTGTGCCAAAAATCAAACAAATCAGAAAATTTTATGGTGCCTCTGCAAAAACATTTAAGAAAAGGCAGTGACCGCTAGGAGATACAAAAGAGGTGCCAGGGAAAGAGACTTGTCACAGGAGGAGAGATACCAGATCTACAGTGCAGCCATCTGGAAAGCACCTTTGCAGAGAAGGTGCTGGGTGTCCTGGTTCTCAGTGATATTCAATGAAAGGACAAGAAGCAACAAACACAAATTGAAGAACAGGAAATTCCACTTAAATATAGAAGAAAAATTTTTCACCGTCTGTGGTGAAACACTGAAACACGTTGCTCAGAGAGGATGTAGAGTTACCATGCTTGTAGATACCAAAAACTTGACTGGATATGGTTCTTGGTGACCTACTCCAGTTGACCCTACTTTGAGCAAGGATGTTGGACAAGATGATCTTCAGAGGTCTCTTCCCAGCTCAGTGATTCTGTAATTCAGTGATTCTGTAAGTCATCAAAAAAGCTGTTTCTGTCATTCTCAGAGCATTTGGAAAGTTTTGTTGATTGTGCTATATGTGGGTTTTGTTTCTAGACATGGAAAAAATCATCAGAGGATGAGGTAGCAAGGGCTTTTTTAATGCAACAGCTAAGTGTTTGGAACACTTTTCTGTGAGGTAGAAGGCCTCTGTTCACTATCCACCTCTGCATAGGTCTTGTTTGAGCTTACCATAACCAACCTACCAAAGAGTTCCCATGAAAATGTCCTTATATCTTAAGCTTGATTCTGAGATGTATAGCTCTGACATTCAATTGCTGGAACTCTTTCATTTTCAGGTTGTGCTTAAACGTATAAATAATATTGAAATGACTTTGTCATTAGGATAGTCATAAGAAAAGTGGAGTTCTGTAAATGAGTTCCCTTTCCCATTCTGGAAAGCTTTTTTTCACAAGTAAGTATCCACAAGGGATGACTGAGGATAACCTACTGAATACTTATCCTGGTAGATTATTCTGCTGGGAGCTCAGAATATGAGTTCAGCCCACCTTCATTGTGTAAATGGAATGAAATACAGATGTTACACATATTGGACTAGTTCTTTAACAACTAGGTGCCTGTTCAAAGGAAGACTGCTTATATTATCACCGTCACTGTGGATTTAACTTGGTTTTTGTTTGCTTTTCTGGAAAATGTCTGCAGGGGATTGGGCCACTGAAAGTGGGTCAGGGGCTGGACCGCTTTTATTGGTCTTCACAAGAAGCGAAGTATTGTTTTGGCAAGAAAAAATGAAAATAATTTTGATGACCTTATTTGAAACATTTTTATAAAATTGAGTGCTGAGTCAAAGAGCCCATTGTGAAGGTAACTATAAACTGAGGCTTTTTCTTTATAAATTGGGATGAATTCACAGAGAATGGAAAAATGAAAAAAAAAAAAAAAGAAACACACTACAAACGCAAACACAAACGTGATTTTCATTCAAGGTTTGTTGAGTACCATGGTCAACCGTAATGTTTTACGAACAACATTAAGATATGTGACTGCCATAGCACTTAAAATTATGTTGGCCTTGTGTGGAAGTACTGAAGGCAATTCCACTTCCACTGACTATAAATTAATTTGTGCAGAACTTGCTGTTCTTCTTTCACCCAACTAATTTGCAGAGGTACTAACAACAGAACATTATGCTTTTTGCAATTCATTTTCTCTGTCTATCTGATGATATTTGCTCACACACACAAACAAAAAAAAACACCCACCTCTAAATCCAGAAGAACAGACTTTCTATAGAACAGACTTTCTGTTAAATACAACAGCTATGAAGCTAAGGTAAACATTAAAAGTTGGAAAAGACCTTCAAGTCCAACCATTAACTTGACCTGCTGAGTCCCATCACTAAACCATGTCTCTTAGTGCTACATCCACATGTCTCTTAAATACCTTCAGGGCCGGCAACTTTACCACTTTCCTGGGCAGCCTGTTCCAATGCTTGACAACCTTCTTCCATGAAGAAATTCTTCCTAATATCCAGTCTAAACCTCACCTGGTGCACCTTGAGAACATTAGCTGATCATGCTCGAAGTTGTGATTTTTCTTAAGTATGTCACACAACTTGAATAATCAAATTTAATTTACAAATTAATTTACAAATTAATTTACAAACAATTTACAAAACAAGATTTTTTTTATTTACAAATTTATTTTTCAAAACAAAACATACTTCTAAATTAGCAAATTGAACAATTTTGTCATTCAAAGGCCATCAAAGAATGATATTATATATATTATTTATTAAAACTCTCAGACCTCTGAGGAAGGTCATTGTCGACTGTCTTTCAGGAACTTTCCCTGGACTGGACTAAATTCTGAATTGTGCTCCGGAATTGCCTGGGACAGTGCTAGCTGGTCAAGACTGCCAGGTACTGTTGTAACAATTAAGTAGTTTAGACAGTTGAGTTGCCAAGCCTATTCCTTTTACCGTGCTACTTTATTTTCTAATATAGAATATGCAGGGTCTGAGAAGGTCCAGTAAAGTAAACAAATTCCAGCAGGCAACACAGCAAAAGAGAACTTTAAAATATAGGAAAAATTAAAAGCCTGTAGCCCAGAGCTACATCAGAAAGACAAAATAATTTACACTTACATGTTGGTTTTTATTTTTATTTTAAAAATGTATTTATGTTTTACAAATAGCAAAGAGATCTGTCAGAGAAGTAGTTTCAGGTCATGACATCATGTGACCCAGACAAATTACACCTAATGGTTTTAAAGAAAGTAGCCAGAGAGCTCAGTGGATCATCATAAAGTCCAATGAATGATACATTAGGAATTAATCTTTGAAAATAGCAGGAAATCCAGAAGACAGCTGCTCACATATTTCACATAGTTATTACAGTTATCATATCTAACATTTAGATATGGTAAAAAAGGGTGAATCAGAGCATCACTTCTAAGCAACATAATAGCTAATTCAGGGCTAGCAACAAGGAATTAGTACATTATCTGACCAGCACAGAGTGACTGATAGTATACAATCACACTTCAACCCTTGCAAGAAGCTCAAAGGAGAATCTTAAAAGAGGACAGACTCAGGAAAAAAAAAAAAGAGAGAGACCTGTGATGTGGTGATTGAAAAGCACACTCTATCCATCTAGTCAGAAAGTGACTATGGAGGTCACTTGCCATGGGTAGCAGGTACTCACCCAGTGTGGAAAATAGAGAAGTTTTTCAATCCAACAGACAAGAGCATGCTGCTAGAAGTTGAAGCCAGGCCACTTCCCTGAGGATGAAAATTAAACATTAGAACAGTTCATCAAAGGAGATGGGGGAATGTTTAGCTTTCACAAAGATATTGAATTTCATTTTAAAAGCCAGTCATTGATCCATCTCCTGGGTGCAATTTTGTAGCTAGCATACAAAGTGAGCCAGAGTGTAACACCATGTCATCCCATGGCAACACTTGAGTTCATCTGTGCTGAGCTTCCCCAGTACAAGGACAGGGCACCTTAGCCTGGGTCAGTGTCCTCAGAGTGTCCTGTCATGTCCTCTGCCCAGATCCTGCCCAAGAGCCTAATACCAGCCAGTCTCTCTGGAGCCACCACAGCAAGACAAGTCCCATCCTTGGAGCTACACACGCCGCTAGTGAACCCTAAGGGGGCTAATTCTAGCTTGTGCTAAACAGTCTTGATTTTGGAGCACTGTAGGATTCTTTTGCATTTCATCCTGTCGCTGCCATCCACATCAGTCTTTGGACAAAAAGACTGTTCAGCTTTCAGCTCTAATTTATGTCCCACTGTGTACATGGCCAAAATATAACTGCTCAGGTTACATGTTAAAAACAAACAATCCCTCTTCTCCCACACCAACTAAATACTTCTGCAGTTAGAAATGGCTAACTGTTGGCTGGTAACTGAAAATACAACTATTGTGGCTGTGAAAATGAGCAAATTTTATCATAGAATTAACACATTAGTGATTGCTAAGAACAGATGACAACACTAAAAAGAACTGTATTAGCAACAGTTTAAGGGACAACCTGTTGTAAATAAATATAGCTCCCAAATCCAATCCTCTCTCCTCTCTTCTGAACTAGTAAATGTTTTCTGGTTGTCCAGGCCTAAGCTTCCCATCAGCCCCCAGCATGCTGTGGCTGTGCTAGGGCATTGCTAACACCATTAGCAGTCTGTTAGTTAAGGATCCTAACGAAAGGGTTTTGGCAAATGCTGCAGTTTTTCCTATCATAGTAAATAACGTGGATGGATTGACTGACATTGCATCATCCGAAGGCCAGCTCGGACACCATGGCGGATACATACAGCTCAGTTCTCTTCTCCATAAAACCAGGAGGTGGGCACATCCAAACTATGCTGGGAGTGGTCTCTATATGGCACATGCTAACTCCTAAGCTGGGACAGTCCTATTATACCCAGCCCTGCCAGGGTCAGTGCAAAGAAAATAAAGGTGAGGAAAATAGCACAATAACAGCTTGGTGTTTGGGTCCGTGCACCAGCCCTTTTAAAGATCTGAATGCACACGAAGAAGAGGAAGGCAGAGCATCTCAGCAGCACAACACTAGCAGCATTAACAGAGCTCTACTATATTACAGTGCTGTAATAAAATCCAGTGTGTTTTTGGACTTGCCTGTTCGAAGGGAGTGGGCCCAAACTTAAAGTGCTATTCTGGACAGGAGGTTTACTAGGAGGAGAATATGTGGTGTGGGCTTGGGGATTTTAGATGTATGGCTGGGAACAAAGCTAGCCAAGCATCTGACCCAGTCTAACCCCAAGGTTATCAAAAGAAGTGAAGACTATGTCATGTCCATTTATTATTTGACAATCTGCACTAATTAAATTAAAGAAATGACCAAAGATGTCAAATTCAAACGCACAGTGCTTCAACACTATTTTTAATTTCTACTAAAGAAACCCCCCAAAAATAGCTTTCTTAAATGCAGAGTGGATGTAGTGGGAGGGATTTGACAACTGTAACTAGCCTAAACTCTCAGTAGAGAAAGACTGAACCTCATTGTATTACTCCAGAGCATAGTGAAAGTGTACAGAAATTTCCTGTTAAGCTTTCATTTCCTGTTAAGCTTTCATAGCAGCAAAAAGAATTAAAACATAAATGAATGTAAATACATTTTCTCATACAAATAAATAAATATTTTTTCTCAGAAACCTCCAACTCCCAAGCTTTTAAATTCCCTTTTAATCTTTCTAAACTCATTATAGGAAACAAATTTACTGTGGATCAGAAATTACAAAATAAAACCAGAACATCTCTGCGACTATTATTATCTGCCTTCTGAAAGACTAAACAGCCTATTAGCACTACGCATATTTATCCCAAATGAGGATACATTTCATTAGCTATACTAAAAGTGGGATTGAGTTTGAGATGAATTTGTGTATGCAGGGATTCAGTTTTAGATGAAGATAAATAAATTTATAGGTATCTATTGGCACATAAAGTGTCCCATTTCCCATTACAGTCAATAGACTTATTGTTGTCATTGGCCCTGGGTAAGCAGTTCATCTCAGCCTTCATTAGAGACCTATGATGAAACTCAGTTGCCTAGACATTGTTGTCAAGTACCATGGCAACTAATGTCTGGTGTTCAGTTGTCTTTCCAGAAGGATGCAAATCTCCCATAGATTCTGTCTCCCTCAGCAAGTGTCTTACACGTCCCAGTGTGTCTGGACTGGCACTAGGGGACTACACAGAGGCAGATGAACCCTTCCCATAATGCTTGATCAGGTAACTCACTCCATTACTGATAATGAGAATTTCAAAACATATGGCATCACTAGATATCTAAATGAGAGTCTTGAACTGAATCCTGCCCCCAAAAGACATTATAAAAACTCTGTAGTTGGTAAGAAGAACATGCTATACAGCAGACCATTTGCTGTTAAGAATAAGATGCAACTAAATATGTCTTAGTTGGGATTTATCTTATATTTTATTTTAGGTGATAGAAGGTTTCAGAAGCCTATAGAATGATTAGACAGAGTGGAACAGAATTGAATAACTCAGGCTGGAGCGTTCTCAGGAGGTCTCTATTCCAATCCACTGCAGGGTTAGCTGTGAGACCTGACCATGTTTCTCAAGAACTTCTTCCAGTCAGGTCTTGAAAACCTCCCTGGACAGAGATTACATGACCTCTTTGGGCAACCTGTTCCAAATGTTTCATTTGGAACTCCAATTCTTCAGTTCAGTTCCAATTTCACTTGGAACTCCGAATTCTCCTCAAAACTCAAGCACTTACACTTGTGATGGTTTTCCAATAAATGTTTCTGAAAGTGAAAAAATAAGAGATGATCAAACTC
The DNA here is from genome assembly GCF_040182565.1 of Anser cygnoides. Lineage (NCBI taxonomy): Eukaryota > Metazoa > Chordata > Aves > Anseriformes > Anatidae > Anser > Anser cygnoides. Next base: position 97,108,641 of record NC_089875.1, read on the forward strand.
TGAGTAGAAGATGTTTTTGCGTCCTTTTAACAGCAAAATTGAGGCAAAAATTGTAACTAATCAATATATATATATATTTGATATTAAAAGACCTCATGCCTGATAATAGCATAAACACAGAGGTACAGAAACTAGGGAATGCAATAGTTTCTTCTCTACACTTATGCTTGGAAAACTGTCCAAAACTTGCTGTGTTCAATGTCACCCTTATACACTTTGCATGCAATTTTGAGAACATCACGTAAGAGTTTAATTTTTAGAAAAATGTGGACATTGCTCCTAGTCTGGAAAAGTTTGAGTAGGAAGAAGGAAAGGATTTCATAAAGTATCTACACTTGTAGACAATAGCAAAACTGAGGAGATTTGTAATGTTTTATTCATAAGATTAGTTTGGATACTAAGTTCCTGTTTCAGGACAGGAGATGAGACTTCACAACAGTTATGTATAGCAAGCAGTACACGAGGCCTGAATCCATTCTTGCCTCACAGTCAAGACAGCCATGTGTCCATTTCCAGTCCAGAACCAAACCAAACCAAACCAACCAACCAACCAAACAAAAACACCCTAAATCAAACACAAACTAGGTCATGGACTAGAACTAAAGTAATCCGTTTAGCAAAGCCATAATGTAATTGGGGAATATATGTGGGCTACAATAAAGTTCTCCATAATGGAAATGTATTATATGTCAGCTTCTATTCTTAACTAAGGGAAACAATCTAAAATTTGAGAAAGATGAACTACCAGAATTCCAGATTTCCATTTTTTATTTGTTTACTAATACTTCCATGGTAACATTTAGTAAAGTGCAGCTGTGTTAGATCTTTTTTGTTTACACTAGGCTTTATTAGAGATGTTTGAGATGTGACTTCAGTAAGGACAATGACATTTAACCAGTATTTGAAGTCTTTTGGGTAGAAGAACAGATATCTCCAAGTTCCTATCTCACCATATACGTGTCATGTTTAATTCTTTTTTCATTTATAAGTTCAGAAAAATATATGGAAAAATGTACCTAGTACTGAGAAACTATGAGAAACTATAGCCAGATACATCAGAGAAATCATTACAGCTTTTCCAGATATTGAATTGTGGAGAAGGGTTCATGACTGAATAACCAGGAACTTTAGAAATAATGCAGTCAGATTGAGAAACAAGTTGATTTTTGGCACAGTGCACTATTATGTAATAGAAAAATTAATTAAAAATTAAGAAATGTGACAAATCTTTGTATTTTCTAACCCTAATTTAGCTCGGGCTGTTATAAAACCTTTCTTTTATGGGGATAGATTACACTCTGTCTGCGAACTATGGAAACATTTCATTCCCACATCAGCTGTAGGCACAGAAGCACAGACACTGTCACCTCTGCTTCACTAATGGCTTCACTAATAACGTGCCACAGGAACGTTATAAACTTAAAGAAAAAAATACCTCTAGGCCATCTTCTTTGCTCTTGTACAACAGCACCTTAAAGATAAAGCATTTTTTTTCTTGAAAAGATGGGGAAACATTTGCATAAAGAGTGGAAAATAATAACATTCTTAAGAAATAGATTTCTTCTTAAATTCTTAAAATCACAGAATCACAGAATGGCTGAAGTTGGAAGGGACCCCTGAAGATCATCTAGTCCAACCCCTGCTGAGCAGGATCACTAAGAGCACGTTGTGCAGGATGACATCCAGGTATATTTTGAATGTCTCCAGAGGAGACTCTACAGCCTCTCTGGGCAACATGTTCCAGTGCTCTGTCACCTTCACAGCAAAGAAGTGCCCCTTCATATTCAGATAGAACTTCCTGTGCTTCAATTTGTGCTTGTTTCAGTTCATTAGATCTGATGCACAGATGACACATGGTCTGATTTTTTGGGTAGTCCTTTGGGAACCCGGGAGTTGGACTTGATGATCCTTGTGGATCCCTTCTAACTTGGGATATTCTATGATTCTATTATGCTATAATTCTAGGATGCTGCCACTTGCAAAGTGAGCCACAGTATGTTCAGATCATTGTGGAACTGGCAGAGTAGTAGAGTTCTTAGAATAGTAGTTAACATTCATACTAAAATTCCCACCAGGGAGAATATTGTTCCTGTTTACCAGTTGGGATCAGGGGATTTTAAGTTAATTTTTACATGAAGTTATACAGTACTTTGCTGCAGGTAGTACTGATTCAGTACACTGGAGATTCTTTAAAGCTGTCAATTTTCAGAGCAGAGAAAACATACAGCTGAGATACAAGCAAGCATTGATTTTAGAGATTAGTTCTTGACTAGATAGCTTGTTAGCTGAAGTAAAAGAGGAAGAGTAAAGAGACAAAATGGAGATAAGAGCTAATGATATTAATAATGCCATAAATAGCATCTTTTAAAGTTAAGTAGACCATTATTATATAAAAACAGTAGCTGAAAAATACTATTAGCCCACAACTTAGAATGAGTGAAAAATGGGAAACTGTGCTTGCAAAAGGGGCAGCAACCCTTTTCTTATCATCTACTCTGAACTATCAGCTGGAGCAGAGGTGTGCTGCAGTTTACTTCCTTTCCCTTAAACTCTTTAGGCATTATAAAGGTTTGTGCACTCATACAACGCCAGTGATGTGTACCTCCTCTTCACTGATTCCCTTGATTTGTCTTCAGACAGCTCTTTAACTCATCCTGATCAAGCCTTAGCAGCCAACAGAGACGATAACAGAAGGCACATTACATGGCCAACAAAAGAGTAAGGGTTATCAAATAAAACTAAAGGGTGACTGGTTAAAGAAGAATAATTAGAAAAAAAAAGTAGTTCTTCTTATCAATACAGGTGTAAACTGAGAATGTCCCTGTGTGCACATGATTAAAAAATGTGAATGATAAATTTTATATAAATCAAAAATGGAACTGGATATGTGCAAGGAAGCAAAATTCACTAGGATTTCACTAAGGATTTATTAAATATGAATCTAATTCTTGATAAAGAAACTCTTGAGCTGCAGAGCACTGAAATTTTGGAGAGCATCCTGAGGAAGTATGCACTTGCACTTGTATACTGGGCATCTCCCAATGGCCATGATGCAGAGCCAGATGGACTGGTGTGGCCACCCTTTCTCTTCTCCCTGTCTGTATTCCCTTCATGTTGAATATTGCTATCAGGCTTCTGACTCCTTCTTCAGTGCTCAGATTGATCCCTAGTAAGTAGCAGAAGTTGAAGAGTAAATACAATTCTTGTTTTTAATTTTCTACTGTAGCTACCACAGAGGAGAGAGAATATGGCTCAACATTTCTCCAGTAAGAATAAGAAAATGGAAATGAAAAAATGAATATTTTGACCAGATACATTCTCCTGGAAGCAGCTCTTTTCAATGCTTGCATGAATACTGTTGATCCCTGAAATTGGTTTCAGCTTCCTTTCCCTGTGAAAAATATTCTGGGATCTTATATGGTAGGGAAAAAAAAGAGATCATGGAAATCATGACCGCACACAACTAAGTGAAAATGATTACATTTTGGGAAATTTAAACATCTGCAGAACACCCTCAAAATCTCTTTGCATGGAATCTGTTTCTTCAAATATTTTGCTGAGCATTTTCAATAAAGTTTGCAATCATATGGTGGAGAAAGCTAAACATTAGCACACACTGTGTCAAACAGTGATTGACATGCATTCTGTAGTCATTCAAATTTAACATATACAGACAATCCCAGATGGAAAAATATATATTTATGCAAATGTTCCAAATGAAATGATTTTGCATAAATAGAACAAATATAACTATGCTTTTAAAATTACTTTAGCCCACTGAGTGTCTTTATACTTGGTAATTCTGTTCTAGTAAACTGGATCATTTGGGGCATATAGATAGTTAGATGTGAGCTCCTACTGCATAAATTTAAAGGTCATGACATCATTGGAAAAGTGATTTCCCAGGAATGAGTCCTGTGCCCTTGACTTTATTCTGATTTGTTCATTCCTAACATTTCTGTTTATCAGTTTGGTTTCCTTGCTGGCTGCATCATGTATTTTTTTTAAAGCTAACATTACAAATCAAAAAATGATTCATTGGAATGGAAATCTGAAAGTTTAAAAGACTGTGTAGTTGACAGAAAAAAAAATCTCTAATACTAATTAACTGTTCTCTGTCTTGTACTCTCTAAATGTGTCTGCCCATATTTAACTGTAGTCTTAGTATGGCTATGTGGCTATTAATATGGCTATTTCATTTGACCATTTGTGACTCTGCCCTTCATGGAAAAGTATAAAAGATATATTGATACATAGGTAGGTCTAATTGTCTGAATAAACACATAAAATTGCACTTTTGAAGAGGAAAAAAATCAGATATTTACTCAAGGTATAAAAGCATCTTAGTCTCTTGTGTACCTGTGTTTGTAAGGATACTGATACTAAAAGTGCAAAATATAACTTGTAAAAATGTCAACCTCTGTAGCATGTAAGACAAAACAAGAACAACAACAAAATGATATTTGTATTGGTCTTGGAAAAAAAAAAGGCAAATAGAATAGACAAGAAACTTATATGGTCACACTTTTAATAGCAAGCCGTTTTTATTCTCCAAATACAGGTGAGCTGAAAATTTTAAAGAAAGGCCCCTACTTAACTCTTCTTCATGAAGAAATAAAATATTTGCCATGCAAACCAAGGGAGTTAGTTAAACCCCTCCTACGCATTTTATAATTGCATATTCTTTAATAAATACTGTACCAGAGCAGTACTTCCAACCTTCGTTACAAATTGCTGTGAAGAGATTTTATTGTGCAAACACTGATGCAAACTTTAACGGTCACAGTGAGAAGACAGTACTAAGCAGTATGGGGGTATATGGAGCTTGCATATTTGTGACTGAAAACAAAGCTTAACCATGGATTTTAGCTGGATACTTTCATTCTGCGAAGAGGCAGGGTCCTTGTTAAAAACCAGTGATAATAAAATGTCATTTGTATATGTTTTAGAAAGAAGAGTTTAATCTGCAGGCATCCATCATATACAGATTGAATAAGTCCCATGCAGAGAGTTAGAACAGAGCTTTGATCTAAACCCTGCAGGATCTTTTAACTTTCAAACTCCACATAAATGCAGCCATTAGAGTCCTCTGAAATGTTTCTAAACATGCTCACTTTGGCTGCTGCTAAGTATAGCACTGAGGCCTGAGGAACCCATTTACATTTTATTTAGGCAGTGTAGAGTCACTGTCAACTATGTACTAGGTATATTGCTTTCACAGCAACCATAGTGTCTAGAATATAAATTTCTATAACTGCAATCATTGTTCCCCAAATGCATATTATTTAATCTTATTTTATCTTCTGAGTTTTATGTATAAGAATGTCATTAAAGCCCCATTATCCAATGTTCTTTTGCTCCCTAGGTGGTATTTATGCTTATACTGTTATCTCAGCTGTGCTGAAAAATTTGGAAGAGCTTCAAGAAAATCAGTACAGTTACTCCAGATTAGTGATGTTATTGCTTATATCCACATGTTGCTTTTAGTCACGTATGACATTCAACTTTCTTACATGTTCTTGTTTCTACACAGTAGTGAAAAGAAGCCATTATCAAAATGTAGTAATGACATGGAGGCTAGGAATGAAACAGAGATCAGAAATTGAGAGAAAGTTCTGGTGACACTGATATCTCTGCTAGTCATAAATGGTTCCATCAAATTTAGTAAAGTAATTGGTAGCAGAGTGAAGCTACTGATTGAGAATGCTCAGATGCAGTAGAAGTATACTGCAATTGCATGATCTAAAAAAACAGCGTTGCATGACATAAATCAAACAAACAAACAAACAAACCAGAAAAGTTTCTTCAGGGCTCCCACAATATTGTGGCTTCAGGGCAATGAGATGCTTAGAGTATAATTGTAAGCATAAGAAAAGGAAAGAAAAAGCAAAAGTTCTTCAAATCGTCAGGTTCTTAAAAACCCTCTTAATTTGGAAATTACGTTTTGATGGTGTGTGTGTATACAGAAGGAATAGTATGAAAAATTGTAAGCTTAACTGAACTACAAGAAAAGCACTAGGTAGCAGGCAGTAACATTCTTATTTCTGCCTCTGTCTGAGTTTAATGTCACGTATTACAGTTTATTAAGACAGCGGAAAACTGCAGATACACTCCTGGGCTTGCAGAAAAACATTCTGTAATTTGGATCGGTTCACTGATATATAAAGAGGTTGGAGATGTTCTACGGTCTCTTTTAAGACTTAGAAAAAAGGAATAAAATGAAGGCTTTCTTAAGCAGAGGAAAGGATGAAACATGAACAATCTGTAAGTTGTGTAAGGAATAGACAATATCTGAAGAGGAAAATACATACGATGAAGCAAGCAGGAAAACCATAGAAGCAGGAGATCAACCCTGATTTCATGATTCACTGATTAAATTGATAAACTGTCTTGAAAAGAATGAAAAGGGGATACTGATGGCTAGAAGATTTTATGTTCCCAAATAACTGCTACAACAGATGGGTAAAACCCAACTACTCCTTTGTAAAACAGCAATTCAACATCAGTCTGTTACAAGTGTTGAAAGAGAAGTTTGTAGGGCTTTGTGTGTGTGTTTGTTGGAATTCTGGCAGTTCAGAGATAAAATAAAATTAAAGAATGGAAAATCTCATCTCTTTGTAGGACAGAATTTGCTCTAGGTTTTTCTTCACCTCAGCCTTTGGCATGGCAGACTCCTATTAACTGGGAAGGAGTGGATTGCTTGCTGGGTGAAGTGGTGGAAGTCCAGTGGGGAGTGGGGACTGACTCCATCTCTTTACCTGACTTTGTGTGACCTTGAATGAACCATTCAGGGCCAAATTTACTTCTTATCCCTTTCTTACTACTTCCACTAAGATGTTTCCCCTTCATGAATGTAATTAGAGTTAATTTTATGCTTTTCAGGCTTTTCAGTGGTGAATTCATTCCATCCAAATAATGTTTTATTTTCTATTAGCTCTATTCATCTTAACTGAGCAGTTTACAATGTAAACTTAGCTGCTGCTGTACTGGGCAAAATCAGGCTCTTTGCCTTGCAGAACTTCATCCACAGAAATGACGATAGAAATGTCAATCTGACTCAGGGATATACAGCAAGATTAATTCATTAGAGCCTTTAAAATGCAGCTTACAAATGAGAACAACATCTGTGGAATCTGGTTTTAGGTAGATGCAGTAACAGTCTCTTTGCCTCCTAGGTGGAGCTAAAGCACTTGTCTGCAGTACCTTGGCTTGTGGGATGGAGGAAAGCAAGTAATATAACAAACACCATTGCCTTTGCTTGCATTTCATGATTAGTATTACTTGCAATTTCATACATTCCCTGGAATGCATTCTAAAGAAAGAAAGAGAAAAGAAAAATGAGTCTTCATTCTGCATGGGACTGTCTTTTGTGAGATGGAGCTTAAATCAGTGCAGAATTTAGAGCCCTTTTTTATTTCTCTGCAGCCAGGCAGTGCTGCTCACTAGCTATACGCTTCAGCAGGCACTGCCAGGTACCTGTTCAGATGTCTGGAAAATTAATGTTCAATCTTCTTTCCCCTAGTCCTCATAAAGGATAGATAAAGAATTTCTGGCCTCAGGATAGAGACTGAACATATTGTCTAGATGAGATCTGTTAGGTATTTATAAAGGAAGGAATGCCACAGTCTAGAAAGTAATGATTTTGAAAAGAAACCAACAAACCAAGAGGTCATCATATATTGAGTGTAGACACAAAATCAAGGCAAATCTTGCAGCTTTATTTACTTTTGAATAAACATAGACTAACAAAACCAATTAAAAAAAAATAAAAAAAAATGCACACAAAAAACCACGAGAACAAATTCAACAGTGCCATTCACATATATAATCTATTTCTGGGATGTTCTTAAAATATTGGGAAAATCGCACTCCTCTTTCAGAGCTCTGGTGAAATTTGAATTAAGTCACAAGCATGTGTATAGGTCTGTACCTGTCTGCACAACTTACTACCAATCAGTATTCTAATTAATTTAATTTTCACAACCTCCTTTGTGGTGTTTAGTGCTGTCTGCATGTCCACAGTTTACGTGAAGAGACCAAATGAAAAAATGGAGGAGACCTATCAAAAAGCCACAGGGTGAAAGTGGGAAAGGAAGATGCAAATGCTAAATTTATGCAGAACAGAAAGACAAAAGACTTACAACAGATGTTACCAGAGTCTAAGAACATAAAAAAACCATAATAGCATTATAAAAAACAGGAAACATAAAGATAATATAATAACGTTATACTTAAAGAATATTTTTTTTCACAGTCTAAGGAAAAAAAAGAGAATCAAGAGGTTGCTGGTGGCCAGTGGACCAGCTGCACACCAATGTCAACTAGCACCTGGGATAAGATTATGGCTACCTGGAAGATAACATACTAGGTGAAACAGCTACAGCAAGTGAGCAAAGCAAATTCACTGTAGAAGAGGAGGTCAGATCCTTTCCTCTGGTTACTGTGCTTCTGTCTACAATTTTGGACTCATGAAACAAACAGATTTTAACAGCCAAGAAGGTGCTGATGGATCTTTATGTCTGGCATCTGGCCTGTCTGCATTGCTTGTGATTTTAATTTAATTATTTTTTTATAATGTCTTACAATGGTTTTTAATTATTTAATTTGCTCCTTACAATTGTTTTTAATGATTTAATTCATGTTTTTTTTTTTTTTCCCCATATGTTTTTGCATATAATAATCAATGACACAGATCCTACAATGACTTCCTTATTGGACAACCTCATTTCCACAGTGGATCTGCATAAAGAGTCTTTCCCCACATCTTTGAATTAAGCAGTAATAAAACACTGCACTGAAATATATTTATATATATATACGTTGTAATCCTTATCCTTTAATCCCTTAAATTCAAGGATCTTTATTTTGCCCCATCTTCCACTCTTCCTCTCTCTCTATTTTTTTTTTTTTTTTTTTTAGCTGTAACAGAAGCCATGTGCCTGACAGGAAGTAAGGCTTTTAAATTACTACTTGATAAAGAAAATCAGGTATTTATATTGCAATATTGATCATGTATTATGGAAATTGAAGTGTTTGGAAGTCAAGTTTCATCTTTAAAAATGGATAGACATAATCACTTTTTTTGCTGTGTACATGCTTATACCAAGTTTTCACAAGAGAAAATCTTCCAATCAGGTTTGAAATTCTAAATTTCTGGACTGCCATGTATTTTTGTTCTGCATAATAATCTGAATTATAAATACAAAACCAAAGAAGAACATTATTTTAATGTGTTTTGAGCCCTAACTGTCAGTAGAATCTGGTCTTTGCCTTTACATGGGTATTAAACTGAGATTTGTAGCTCAGAATAAAGTTCTGCCTTGAATTGCCTGGTGAGAAGTTGGAGTGACTATGTGACATTATGTTTTATAATGGTAAAGCTTTTTCTACAGGTGTACATACCCTGACCCTGCTCTTTTGGAGCAATGGGCTCCAGTATATTTTATAAATTAAGGTATCTATTCTAAATCCAAACTAGGTCATTATCTGGAACTTGGGGCCACAAACAATCAACTTTCCGTATGAGTCCTCCCTCAAATCCAAAGCTTCTAGATGAGTATGCCACAAAACAAGACCAAGTAAAATTCAGGGTCCCTCTCACTATTTCAAATTATTTCCTCCTCCAAGCATATCAAGTATTGCAAATATACAATCCTGGTTAACGGCCATATTCCATAAAATATCTCTAGCTTATATACTGGGCAATTCTCTGAAGAGTTACTAATCAAACATGGAAATACCCCATGCCCTATAAAATATGTTAGTGATTTTTAATTGTGTATTGTATGTTTTGGCATGAGGCAGAGTATAAAGCCTTTCTGAGCACTGTAGACTAAAATAAGTAGCATTAAATTAATCTTTAAAAAGTATCTACACAGATCTTACCATCTTTGCTCTGGCAAAATCATTACTGAAGTCTTGGACAGATTCTCAAATACAGCAACTGCAATTCATATCATTTGATAGACCTGGTTACATATGGAGAAAAACACCTCTAAAGCTGTACCCTAATGTCTGCACCAGCTGCCCTTCAGAATGTCTATGCTTATGCATGCCCAGATGTTTTCTTTGTTATTTTAATTTTAATTTAATTTAAATATGTATTGAGAAAAACATGCACCTGAAGGATGCATGAATCACATCAATGCATTGCATTCATTGGAATTCAAGCATTTTAAATAAACAACGAATTTGCCCCTGTGCCTTGGCAGTGCTGTCATGGAACCAGTTTGCTCTCTGAAGAGGGAGTGTCAAGGCAGGTGGAAGGCTTAGCTGCGAAAACAAGCTCATGGTCTAATCTATAGCTAAGCAAAGCTGAAAAGAAATGTTAATTAAACTGCAATTACTTTACGACAAGATTTGCATGTCAGTTGATGGTAGCAGGAAACAAACACGGAACTGATGTCTGGAATCACAGGACTATACAGCCTTAAAGCAAACTGCATAGTTGGCCCACAGTTATAGAGCTGACCAACTCTGGGATGCTGCATCATCTGTGAAGGCCACAGCAAGTCCTAATGGAGGGATAAGTAAGAAGGTGTTCAAAGTATTTTTCTGCATGACTGTTACTTGAATTAAAGCTGTTGCAAATCATCATTTAAATGAAATACCAATTTTATCAAAAAAAAAAAAATTAAATCCTGTGCTGTAGGCTAGCTGTTAGGCACCACGCAGTTTTGAAAGACCTGCAAAGAAGAAAGGTGGTGTGATTCATGGGGAAACAAAACAGGTAGAAGCAGAGCAAATAGCCAGCATGCAGGGACTGAGACTGCTGGGAATGCTGGTATTTCAGATCTAAATGCTGCACAATTGTAAGAGCAAGAACTCTCTTTGTAACGCAGATATGCCCATGGAGGATAAAGATCAGACAATGAAGTTTTAAAAAAGTAAAGAATGACTTTACAGTCTTAAGAAGGGTATGGAGAACACTGCAACAGTGTTAGAAATGTTTAATGAGAGAGACTACAAAGAGATAAATGTGTTGCTGTTTTGCCTTATCTTATAAAACTGACACCAAGAAGCAGGAAAGAATGGATAGGCTACAGAGTCTAGCATTCTGCTGTCCACATTGAAAACCAAGGACAAAAGCTTGACGTTGAGAAGCATGGTCATTTGTGAAGTAAATAGGCATCTCTAGGAGAGGCTGTTGACAGAAAGAGGGCTATGCCTCCAAATATTAAAGGGAACTGGCAGTGAAAGATCATAACAATGGTCAAAACTATGATGCTGATAAAATGCAGAACAAAAATCATAAGGTCAAAAGTGAAAAAAAAAATCAAGATTAGGAGAAAAAATTATGTTGTATGCAACAGAGGAAAAATGCTTTAAGTCAACCTGAAATATTTGCTGAATTTTTTGCCCCTATTTTATTTTATTTTATTATTTTATTTTATTTTATTTTATTTTATTTTATTTTATTTTATTTTATTTTATTTTATTTTATTTTATTTTATTTTATTTTATTTTATTTTATTTTATTTTATTTTATTTTATTTTATTTTATTTCATTTTTAATTAAAGGATTTCCTAACTGTGACAGTCCCAGAGTGGAGTTACACTGACAGAAGAAGCACTCAGGGCTATGGTTTCTGGAATGGGATATTTCCACCAGTTCACAGAGAAGGCGGACAATATTGTCACAAACTACTAAAGAAGAAAAGAAGAAATCTCAGACAAACTTTTCTGACTACAATGAAGTGAATGTAGTGCCTATTTTTAAGGCTGCATTGCTACAATATCCATAATAAGGAAAATTATTATAAGCAGTAGAATTCTGAGCATGACAAAACATCGGGGCACTATGGGACACATATTAATATACTGGATTGCATTTTCACCACTGATGAGCAGTTCCAGTCAACCCTGCAAAGATGGGTTACTCCAAACAGTGAAGAATTCAAAATCCAGCAATGGCCAGAACCCAAGATATGTTGGGTCACATGAAGTTGCTTTTTTCTATAGCAAATTTGTGCACTGTGGGTGGAAAAGGAAATCTCTAAGAGGATCCAGACAGTAATATTACCAGATTTAAGAGCTGACAAGGTTTAATAGCTGCATATTTCACACCTAGAGACAACACTATACCTGAAACGAGCCAGAGAACAACCTTACATTTTGACATGGACACTTAGTTGAAAGCACACAGGGAAATGTGCAAGGTGTGTGTCTTTGATCACCCACAGAAGGAAACTTTTTAGATTTGAGAATTCACAGCCTAGTTTTTTAGAAAATGTGTGGACAGGCTTCTACAGTTGTAAGGTTGAGAACAGCATGGTCACAGTTGTCCTGTGAACACTAAATCATGCCAGCAAGAACTGTGATAAGGTATTGCTGGGAGATTTAACAAGGTATAGCATACTAAGTTTACCATGGTCATAGTACATGTCAGATTATTTCAAACTTGTTAGCACAAAACAAGATGCAAAAATAAATTATGATCCCCCAGGCTCTTACAAAGCAATGGAAAAGTACATTTGGCATTAGTTCCATCCCAGAAACTGATGGCAAAGATCAAGAGACAGGAAAAGATGCTGACAATGCTGAAACATTATAAAACATCATCCAGTGAAATAGATAATAGTCCATTGCAGAGACTAATGTACTAAATAAACACCCTTGTGACGTAAATTAAAGGCAATCTGCAGTAGCTCATCAGAGCAGGTATGGGTTTGATCTGATCTGAAAGTCTGTGAGAGAGAACCAGGTGGAGCTCTGATGCAAAACTGAAGAACCTGAGGTTTCTGCACACAGCAGATGGGAGCCAAAATCCCAGCAAGCAAAAGCCAATATGTAGGATGGTAATAAATGTATAACCACAGACGGATGATGGCAACAAAAGCAAAATTGAAGAAAACTGCAGAATACTAACAGACTGTTCAGATCAGGGCAGGAAGAAAACACAAAATGTGCAGGTCACAAGAGAGGCACAAATGGCAAAACAGAAGGCCTAATCCTCCTGGGGCACTGTTAGTAACAGCTGCAGTAGCAGCCTCACTAGCAGCATCAGCAGCCCAAGCCATGCTCTAGAACAACATAATGAAAGGTGTATGAAACTTATCAGCTTCTCTCAGGTTCTTATGGAGTGACTAATTCTAGTAAACTTTGACCTCAGGAAGTAAGAAAATGATAGAGAGTGCAATCAAATAAAGGAAGGGAAGGATGTAGAAATACTGGATCCTGGTGGGAGGTACACAGATTGCAGGAAGGAAGAGGTTGGAGGTGCCACTCTGACAGCAATTTATGTAGACAGAGCTGACGGGAACCTACCTGCAGCTGCACCACCTTACTTAATTTAGTTTTACAAGCACTGACTCCTCTGACATTATTATTCCCTATGTAGTACACAAAACAGGAACCACACCACCCACATGCAGACAGAGAAAAATGACAAGGAAGTCCAAATAGGATATATAGATCTGAGACCTGACCCTCATAGGTCAGGGGTGCACGCCCACTGGTTGCAAACAAAAGCTCATCTTCGTCACTGTGATGGAAGACAATGGTTTCAGAGTTACAGATATGAGATAAGCTGATGGCTGGCTACACAATAAATAAAGTGGAGATCTGGATTGAATGTTAACATTATCACAAGTGCCTAAATGCAATGGAGTGCTAGACAAAAAAATCCCATATTACCTTTAACTGGTTGCTATGTCAATTACGTATGTAGGCCAGTGGGGATACACCATTTATGTCTCAAAACTACTATAGGCACTTTAACTCACACTGCACCCAAGATAATAAATATTGTTTCAGTACGGCTGGAGCATGTTGCCTTCATGCATCTATCATTCTTCTAGTCCTGGAGCTGGCTCATTCATTGCTAACTTGAACACTACAGTGTGCTGTACAAGCTGACTCTTAAATCACGTTCAGAACAAAATTTGTGTGTTCAAAATAGTTGTATTTTTCTTCATAAAGAATTTCATTAAGGATTTCTAATAACTATGTGACATAGGATGCTGCAAAAATTATATTCAAGTGACCTAGTAAATATATGCTATTTTTCACAAGAGAATGATATTCTGTTAACATGAATGATGATGTCATTCTCCCATGTTTATCCCTATATATTGCCCAATGTAGCAACCTATGTCTGAATGCTACATATTGCCCAATGTACCCAATACATTTTGGAACATATTTAATGGAAAATATAGTAGTAGACTACGGTGATCACAATGATTACAATCTTAGAAAAGGATTTGCAAGCCATCTCTAATCTCAAGACCACAAAACACCAACTTAACATGAGACTAATTGAGCAAAACCTTCAGGAATCAACAACAACAACAAAAGCTCTTCATTGCTAGGCAAATTGAAGGACAGGGCAATGTTACGCCATAGAAATGATACACATTCCAACAGCAGACCCAAATGGCATATGTTGTAACAAAACTCAGATTGTCAAGATGCTAAAAGACAGATAAGTAGTCACAATCTAGATAGCCTGAATATCTTGATACTTTTAAAGACAGATTATTTTGTATTCTGTCCTAAAATTTTCCTCTGGTATATCAGAGGAATTCAAATAACTTTTGATGAATTTCACTGATGTGTATTGGATTAAAGAGCTTTTCTCATTACTGTGTTGACATTGAGAGAAAATAGGTAAGTAATTCAAATAAGAGACACTCACCACATTGGGATGTGTCTTTTCTACATCAGCAAGCATCTGACTTTGCAAAATGCAAATTTTCAGACTCCAGTTTTAGTGGAAACTGACAAATTCAAATTACTTGTTTGAACAGAATTGACATACATTTTCTTTTGTGGCAATGAAATTTGTGTGAGGAAGGCATGAAACCAATTGAAACCCATAAGGCTGTTAGAAGCATTGTCCTAGTTCTGAAAACTGATCCCTAGTGTAGAGCAGAAGACGACTTGTTACTTCAGTGTATCTTTTTTTTTTTTTTGAGTTTCTGTTAACAATCAATGTTTCCTTTATTCCTACCCGCTCTATAAATGCATATATATGAATATATATATATATCTATACACCTTGATTTAACTTCAGACAACAGAATTTCAGAATAAAAACAACTACATGGCACCTCAGTTAATTTATTTTCATCTACCTTAAAAAGCCATATATTATAATCTACAACATTATATAAAACTGTCACATGGCAGGAGCTTTTTCACAGGAAAATTATGGCAACAGTATAATAAAAAGAATTAAGATGAAGTCATCAGTTGTTCATATCTGAACAGAGCTTCCTCTACTGTTCTGTACAATTAATCGTGACTTTTAACGACTGTTTTTAGAATAAGAGAATAATAGCTTAAGAACTTTTAAATACTGTTGCTATAAGCAAAGATTTGACTCCTGAGGATACTGACCTGGGACTCTAAACACTACCCTGAGATCCAGCATTATGAACTTTATAGTGAGTATAAATATTACAGTGGTAAGATGCTTGTTAAATTGTAGTTTTTTATTTTTCTAAAAAAAATCTCTTCCTAAATCTTTCTAAAAAAAATCCTCTCCTTTAGGATAAGGAAAAGGGAAACGTTCCTGATGTGTCTGAAAATACTGGTTGTACAAAACTTGTGTTTAAGGATACCATAGAACACAAATCCATAGAAGGGCAAGTGTTTGATACGTTACCTACTACTCTGGCTCCAGCCTTTGTGAGAAAGGATCTTTCCAATGCTGCAGGAATTCATTTTCCAAATTTACAGTGCCTTCTTTGTCCATATTAGCTTGAATTTGCACTTAATTCATTCAACTGTTGTATTTTATGATCACATAAACATCCTTTTTCACATCAGTCTTCACAGTTTACCATTTTGCTTATGATTTTGCTATGCAAAATGTGTACTTAATCTCCAATAAGAACTCTGGCCTGAAAATTAGATATTGACTTAAAGTATACTTTCCAGGACTAGCAATTTCTTTATTCTATCTGTAAAAGACTAAGCAATCTAATAAAAACAGTTATTAAAGTATCTCTTACTTTTACCTAGAACTTTCCTAAAGTTAATGGAATATTATTTGAATACATCTGCTAACTTATTATTTTATAGTAAGTTGACCTTGTTTGAGGTGGTAATCAAATTAAACTCTAGCTATTTTCTTTTGAAAGGATATTTTTATTAATCTTCTAACTGTCTCTCTGGAAGAAAGGAAGCATTCAAGAATAGATAAAAGAGGAGCTTCTCGAAGACAAATATAGTATAATAATCATAAAAAAATAAAGATCCCTAGAACTTTAGTCTGCTGTAAAAGACTCCAATTTTCTCTTTTGACTTTGGTACTATCTAGGGAGTCAAGCAGAGTTAGGCTGTAGACAAAGAGACACAGAGATAAAGGATATGTCTAAACACGCAGATAAGCCAGGATTCAAACATTTTCTAGTTAGCATTTCTTGACCTCCCACAGCTTTGTGCACACAAGCTTATAAGTGGGTAGACATGACTCAAATCCAGAGGTCTCTGGAAAGTGAGAAACTGTGAACATTTCCCACCCCAACACTTACCTAATATAGAAAATAGGTGGATCAAGCATAGGCAAGGTCACCTGCATTTCAAAGTCAGCTTTTTGAATTGAGGAGTTTTTCATGTTAGCTTGCTCATTGTTTAAATTATCTAACACATGGCTTAACAAACAAGTTGTGTAATGGTGAGTAGTCTTCATTAGTCTACAGCATTTGCCATTTGAGACATTTTACTTTAAAAGTCACATGTGATTCAGTTATCAGTGAGATAAATACTATGGCTGCTCTCTTTGTGTTGTTCTCATGACACACCTTTGCTTGAGTTTCATTGAGTTGTAAGAGGGTTGCAACAATAAATAAAAATGGAGAACTGTTCCATGTCAAGCTATGTTGCTTCTGTATGCTCTCTCTCTCTTCTCATTCAGAGCTTGAATGAGCTATCACATCATATAGGGCATACCTGTTTCAGATTTTGTTTACTACTTCAAATACAGCTTCCCTGAGTAATACAGTTTGGAAATTGTTTCATGCTGATTAAGGATGATCTATGCATATTCCTTCCTTCTTGAGGTAAAACTCAGGATGAACCCACTCCAAAAACCTGTCTGTTAAGTTCAAGATCTCTAGTAGGAACTAACATTTTTCATATTTTTGAAAGAATTTAAGTGTTTTCCTGTGATGTCAGAATATAAGCTCTCTTTAGCAGAGCGGACCTGCAGGTGGGAGGAGGTGCACATATGATCATGAATTACACTTCCTTCATCTACAGTAGTAACCGTGCCTGAGAAGTATTGCAAAGAGATAACTAAGGTCAACTTTCATGCCTCATGACTTAATTGAAGGTCTGTTCTTCATTCTGTCCTAATCTTACATTTATTTCCATGGAGATGCAGGTTTTGAACACATTCATCCCCGAATGACTTCCACTCCTTTGTTATTAGGCAGGTGTGCAGCATGAAAAACAACCACCTTAGAGAAATTCTGCGCGTTCACGTTGCTCCAATGAATATGAGCCTTTCTTGATGTTTTGTAAGCTGCACTTTCAGATGAGTCAACAGGGAGTAGCCTTAAATGGGTAGCCATGCTCATAAACATGAGGCTTGACTTGTAGGCTTCATAGTCCATATGGGGTGTGCCATCTCTGAAGGCAGTCTAAGAAAGTTCAGGGTAGATTTTTTTTTTAAAGTAACTCTATTGAAAGCCCTTTTTAATGATTCTTTTGTTCTGAAAGCTAAACCTCTGCGTAGTTATGCTGGTGTCATTAGTATGAACTTGTTCGTCATTTTTCTCCTCATTAAATTGAAATATTTTGCAATAAGGAGGTCTCCAGGTCACACTTTCTGACATGAATAAAGAAATATCCTAGGTCATTTCAGGGTAGATTCACATAAGAAATTTTAGAGAAGAATTTGTCAATTCTACTTTGATAGTTTTCATTCCCTTAACTGTCTATATTGCAGATTAGATATTTATTAGACTTTACTGATATTTGCATTTGAGATCTGAATGAGGCTTTCTTAAGAGGAATACTGTGATTCAATATAAATCAGCATAGCGCTTTATGAAATAAGATCAAAGCCAAAATGTTAGCAGCTTTTACTGAATCTGGATTCAGAAACATGAAGATGCCCTTTTAGAGCACAAAGGCAGTGTGGTTCCTAAGCAGAAGTGGTAAAATGAAGACTCCCAGCACAATGAGTCATGTTTCCCTAAGGCAGAGATATGCACAACTGAGAATAAAGCAAGAAGGTAACTACATTAGCTGTAGTTGGAAGAGGAATTTATGAACTGAAAGCTAGGTCAGTGGAGCTCCATTCTCTGATCTCTCCTCAGATACCCATCCTGGAAGGTGTTCACATTGAAACAGAAGTGGGTACTGCTGTGAGTGAAAGGAATACTGAGGGAATCTTTGTCTGGCCTCTTGTAGCCACTTGTCTGGGACAAAACAGATGTATCTGAAGCCTAAAATTTTCCCTTTGGCCTTACAGAGTCCTCTGAAGTATTGGTCAGACTCACCAGATAGATCCAAGGCTTCTCAGCTTTACACCTATAAAACCATCTCATTACTACACATTTGACAGTTATACCTAGAAAATACTGAGTAAGATTTTAATTACAGATATTAAATGACTACATGTCCAACTTCACACAAAGTAACATTCACAGCAATGAAAGGATCTGTACAGATTATGACTGTGACTAACGATTTCAGTGCAGGTCCTCCCGACTTATCCAATGGTAAAACAAATCTTGTATATCAGACGAACACGCAACTCCTCTGTGTGATCTCATAACACCTGAATGAAGGAATATCTGCAAGACGGCCAGTGGATTTATTTAGATGTTAAACTAGTGGGAGAAGAAGCAGATACCTCCTGATTCTGTGATCATCATTAATATGCAATATACCTAGATTCTTAATGCCTAGCAAACTTTGCACAATAGCTGTACATTTAAGAATAATAAAATACTTTTGTTCAGTATTTGTCTTTCCCACATGCTTTTTATAAGGCTATGAAGAGTTAACTTTGTACAGTTAGAAGGCAAAGAGATGCAGGAAATGTACCCAGCTGTTGAATGAAGCATCAAGACATGAGCAGGACCACTACCTGAGGCAGTTTTTCTGTCTAAAACCATAGGAAACATTATATACTGGATATTAATTCGTAACAACAGACCTTTGAAGCGACTTTGAAGATACCGGGTGATTAAAACATATAGAGGAAGCAAGGAGAGGCTGACCCTGTGGAATGGGAGAGGCTGGGAGAGATGGAAGGATATGCTGGGGGTTGCAGACAGGAGCCTGGCCAGCCATTCTACTCTCTAACTGATGCTGAGGGTCAACACAACAGCCTTATTCAAGGACTCTGTTATCAAGTGTTTTCAGGTATTCAATCTGCGCTAATTTTTTCATAGAGAAAAATGTTCTTTACTGCTTATGGTCTCCACCCCATGAAAGCGGTGTCTTCACACTTGACCTGCTCTGAGGCCATGGGGTGAAGGACGGGTCCTGAGGCTCTTGGGAGCAGCTGCAGAGTGAATCAAGCTTAGAAGAAATTGCCCATCTACAGGAACTGCATCTGGGGCTAACTGTGGTATTGTCTTGAGGGGATATTGATAAAACTCTAGCTGAGAGTGAAACTATTCTTTGGGATAAGTCCACAACATACCCTTCACGTTCCCTTAAGCTTATTCAAAGACAACTTTCTACAGAATATTCTTAACACAGAATGGAACGCAAGCTATCATTTCCTCCTCTTTCAGAAGAGTTTAATGCAGCTGCAATATCACAGTTGGTAATTACAGAAACATTGGAGAGACAATTAAAAGAATATTGTGTAGGTTTTATCCATTATCTTACAAACTCATAAAAAATCTTTTTATTAGCATAGTTGGCATTAGCAAGCTATACTTCTGGAAATTTTAACTGCCCAAATTGGTACTCTGCTGATGTTGGAATATCAGTAAGGTGCAAAAACACTTCCAGAGAATCTAAACATAAATCTAAACATATTTTTTTTAACTCAAGTGTCAACTAACTTAACTAATTAAAATTTCTCCCCATCTACTATTTAGGGAGAAAAAAGAAAAGACTATCTCATGCAATGCCAGTACAATGATAATCATTTTCAAGCCAGAACAGCAGTGCAAATTTTAAGTAGTTATTTGTTATTTGATTTCCATCATTTGCATTATTTTGTGCTTGACTGCATGAGAGGTTCCTCTTTTTTTTGGGGGGGGGAAGGGAGTCCACAATCATTTTTTCGAAAGTGATGTTCAATCATTTTTTGGAAAGTGATGTTCTATGAAGCAACAGCAGTTCACAGATCATGGGCTTATATGGATGTTAAAATAAATCAGGAAACATTAAATCTGTCCAAATAAGAATGCAGTGCAAACCTAGTGCCCACAAAGATGCCTTGCATAGGCATATTCTGCAGAAGATAAAGTTATAAAATGCAGAATGCAGCTTGCATATTAAACCCAAAGGTTAACATAAATAAATAGTCTACCTCCCTTGAGGATGCTTTCTCAGAGAAGGCAGATTGCCATGTGAGAAGAATAGAGATGTCTCTGTGCTCAGCAGCAGGTACAGCTTCAGACTTTTTGCAGGAAGGGGAGAACTGAGGGTTCCCCCTCTCAGGACTTTCTGCCTCCTTTGTCACACGCTGGGGACATGCCCAAAGCTGAGGGTGGCAATCAGCTGCAGGAATGGGACACACCACACGAAGCTGCTACCCAGAAGTGCAGCTCCTAAAGCTCCAGAAGTACTACATGAATGCTGGAGGGCCACACAGCAGCCATTTCTTTGCAAGTACCCAAAATTACAGTGGAAAAGCAGAGAGATGGGATCATGAGAAACAGGGCCAAGTGCTGGTGAGCAAGTGGAAAAGCAACTCCTCTAGCTTTCCAGATTAATTAGGACCACAGG
This sequence comes from Anser cygnoides, assembly GCF_040182565.1. Classification (NCBI taxonomy): domain Eukaryota; kingdom Metazoa; phylum Chordata; class Aves; order Anseriformes; family Anatidae; genus Anser; species Anser cygnoides. Next base: position 97,129,512 of record NC_089875.1, read on the forward strand.
ATAATGCAGGATGGAAGAGACCTGAGGATGTCCCCCATCCGACCTCCTGCTCAAAGCTGGGCCAGCTGTGGAGTCAGGCCAGGTTGCTCCAGGCTTTATCTAATTGGGTCTTGGAAACCTCTGAGGACATAAACGGAACAATATCTCTGGGCATCCTCCTCCACTTCTGGGCTGCACTCATGATGGGAAAATTTCTCCTTAGGTTTAGTCTGAACATCTCTTGTTTTAGTTTATTCCCTTGTCCATCCTCCTCAATTCACACCTTCCTATGTACTAACTAGCAGTGACACTGATCTCCTTTGCAAAGCAACATGAGGAAGGTTTCGTAGTAATGCTCACCCCAAATCTTCACTAATCTGAAAGGTTAGTGACTATGTGTGTTATGTGTGTTTAATCTGCCCCACAGACCAACAATAGAGAATAAATTTCAGTTCAAAGTCTAAGATAAAAGTGAAATATTTCTAGTAAAATAAGTTTCAGGATAATATTTAAAAAGAGTTTCTATGGAATCATGTTTGACTGTAGTTCATCCTTTCAATTTTGTATACACACTCTTATTTGAAAGCCAGTATTCATTCTGAACTGGATGTGCTGGAATTTCCACTTCCACAATGACTAAATGAAGTGGTCAGCCTGTTCTGGAAAACTGTTCTAAATCTTCTCAAATTCACTGAAATAGATCACCTTAGAGGGGCAAAATAAAAATGAGAATCAAAATAGAAGTGCCTTCATTTCAGAGCATTAGTATCTCCCTCCTAAAAGCTTTCAGCTAAAAATCCCTCACCAGGTACAGTCTGTGCAATTTATATTCAGTCTACTTATGATCTTTCTTTTTCTTTAAGGAGTGATTAGATTTTATTTTATTTTATTTTATTTTTTATTTTATTTTATTTTATTTTATTTTATTTTATTTTATTTTTTTATTTTTTATTTTTTTTTAATTACCAAGATGCAAGTTTAAATGATCCTCTTATGCAATGACGTATTGCTAGAGATACTAGTTGAATGGGAGTAGGTTGCTGGCATAATAAATGATGAACATTGTCAAATAGGAAAACCTATAAGAACTCAAAAAACAGTTTGATTTTGAGTATTTCTGGTCCCATGTAGTTGCTCCGTTCAAAGCACTTTTCAAAGAGTTTTACTATCAGAGAGGTGCCCAGTGCTTCATGAAAATCTCTCTCTTCCAAAGGATTTATTACTGGTTTTCTTAAAATACTTACATAGATTTTCGTGGCTTCAGAGAATGCTGAGTCCAATATCCAGCTCTACAAACAAAAGGAAACTGAGAAGGTAACAAGAAAATGAAGTTTCTGATTTTGAAATAAGCTGCCAACTGACGGTGGGGTTTATCTGTTCTAGCACAGCGCCCAGTAAGGGTGTGTAGCACATCATTATGTAGTCAAATTTAGCCTCTGGCTTACAGCAGGTATTTCAGTAATTTCTTCAATTAGTGCAGCCACTCCCTCAGCAGGGCTTAACAAAAAGCTCCTTAAAGCATTTAAGGTTTGGGAGCTGCTGGCAGAGTCTTGGTGGCTGATTTTACATCTTTTGTGCAAAGCCAGTGAGGAGACGAGCTGAGGCTTTCAATGGATGGATGTTTCCACATGTCCCAAGGGGCTGACCCAAGGTCCTGGGGAGAGGTTACCAGCCCCAGACCTCATGCCATTTCCCCAGTGTGGGGTCTCCATCCAGGCACACCTCAGCCCTCCTCACTGCTCAGCTCTCAGCCTCCTCACGTTAACAAGGGCTCCTTAAATTTGGACTCACCTTGGAGCCATTTCGTAGAGCCATCTGCCTCTGGCTGTGGCCAGCAAAACAATACTTGACTGACAAAGAGTAAGGTGAAACTTTTTTCCTGACTCTGCAGAAGGTGTGCATATCTTTATAAATTAACTCTATTCAAGCTGAAACCCTGACAACCTCCATAATTCCGCTCACCAGCAACTTGCCTCCTTTCTGCAGCGTTGTGTTTGCTTCACTCTCAGTCCCACAAGGAGAAGACACATGCATCCCTATCACTTGTCCATCTGTTTTCCCATCTTGGAAAAAAATCATGGGGAAAAAGTTAGATACCAAAGTGCATTTAATTCTACAAATGTTAAGCAATGTTTCTTGAAAAACAAACAGAATTAGTGTTTTATTGCCATGGTAGATTTCCTAAAGCAAATTCAAACACTAATTTAAAAGCACCATTGAAACTAGTACAATGCTTGAGGAATGAGTCATATGCAAGCCTTCTTAGTTAAAATTTCAAAAGGACAAAGATATGCAGAGCTGTACTTCTGCTAGTATTGTAAATCATGGTGACTAATGTTAAAAGAGATTTACACAGCACAGTTGTTCCCATCTCTTTCATGAACCTAAAAAGTTAGATCCAGCCTATACAAAGAAGCCTAGTTGTAAGTTACGGAAATAATTTAACAAAATGATGAAGCAGAAGGAACATATTCACCACTGTGTTTCAAAGGCTATAATAGAAATATTAAGGTTGGAAAAGACCTCCAAGATCATCTGGTCCAACCATCTCCCTACCACCAATGTCACCCACTAAACCATGTCCCTAAGCACCTCATCCAACCTTTCCTTAAACACCCCCAGGGGTGGTGGCTCCACCACTTCGCTGATACATACAACTGAGAAAGTTAAAGGTGGATACCAGGGGTCGTTTAGGAATTTTTACCATCTAGCAGTAGCTAGTTACCACAGGCACGGGGAAAATATTGTAACTTGTTCCTGCCATGATGAAGATAGGTAAATGGAAGACTTTTTTGTTTGTTTATCTGTTTGTTTTTGTTGTTTGTTTGTTTGTTTGTTTGTTTTTTCCTTGGGGTTACTATGTGCTGGAAAGAGCAAACATGGACCAGAATTTATATCAGCAAAAGAGCCACCTGCACAACACTCATTATATTCACCTTGATACAAACTTTTCTGGATCACATTGATCTGTTAGATTAGATCATTTCCCTGACGGCAGGTCATGGCACTGAGCCTGCAGGAGTTCAAGAAGCATTAGGACAACGCTCTCAGACATGTGGTCTGATTTTTGGGTGTTCCTATGTGGAGCCAGGAGTTGGGCTCAATGATCGTTGTGGGTCCCTTCCAACTCTGGATATTCTATGATTCTTTGATTTCAAGCCTCAAATCACTTCCTGGTTCCAGCCTAGCTGGAAAAGCATTGAACAGCAGTCAGTTGTCATTATTTTACTCTTTTGACCATTAAAATGTTCTTTAAGGCATACTTAGATCTTTCTGGCAGAGAGAAAATCATCGTCTCTCTTACATCTGTGCTTTTAAAGTTTCTCAGCTAGGCTTTCCTCCATTTATTGTACTTGAAGTACCTGGTCAATGTACACACGGTCTGTGTGCATCCCTTGTTGATGCAGAAGGTTCATACCAAGCTGAGGGGGAACCAGGAGCTCCTCAGGAATTTTTCCCCTGTCGAACACCACTACTGAATCTGAGCAATCAGGTAGCAAACCAGCATAAGAAAGTGGTGCCTGTTGGCTTAAGGCATTCAGTCAGGGTTTTCCATCTAGCTCTGCTTCTTTATTCTAGCTGAGAGGCCAAATGAAAGATACAGAAATGTGGTTGCATGGTCTATTTAGAAATCAAGTCCTAACTGGTTACGTAAGAAACCCGTGGAAGAACTGCTGAGCCTTAATCTCCCAAGCACTCGTCCAGTCCTTTATTTAAACATATTGCCCATCCTGAAAATCAGGACTTGGAACTGCTCTCTCTTGGGTGTAAATCAGCATGGAAATTGCTTCAGTGTTATTTAGATGTAGCAGCTGTACCCTCTAGTATTAGCTGGAAGAAATGAATACATTATTAACTGGTTTGTACAGCCAGCAGTATCCATTCATTCATGCTGCTTTCATTTTATGAATCATCTTTACTTTCTCATCTATACAGGGAATATGCATCATGTACATGAAAAAAAAAAAAAAAAAAAGAACCCAACACAAAAAGATGTTTGAAAAAGTCTGTCATCAGGTTCTTTTTTTCTATACCCTTTCTTCTGATGATCATCCCTTTATGCTTACACCATCATCATACTGAAAGCAAATTAATTACATGTTTCCTAAGTATAATTTCATATAATTGATTACTAGCTAAAGCAAACCTCAAAGAAAGCTCTGTTCTTAATTTTGGAGGCCAGTGAGGAACCATCTGCAAAACCAGTCCTATTTATTAATGTGCCCTTTATTCTGAGGCATTTTGCTACTTTGCTAGGCCGAGTACATAAATATTAAATATGTATTTATTATTTGTATATTATAGAGGTTATATACATGTATATATATCAATCACTGTGTATAATCAATTATCATATGAAGACTACTATGAAACCAACACATTGGTACCAAATCTCAGAAAACATGGATGGCCCGAACACCGTTTTAGTTGTCTCTTCTGTGGTTGTGTTTATATTTTTGACAAAGCAAAAGAGGAGAGGTATCTGGGCAGGCTTTGACCCATGGTTCTTCACATACTTCAGCAATGTCATTATAACTATGAAGTTGGTTGTACCTTGAACATTTCTGTAGTGTATCCTTGTGTTCTCAGCAGTGACCTTCACTACTCTTTACTCACAGACACATGGGTAACAGTGAGGGGAGAGAAGGAGTTTCTTTGGTGAAATGAGGGAAAACTGAAGTCCAGGTAATTTATCTTGATTGCAGGCGTGAAGTTTTCATCAGAGGAGGAACACTGTGGACCACACTTTGCTTGAGACTTCTCAGAAGTGTTTACAGGAACAGAGATATTATCTCACCTTACTGACAAGGTCAGATTCCTGCTTCTTATGTTTTTATGTCACTTTGTGTTTTCTAATGGAGAGCTGACAAATTGCGCTGGTGCTCCCTTCTGCTTCTTTGGTGCTTTAAAAGGGGGACTTAAAAAATATAGGGGTGAGGTAGGGTGGTAAAACTTTTCTACTCTTTCTGTATATGTGGTAGTCAATAAGATAGAATAGAATAGTTTCAGTTGGAAGGAACCTATGAAGAGAACTTATCAAGTCCAACTGTCAGACTACCTTGGGGCTGACCCAAAGTTAGAATATACCACTAAGAGCATTATCCAAATGCCTTTTAATAATTAAGTATTAGAATTCTCCCCAGGCTTATTCTGACAGAGAATAAGCCAGAACACCACGCAGGTCATCTACCTCTAGGCTTGAGCTCCACACCTGAGATTAATAAATAGACAGACTTATAGGGATACCTACAGAGGATTAGGATGGGAAGTGCCCAACTAGGTGCTGAGAAGCATTAGGTCCACCAGGTGAGGCAGCATGATGGGCACCCTGAGCGCGGTGGTGGCACAGGTTCTGGCTCACCCCAGCAGTGCTCAGTGGGGTGGCAGCTCTCTGCTCACATAAATCGCAGAGTAGCTTTTGTAGCTTTCTGAGATTCCTGTTTAAAGACGAAAGAAGCAGGTGGTCATGGTGTTCTGTGTGAAATGGTAGCCTGTGCTTTACGATGTTCTTACTTGCTAGCTTACTTCGTTGGCTGCTTCAAGGGTTGCAAATGTGGTTTGCTGCTAACAGAGAATTAAAATATGCCAATGCAAACTTCAGCTGCCTTGGGCAGATAGAGACACTAATATCTCTTTTCTCTTCTCTGATTCTTTTTCCTATTTAATTAAGAGATTTATAGGGGAGTATTGAAGTACTATGATATGAATACTTTGACCCATATTTTCTCTTGCTTTAAAACAATTTCTAAAGAGTTCAAGGGCATAACGGTTCCTGCTTTCCAAGTAAGAGGAAAAAGGTATTTAACTGCTAGTACAGAATGTGCTAAAATATTTTTTATGGTGTACTTCTTGAAACTTGAGGCAGCCAAAGTTTACAAGGTCATATCTTTTGTGTTTCCTATAATTTTGGAACCCAAGGCAGTTGTGTTAATGAAGAGATTTATTTAAAATTCAAAGGAAGAGGATTTATTAAGTAATAAAATGTGTTTGATCTTGGGGAATGAAAAAATAATTTTTTTATTTTTTAAAGGAAATGTATTTTTCGTGTTTGAAATTATATATTTATATTTAATTAATTAATTTATTACTCAGACTTTCTAAGACTTGTCATCTGAAGATGCCAATGCATTTTTTGAAAATAAACTGTCTGAGTTGTCCATGTAACCAAAATTCAGTATGTTATTCTCTAGAAAACAGCCCCCTCTGAAGTGCATCCCTGGGACTTCCAATGTGTGACTGAAGGCATCAAAATCACCCAAGTAATTTTAAGGCCTTAAAGATTTTAAAATCATTTACTTATCTCCCCTAAACAACAGTGAGAACTGAGTATGATTATTTTTCAAGATATGCTTGTCTACAAATTATAAGAAATCCAGATGAAGTGCTTAATTTTCCAACCCGGAAAGAAAAATCTTATCTATTTCAGTGGTTTTGAAAATGGGACTTCAATTTCCAAATCCCTGCCATGATTTTTTGTATTTTACTTCAAAATGGAGCATGAGAGATTTATAATATTTTTTCCTGTACTAATTCTTAAAAGCTCATGTATTCTAGACCTTTATGCAAGTTTATAATGAAATGTAATGCTCACTCTTTTTGATGAGGTTAAATAGTGCCTGCTCAAGTAAATGATGTAAATAGAATAGAATAGAATTAAATAGTTCACTTGGAGGGGACCTACCAATATCATCTAGTCCAACTGCCTGACCACTTCAGGGCTAACCAAAATTCGAAGCATATTATTGAGGGCATTATCCAAAAGCCTCTTGAACACTGACAAGCATGGGGCATCAACCACCTCTCTAGGAAGCCTCTCACAGTCTTTGACCCCCACAGTAAAGAAACTTTTCCTGATGTCCAAATTGAACCTCCCCTAATACAGCTTTGTGCCTTTCTCATGTGTCCTGTCATTGGCTACCAGGGAGAAGGGAATAGCATTCTCCCTTTGCACTTCCTCCACTCAGGAATGAAATAGATGTTGATTGCATTCAGATTGTCAACCATCAACTTAACTTGCTATTAATCAGTCTCTCAAGGTCATGAGATTAGCACTGTTATAATTGATGTGAAAATAATTCAAATAAATTCTAGTATTGCAAACTGAATTATATATTGTCTGTTAACCTAAATACTATAAACTGTAAATTCTCTGCTGAGAAAGTCTTCTCTTTTAAACTGTAGAACATTGTTAAACATATTTGATGTCTTTGGAGCTGATCAAACTGGAAAATATATATATATATATATACATAAACATATAAACTTCAAAATCAGGTGAGCCTTGACAATGAATATCAGCTCTGTAACAAGTGATACTCCCCAGAAAAAATATTTCTCAGTGTAGATCCCACAGATGGGTGTATGAAATAATAGTGCAATAAACAGGGTATTAAACCAGTCTGTGAAAAGTGGTTTAGAAGATCAATGTATGAGGTGCAACTCAAGCCTACCAGTTTTTGAGAGAGAGATAAAACCAATCGGTAGTGCACAGGCCCTGTGCACTAGGAGCAGCAGTGTGAACACTGCCAAGTATTTCTTGCACAACAAAACCAAAAGAAAACAGAGTCAAACACATCCTGTGTTGCGGACATTGTCATGAAAGGAATTATGCACTTCACTTGTAAGTGAGAATGGTCAACATATTTATTGATGAAAATCGTGATTTAGCAAAAATCAATCATGAATAGGATGGAGATTTAACAAAGTTCTAATGGTAAATGTGACATTAACAAGTTCCGTGATGGCAATGTCACTTGATTATTTACTGCATAGAGGACAGGGTTAGACTAAAAGCATCAGGGAGACCCTTACCTTGAGTCATGAGGTTCAGAATGGGGTCTTTTTTGTCACTGAAACTCTGAGGAGCCTAGATACAACCAGATCGTATTCCAATCCCAGACTTGATGGTTTGTGTCTGAAGGACTGCATGCACAATCAATCCTTTATATCCCTTAGTTGGGATTACAAAGTTTCAGCTTGCTTAGCAAATTACTTGTAAAGTTTCAACAAGCTACCTATTAGTCACGGAGTATCTGTCGCAGGTAAGGAATCTCTTGACTTCAAGGAATAACCTCAAGAGGCGTCCCTGCTCCAGGGTAAGATTCTGGCACACAGCCCACTGCAGTACAGGGGAGCTCACCAGGCTTGGGGTTGTCCCGTTTATGGGGTAAGATGACTGACTACCATCATATGTGCATACCAGCCATATCTGGCTAGTGCATGCTCAGGTGGCCCTTGGATCTGTCTCTTCAGAATCCACCTGGAGCCTGGGCGGATTACAGCTCTCATGACCAGATGTGTTCATCACAGCCATCACTTATGGCTATCGCCTAGGCAGGGTTACAGGTGACAGGTAAGGTTAAGAGGGCTAGGAAGAGTACACTGCCACAGGCATCCATTCTCAAATTCTGCAGAGGGAGGCACACTTCTCTCTTGTGTCTTATTCTTCCACAAAGTGAGAAGGACACTCTTTTAGATCTGTGACTTGTGATCCTGTCTCTGCCTGGTCATTTAAAACATCAAAGGATGATGGCACAGTCCCCTGGACAACTGCCGAGGGGCTCTGCTGCTCTAAGTTTCTTGAATGAAACAAGAATTTCTCCAGCAAATTGCCCCCACTGCTAAAGATTTGCAGTGCAGGGACTATCTCAGCCAGAGGTGGTTTTCAGTGAAATAACTAGAAAAGCACTGTTTATTTACTTAATTATCAAGTAACCAGTGACAGATGCTGTCCTCCTAAAGCCTCTTTATGTGAGGTGAGAGAACAAAATCTGCTTACAATTAGGCTTCTGATCTCTCCAGTTCTTTTTTCCTCCAGTTCCTTCTGTGTTTTCCTAAATCCTTGCCCTGCTCAGAAGAACATATGAACAGAGGATATGAATCTCGAGGTATGCACGCCACTTATTAGTGTACTATGCTATAATGCAGCAACCACCTGCTTATATTGACTGCTGTAGTGCTTTTAATTACGGGAAAACATCATGAAGAGTTTCTGGGAGCACCAGCCCCTGCCTGCCTCATTGACTCTTCATTCATAGACTGAGTCCTCATCATTGCTTGGATGCAGGTGTTCATGGACCTCAGCAATGCTGTACTAAACTGTAAGAGCTGACAGTCTGTCCCACCTTGGAAAGCACAGAGATATTTTTATTTTGAAGAGCAAGTCAAAAAGAACAGTTGTGAGGGCTGTGGCTGATGGGCTTGAAACTGGCCATTATACACAGAGAGTGATGTTTAATCTTTTTAACTACTGAAGAGCTGATTACCTACTGACTTTTATCACAATATAATGCCTCAAGTGCCACTAGCCACCATTCCTGGACAAAAAAAATAGCTGGGTGTCTCAAATACAGTACAAGAGTCAGTCATTTTTGAGATATAGGGGGAAAAGCTGCCATATTCAAGGATGTGCACTATAAAAAGTAACAGCTTTAGAGGCACTTAATAGAAGCAAGTGTTTCAGTTTGTAAGTGCTTGTCTTTCTGCTAACCAAGAGCCAGTTTAGTGGGCTCTCCAAGCCATGAGTGTTACTGGCAAATCCAAGGCATTGGCATTGGATGGAGGTAGAACGAGGTGACCATGTGTCTGAACTGATGGCTGCTCCTGCTTGTGGTTTCAGTGGAGATTCTGGTCCTTAGGCTCCCGATCCACCGAGCAGGGATGGCAGCTCTAACTCAGCTATGGACAGTTCTTGGAGATTCAAGTAATTCTGTAATACACCTCAACCTAGTTAATCTAGTTTTCAGCATTTTCTGAAATACCGACACATTTTAACTTGCATACTGAATGGCATACACATACTTTCCTCTCAGAAACTCCCAGCTCCTGTGGTCTTCAGTCTTGTCTTCATTTGGCTATAGGCATAGCTTCCTATTTGATCCACTTGATACATCGAGAAAATTAAAGGTTTCATTTTTTCAATATTTAACTAGTGGTGCTGGAATGCTGCAGACTGGCAGGGTGAGGTTAGGTTGGATGTAAGTGAGGGAAACAGGAAGAAAAGTAGAGATAGGAATTACAAAGAGTTCTTGTAGGTGGGAGCTGAGAAATGGCTTGAGCTCAACTAAATGAGATGAATTTTACTTTTATTTCTATATAAGTAGAAGTTCCTGTCTAAGTTGGAGCCTCAGTATTATGCATAAAGGTACATGCATGTGTGCCTGTATATGCATCACCACAACTCTAACCATTTAAGTTTTTATATGTGGTCACTGGGTAACCACCTCACTGTTTTGTAACCTTTGTTTTTTTCTTTTCACTTCCTCTCCTCCTCTTCATTTCCTTCCTCCATTAAGTACAGACTGTAAGCTGTTCAGAAAGGTTACTGTTTCCTACTTGTTTTCCAAAGGAACCAAAGAGATATTCATGACTGAAAATCAATTTCTCATTAGCCATTCAGTAGTGGCATGCACTCATGCATGGAGAAGTTGCTGGAAGCTAATTCTGGCAAGCAATGTGATGGAAGTGATTTTTTTCAATAGTATTAGCAAGGCAAGGTAGGGAAAACAGACTTCTGGAGGATGGTTCATGTAAATAGGAAACAGAAAATTAAGATGGAGATGGAAGTAGGAAACAGAAAAGACTACTCAACCTGACATCATGAGCATGACAGAATTAACAGGAAGTAAAACAAAACCAAACATCAGAGCAAGGAAGTGATACAAGGCAAGTAAACATGGCATAAAAATATATTTGACCTTACTCTGTTAAATTTTTGCTCCAGCTTATTGCTACTTGTATTTTATTTCAGAAATTTGACATTAAAGTGAAGTCAGCTTTGGTCCTTTCTCCGTTTGGGTGGACTGTGGGTCCTGTACGAGGTGCAGCAGCTCTGCAAAAGCTGATGCTGCCACATGCAGCCTTGAGACCTCAGTTTACATTTCACTCAACATATGTGATGCCACATTTTTTAAAAAAGATGTTCTAAGTTTTTAAATGAAAAATGTTAATAACAATATGAGACAGTGAAAACAAGAACACACAAATGAGCTGAGCTTTAAAAGAAACATTTTATTTGGTAAAAAATAAAAGTAATAAATTATTTCAAGACACTTTTTGGTTTGTATCTGTACATACACAGTATATCCATAACATAGTTGCTATGTAATCCAGGAATTCCATCTGAGAAAAAGGATTTACATATCAAGTAACTATTTTAGATGAAAACCAAATCAGTTGCTGTCAGTATTGGAACCAACATATCAGTATTAAAATCAACTTGACAGAATTCCTTTTTTTTCTCCTCAGAAATTACTCAGTAATACCTGTTCTGGGTATTGTGTGTTTGCAGCACCCCTCATGACTGTTTTGCATCTTCTAGATCAGCGTTCCTCAGCTTTTTTTATTCAATGACCACCTAATGATTATTACTACTTGAATCCCTATTTCAGTTCCGCAGTATTGAAATACCAGCTCTGTCTGAACTGATAAAAATTATATTATGTTCTCTTACACAAATCTTTTGATTCTACTTGCTTCCTTTGTTTTATGTGGAAATATAGGCTTTTTTTTTTCTTTTTTTTTTTTTTTTTTTGTCTGGTCATGTTTTTTCAGTAATCAGAACTCACTTCCAAGTCACCTTGTGAAACCTTATGGATCACCAGGAATCCACAGACTCTGCACTAAGGAAAATTAGAACCTGAAACCAAGAGCAATGATACTCTCACACATAGGTGAGACTTGGAAGAAACATGACCGACACGATGTCAAAATGCAGCCATGACATCACCATGGGTGATAATTAGACATGGCCCAATGAAAACAATGAAACTGTATAGTCAACTGTTTCCCAAAATATATCAGCTAGGACTACACTGAGATTTTTACACCAAAATCTAACAAAGCACATAAACGTATGGCTGGTGGTATTTTTTTTATCCCAGGAGGGTTTAAACCATCCTTCTACTTTAAAGCTAAGTGGGTGTTTAATGCTTCACTGGATTTTCTGGGACTTAGGAAACTATAGATAACCAGTCTGCATTTTGAGCATGCTGATTGCTAAATGAGGCAAGAACAGACAACGTACAACTGACATGTAAGAGGCCTGTGTTTGAATGCTAACAAATGCATTCATTTCTCAAACAAAACAAAATATTGCTACTGGTTGTTAGTCTTTAGGATAATAATTCTTGGACTGTCATAAATTGTCTGCTTCAGAGAGACAAGATTTTTTTTTTTTTCCCAGCTATATTTACATTTATTTGTTGTTGGAAGCAACACTATCAAAGTAAACACGAATCATGCGCCTCTTATCAGAAATGCTTATTTTCTGCCAAAAAAATCTTGTGTACTTGTCCATGGAATTTTTAGTTAGCCTAACACATATGATGGGAAAAAGATGCATAGTCCTCACAGAATCCAGCGGCATCTTCTGAAGGGATATCCAGTTTTTTATTAAACTAGATTCACTTCCAGAAAAATGCAAATATATTTTCAAGATATACACATAATTGATTTGGTAATCTAGCACCCTAAATCCTCCTGGATTTTCAGAAACAGGACTTGCCTGCTTTTTAAAGCATTGCAATATATGGAAATTGCTTTTAAATACTGACCTGGAGGGGACCGCTCTAAATAAGAAAGGGATTAAGCAAAACTTAACAAGTCAGTGTCACTACAATAGAAATCCAAAATACTAGCTTTGCCTAAGAGTAAAGCAGCTCACTTCTGAGCTGTCCAAAAGCAAATGGCTTCTTCTTCAATCCTGTTTCTCAAAGCCGTTGTCAATATGCAACATTTTTTTTTGGCATCATGTCCAAATGTGAAAAAAGGGAGACCTAACTGAAACTTCTCGTAAAGAGTTGAAAATGAAAAATTTCAGACTCTGCAGAAAGGTACTAAGACATCTGTAAGCACCTACATGAAATAAAGAATGAAATGGCAAAATGGCATTTGAGCAGTGCAGACTTTTCCCCTGTCATTGGGGTGCTAATGGAATATGTACTCATGCAAGTGAAGACACAATCGGAGGAACATCTCTTAATTACCAACAAACTACTGCAGATTTGTTTTGGTCTAACTCTAACTTAAATCAAAACAAACAAACAAACAAACAAAAGTCACTAGAAATATTGTGCTGCACAGTACAATATTGATCTGGGGAATAAGTTCTTACTGATCTCTGTGTGTTACATGGTTGTACAGCTACTTGTCAGTTGTACAGCTTATGCCAGGTAAGAGCAAGGAAGAAGTACTACAAATGAGAAAAAAAAAATATATATATATATTTATCATACAGCTTAGTGGAGCCATTTTACATTTTATTTTTACATTATCTTGCCACAGATTTTGGTATTATTTTCCTTATGACTTTTTTATACACCACAACATTTCCTTATACATTTCAGAAAATTGAACATATATATATATATATTTTTTTTTTTTTTCTGTGAATGATATTGCTCCTGCACCTATCAATGCACAAACATCTATGGCCTGATAAGCTTTTGTTCTCTCAAGGTTTGTAACAAATAATAAATACTACCCTCATGTATTAGACAGCTGGAAATTTAATTTGTCTTATTTTTTAACCTTTCTTTACAAGAAGTTCGTATTTGTTAGCATGAATAAAGAGTACTGCGCAAGATCATTAATAAAATGACTATCATTTTGCAATCCAAGAGGCAGTAAAAACTGTTTATTACAAGGCTGAAGAAATGAAGCAATTAATTCACTGGATATTATGACCACATATCAGGGTGGTTTATTTATGACATTAATTGTATGTGCACCGTATGCGGGGTCTGTATCTCCTGGCTGCGTTGCCCAATGCTGCATGCTCCTGAGGGCCACATTCAGCACTGCATAACTCTGATCACCTGAATCTATTAGGGTGCTAATGGAGTTTTATTTAATGTGGAAATGACACATCATTTCCCAACTCCCAAGCCATTTGGCCAAACGACTGTCACGCACAGTAATAACTATTACTTCACAGCCTTACAAAACTAGGAGTGCATTGGGTGTGTGGGGGGTGTTACAAACTTGCAACGTGCAGAGCACATTTAGGACACACTGAACAAAGTGCATCTCCTCGGGAAAAGCAGAAACATCACAACAAGCTTTGGGAAAAGGAAGATCAAAAATATAAACTCTATTCCAAACATACACATATCCCTTTTCTTTGCAGATGCAAAGAGCATGTACATTTTTTTCCACACTTTTCCTTTCTTTTTTTTTGAAATGGCTGGGTTCCCACACAAACAGGAGGCAAATCAAACATGAATGGGCGAGCACTGTTTTCCCACCTGTAATGCACAATTCTGGAGGGAACAAAATAACAGCCAGTCATTGCACCAGCTGCCCTTGGAGCTCCCCGGTGTGCTCCCCCATCTCTAAAGCAGTAGCTGCTGGCAAGGCATCGGGCTGCTGTTCCCATGCATGGTGTCCGAGCCACATCCTCCCCAAGCAGCCTTCAGCCTTGTAACACTTCTAAAATAGCGGTGTCAGTGCATTAAGTGTCTGATCCAACCGCCACCGAGGTCAGTGGTGGTCTTTTTCATTCAGATCAATTAATCTTGGATCAGAACTGTATGCACTCATTCTCACGCAGGTTCTCTGAGGAGATATCTGAAAATGAAAAAGGATATTCTACTACAATTAATTTATTGCATTATTAAGTGTATGAGCAGGATCTTCACTAAAGGCTCTTAATCTTCTGTGCATAAATACAAAATATAGCTATATATCTATATAAGTGACTTGGTAAATTAAAATATCTGCCTTCTCAGGACTCTCTAATTAGCAACCCACTCTGGAAAATAGAGTAAAAAATTTCCAAAGTGTATCAGATACATCTGCCCAATTTTACTACAAAATGCAAAGAACTATCACTTCAAAACTTGCCAGAAGGCCGTTGCCCTCCCTCCCTTATTTTCTTCCCAAATCTAGTATTGCCTACAAGTGTATGTCAGAGCTCATAAGAGTATAAGGAAAAACTAAATATCCTCCCCAAACCTACCCCCAACATTTTTAGCACCACCTGCATCTCAGTTAAGTTCATTTGCTGTACAGTTAATTTAGGCACCATCCTGAATAACTGTCTGCCCTGCTAAAAGGTGTTAAGACTTATAAAAAGTGCACCGCTGCATTGCTGTTGGCTGGGTAGCTGTGGAATTATGTTGTGCCTGTACTGATAATATGCCTGGAATACTAAGGAGACACTATTTGCCTTGGGATCCGCCTGAAATTGCTGCCTCTGGCAGGACAGAGTATTTCTGTGTGAATGGCCATTTAGGAAAAATACCTGCTATGGCATTTTAGCATGGAGTGAACAAAGTGACCAATGTTCATTAAGAAGTTCATAAAATCTTTTCCACAATCAGGGGTAAAGAGGAGAGTGAAACTTTCAGCATAGGATTGAGACACCAGATCTAGTCACCCTTAAAAATAAATACTATCCCCATGGTGAAATAATTGCTATAATGCATCAACCTAATAAGGCTGCCTGAGAAACAGTTTGAATGAAAAGCTTGCACTGCTTCACTGAAATCACTGCCAATAGCTGCGGTGAGTTCATGGGAGCCAGCAAGGATTTTCAGTGATGAGCAAGAACTTGAGGGAGATGGTGCATTAAATGCTTTTTTGGTGTTTCTTTTTAAAGAACAAAGCCAAGGCCTTCACAGTGGGACTCCACCGTAGAACGCTGCAGGACCTTTCAGATCTAAGAGTGAAGTGGTCTCCTAAAAGATGCTTCAGAAACATGAAGACCCTGTATAAGGTATATAAGCTTTCAGCAATGAAGTTACCCAAATTTCTGAATTTCTCTTGCTGAAAATTTACAATACCACCTAAATCCCAAAAATTCTGAGCTGCCTGGTGCCTGCTGCAGGTGTAAACCACCATCATATTATTTTTTTTTAAGAAAAAAAGTACTTTTCAAGATCTTACTTGTGAAGCTTAATTTTTAGTAGTTGTTCTCAAAGCAAGCCTAAAACATATCCTGAGAGGGGCAGCAGTGCTACCAAGGCAAGGATGTGAATATGCTTTTCTAATATGCTGAGTGCCCTCATCAGAGAAACGTCTACCTGCTTGTCTCCAGCCTTCTTAATATGTAATTATCTGATGTGTGGTGGAACAGCCTTACCGAGTTTAACTGGAGTAAGACTGTCCCAGAGCTTCTCGCAGCTAATTGGTTATGGGCATTAAGGGACTCTGCTAAGAGACAGAGTCCACATCAAGGAGGGCCGGGAGCCAGCTGGATGCTCTGGCTACAGGTTGCAGATGAGAAGTGGATGCCATGGTGCTGCCTAAACACATCACCGTCTCTGTGGTTTCTGTAAACACTAGTTTGGTGTAGGCACTTAATATCAGGAAAATTCTTATGAATGAGAGGTCTGGATGAACACAGATATGTCCCCTTAAATTGTAGTTAGATGCCTAAACACCTTCACTAAGGTTAAACAATTGCTGCTATAGCTCTTCACTGATACTTTTTTGGCTTAGGAGAGGTAGTGATTTCTGTGGTGATTTTCATCAACCTCATTTTTAGATGCCTAATTGCTCCTGGCCTTGTAACATTCATCCTGACGTAAGGCAACAGGGCATGGAAAATTTAACCATTGCAGTATTGAGCTTACAACCTTCGTCATATGCCTAGTCTGAAGCACTTACAACCTTATTACAAAAAAAAAAAAAAAAAGGTTATTAAAGCTAGAGTTGCACATAATCTGCCAACACCTAAAACATACTGTTATATGTGAAACTCAAAAACTTACCTGGGAAATGTAAGTCCACATTTTTATTTTTTTTTTGGAGACACCAAACAGAAAAATCTAACAAAAACCATTTTTAGACTACATTACAGAATACTGGCATGTTATACAAATGTAATTAATCCATTGAAATTTAAACCAGTTAAGTTCTTTTCAAGGCACCTTGTTTTATAAATATATATATTTTTTTACTTTCATCCTACATTCACATTACTTTAGCCATGTAAAAAAGTCTGAGAAAGCTGGGATTAAGGTCACTTTAAGATTTGTATGCCAAATACTTCAGAATAATATCATATTACATGGAAAATTCAATAAAGTAATATCCATCTGCTGCCTAAACATTTCAATAAATGCTAAGGGGTAAATTATTACCAAGATGGAATCTAAAAGAAGGTTTCAAAACGAGTCTGAAGTTAAGTAACATACAATGCATTAACATTTGTGTTTAACATTTGAAAAAGTACATAAACACTGAAAAGATGCAAGCCACTATTCCTAGTGCTATCCTATTTTTAAAGGGCAAATCTTCAGAAACAGTATTATTTGAAGTTTAAAAACACTCTCCATCTTTTTTTCCACATTTAATCTTACAATGTACTAGCACATACTTTCTTCACAAGGAAAATGTATAAAAGTAATCTTACAATATAAACACTATAAACAACTTCCTTGAGACACAGAATGTCTTCTGTGTCTTCTGGACACAGAATTTCTGTAAAGACTTAAGCATAATAATTCTAGAATAATTATGTAAAAGTATGTACATTCATTCAAATGTCCTAGACCCTGAAGAAACCCAAGTAAGCTCTACAAAAGTTGCTTGTCAGTCTTATCCAGTTAAGAATGTACAGCTTTGCTACTCTTGCTGTATTTCAACATAATCAACAGAAGTTTTACTTGTTTTTATGTAGGAAGTTCCCAAACTTTTGCATAAATCCCCTCAGTTTATTTTCATTAGGCTGCAGTGGATGATAAGCAGTTGAGTTGTAGCTGACTAGGTGATTACTCCTGCCATAGTTATTTCCTAAGGTCTTGCTTTTGATATCTGGAAGATGTGAACTATTTGGTAAATTTCCTACAAGTTGACTAGGATTTTCCATCTTACAGAATGGCTCAAAGCGACTATAAACACGCCTTTCACTCAAACGAGATCTTAGCTCCTCTTGATGTTTTGAGCCTGCCAGTTGTGGTGTCATTGAACTTGCTCTTTGTAGAGCACAAACAGCAGGACTTTCAAGGGTAGTATTTGTGGTAATTTCTTTTACGTCTTGATATTGAATCTGTTCTGTATTAAATCTTGGGGTAGATGCATCTCCTGCAGTTTCTATGAACTTACTTTCAAGGGGGCACAAGACAGGACACTTTTTATTGCTTTCATCAGATGGAGGTTTTTGAGGCTTTGGTGATTTAGGAGACTTTGGAGACTTTGATGGGCTTGCAGTGACATCTTCTTTACTTCTGTTCAAGCTACCTTGGGAACTTGATGTGTTTCTCTTTCTTCTTGGGGAAGAATCTGTCTTATTTTCAGAGATCTTTGGTTTTTGATTCTCTTCTTCAGAAACCAAAGTGTCAGAACTACTACACATTCTGTAAAAGGCAGGACCTTTGTTTTTTGACAAGATTTCCTTCTTGTCTGGTGTGAGATTAAGAAGTGACCGCAGTTTCTGGGATCCCTTCTTTAGAAAACTTGGGGAGTTCTTACTTTCTTTCTTTGATGTGCAATCCTTACTAGACTCCTCTTTGCTCGCTTCAGCAAGAACAGCCATAGAGATTGCCTTGGTAGCAGTTGGAATCTTTAGCTCTCCTTTGAGGTTCTTTTCCTCCTGTGGCAAATGGTTGGTCACACTATGCAAACTTTTAGAGCTCTTCAGAGTGTCTTCTGGAAGTTTTGGACTAACTGGCTGCTTAAGCCCATGCCTGGTCAATGTGCTGTAAACATAACTGGATGCATGCTTGTCGGCACCAGGGTCTAATATGGATTTTGAATTAAACATGGGAAAGCTTCTCCTTTTAAGTATATTTTCATTTTGAACATTTTTCAGATTTTCTGCATGTTTGTCGGCACAGAGGGTTGTGTATAAGTAGATAGATGGGTCCCCGGCTGCATGTGAATTTACCATAGGTTTTCTGTTGTCTGCAGTATGAATTCTGTGGTTTTTTGGTGCCTCTGATTTAAGCTGGACATTTGCGCTAAGCTCTTCTAAAGTATTATCTGTTCCATTTTCCACACTTGGTGCATGATTTGATGTCCCTTTAGGTGTTGCACTTCCCTCTGACCCAATTATAGTTGAATTTGAAGAACTTGCACAGCTGCTTACCTCCTGCTGTTCGGGTAAAGTTGGCTGAAACACCAACGACGATCGTAAGCGAGAATGAGAGTACAGGGCATGAGCTTTAATATTTTCAGCTGTGTCATAGCTATCATATCTGTCACCCAAGGCTGACCCATTAGACTCCACTGGATAGTCGGATTGGTCATTTAAGTATGACTTAATTCGCCAGTTACGTAGGAATGATTTTGTTGTGTGTTCGAGGGTCGGCATCCTTTGCTGCAGATGGCGGATTTGATGATCTGTCCCATTAAAAGACCTCCTCACAATTGAATTTCTTTCTGCAAGATTTACCTTTGGTCGTGAAAACTGATCAGCGAAACTTTGTTGGGGTGGATTGCAGTTATTTGCATATCCTCCTCGTAATGAAGACACAATACTAAGGCTATCAGATGGCATTTTCCAAGTATTCAATGGATTATTGGCTCTATTAATAGCTCTGTTAAGCAATAGGTAAGGTGTCCTTTCTGGCTTCTCCCCAGCATAACTATGTCTCTTCCAGTGCTCATTTTTTTCACTAGGTTGATACTGCTGGATTGGATTTTGCATATTAAAACCTGGATGAAATGGTTGTTTATTATAGGCTTGATTTCTCAATCCAAATTTATCTATTTCATTTACTGCATATCTTCCCCGAGTTTTCAGATAAACAGGATCTAAATTGTGAATCTTGTCTTGCCTACCAAAAAGGTTTCTTTGGCTAGAAACTGAAGCTAGGGAAGACACCGAGTGTTGGTATGTGTCGTTATCCCAGAGTATCCTGCGACTGTTAACCCGCACTAATTCTGGGGCAAATGAACTAGGAACAGAAGAACGAGCATACAGTGTCCTGAATTCTTCATCAAAGGATTCGACCAGCTGTCCTGTGATAACTTGAACCATACTGAGGTTGGTTTTTTCAAAAGACCACATAAAGCTGAAAGAAAAACAAATGACCATTAGAAACAGTCCTTTTGAACCAATGTATTTCACTGGACCTTCTTGATAGGGAAAAAAAATATAGAAAGCTTTCACACACACTTGGATTTGGCACAAATACTTTCTTAATCAATAAATAAATGGTGGCATGATTCATGTAATTTGGATTTGAAAGGTCTAATCTAATACAATTTGAACTCAGTGGCAGACTTCCACTGCTCTCAGTGGGAGCAGGACTGGGTCTATAACTACTTAATTGCCCTTATAAACAGGGGATATTGCAAAAAGGTATTCACAAGTGTGCAACATCAAATACCTAATGGTGAAAATTACCTCTACAAAGACTAAGCCAAGGTTGACTAGACCCACTCCTAAATCACAGACAATGTGTGGTTAAATTGTGAAAAAAGTATGTTTGAAATAACACACAGAACTGTTTCCACAGGTCTGAATATACTTCACTCTAAACGTTCTCAAAAAGATGCACCTCAAAACTGTTAAACAGTTTTCATTTTCTACTATGCACACCAGCTTGGATATTAATTTTTCTATTAACTGCAGTGTACTCTATCCTGATGAAGGAAGTTTTCCTCTTTTCTACTCTACTTATAAAGGCTGAACACATGCTCAAAGATAAGTAGCTATAACTACTTTATAGCTACAAAATGAGATAAAATACATTAACAAGTACATTCAGGATGTTTCAAAAAGCCTGATATCATGGTGTTGAAACCATGTAATTGTAGATTACAACAAACAAAAACATCTGTCCTATGACCCTAATTTCATGTGAAGAAATGTAAGTGAAAAAAATGAAATGAAATCAATGAACTTGTTCTATTTGCATTTGTCTTCTGTATGTGATGAAGGTTGGTTGTATTCACATAAATAGCTTGCTGATTTCGTTTTATTTGTTTTGCTTTTTTTTTTTAATTATTTTTCAGGAAATAATACTGTGCTGAGATTAAATTAAAACATGACACCTTTTTTTTCTGTTTCTATTTTCTTTCTTTTTCACAAAGTTCTTATTAAGAACATTATATTTTGCAATATTTGTAAATAATTAACTTTAAATTGAGTTCAGAGAGCAAGCATTCAGAAAAACTCATCTTTCCTGTTATAAATCACTAGATTCTTTTTCAAAGCAAGTTTAATTTCTACAGAAGTTCATGATTCCGGCCCCTGTGCCAGATCTTAAAGCAGTGTTATTTTTCAAAATGAAATGAGAAAAACTATCACATTCTTACAGACTCTAACACTGTGTGTAGATGTCAAAGCAGGCAGACTCTCTCTGGACTCTCTTACACTGACTCATTTATGAACTTGTCACTTACCTCACTACCATTTATACCCATCAATCTGAATTTGGGGCTGCTCAATTCTCAGAGGAAATAAAGAGACAGATTTTCAAAAGCTTAAAGTAGTTGAAATCTACAAAAAATCAGCAGCTGTGGATCTGGCACCCAGGCATTAGGCTGGCATAAATTAATTCAGTAGACCAAAAGAGAGAAGCATACCATGACAAGAACAAAAATATTTAATAATGTGTGAGATAAAACTGCCCCTGCTTTAACCTAATTTTTTTCCAACTCTGCAAAGATGCAAGTTCTTCTGACCTATGCCTTCTGCAAATATACTAGAAATGAAATGGAAAATAAATAAAATAAAATAAAGCTTAACCAAATATAGACTATGTCAACTTATCTTTGACAATTCTGAATTTGACCATGTTATAGTACAGAATGCTATAAACCTGGTCTGCAATTTTAGCTTTAGAAGAACATTACGAGGAGAAACTATCCAAGAGAGCTTATGAAATACTTTGGTAGCCTTTTTTGGAGTTATTGTTAAACAAGAATAACTCAATATAAAACAAATTGGGATTTCTCTCTCTTTTCACCAAAACTTTGCCTAAATCAAATGCTATATCCTTTATTTCTTATTTATGAAAAATTAACAGGGGACCTCAAAATTTGGCTCCATGTTATGTTAACTACCATTAAGCATCTATGACAACTTGATAAATTACAGAAAAGATAATCAAATTTGCCCATGAAGTTTCCTGGAAGAATTTTCAGAAATAGAAAAATATACATATTTTGCAGTAGGCAAAATACTGAGATGACACGTGTTCTATGGGTACCTCAGTGACTGACCTTACCTGTAAGAACCATATATGACTTTCTTACAGTCAACCAGAAGAAATTTTTGTTCCATTTTTCCATGGAATTTTGCTCCTGTTTTAGAATAGTAATCTTGTCCTTTTACTGTCCGCACCCTCATATTCTGAAAAAGATAATTGAAATACTTTAATTGGTACACTATATTCTACATTTAGCATCCAGGGCTTTAAATGTCAGAGGTACAGTAGGAGTTACATTATTGCATACCAGTAAACTCTGCAGGACAGTAAATGCCGATCAAACCTGTCCCCTTGGGACCCACTATGGCAAGTTATTGCTTTGTCATCAAGAATGATGAAATTTCCTAGGCCTTGGAAAAATGAATTTCCCCTTTTCCATAACCATCACTCTCAGAAATGAGGCTCTGGCACAAGAGGACTTTGACAAGGAAAAAAGATTTTGTAGTGAAAAAAATCTTTTCAGCATCTGATATACTATATGTGATTTCCAAGTATCTCAGCGAGTCAGAAATAACATCTAAAGCACCAGTATCACTTCTTTTAATTGAACAAGAGTACTGTATCTATAAACATAGATATTTCACTCTGAGATGGTCTATCAAAAGATATCACCTGGCCCCAGAATGCCTTGCTGTTCCATCACCACTAAGATTCCTCAATTGGCTTTGCAGCATGGGATCGATTACATTTCTAAATCTGGAGATGTTATCACAGCATGTATAGCTAACACAAACCCTACAAAGCAGTTAGGCTTGAATTCCAGACTCTGTCCATAAGCTCTCTGTTTTACTCATGCAAACTCAAGTAAATTCTACTGAGGAAATTTACCATGATGGAACCCAAAAATGTGGTCAGTTTTACTCCCAAACTGTTAATGAAGTTGCCTCAGCTGAGCCAGTATCTTTTCCGCACATGCAGTTCTGAATGACTTAAGTCATTTTTTTTTGCTTTAGTGTCCCTTGTTTTTTTAAGCTCTTAGCAAAAAAAAAAAAAAAATAAAAAGAAGTGTTAACAAACTAATAATTTTCAAAAAGTTTTTATATGGATACGGAAAAAAAAATAGCATTTATCATAAATTGTTACAGAAAGGTGTTTATAACAAAAAGAAAATTTATGTTCAACGCAAACCAACCTACAGCATCTACCTCCTGTAACTGTTGGATACAAAATGCTTCATAAGACAAAAAAGATCTTGGAATACGTCTGCGAATGACCACAACATTTACTGTGGTTTCTAGCCTTGCAATATGTGTTCTAGTGATGTTAATTTGTGGTAATTTACAAGTATTCCAGTTGGGAGTGAAATGTGTAATTTAGCATTGGCGGTAAGAAAACAGAATCTATATGATTGTTGCCTAAACTGTATACACAGAAATAGTGGAATATAAGACTTCTGAATACAGACAAATAGCTTGTTTCTTGTGACTATTCATTAACTGCCAAGGTTCATTTCTGCCCCAAATTCTGCTGCTACAAGAAGAAAATCACAGCAAAAGTGTGCTCTGCAAAGTCCAGGTACAGGAGATGATTAGATCTGTTTATGAAGTAGAATGGATCAGACTGTACAGCAGAAAATCAGGTTACAGGAGTTATAACTGTAGTCTCTACTACATTCCACTGAACTCTCTCCAAACAGAAAACTCCAAAAATTGAGACAAAATCCATATGAAATGATAAATATTTCCAAATAACACATCCTTTCCAAAACCCTATATATTTCATTGTTTGTGTCTTAATTTTTTTTTTAATCTAAAGACAAATAATTCAAAGAAGCAAAAGTTGCACATAAGAACTGCTGAGTTGGCAAGTTATAGTTTGACTCAAGCTATTCAAGTTCTTTAAATTTTGTAAGATGAGGTTTAACACAGCATTTTTTCAAGCTGTTTGAACAAAAAATACAACTAAGTTAAAATGTATAAAGACAGCATTAAAAAATAAAATTTGTGACCTAAATGTCCTAAAAAAAGTGCTAGAAACATAAAGTTTATCTCTTAATTTGCTGCATCAAGTTGATTCAATAAATAGGTGTTATCTAGTAGTCCTGTAAAATTTAAAAGTACTTGGGTTCAGTGAAAATATAGATGAATGCTTAGATTATTTTCAGAAACAGTTAAAAAAGGATTAATAACAATAACAACCCAGTCTGCATTACTGCAGAGGAGGCTAACATTTTTTTCTCTTTAACTGCATCTCTAACTTCAATCACCTTTCACTGTCCTGCACTGTGTACATGTATTGGGTTAATGTCACAAGGTTTTGGTAGCAAGGGGCTGAAGGAGTGGCTTCTGTGAGAAGAGTCCAGCAACAGCCCCGTGTTAGATAAGGGCCAGTTTCAGCCGGCTCCACAGGGACCTGCTGCTGGCCAGAGCCAAGACAATAAGCAATGTTGTTTGTGCCTCTGGGTCAGCGGATTTAAGAAAGTGAAAAACAAACAAACAAAAAAAACAAAGCACAAAACAAAACAAGAAAAACAACAACAACAAAACAACAACAACAAAAAAACACTGCTGCACAACAGCAGCTGGGAGAGAGGAATGAAAACCAGCCGTGCAGCCCCCAAGGTGAGTGCAGCAGGAGGGCAGGAGGTGCTCCAGGCACGCAGCAGCAGTTCCCCTGCGGCCTGTGGAGAGGCCCCTGGTGGAGCAGGCTGTCCCCCTGCAGCCCATGGGTCCCACACGGAGCAGATCTCCACGCTGCAGCCCGTGGAGGAGCCCCCGGTGGAGCAGGTGGATGTGGCCTGGAGGAGGCTGCGGCCCATGGAGAGCCCCCGCAGGAGCAGGCCCCGGGCCGGAGCTGCAGCCCGTGGAGAGGAGCCCACGCAGGAGCAGGGGGTCTGGGGGGAGCTGCTGCCCGTGGGGGACCCGTGCTGGAGCAGTTTGCTCCTGGGGGATCGACCCCGTGGTACGGAGCCATGTGGGAGCAGTTCTTACAGAGCTGCTGCCTGTGGGCAGCCCACGTGCAGCAGGAGCAGAGGATGACCGTGAAGGAGCGTTGGAGAGGAAGCGTTAGGGACTGACCGCAGCCCCCATTCCCCGTTTCCCTGCGCCTCTCAGGGAGAGGATGTAGAAGAGGGTAGATGGGAGGGGAGGTGAGGTGTTTGTAGTTTCCTTTATTTCTCACTGTTCTAGTCTCTTAGTGATAGGCAGTAAATTATATCAATCTCATTATGCTGAATCTGTTTTGCCCATGATGACAGTTGTTGAGCGATCTCCATGTCCTTATCTCAGCCCTTGAGCCCTTTCCATTGCATTTTCTTCCCCTTTCCCTTTGAAGATGAAGAGTGAGAGAGGACTTGTGCTGGAACTAAGCTGCCCAACAGGGTAAAACCACCACAGTCCTACACATTTTCACCACTTTGAGTTTTAACTTGTAATCTAAAAGAACAAAGTCATTTTTCCTGCTTTTCCAGTACTGTTGAACTTTGAACAAGCCAATTCCAGTGAAGAAAACTATTCTTTCCCCACCAGCTACTTTAGCAGAAAGAAGTAGTTAAATAAAAAGCTTGTTTTTTGGGAAGTTAAATAGTGCATAGATAGTAATTACTTAAAAAGAAGAAAAAAAAAAGAACTTCTCTAAAGATTATCACAATAGTAAGCCCTTATTCACTATAAATTCAAATTGTGAATTAGCTATGAATTTTGCATTTACTTCAATGATTAAGCATTTAGATCAATTATTTAATTGCATTTGTATGTCAGCTTTATATTTACGTTAAACTATATTTATATTTTGTCATAATTTGATGATCGCTTGAGATTCAGCTTATACATTTTCAAATAACTATAACAGATAATGTTGACCTAACGACATGCCAGCTGAACCCATCAAGTGTTACTGAGATAAGGCCTGATGGGTATTGGACAGAATATCATTTAGGAATCTGGAATGCTGTAGGCACAAGCAAAGCTAATGGTTTTCAAATTACCATGCTGGATAAAAAAAAACTTTGCCTTAGGTACTCATAAGTTAAAATATAACTTCAAGTAGGCTCTAAACCCTCAAAAAAATATTATAATTCACATTAAATTGCTGTTTTGTTTTTTTTTTCCATATCTTAGTCACTCTTTCCTCTGTTATTTTGAGTTTTCCTTCTCTTCTGCAGTATTATTCCTCCTGCAGCATTTCTGTCCTGCTTCCTTAATCCTGCCAAATCTTTCCCTGTCTCAGTATGTCATCCACTTAAAGATGGGAACATGGCATTATGAAGGCATGTGCCAGAGATCACGCTCACTGTTCTCATGTAACACTTCCTCTTCCTCCACAGCTCATCTGGCATTCTTCACTTACTTCAAACTCTCTAATTAGGTGTCAGGGACGCATCCTTTGAATAATCTCCCAAAATGCGTACTATTTTTGAGAACATAAAAGAACAAGGTGTTCCACTTAAGATTAGTTATGTGCATGTATACACATAACTGAATCGCAAGCCCTATTTTTTTATGAAATTCTAGGCTTCTCCTTCCTACTTGGTTTTATCCTCAGGCTACAGGACTGCCATGATAACAGCACTAACAATAACATGTCATTGATCAATACAGAAGTGATCAGTAATCAGCACCACTGTGGATAAAGCAATAATTCACTTATGAATCTTGAGAGAAAATCCTGGGCATCTGGAACAAACAAATCCACACATAAAGAAGGAATTGAGAGGAAAGAATTCCTTGAGAGGAATCTATCCTGAAAGGACACACAAAAGTTTGTGAGATCAGCTGTAGCAAGTCAAATGGAAAGTTTGTCTGGTTCTGTAAACAGTTTTTGAAAGTGACTGCTAGTGGATACGTATGGAGGAATAATTTAATTGAGGACTATCTTTAGGAGGTTTGTGAAGCCAAAAACGGGATCTTCTCCCTCCTCCAAGAACTGATTGTAGGACTCAGGGACTGTTTGCCTTCCTGATGTTTAAAACATCCAGTGTCTGGATGTCTGAGCTGCAGTTTGAGAATGGCCATCAGGGCTATCCAATTAAATGACAGCTAAATGATGAACGGGAAACAAGCTCTAACTTCTCTTTTTATGTATGACTGTGCAACTGACTATCTTCCCCAAGAGAACCACATAACCACGATTTAAAATGTGGAAGTATAATTCAACATTAAACATTTATTTTCATCAGTAAAAAACCTCCAATGTGATAGGTAAGTACAGTGAATACACTGGTCTCAAACATTTCATTTCAGCACTTTTTATTTGTAGAGTCTGTTTTCATCAGTGTTCAATTACTCACCCTGTACTTGCTGTCAAGAATATGCATAAAGAAGAGAATGAATGTCCATCTAATACTTAGCCTAGCAGCTTTAAAGAAAAATAAGTCGCATTTCTTATACTGTTCATTGTTTCTAATATTATCTGTTATCCTAGGCCTCTGTCCTTACTGCTAGATAGTAGTTTATGTGCAAATGCAAAGCAGCTTTCCAGCTAGGTTCTGTCATGACTTCTAAGCAGGTTCAGTGACCACTGAAGTCAAATTCTCAATGACTTCACTGGAGTCTGGTCCTTAGGACAGAAATTTGCTCACTGATATGACACTGCACACCTATTTAATAACCAAATTTGACTTAGACTTGGAAGTACTAGAAAACTTTTGATGATTTTGATAAAACTGGTAAAAGATAAAAGAGATAAAATGGCATGCAATCAGTTCTCATGAACAGCTCCTCCTGTGCATTTAAGCATATGTATTTGGGAGTAGACTTCACAAAAGGAAAGTAAAGTCAATTCTTTATTGGTACTATTTTCTCATTTCTCCCATTCGTTATAAATACTGAGAGGACTATCAGGGGGTAAACAGTTCCTGCCAAATTGCTTTCAATATATCCTGTAGCAAGATGACTCTTCTTAATTTCCAGAGAAGTAAAAATAAGTTTCTGCAGAGTACGGAGCCTCTGCCGCATGCCACAACTCATCAAATAGAACACTAAGATGTGACGTCAGCCGAGGAACTTGGTTGTCTTCTTGGGTATTAAACAGCATTTCCTACATTGGTTCATTGTTTGTAATCAAAAATGAAGATCCAACTTAAGCATTCTGGTGATACTGGGGATTGCTGTCTCAGTGCTGCGTTTTGCAGTGCAAATCTATCTCCTGGTTTGCTGCAGCACCTGTCAGCAGCAGAAAAAAACATCTCTAGAAAAAAAATCGTGATTATTTTTTTGAAAATGTACCTGAAAAAAGTCATAATCTGTACTGACTCTTCATCTTTCAGTCAAAAGGAGTTACTGACCAAACAACAAGTCTAACTGGTTACAAAGTTAATAAAAATAAGTTTAGATAGAGAAAAGAAAGAAAGAGAAATACATTAGCTAATAGGGGAAATGTAGGACAGTCAGTAAACAGATAAATTAAATTGAAAATGGGGAAAGAGAAATGGGAGAGTACAGGAAAGGAATTATTTATTTGAGTTGAGTTCCACTGATGATGTTAAGGTGAACTTTAAGTAAAAACCAACCCACGAGAAGAAATGTTGTACAAGAAACTGGAAAAGCTCCTTGTAAATTCAAGGTGTCATATTCTTTTGTATGGAATTCACATCGTAGTCACATAATACATAGTCTATCAATACCTTCAGTATATACTCTTTCAAAAAAAGATGGAAACATGCCCTGGTATGGATTTGCACTACATATGAGACATTTAATGTAGATTTATTTACAGATAAATCCTCTTTTTTCCATACAGAAGACCACTGAATTGTAAATCTGAATTCAAAAATACAGTCTCTCTCATGCCAGCATTTCATTTTTACTGATTCAAAGGAAGAGATAAAGAGCCAGTGAGTATATTGACTAAGTCATAAAAGCTTGAGAGTAACTCCTCCCCATGAGTGCACAGGATGAAGAATGTCTGCCATACTCAAGACCGAACCAAATCATGCCAGAAAACAACAAGGCCAGTGCTGCTGTTGCTACATCTTGAGGAAAAAGAAATATATCCTTACATCTGTCCTCTTCTTGCTTTCACTGAATAGAAGAGGAGGGCCAAAAGCACAAAAAGGCAATGAAGCACTGAGGCAATGAAAAAAAGAGACAGAAACCTTGCCAAAGTATTGACTGCTCTTTCACAGTCACCAGTGGCTTCCCTTCATCCTGAAGAAAGACACAGGATAATTACTGTGAGAGTAGTAAGCTTTTATTTTTAGAGCAACAGTCACGGGGAGTAGCACCTTGATGAGGAGCCTGAAGAGTTTTACTACAAGCTGAACTGGAAACCCAGCACACAACAGGATTACTGTTTAGCTCTTTGGCATACATTTTTCATTTTCTGATAAACCTTGAAGCATTCCAAGTAAACCTTTCAGCCTAAAAATGTTTCTCCCATTATTACAGGACAGAAACATATAAAACATAATGTCACTAAAGAGGCCAAATCCAAACCCCTCCAACCCACACTAATCTATACCAAATCCATACCAAATCCAGTCTAATGTATGTAATGTGAGTTCTTTCAACTACAGTGTAAATGTCTGTAGGTCTATAAAACCACAGTAAAAAGAAAACCTCCAAATCAACCCCAAGAGTTAGAAACAGCTATAGATACATATTATACAGAATCAGTTTGAAAATGCATATTACCACATTTTTCAAGATAGAGCTTGAAAAAAATGCTCCTAATTTCTTTTACATTGGCAGGATAAAACTCATGCCATTAAAAAGAAATGTATGCTGTTTTTAGCAACATTTATGGCAAAGTTAACCCAAGTAATTAGGAAACAATGCTGTTTGAAGTTCCAGTGTATGGAACTATTGCCAAATACTGACTTTATGAGGGCAATTACTACCAAGGTCTACAGACGCACAATATTTGTGACATTTTCTTTTCAAAAATTCCCATACCTTTGTGTATTAGGCCACCAGAGGGCAATCCCACATGCTCAAATCCCCCACACCAGAAATGAGTATGGGAAGTGGTGTGGTAATGCTTTTAAGGGCCTAAGTCAACACTCCAGAGCAAAACTTTGTATAAAATACAGGTTTGTTCCAAAACTTTAAGAAAAAGGCCTTCTTTATCCTCACAAAAACACTCTACCTCCATCTGTTTTTCAGACTGGGTTCTTAAAATGCATGCTTGTAAGAAGAGCTTCTGAGATATTTTTACCAGGAGTAAACATGGCCCAACTAGTTAAGAAACAAGGAATTGCAAATAGAGCTATATGGAAGTTCAGCCAAGGAAGAGTTTAAGGCTTTACAGAGAAACTCTGGTACTGTGCTTGGAACATTTTCAGAGCTATCTACAATGACAGTAAACCTAGAAGTATTTATGAAGGATTTATGTCAGGTCAGTGCAGCATATGGTTAGCATTCTATTCCCTAATATAGGAGGGTGGTGCAGGACATTGGGTGAAAAATGTAAACATCAGTCCTTTCTTAATTATCTTTCTCATAGGGCAAAATTACATATGTAATGTATAAAAGTAAGCCTACTCATACTGTATGCTGTAGACAGACATAATAAGAAGTGCTTTCTAAACAGAAACTAAAACAGAATCCCAGTCCTTTTAATGCATTTTAATAGTAATCACATTTAACAAAAAGATCATGAAATGAAGCATACCATTTATTATTCCAAACAATTTGCATAAGCTTTATGATTTTATTTGCAGGTTAATTTAACATAAAGCAATAGGAAGCAAAGTTTTTCAAACCTG
This sequence comes from Anser cygnoides, assembly GCF_040182565.1. Classification (NCBI taxonomy): domain Eukaryota; kingdom Metazoa; phylum Chordata; class Aves; order Anseriformes; family Anatidae; genus Anser; species Anser cygnoides. Next base: position 97,160,241 of record NC_089875.1, read on the forward strand.
TAGTATGCCTAAGGAGATAATAATGGAAAAATATTTTATAAATAATATGGAAAAATTATGTAACTTTATCAAATATTCTTGTTTTGGCACACGAAAAGGATAAAAGCTTTTCTAAAGAGAATAACATTTGTAGAGAAGTTCCTGCTGAGAGCTTACCAGATTATACTGCATAGTTAATTTGATATAGCAGTATTTGATAATGAGGTTTTGAATAATAGTGTCTTTTCTTTGGGTTGCAGAGGAATGACTAGCAAATGTTCAAGCACAGGAACACAAGAAGTCTTACCCTGAGCCTCTGAACTTGACAGCCTTGTTTCTCCGTCATTTTCAGAAAGTGACTGAAGTTTGACTCATCAAGCAGGAGATACACTGCAATCCCTCTTGTAGATGCTTCTACAATTTCTCTAAAAATATCCACATCTGTAAACATATCCATAACTATGGCAATGACCTGAAAAAAAGAAAAGACAAAAATTACTGTGTTGTATAAACACACATTTGAAACTCTTCACTGAAGTTTGCACTGTGCAACTAACATAAGAATGCTATTCGTGCATCATAAAGTTCTAATATTTTCCATGGGGTACCACTTAACCCAGAAGGCTTCTCAAGAGCACTGGATCTTCTTTTTGAGAGGTCAGGTGACTGCCTATACAACAGTCATTACAAACTGCAAACTCTGGCAAATTGTTGTATTGTGTGTGAGTTCAGGAATGGGTGTTATAGGGAAGAGGAAAGCCAGTGGAACAGAAGGGAATGGGAAGCAATACAGTGAAAAAAATGGAGCCAACTGCAGTGTGACTGCATAATAGAAAATTCAGATAACACTGTTTTTGTACAAGGCGGTTGTTCAACCTATTCTAAATGCTGTTCTTTATCTTCACAGTTTTCCCTAAAACTAATAGTTTGGGAGTTTGAAGGAGTCAATAAGCAGACATTGAAAAGCTGGGGGAGTTGATGAAGACTTCAGCACCCATACTGACTCAGCACACTCACTGGGACAAAACTTCCTCAGCTGGTGAGGGGTTGGTTCAGGAAGATTAGAGAGTGCTGAACACCAGCCATTCAACCTAGGGGAAAAATGCAGGTATTTCTGACTGGGAAAAGCAATGTCCTGCTAATCGCATTTTGGAGATGATAGACAATTTACTTATCATTAGCAATTTGGAATGAAGTAATATTGAAATAGAGGAAATAACAGTGGGAGAACAGGTGCCTGTGCAACTTTAAAAAATACTATTCTTACCCATTAGAGTCTTCACAAAAAGTCCCAATGAAACTTTTCGGGTGCAAATTCAAATCGAATAAAGCCTATCGCAGGTATAAGAGTAGGCTTGATAGTGAGCTTGCTTTACCAATTTCACTCATCCTTAAATTTTCCATACTTGAACATATACTTAAACCATAATGGTGTAATTGTAAAGTTACAATCACTCATCTTATTCTGGAACTGAAACATTTATCTTACACACAAAATTTGGTAAAGGATGTTGCACACGCAGAGGTAAATGCTGTGTCTCCAGTCAGTCATCTGAATTGCCTTTTTGAATGTGCTTGCTCAGAACCAGAAGATTCACTTATGGCAAATATATACTTAGAACACTAGAAATACAAATGGGAGCTGACCAAGAATAAAAAATAAAATAACAATGTCATTAAGAAAGGTAAAGACAGCTCCTGAAGCAATAAAAATGAAAGGAGTTGGCTAACAATAACATGTCACCTGGCAGTAAAAAGACTCCTTACAAATCCACCAGTCAGAGAGGAACTGAATAGCACGAAATAACTGAATTCTTTCAAATGCCCTATGTATTACCTCACTTTTTTTTACTGACTTTTTGGGAAAATAATAATTAAAAAAAAAAAACAACAACACACAAACAACTGTTTTTTAACAGTACAAATTATTTTTTCATCTACATTTGAAAGGAAAGAATGAAAACCACAGAAGTTTATTTTGACTCATCACTTCTGCTTGGTCTTGACTCAGATACACAAAGTTAACTGAACATGGCAACCCTATTTATTCATCTGTCTTGTTTCTCTTACATCTGAACAGAAGTATGCCAATGTAGATCAAGTGTGCTAGGTAAAAAGATCAAGAAGAAAGAAGAAGAAAGAAAAAGAAGAAAAAAGAAGTCTGTTCCCAAATAGGTTTGTTTCATTATCTGTGTCCCCCTCTCTCTGATCTCCTCAATTTCTTCTTAATCTTTCCTTTTCTTCAGATCTTTCAGAAATAGGTGCTCGTTATATTAAAAAATATATTTAAATTATGGGACAAATCCTGAGTAAGTAGTGTAAACTGACATAAATACATGAAATATTTAAAATCTACAGTACAGACTTCAAAAATCCTTCTAACACTTTCCTATGGCAGATATCGACGATGCTAATTTGCAGCATCTGTGGTTACAACGACTATTATACTGGAAGCATACAGAAAACATATAAACAAACAAAAAAACAGCTAGAATGAGTAATACAAATTGAAACCAAAGCTGACTAGAATGGCCATATTTGTCTTAGGAAGGGAGAGATGAATTGAAAAAACAAGCAGGTATGAGAGTGCTGGCTGTGCACTACTAGTGAAAACAATCACTGCTGTTGAAGATATGCAGATACACCAAACCTTGGAAATGAACAGAGTGCCCCTCTTTGTCTTCACTAGTAGAACAGGTCTTAACCCTTTTAACTTTGAAATTTTAGACTTAATTCTATGAAGTACCAAACTATTATTGTGAGAAAAAGCAGGTTTCACTTCCAAAGTTTGAATAGGCATTACACTTTGAAACCTGAAGTTTGTGCTAACTCAATAATCCTCAACAGATTTAAGGACATTTGCAAAGCCATGTTTGTGATTTGACAACCAGCTGGACATTTGTTTTTCCATTCCCTGGAAATCAAAGGTTACTCATGAAGTATACCCTTGTTAGTCTGCCCATTCACTTTTAGCAACACAATTAATCCTGTCAACACTAACGTTTAGTAGGCTAAATTGCTGAACGGAAGAAGAGTGCCAAATTTGCATCATGTATCAACATACACTGATAAGTAAAAGCAGTAATTTACAGAGATAAGGTTATTTCTGTATGTAGATTTCTATAAGTCAAACTAGATATTTGGTCACAAACTACATATTTTGATGCAGAGAGAGTGGATCCCATAAATATCAGAATATTCAGGCTTTTAAGTGTACTAAACTACCCTTAATTTTTAATTCCTTGGGTATATTTGCCAACTTTGAAGCACAAGGGAGTACTGAGCTTGGATAAAGAGAAACCCAATTCAGAGTCCCAAGTTTTGATTAAGAATACCAAGACTAGGCAGTTCCTCCAAAATAGATATTCTGTAATGTGAAAATACCTTTACTTAAAGCTCTAATATCAGCTGCAGGATTAGTTATTTGCTGCATAACTTTGGAAGAAAAGATGTCACTACAGTGTTATACTTCTGTTTCTGAAATTGCAGAATGAATTTCCACACTGATACTTACAAGAGGAAGACAGGTAACAATGAAATCCAGCAAGGAAAAGGACAAGGGATAGAATTCAAAGAGCAGCAAAGAGCTCAGAAAACTGGCTATGCCACAAATTCTGTTTCTTTTGGGCATAAGAGCACTATCCTGTGTTAAGAAAATCCCCCAAGACAGAACACTTCAGTGTCTTACAGTACACTTCCAGGCTTCCTTATAAGCTGCAATTTTCTTTCCAAAACATATTTGTTTTCCAAAAGGCAGGGCTCTCTGCAAAAGCAAGCATCAATGCTTTTATAAGGACATGCAAAAGCCATCCAGCCATGCAGGGGATACTGGATAGGTGCAGCAGTTTTCAGCTGAAAGCGCCAGATTTCTGGGAGAACTTGCCAAATGTAAGAAACTGATCATCACCCTGATCAAAAATGGCCCTCGGGAATAATTAAACATTTCACATTTTCAGGGATGAGAGAATAGTTGGCAGAGCAGACACGCTGATATTATGCACAGCAAAAGTGGAGTACTGCCACCTGACTTGAAATTAGATAGAAAAAACCAAACAAACATTTCAATGATCAATTAAAGGTGAAGCCAGTGCAGAAAACAATTTTTATACTACTTTTCTTCCCCCCAAATTAAATTTAAATCATCTTAGGTTGTTACTACTGATCTTTTCTTATTATCTTCAAACTCTTTTTCAAAGTGGTGAATGTTTTTTAAGGTTATATTTTGGATGTTGTGGCATCCTTACAGATGAAGAAAATCTGCTGAAATCAATAAACACAACATTACTTCTAATAAAGCTGAGAGTTTTATCAACTTAAATAAAGGCACCAGCAATGCCATATTATATTTTCCTCAGTACTGTCTTGAAACCAAGAATATATCTTGCAGTAGAAAAGCAGAGCTTCATACATTAACATTTTAGAAACATTTAATTACAGGCAGAAAAATGGCCAGAGGAGGACCACCAAGATAATCAGGGCTGGACGACTTGCCCTGTGAAGAGTGCCTGAAGGAGCTGGGCTTGTTCAGTCTGGAGCAAAGGTGCTTTCAGGGCACCTTACAGCAGTCCCCAGCACCTACAAGGGAGCGTCTCAAGAAGATGCAGCCAGGTTCTTCACAGTTGTGGCAGGACAAAAGACAACGGTCAAAATGAAACAAACAGTTCTGACTTGATACAGGGAAAAATCCTTATCCCCATGCAGAAAGTTCACCACTGGAGCAGGTTGCTCATAGTGCTTCTGTAGTCTCTGTCCTTGGAGGTTTTCAAGACCTACCAGGATAAAGCCCTGAGCAACCTGGTCAAGTCCTAACACTGGCCCTGCTTGAAGCAGGAGGTTGGACCGGAGACCTCCTGAGGTTCCTCCCAAATTACCAAGTCTGCAGTTAGATGACTAAGATCTCAATTTCTGTCCTTGTCAAAATGCAAGCAAACCTTGCCATATTTGATAATAATTATAAGCTCTGTTATAAGGCTTAAAGAAACAACACAGACTATGAATAGAGAACAACGAGAAGTTTTTCTCCCATTTTTTATAAGAAATTTGGTAAGAAAAACCTTTGTAGTTCAATTTTAGGTCATCAAAATCAACCCTTTTTATGTGTGTGTATTGACATTAAGGTATAGATGTAATTAAAGGCCTTTTACAGCTAGTGATCTTTAGGTCTATGCTACTGACAGTTCCATTATCCCAGTATCTTTACTCCTTTTACAAGCACTAATTACCATTCTTTGCTTAGTATCTTGCAGAGTGTGTCATTTAACACCTCCTTTCCTATAAAAACGGTAAAAAAGAGGAATCCTCTAATGCAGCTGCTTTCTTAGGTCAGGCTTTACCGGAGACACCTACCATGATATCAATAACCTATTAGGGAATAATGCTAAGGACCTGCCTACACTGCAAGAATATTGATTTCTTGTAACTTCCAGGAGGCTTACTTTGGGTTTACATCCTGCGACAAAAATCTGTGCAGTGCTTCTGAACACCACCACCCTTCCTCACCCCAGGACCAAAGAACTAATGTTTCAAATAGAAATGTTAACTCTATTTTTGTCAGCCTTCTCCCTGGTACTCCATTCAAATTTCTTTTTACAGTTCTCTGTATTAGGGAGAATCTCCCTGTGGCACAGGCATGGTGCTGCCTGAATCTGGCCTTTCTCAGACAGAAGGCAGCCAGCAACCCTTGCAACACAGTGCAGAAGGAAGATACACTACTGTACACCTTGCTGCTAGGAATACGAGACAGTGTGCAAACTGATTGCACGGGTTTTGGGTGCCATAAAAGAAAAAGAGACAAATCTTGTGACCACTACAGACAGCCTTCCCAGCAGAAAGCTGTAAAATATGTCTGTTACAAATTATCATGCTTTGCTGGGAGTCCATAAGACAGGTCCAGTTTATGCTTGCTACAATTCTTGTTAGCAGTATGCAGTCGATCTCCTGATGTGCACACTTTCTGTCACCGTTGTTCAAACCAGAGTGCTCCTAAGACAATAATTTCATATTAATTTTCAAAATTTAACACAGCTCTGAAATGGTTTGCACAACACATTCTTCCACTGCAAAGCGTACTTTCAAGCCACTGTGACTTGCACCTGAATATCCCAGGTCACCTTTGGGCTGGCAGAACTGCTGAGATCTCACATAGCAAATGTAGCAGATCAGAAGTCTTGAGATTAAGTGTTGAAGCAAAGTATAATGGGGGAAGCCCTCCTCTGTAAACAGGAGCGTACACACAACTAATAACAAACATCTGAGTACGACCCACTCTCCTACAATTACTGTGGCAATATAATGGAACAAATAGGTGATTTATACTTATGCAACTTCCATGAAATTAATGTCATTACTTGTAGTGGCTTATCATGAAAATTGGCTGCTTGAGACCATATTTGATTTATTTAATTTGGCTCTGCATTCAGGGAGCAATAGACCATAACCATACAGTGTACTGCGAAATGTACTTCCATTATTACCTTCTTTAAATGTAATTTAATGAACTGTAGGCTGAAGTCTGGCACTTCACTCCAACAAGCAGCTACGCAAACCACAGAGCAAGCCCTCCTAGCCCTCACTATCCTCTTTTCCTCGTGCTACTCCAAAATCACATTTGTGCCATCAGTTCTGAAGACATGCAAAGTACACAGCTCAGAACTGAATGAATCTTCTGTTCTGATCATCCAGCCCCAGCTTATTGTGTCATGTGCTGCCTACACAGCAAAAGTATTTGAAAGTGAAAACTACGCTTAAATGGAATAAAAATTAACTTCAACATGCACATCAGCAGTCTTCAATAACCACAACAACTTCCCTCTGTAAAAGGATGTTAGGTATGTTCAACATGACTGAAAACTTGTGTGAATAAAAACAGGAGGAAAAGAAACACTGTGTAGGAAGGAAAACCAAAAAAGTCTACAAATCTCCTGCAATATAACATGGGAAACCAATGGAAATTATTCTCCCAAAATTATGAACAGTGGAATAAAGCAGTGTATAATAGTTTAATTGTGCTTAACTGACTAGCCCTCACGGCAAAGCCTAATCTGTTCTGCCCAAGAAACATGTCAGAAAGCTGTGTGGTGGGGAACTTTCTAGCAATCAGTAATGGGGAAAAATATGTTCTGATGCTGGCAGCAAGGAATGATATGGAAATGGTAACAGCAGCTCTGAAAAATGACATGATTTAACTTTAAAATACGCTGGGAAGATCCAATCTTTGCAATGTGCCATCTTCTAATCACCTGACAGTTCTACCTTTTGCTCACTTTGGTAACTTCTGTGCTGCTGAGCATGTCTCTAGGAGGATGAGAAGGTCAGGATTAGCTCTTCTACAAATGAAAATAAAAATAACAGAGAAGAAAAATTCTCTGAAGTGAAGATAATACTGTTTTCTCTGAAAGGAAATGTATAACAGCCTTCTGCACTACCTTTCAGAGAGCTATCGCAGGCTGAGCTAGCTTGTCACATACCTTGTAGTGTCTTAAAATGACACCTTCAGTGCTGTCACTTTGAATTCACGCACGACTAAATTTATAGGTATCTTGCAAAACATATGGGAGTGAGCTGCATCAACTCTATAAATGTGATCTGTATCTATGGGTTTGGTAGTTGTTATTCTGGCTGACGGATTAGTAAGAAGACAGTTTGATCTGACCGAATTAAGGAGGCGCTACCTCACTGCAGCCGGCAGCAGAGGTGATGATTTCTCTGAAGCTGACTTCTATGCAGGCAGTCTCGAGTTTCTGCAAGTCAGGGAGAGGAAGGGGATAGCCGGAGGATTCTTCCTGGGGGCCTTCCAAGAAGCATTTATAAGCCTAACCCTTGGAAGAAAGGAAAGAGCTAGAACACTCTGTGGAGAAACAGCAGCTGCCCAGTGACTGGCACAGCACAGACAGGATAAGATTTACCAAAATTTGAAAAAAAAAAAAAAAAAAAAAAAAAAAGGATTTACTTATATCTGCAAAGAGAACTGCCAAGCCTGGTTGAAGCAACAAGCACTCACAATGCTCAGTTTTAACACTTTCCTTCCTTCTTGCAATGCTCCCATAAATAAGTAAACCACTTCTGGTATTTAATGAGCAAGCTGTTTTCCGTCACTGTGAACAGCAGTGGGCAGAGGTCCTACAGAGAGGCAGATAACGCAGAGCAGAAAATCCTTGGCATTATGGAGGGAATGTGTCTGGGAGCTTGCTCTGCCCTTTCTTCTCTTGCCATTCATGTCCTTGCTCTATCAGATCCCATTCTCAGTGCCATGTGTGCTGCAGCTGGTTGGGTAGCAGGATTTTAATAATTGTATTGAGCTGTTCAGAATGTTCTTATTCAGTTGTTGTTTTGGGAGGCTGCCAAGCTTTTCCTGAGGAAAGCAAACAGAAAGGAAATGCCAGGATTTTCTGACAGCCTGCGACCCAGCTAGACCAGAATGGAAATTCATGACAAAAAACAAAAGGTACTTCTCTAGCCTCTGGCTTTCTCTACGATGAATTTCAAAGACTTGCTGCTTTAGAAATAATTTCTTATTTAAAAGAATAATAGCAGCTTTAATATGTGGGTTCTCACCAGATCCCTTAATATTTGGAGAATGTTCAGTATGCTTAAATATTATAATATTATACTAAAAAGTATTTTAAATTTGCTTGTAAGTGCTACTCATACATGTGTGCATTACTTAGTGACTGCCTAAAAACAAACAATGCGTGACCATGTGATAAGTGAGCCTTAATTATTTTTTTAAAAAGTGCCAACAGTAATTAGAACATGCTTTCTGCTAAACTCTTAATAAATTGTATTTTTTGATGTGCTCTGCAGCATTGAAAACCTCATGCCTTGGCGATGATTCTCAATTTTGAGATTTCCACTGAATAATCAGAGTAAGAGCAGCAGATGTTGTGGGCAAGCTTGTACCTTGTCCAGGGAAGTATGAGTCTACTACCACACATTTGAGAAGCCTCTCAATACTTGAAACTATGAATGGCCGCCATGCTTTGCTATGCACAGCTAAGTGGGGAAAAGCCTCCTCAAACTCTGGGGAAAAAAAAATGCAAAGTGGCAAAAACGTTTGAAAAAGTGTACCAAAATTGCCCATTCAATTTGCTCCTGCTTACAAATATTTTTTATGCCAAAAAAAACCAGACTGGACGTCTTTTTTGCTCATCAAGTCTTTGCTGCTCATCAAGTAATCAAAGTAAATGCCTGAGATTTGAACTAAAGTGGATAAAATTCTCTAAGAGAATTTTTATGCACATATAAAAAAAGGTTTTGGTGGAGTTTCTCAGAGGGGAAATGGAATGAAGCTCTGGGTCAGTCTGCCTTCCCACAGCTCCATTCTGAGGCCTCAACTATCCCATATAAACAAACTGCCAACACTGAACCCCACTTCCTGAGAGTTTACATATTTAAAAAACTTGACAATGTATAGAAAACCACAATATTAATAAATACTTACAGGCTGTAGACTATAACCTATAAAAACAAGCAATATTTCTTTAAAGTAGACAACTTTGCTGGCAGTTGTTAATTAGACCCTTGGAAACAAAGAAAGATCCTCTTTAGTTAAAGGCAGATTTATAGGAAAAAGAGGTGATTCAGACCAACTTTTCTAGACTGGGAAGAATAATTTTGCTTTTAAGTTTGCTTATGCAAGTGCTGTGCAGTGTTTGTCATCTTCAAGACCTTAATAGTAAACATATGTTTCTGAAATGAAATAGGAAGAGTTGAATATCTAATATTCATATTTTATACATAAGCAGCATATTTAATGTATCTTATGTGCTCCTGCTAGTATATATATTATTTAGATTAAAAAATTCCAATAAACCATAAGTATATTGTTCAGTAGTATAATACTGCCTGCAGTCCCTTGTTACTTAAAAGAACGAGTATGTACTACAGATGCATTCAGCACATAAGAAAATAATCAAAGAAGACAGGCGAGGGCTTAAGGCAGAGGTGGAAACAGCACTTCTGTAGTAGACCCTGGAAAATAACAGAGGTAGATGAAGTGTTTCAAAAACAATGCCTTTGTCAAATGCTTCTAAAAGCAGAGAGATTTTGGTGGATCCAAGTCAGCACATAAAGCTGACATGATTCAGACTTGCTTATATATCAGAAAGATAGACTTTTGAATGCATATATGCAGTCTTGGTGATGGCCATAGAATCATAGAACAGCTCGGGTTGGAAAAGACCTTAAAGATCACCTAGTTCCAAGCCCCTGCCATAGGCAGCGATGCCACCCACTAGATCAGGTTGATCAGGGCCTCATCTAACCTGGTCTTGAACACCTCCGGGGATGGGGAATCCACAGCTTCTCTGGGCAAACTGTGCCAACACCTCACCAAATATTGGTCTACCAAACATTTTTAGTATCCAGAAAAATAAAAACATACAGTTGGGAGGGACTTGTAAGCTACACAGGAAGACTTTGAGCATTATACCATGGGGACCTTGCAGCAACTAACAGAAATTCATAAGAAATTTTTAAAAATGATTATTTTTTTACATAAAAGACATTGCATCCAAAAGAAAACAAAACTATTTTGGATTTCAGTGCCCAGTGGAAAAAAAAAAAAGTATTTAATTGCTGGATTTCAAATTAGTGGAAGCCTACAGACCAATGAGCATGACCTGATTATACTCAATACTGAGAAGCAATTCCTAATTATATAATTAGTAGTTGGTAGTTAGTCATCTACAGACACCCAAAACCTCTTCTTCCAAAAGGTATATTTCATAATCCTAAGGAACACTGCTGGTGAAACTGTCTGGGAGATAAATGGGGAAAAAAAAGGTGGAATAAAAAATTGGATGTCCTTTCACAAGACCTTATTAGATGTCCACAGAACCACAACTGAGATGAGAACCAATTCTGGTTAAAAACCTCCCTTAGTTCACTGCATAGTGAAGGTAATTACCAAAGTGGAAAAAGCAGTCCTCAACAGAGGCTCCTGTCAGTATTTGGAAAGAAATGGGATGATGTTCTTTTCTCATATGGTTAATAAGGAATATTACAATCCATTAGCAATAGAGTAATATTTTTGAGAACAACTGCACTTCCGTGAAGCAATTCCCTGGTCTGTTGCTGGTCACTTTTCATAAAACTGAGTATCAGGGAAATCCCATAAAACTGAAACAGTGCTCATGCTCAATGTTCATAGAACAGCTTGATGACCAAGGAGCTCTGACTTCTGAAAGGAAAACCAACACAAGATTCAACGCATACATAAATAAAGGCTAATCATGTATTTGGGGAAGGGTAAGTGGGAAAAACATCATTTCAAATATCACTTATTTAATCTTTCTTCAAGATTCCACTTTTTGCATTTAGCTTTATATATTTGATTAAAAAGTCAGTAATAGACACCTGAGGTGTACAAATTTGAGGGCCAACTGGTTAAGGGACAGATGTTTAAGGCATTTGTCCTCTAAGAATATTATGACAGGGTAGGAGTATTTCTATCAGTTTGTAGGACTTAATGATTTCAAAGATTTTCACACTAATGCCACAAAGCTGCAAGCAAGATAACTATGATTTACAGATTGTTATCTTTTTGTTAACCTCCCTCCCCTTTTTTCTATCTCGTTTGTCCTTCCTTCCCTCTCTCTTTCCTGTTCTTTTCCCTTTGCCTTTGTTCCCTTCCTTTCTCTCTCCCTCTCTCTTTCATGAAGAATGTCAAATTAAGTTAAATCTAGGATTGGGGAAAAAAATATTTTGAATACTGAATGTGGACTTAAAATGGGTTCCTACACACCTTACATAAACTTTAAAATGTTTTACTGCAAATTTTATGACCATATGTATTATGTATCTTTACGACATTCACAACAGAAATATTGCTTCCTGCTATTATCTTCACTGTCACTACTTTCAAGCCCCATAGATGGACCAAATTCCGTTTAAGGAGTTCAATTCAAGAAATAATACAGTAGTGAAAACCAGCAATGTAGAGAATCGAGGCCATTTAAAATTACTGGTGGCAGTCAGTTATGGGTTAGTAAGAAGGCAAGCCAATGATCCTCCTGAACAAACAGAAGAGGATGAATAATGAGAAGTTTCCCCAGGGCTTAACTCTGACAAATTCTCAATTCATCTTATACATATATCCCGCAGGGTCATCTTTAATATTTTTCTAGTTCAGCTACGTGACATAGTAAAATGCATTTATAAATGAAACTACTGTGCCTGGACAAATACGTGCAGTAACTTCTGCGTTGCTGACAAAACCAACAGCAATGGTTGGTCAGATCAGCATTTTGCAACACATATTACAGACTAATTTAAGTCTGCATATGGCCATATAGCAGCACGCCCTTACATCAGAACACTGGGTAAACAACCAGTCGGATGATTGAACCAGATGATTTTAACTATTTATTTTTTTAACAGGGTGTCACTGAGCAGAGTTCAGCTCTCCTTTGTTTTGCTTCAGGAACCTTCGCTGATATTAGGGAGGAACTGCTGATGTCACCTGCTTGTGCAGCAGCTACAGTTAGGGGTGCGACACGTGGTTAATGACCGCATGCTGCCAGCCCGCATTTCAATTTCACCTGTTTTAAAGACAGGTTGTGAAACTAATTAATTAATTATTGTCTGCAAATCATCTTGGGATCCTCAAGTGAAATCCATTACCCTGGCATGCCGGACTATTTATTACAGATCAGATGAAAAATGAAAAATAATTGCAGAGTATTCTGAAAGCATCAGCAGAATGTCCTAAAGATAAGAAAAGATTAAGCTAGTTCATAAGTAATTACGTGTAGCTTTTCAGGGAAAAAATAATTATGCACATTACCAAATGAAGCAAGATGCCTGAAATAGCAGGGAAACAATTAAAAAAAAAAAAAAAAAAAAAAGCTCAAACCTCCAGTGGAGCAAACTGAAATGAAGTGGATAAGCAGTTCTAGAATCCTTGTAGACCCTAGGGGAGAGGATAGCAAATGAGAATGGAATAATGTAGCAAATGAAATACAATTCCTGAATCAAGTGTAGCAATTAAAAAAAAAAAAAATAAAAAAAGAGGAATTACAATTACAATTAAAATTACTACTAGTTAAAAAACTTATAATAGTAATATTATTATTTAAAATACTGTATTTATAAAAATTATTTCAATTTTAAAACCCTCTGAAAACTTTTACAATAAACCTGATTATTCTTGTCCAAAGGTGAATCTTCCAAGGAAGGTGTGTAATTTGAGGGAGTAGCCAGTCAACAGATAAGAAAGGAAATGAATAGAAACAAGTTTAAGAAAAAATAATAGAAAGAAATGGTTCTTTCTTATTTATTTCTTCAAGGTATTTGCTAAACTGATCTTTTGGTCCTAATGTGAGCTCAGTTTTTGACTAATCATCTTTGCCAGAAAAGCAAAGAATGATCTTGATGACCAGCCCAAGAATGATCTTTGTGACACTGTGTACACATGCAATTAGCATCAGCTTTCACTGATCTGCATACAGGTCTTCAGCAAGGCCACAGGAAAAGTATTAATTCATCATTTGCAATTTGATACTGTAATTATGCAAAAATCCCTGGTCTTTGTGACACAGTCAGATCAGATAACCATAATGCTCCATCTTTAATATCTACTAGTCTTTTCATTTAAATGTAAAAGTTTATTTTCAATGTTTAGGAGTTTATTCAGTGTATTTACAGTAGTTTCTTAAATCAATAGTCCAGGCTGTATCTAGGGAAGAGAAGACCCAGGAGGACTGCAGGAGAGAGTTCTGCGATCTGAAGTCCATCGCTTCAGCCATGGACAGGCACTGAGATCTTTTTTTCCTGGTCTACTCCTCTCATTTTTCTCATCCTCACAAGAATAATGTAAAGCACTAATTTGTGAGTGAATAAAATGAACAAACAGTTATTAAAATAAATGAGTTGTCAGTGTGCAGGTAGCTGAACCCTTTATACACAACTGAGCTAGCGACCAACATCCTAAATTAATAGAATATTATTAATGGGTAGCAAAGAAACAGGTTATCACAAGTCTTCCGTTGTACAGCTTCATGTACGTGAGATCATTCTCCTTTCTACAAAATATCCTTCGTGATGTGCATGGTGTGCCAGTTATACCCGCAACCCCCAAACATTTGGGTAATGATAATCACAGATCTCATCCTGAAGCTGCTGAACACCTGCAAGAAATACAAAGCTCTTGCTAGGGCAAAGGAGTCTCTTCCAAAACATCACAGAAGGCACCTGGATTTAAGAGTGAAGGAGGAAGAAAAACAGTCTCTGTGGCAGGAACTTTCTACAGTAGCTTCCTCTGAGAGACTGGCTGCATATTTGTGTCAGTTTTGCACCTGCAGCCACCAAACGTTCCTGTGCTGAATAGGTGTACACCTCAGGGGTCTATATGTAATATGTAAGTACACACGATGGGTAGAGGGCCTGCCATATCAATTCACTTGTTTTGCATAACAATCTTTTCTGCCTAACTGTAAGGAACAAAGGCAGAAACACCACTGAGCAAGCTACTCGTGGACTCCAATTAAACCACATTCCGATGGAAAATTTGCTCTTGAAAAATGCACCAAGCACAGTAATAGCATAATATACTACTTGACTTGTGTTGCTTCAAATAAGTATGAAGATGAGAACCTGCAATACTTCTGTGGAGGAGAGGTGAAAAATTTATTCCAAGGACACTTTGGAAAATAACTGCTTTTTGATGCAAACTAGTACCTTTCAAATAAACATTTGTTCTTATGAAGTACCTCTGATCTCAAAAGAGAGCTTCCCATGAGTAACCTACAGATTCATGGCAATAAGGCTCTGTGCCTGGCTACTAGGCCTTCTGTGTTTGTGTGCACTGCTAAAAACATGTTTTCTATAAAACAGTCTTTATGTGTGCATGTAGAGGAATGCATGTGCATACACACAGACTGACTGCGAAAGACATATTCTAATATTTGCTTCTTTACATAAAAAATTAAGAACAGCATTATATGAAAATGTGGAAAACAAAGCACTCATTTCTGATGCAACAATAGGCTGCTTTTCTCCTTTTTTTTTTTTTTCTTGCTGCCTTAAAAATGCATACAGCTATTGCTGTCCTTCAGAGTCTTTCCTTGCTCTGAATCCACTGTCAGGTGCTGGAACACCCACGTTCGCTAGACATCTGAGGCACAGCTGTCAGGCAGGAATTTTTCAGGGAATTTATTATTTTTGGTCAACTGTGACTAGTAGTTGGTAACTGGAAGATGTTCCAGTCTCTTATCCATGATAAAAAATACAACCTATATCATCATAATTGAGGCAGAAACAATCTTTTGCAGTGAAGCAAGCATCAGGTATGCAACGGGTAAGACACAACATTTACATGGATGACTGAGTGTTCCCTGAAATGCAGCCTAAATCAGAAACAGTACTTCAAGTGAACAACAAAATTATTCTCCTGTGTGTTGCAGCTGCACAGAAGGAATACTGTAACAAAAAAAAGGAACTGCCGAACACGGCCTGGAAATGGGGAAGTGAACTGCTCTCCCCCTTGTATTTGGATACAACAGAAATATTTCTGCTTGATTGCTCCAAAGCAAGCAACCAAACAACCTCATGGACAAGAACAGACGCTGGAATGGCTGACGCAAATTACGAAGTTTTAAACTACTAGAAGAACTTGAGAAGGTGGATTCCAGCTTAAGCTCTTGATACTGTGTTCACTATTCTTAGTACATCAGTGCCCTATACTATGTATGTTTCCACAAATCAGTCTGAGCGAATATTCGCATTGATAGATGGGAACCTAGATCTTTAATTTTTGTGGTATTAGAGAACATAAAAGTCTTCTGAAAAACTAAGTTTGAATAATTTGCTGAAAAATAAACAGGAAGTCTGTGTCCTAAGAGGAATCTGTGTGCAAGTTTTATAAGTCATAGACCAATGTTTTTAATCATAAGACCTTCATATTCAGCAATACAAAATATACAAAGAATAATATATATATATATATTTGTTGTTGTTTAAGTATTTAAAAGATCTTTTAATCTATAAAAATGCATGGAACAGAGAAGGCATTCTAGCATTTTAGCTAGTTCTTGAGCATATTAGCATAGGAATATATTTTTAATAGACTAATGTTATTTATGGCCTTCTAAATCATCTCTGGCATACCTATAAAAATTAAAACTTATTGAAGTCTGCTACTTCTTTGCCATAAAAGACTTAGCAAATTTACCAGAAAAACAAGCAGCTTTTTGAATTCCTCTTAAATTACTTGCAACAACACTTAAGTACCTATTGAAAGCTTTTCATATGTAAAGCACAAACCATTTCATAAATGTGGGAATAACATTATTACGTCTATTTTTATCTGGGAAACTGAAAATTAACAGGGTGTGTGTGTGTGCGTGTCACACTGCTGTCCTGCGCCGGGCCATCTGAGTCAGCTCGTGACTAATTAGTTTCATTACTGGAAACAGTCTAGTCACACTAACATGATGCTCTGGGAAGGCGAAAACGCCCTGCTTCTTGTCAATCTCCTCACTGTACTTTACCGTGCCATGTGAACGAGTCCTCAGAAGCTAATGGCCTGTGTTTACAGAGACGCTGAGCATCCCGAAGTCCCTCTGAATGCGATCCCTGCAGCTACGCAGCAGCCCGAGCCTCGCCTCGCCCTGCAGTCCTGCATTTGCAATTCTCTGCACCTTCTCTTTTGGCTCACTGTCGTGTCAGAGCGATGAGATATGCAAGCACAAAGCTCAGGCAGGGCTGGCCCGGACTTGCAAAATGGGTTTCTTCAAGCAAACTCTGTAATTTAGAGAAAAGGGATAGTACAGAGTACCCGATCTCCTGAGCAGTTATGGATTAGTTTCCCAGTGCTGATTGCAAGGCCAGTGCCCAAGTGTTCTGAGGTCAAATTTATTCTTAGCATCAGCTCTTTGAAGATGCAATAGTGTTAGGCCTCCGTTAAGCCTGAAGTCAGATTTCATTATCATAATGGTCCCTTCTGGCATCAAAATCCATGAATCTGTTCGTGTTATCAACCTCAGCTGATTTTGTGACCTGGAAGTGGCTGCGGAGATGAAAAGGGAGGGCATCAAGAACACGTAACATACTGTCAGATTTTAAAGGATGCAAATATTGAGTAGAGGCGTATGTTTGCACAGTTATTTTCCAAAACAGCTTCCAATAAAATCAATTAGAAAAATATATGTGAAATTAAAAGCAATGACAGGGCCCAAGGAGAGGACACATGAACACAGTACAAACAGCTGCCTACAATCAAAAGGTAACTAAGAACGACTTACACAAAAAATATCATAATTAAAATATCAGAATGATGACTAGTCTAGTGAGGAAGACTGTGGCTACAAGAACAAGCTCAAAATTAAAGCCTTGCCACTGGGATTTGGTGAGAAATGACTGCAACACAGCAAGTTTACTGAATGCAGGGCAAAAGATTCATTGCCCTCAAAATCCCAGTCACAAAGCACCCAAAAACATGCCTGAGAGCGAGTAAGCCAGCAAATAATGCAAATGGATGATCCTCCAATACACTGAGGAATGTTTGGCAACTTGAAAACAACTGGAGTATTTAATTTGAGATTTTGTTGGCTCTGTGGTTTTTAGCAAATTTGAGAAAGGAAGGAAAAATAAGGTATGCTTTGTTAACATTGAAATCCTTCCTGGACAGCCTGCTGACCTGCAGAACCCAGCCACGACTTTGAAATTAAAATGTCCTTAGTGACGTGCCATTGTCAGTTTTCATAATGCATTAATTTAGTTAAACATGTTAATAATTATCACGCAAGAATTTTCACCTACGTCATATTCCCAAGCATTCCACATTTCAGCCTGAGTGGTGCTCTGCTTGTTTCGGTAGCGGCTGATAGGCAGCTTTTCAAATTCCAGAGTGTGTGTGTGCATATTCATTTATACAAATATTATATAACCTGTTTACACAGGTCTTCTGAAAATTATTTAAAGACACTTTTTTTCCCCTGTTTACAGGTAAACAGATTTCTGTACTCACAAGATTAACCAAGCAGTTTGCTTTATGTTTTACTGTTTCAGACTAAAAACCCCTTCCACAGCCACAGCAAAGCAATTTAAGTACAAAACCAGAACAGATAAATGCCTGTTACTTACATCCCAATTGCTATGGACTTTATTCATAGCTATTGAAAAAATAAATAAATATATATAGAAAATATATATTGAAAAATATATATACTATGATACAAAGATATAATTCAGTATTTTTACTGTAACTCAGCACTATAGAACTCAAGAGAAGAGTAATTCAGAAAAAAATCCATCCTATTAGGTTACTTTTAATTTATATGTTACCAAAATTTCCATATTTCTGAAATCCTCCTCACTAGAGGAAAAACTCAAATGCCATCCTTATATAATTTCCAAATTTCCAAACAGGAAAGTATTTAGTGCAAGTATCAGTAACATCTCCAATGCTGGGATAGCAATACTCCCAACAGGTATTGCCAAGAGATTTTTGTACTTTTGTGCCATATTGGGGATTTTTTTTCCTAAACTTTGTGAAATACTCACATTTAGCCAAGACCAGTCAAGAAGACTGTCAAAATTCAGAGCTGTTGAGCAAGAAAAACTTATGCTTAAACCTAGATCCATTTATTTTTGTACACATCAGACTCCATGGATCCCACACAAACTGTGTTTTCAAGCTGTTTTGAGTAAGTTCCTTTTTGGTTTTTAAAACTAGAATGTCTATGTGAAAACCAGTGAGAACTGAAGAGCACCAAGCAGAATGTTATTGTTACTTCTGAATGTCTTTAAAACAAGGCCAGGAGATTTCTCTATTTGGACTGAAAACACTGCAACTTTTTATTGTTTATTCAGCACAATAATATCATACCATGCAATGCTGCACAGTTGTGCTGCTAGAACATTTCAGTCAATGCACTTTGCTGTAAATCAAAAACAAACAAACAAACAAACAGAACACCTAACTTTTTTTCGTTCTTTTAAAAATAATTACAGATTATGGAGAAAAAAAAAAAAAAGAGAAAAAAAAAAGCCTGTCAGAGATCATCACCTAATTCCTGCCTGGAATCCTACTCCGATTAGTAACTTCAATTTCTGTACTTAAGTACTATTATTACAAATTTCAGATATTAAAGCTTTTCTGTTTTCAAAATGTCTGTATTTTTGTTATGTGTGGTCTACTACCTTCAACACAGACAGCTGTGTTATGAACTAGTGAGTAACGTATTGAACTGAAATGCTTTCTCCTTCTACTTTATATCTCAAGAGGGAATTGTTAGTATAATTAAATGTAGCAAGTCACCTCCTCAAATAGTATAAACAATGTCTCTCCATAGAATTTATCAGAGTATGAAATTCTGATCTCTAGGATTTTTTGAAACAACACTAACAAAATTCAAAATAAATGTCTATCTGCGTGCACACCATTTTGTATCAGCATAGTGTCATAACTGTCCATGAAAGTATTCCTCAAGGTGTTGTCTTGATAAATATTTAAGAATATGTGTCATTTAAAAATCAAAATCCATAATTTATTTTAGACGGTTCTATAGTTATAGCTAGATTTTAGATGTCCACTTCTTACTGAATTTTCTTTCACTTTGCTTCCTTGCATGTCAGCATTCATGAAAAAGTACGTGTGTTTTAAATATCTATTTTGCAATCACTTCAAAAGCCTCAGAGTACAAATTGAGAAACTCCGGCAAGGAATTTTCCTTGCACTGCGAATGAGCTAAGCAAGCATGTGCAATGTAGCAGAAGATAACGAGGCTTCCTTCCCAAGCACAAACTCTTAAGGTTTGCTGGCAGAGAACTCAATCGTTTCAATTCAGGCCACTCATATGAAGTTAGAGGAAAAAAATATTTTTGATAAACATTCTGCATGGGCAAAACCTATTCTTGCTCTTTCTGCATCAACATGAGAAATTAGTCTTGCTCTTAGAACTGATTTTTTTTTTCCTTCTGCAACATTAACGTGTGCGTCCATTCCCTCAGGTTAGACTCTGTGGCACGTGGGCATGTGCACGCATGCCTGGATCAGTAAAGAAAAACTGGGTGGTGCAACAGCACTTTGGGAAGACCTTCCACCAGTTTCCATGCCTTCTTTGGGTTTCAGATATTCAGATCTTATTTAGAATTAAAAAAGCTGTTTGCTTGGGGATGTGCTACTGTTTTTAATTTTCAGAGTCAAAATCAACTAAAGATGCATGTTCATTTTGTATTACAAATGTACTTGTGGCACAATTTAATAGAAGACGATTATTTAAATATTTAAAATCCAGTTCTTAATGATATATGGTCAGATCCCTAGGCATCAATCCTGCAAACACATAAGCGTATTAAGTTAATGGAAATTCTCATGTACATAAATAGAAGTATTTAAAACCTTTCAGGATTAGGAATCTAATTTTGCTTCAAGAAAAAAATGTGTCTTCTCTGAGCAAGTATTATTTTTCTCTCTTTGCCCTTTACTAAACGCTTATAAAATTTCTTTTCAAGTTTTATTAGTCGCATTGTTTGACAAAATGAAACAAATTGCGTATACAATTCATTTTTATAATGAATCTATTGTAATTTCTGACACACAAATGCTCAATCTCTAAACTTCACCACTGTCCCCCCCCCCCCAAAAAAAATAATCAAAAATAACATTTAAAATCTTAATTTATTGCTAAATAATACAAAGGACAAATAAGATGGTCCTATACAGAAAATATCTACTCTAGCGCTTAATTTTTTAGATCTATGACTGATAATAAATTATCTGACACCTGCCAATAAAATCAAGTGATCTGACCAGCGATTTAAAAGCATTATTGTACTTCTAATGCCCTAATGGTATTTCACATATCAGGGGAGATAAGGGATGGGGGAAAGAAACCATGTACCGCAAGCACTCGCTTAAGGTTTGCAGGCTTGCATCCTCAAAGGCACCCATGTTTCTTTTGTGATTTATGAGGTTTCTTTTGTGATTTAGGAGGGAGCTTAAATTCCCAGATTTCACACCTGGAACTGCATTCAAGCAAGATGACAAAAGTACCTGGAGCAGGCAGTGAACGCTCGCCTCTGGCTGAGGTGCATGATGAAAGGAAAAAAGGCAGAGGAGAGAGGGTTGTCTATAGGAAGAGCTGCAGTGGCGGGGTGACGAGGGAGGAGAATAAGAACAAAATGTATAGGTTTCCTGTCATGCTATAAGCACAGTCACTTCAGAGGATGGCAGCAGAAATGCCTGCATCTTACAGACACTGTACACATAGAGGAGTCATAGAATCACAGGACCATCTAGGTTGGAGAGGACCTTTGAGATCACCAAGTCCAACCATTAATGTGACCTACGGAGTCACATCACTAAACCCTGTCCCTTAGTGCCACATCCACATGTCTCTTAAATACCTCCAGGGCTGGGGACTCCACCACCGCCCTGGGCTGCCTGTTCCAATGCTCGACCACCCTCTCTGTGAAGAAATTCTTCCAGATGTCCAATCTTGATCTCCCTGAATGCATGCCTTACTGCCTTCCCTTTGATACTGACTCTCACGGAGTCACTGCTGATCAAAGCGTGACCGAGCAGAACAGCGCCCAGCTGAACCAAATATTGGCCCATCTGCATTCATCCGAAGCCGTCCCCTTCTTTCCACATGGACAGACTTAAGCAATCCCAAGCTGCCAGCATTTTCACCCTGGGTGACTGCTCCAGAGAGTGATGGTCCCTCAGGAGGTCTGAACAGCGTTTAGCTGTTGCACTGGTTTCTGAGATGAAGGCCTCCAGCAGCTGAAAGACTAACAGAGATCTTTTTCTCTTAGTCCCCAAAACTGCACGTATTTTCCTTTGCTTTTATTCCTGCAAAACGCACTCAGAGCCCTGACTCAGCAAGGCTGAAGTTTACAAAGAAGAGCTCCTTGGGCTCCTGAGAGCCCACTGCAAAGGCACTGTTTAACTCCTCTGAACTTCAAGTCAGAACTGCCAAGCCCCTACTCGGGACAAAATTCCTAGATCAGGAGACTGTAATGCTTCCTCACAGCATTTCAGATCAGGGCTGCACCTTCATCATGAAATTTAACTTATCCATAAGGAATCAAATCATCTGATTAATGTGATTTCTGGTTCAAGTGACTGTAACCAAAATTCAGTAAGCCTAGAACTCACAAACAAAATAGATACTGATATCACAGCAAAAATTTACTTCCAGTCATTCACATAAAGTGTCAGCCTGGTGATCACATAGTGCTAAGAGGTGAAACAAAGTGACAGAAAATAAATAAATACAAAAATCAGTCATAATTCCCAATTTCATCTCTAAGTTTATTTTCCTCATTTCAGAAGAACTTCCTCTGAGCAAAATAATGCAGTTTCTTTATGTTTTAAAGCAACTTTCTGTAGATTTCTATCAGCACATATGGAAGAGCTGGATCCAATGAACGGCTGATGTTTTTCCCCTTCCCAGCAAAGACAGGTTACAGAACCTTACCAAATAGTCCTTGTGCAATCACTTATACTGTCTATTATAAAAACAAAACAAAACAAAAACACAACAACAACAACAACCAAATCCACAGCCTTGACAGTGACTTTCCAGGCAATTATTCTGTGCGTGTGCTAATCTGCCATTAGGTAGTGCCAAGGAATTATCAGCAGAGTAGACAGCTTCAGATATTGTTGTTATTATTATTGTGTTTGTCATGCTGGCTGCAAACCTGGTTGCTGTGACGGGCGATATATCCCTGGCATTTGGTCTGCTGGCTGACACGGTCACTGCTCAGGAGGTACGCTTCACTAGCAGTGAATTCTGCTTGGCTTAAAGAGGGCTGTCCTTTGGTGACTATGTTCTTACTTCTTGGGAAGGTCCCATAGAGAATCAGCAGCTACCTGGTTTTCTTGTGCTGTTTATTTCACCTTTTTTTCACCTTATTTCACCATTTTTATGTCTGGCATATTGAGCATCAAAAGCCTAGTGGGAAAACACTAACTCCAATACCTTCTGTAGGTCAATGCCACTCAGATTCACCTGAATTAAAATATGATGTCTGGTGCTTTATCTAGTGCTCAACCCATAAAATAAGTTTATTGAGCTGAAGTGCAGCCTGCTTGGCAAAGAGTGCCTGCAGCTCCAGGAAACAGCATGAAAATAAGGCTAAGATGTTATATCTGCTGTTTGAACTGAAGGCACACCCATTTGGCCACCTGAATGCACAATCCAGTGCCACTGTTCAAGCCTGACTGCTAGGGGATAAAGCAGATATCAAAGTTCTCTTTTCATCTTTAAGATACAGCGCATAACTTCGCATATTATCCTATCGCACGGCTTCATCTCTTACAGCAGATCACTTGCAGAAGCGAAAAGGCCTGAGGAGATCTGGTGCTGCAGTTAGCAAAAAAACCCTGGATAAAAGGTGCAGCACAGAAGTTTTCCGAAGGCAGCTTTGTGCCCGCATGCCTCACTGATGAGGGCAGGGGTCACCATAGACTCTGTTTTTGAGGAATTTGTTCTGGGTCTCTCAGGTCTTACATCTGGGCAGCGAGTGCAAGCGCTCCAGACCAAGAGACAGAACTGGTTAAGGTAATCTGCTCTTACCTAAGGTATGAGAACAGCCTGGGTATGTCTTGAAGAAACACCCTCTTTATCTGAAGATAAGAAAGACCTTTACACTTTAAAAAAATATTTTTGTAAAGTAAGCACTACAAAGCTATTGTCATATACTGACGCAAGCATGTCTGGAGAAGTACTGATGTTCCTCAGACATCAGTTTTCATAAATATAACAGTAAATGCACGATTACGATGTTTTATCAACCAAAACCACAGAGACGAGAAAATAAAAATTTGTTATCTGGCCCCTACTTGCTTTGTTTGCTAATGTATATTACTCTCAGGCTTTTGGTTTATAATTGGCTCTTTTTGAACTGCGATATATATTAATTCAATGCCTTTGTGGCTTAGCTTTCTCATCTACTAAACTCTAAACACTTTGGTCATGTTCTTTGATGGCTAAGGATAAAGGAGAGCATATAAATTGTGAACCTACTGTTTATACTGTAGCAGTGGCATTTCTCCACAGGCTGGCACCAATCGGGACGACTGAGATATCAGTTGAACTGTATGATAGACAGACTCGTAGCAAAACGTAATGATGTTTACAGCTTAAGAAAACAAACACCCAGGATATGGGAAAAGATGTCAAACAAAGGCAAGAGAAGCACAGACAGCTAGTTTGGTTGCTTCCACTTACATATTTATAATGTAAATAATACTACTGTAAATTCAAGTGGCTTACTGATACAGTACTTCAGTGGACTGTATTCTGAAAAATTATTAACTTTGCTGATCAAGGAAGCCATCATTGGGTGGGCCTTGCAATTATTTATTTTGAAAGCTCTACTGAGGTGAGTCATTTTATGGATGTCAGTAGAACCTCCTCTGAAGTAACAACTCCATTTACACTCCCTGATTATTCTGGTGGCCCTCGCTTCTTTCCTCTCTAAGGTAAATCAGGGTCGGATTTTTAAGTATAAAAGCCCTGTGAGATCTCAAGCATGCTGAAAACCTTTTTGAACACAAGGACTGTAACTTTTATTGTACAGAATAGCACCTCTTTATTGGGAAACAGTCACAGACGTAATTTAACAGCAGGCTAAAAGGAAAATAGTGATTGCACTGGTATCATTGGCAAGGTCTGCACTTGCTTTGAAGAAGTGAATTCTAACGTGTACTTTGACTATCAGTGCCTGAACTGGAATTCTTGCACTGCTCCTTGGGGAAAATAACACAGCTACAAGAGAGCTGTTCGGAAATAATTACAAGTGAAGTATATACTCGTAGTCAGATCTGCCATATGAGGGAACTAAATACAAATAACTCAGTGGCATTCTCTCCCACCCTGACTGAACAGGAGAATGGGAACTTCTGATAGTAGGTAGTAGGATTTTGTGCTTCAGGACTGTTTTGCTCCACACCAGCAGTTCTCCACACTCCGTGTAGTTTCTGTTGTATTGTATTACACAAATATTCCTGCAGCAGGGCAGAGTCTGTATATGCTCCTTTAAAATCCATTCATGGGTAGTAGAATATTTTGGTTTCCCAATTCTGATTCACGATAAATGAATTTAAAGATTAAAATTGCCCCAAATGTGTCCCCTATCCCTCAGAGCATCGTTGGCTATGTTGGAAAGCTATTAGAGATCAAACGCTATGCTAAGTCTGCAAGAGATCAAAAAAGGCCGACGGCAATACTGAATGTGCAGTGATTAAGCCTAGAGTTCTTCAGGCAAGATTGTTCTCTGGCTGAAAAAATTAAGAAAACTCAGATCTCTTGAGGATAGGAATTCAGAAGAACAAAAATAGCACTTCCAACATTATCAGTCTTCTTTCGAAAAGCAAGAATAAGAGGGGGAAAATGCAAATACACTGGACTGGGCACTAGATGAAGCATTTTGCCTGGGCAAAATCAACGGTTTTGTATTTATAGCAGATCTTTACTCATAATTGCTTCAGCATATTGTAGTGCAGAAGTATTGCTGAATATGGTAAAGAACACTTTACTGAATGCACAAAAAGTGTGAATGACTTTTTAATAGCACTCTTTTGTTTTGCCTGACAAAGATTTATGTCAATGAGAGAACAGGTTTTAATGAAAAATATTCCTACGAAACATATGTATGTGCTTACTTCTTATATATATGTGAATGAAAGACCTTAATAAATACAACTGCCTAAAAGATCTGTTCTTTAATTTTCTTTATTCCATTTTGAAATTCATGATAGATGTCCAATATTTTCATAGCATACTAGCACAGTGGTGACATAAAAATAGCAATACTCAAACTCATGGTGTCTTTAAATATAAAATGCATGTGTCAAATATTGCTAAATAGTCTTGCAAACCTTTGATCTGACAGAAACCTGTGAGTAAAAACAACACAACTGATGAAAACTATTTTGTCAGATTCCCCCTCCCTGTGCTAGCCCCAGCCTTAGTCTGCTCTTTAACTTTAGATCCTTCTCCTGAATGGGGAGGGCCACCAAGGGAAAAAAAAGGGGGGAATAATGTGTAGAGCAACTATGTGTAAGAAATGCATTTAACAGAAGTCCCAGGTCTTCTGTTAATCATTTGTGCTGTTTTACATCCCTGCCCTCCTAAACTTTCACGTCTCAAAACTGTTCCAACCTCTTCTCCAGAAAACTTATAAAAGTTCTGCTATACGTTAAAAATTCAGGACGTATTAAGACAATTTCCTGTTGGCAATTAAATTAGCATTTCCCTGCCCTTTAATTTTAAGGACAGTTTGATAATTAAGTCCTTGCACTTTTCTCCTATGAAATCTGAAGAGTCATATAAAAGGACAAGATGTGTCCCATGGATGCCTCTTCTCTTTGTATGCATCGTCATTTGAATGACTATGCTTATGCAGAGAGTGGGATGGTGAGGGGAGAAGGGGACAAGCAAATAAAAAGGGTGAAGACTCCAAAGGCAAATCCAAGCAGGTAAAACACCTGACATGGTTACTCATGAGCAGATAAAAAATTGACACCAAATCACACAGTAGGAGCACAAAGAATTTGACACATCCTAGTCCAGTGTATGGCATGTGCGCTATGTGATTAGAAAAGCTGGGACACAACCTCACTCTCTCTAATAAATCTGTCAAAGGCTAACCACCGTGTTTCACCTGGAAACTATACACGTGACTGCCATGCTGGTTTTCAGATACGGGGAAACCATTTAACAGAAGGTGAGAAGAAGCAAATGCTGAATGTACCTTTCAGCATGGAACCATAATCAAAAAGCACCTGCTGTGTGGCAGAATATTTTAGCAGGGAAAATGTTGCCTATACATCTACAACTGAGAACTTAAAAAACATATCCATCATTTATCAGATGCTCTAAAAATAGTACAGAGCATTTTTGAGTAGGATGGCTATTTCATTTACCTGTCCTCTCCCTGGATTCAGCAGATTTCTCTAGCTTTTCTGAACAATAAATTGTAGCCCCTCTCTCATCTGCTTGGACTGTTGCAATTAATGAGCTAAGACAAGCATTGCCACAAGCACGATTCATTATCATTGTTCCAGACTCTGTTCAAATTGTATTTAAAATAGCTGGCAAAGAGTATTGTTGAGAGAGTAAGAAATGATTGCACAACAGTCTTCCACACCCATATTCTACAAGGTTCTTTCTGTATAGAGGCATCACTCTTCATGTAGGCATGCAAAGAGCTTTATTTTCTTTCATACTAGAATGCAGCTAGTACTAGATCATGATTACTGTATTTATACATCTAATCAAACACGGAGATCAGTTGTGAATAATCATTTTTTCTGTTATGCACAACCTCTCACTCTTGCCTGAAAGAAACCAAACCAAACCAAATGAAAAACAAAACAAAACAAAAGGAAACCAGAAGAAAATATTTTTCGTTTTATATGGTTATAAAATGAGTCAACTGTTTTTGTTTATTTGACTTGGGCTGGGGCTCTATAACACAACACAGAAATCATACTTAGATTTTGTACAATAGCTCTCTCTCATGAGAACTCAAAAAAAGTCCTCTGTGACTTACTAAAGGCCTACATGCAGCGGGTCCAGCAAGACTTAATAGCAAATTACACTCCTTTACAGTGTAACTTAATTCCTTCCCAAGGGTCCAAGTTTTGCAAACATTTCTCCCATTAAAAAGCACAACCATGAGCAATTCAGCTAAAATATCTGCCTTTTTTGATTTTCTAAAATGGTAATACATTATCTAAATTTCCATTTAGCCTTCTTAGCAAATAACTTTTTAAAAAGTCTTACAACTATCACTGATTTTATAAACCCGGATTTAAGACTGCTAGTCTATTTGAATAAAATGAAATGAGTGCTGGGTTGCATGTTTATTGAATAGCCAGCAACTTAAAACACTCCATCAGAAATCCCCAAAGTATGTCAGGGAGGTCTTTCAGTGTTTTCTGGCTTGTGCTGCAAAGCAGTAACCCTTGGGTTGTCTAAACAACATGGTTCTTTACAAAACAGGTTTGAATTCTCTCCAGGAAGAGCTGATCCTTATTTGGATATCAATCTAAAAGACTCAGAGCTATGCATTCTCTCTAAAACTATGTAGGAATGTCTCAGTGGTGGAGAGGGGAATCCAGTTAATGCAGTGAGAGAAAAACAGAGCCAGAAGGACCCTTTATTGCTCTGTCCTGTCCTCTCCCCGTTGCCTCACCCTGTCCATCACGCTTGAGAGACAGTACAGGATGTTTGTTGCACCCATGTACAAGCCTCACAACTGACAGTTTTGAGGCATCTCTTATGAGAAGTCATGCAGGTAAAAAACACTTCATTACTGAAATTTCTGCGTTACTTTATAGTGAGAGAAGGAAGATTCACATTAACCTGACACAGATGACTAATCGTCTTGATACCATTTCCCAGATGAATAATCTTGTCAGGAAAAACTGCTAAACATTATCAGTTGTGGTTCAGACAGCCCAGCTGGGATGAGTCAGGCTGCAGGAGCACCTCAAGCTTCAGAGAAGCCGGAAACCTGCCAATGATTAAAGGCAGAAGCCTCCAAAACACACAAGAAATAAGGCTACCGGTTTGTTTGCAAAAGTCTGTCCATCATCAAGGTCAGACAGACCTTGCAGTGTTTTTTTTTTTTCCCACACGGCTGTATTAACATCTGAAAAAGACTCCTGTTTCCCTAGCTGACACAGTCATGCCGAACAGCCTCCGCGTATGAACACCAGTTATGTCGACAGAGGAGGGCGGCTGGCAAGCTCTATCATTTGGAGATGAGGTCTAGTTACACCAACAGTAAACCCATTTTGTTGGCATGTTAGGTTTGACCTAAGGCACTCTGCTAACCTCACTCTGACAGCGTGCCTATCCCACAGAAGTGCTGTAGCATAGACTGTAATGTAATGTCATCCTGTGTACGACACAGCTCCCCTATTAGTTGTTCACAAACACACATCACAAACATGGGCTCATCTTCTTGAAGTGGCAGGCTCATTTTCTAGGATTCAATAATATTGACCCTTTTCTGTAAGAAAAACTCCATTATTATATCGACTGTACTTACCATGAAGGTGATATGCATAGTTTTTCTACATCTTATACATCTAAGAAACACGAGACGAGATTTCCTTCTGACACTTTTTCATAATCACCGTTTTCAGCCTAGTGTAGCAAAGCCTTACATATGATTTTCCTCTTTAGTCAGGAAAAAATCGCTGTCAGCCAGCAAGTTGCCTAATGTTGTTTACAACGTCTTCTTAAGGTCAGAATTAACATATGTAATAATCATTTTAAGGAGTGACACTGTGATGCATCAAGCATGAAAGAGGTCAAGAGTAAGTCCACTAATAATGTCATCTTATCCTTGTATATCTTCAAATATTCAAAAGAATCTAGGTTTCAACTAGCTCAGTCTCATCTATTAATTTTGGGGCTTGTATATACATATAAACATATCAAATAGTTTTCTTCATTGGGCAAACTGGTGCAGAAACATTCTCTGACTTGCCCTTGTAGGAGTTGGTTTCCCACTGCACCAAGCTTGGGTAGCCCAGGGAAATCAGTGCCTGAACCCAGGCACGCAGGTTTGGTGCTTAAAGTTAGGTGGTACAAATACTCCCATCTCCAACAGCCTCTTTATTTTCCCACAGAAGTATGCTGAAATTCCCATAGATTTTGCTTATTGGTTTAATGTGATTTGCTGAAGAACTTGTTTATTCTTTACAGGTTTCTTTTTTTCATGTGTGACCTTTTTCTATTTCCTTTGAATATTCTCATATGACTACACATCTCCACTGCTACATAACAAAGAACCATGTTTAATATAGCTATATTTTTAAAAGTGGCTTAGGAGAAGTAGGTTAGCCTGTTTACAAAGTGTTTTCCTGCTGTAGGCATGTTTTAAATGCCTTATTTTACCTTACTTAGAAATCCTTTAAACTCTTCTATGCATGTCACTTGTATCTGCAGACAGAAGAGACAACGTCTTTTAGATTTAATTGCTGCTTCCGAAGCGACTAACCCATATCACTGTATCAAAAGTGTTATGGTTGTTGATCTTGAGGTTTTACTGATCAACTAAACAAGCCTTTCAGCTGTCAGATTTGACAGTGACACATACATTATATCCTCTTTGTAACGTGGAAATGACACAGCATATCAGAGAGCTAATGTAATATACATTAAACTTCTTTTTCAGAAAGGGGTAAGAATCACACCTAATTTTTTTACCTAACTGAATTCAGAGGAGGCATACTCCCTGAAATGATGTTTAACAAGACAGTACCATGAGCCAACAGAGCCCTTGGAGAGGGCCTGGTTTGCACATAAACAAAACAGGCAGAAAAACAGTAAAAATTGACTAGAAACAACATTTCTTTATGGCATTTTGAGACCTAACAAAACTGAACTAGCCTTGGCACTGGAGTTAACTCCATTTTCCCTGTTTCCCTTACAATAGATACATTCATAGCTCAGGAGCTGCCGTTGAAAAAGATAAGAGTATGCCAGCCAAGTCAAGGTTAAAAGTCAAGTCTTACTACATCCAAAACCAGAAAACACCAACTGTTATTTAGAAAGGGACACAGAGGGGAAAAAGCAATTCTTCTCTTCCTTGTGATGAGAGCAGACTAATTCTGCGCTGTAAACTTTACGACAGAAGGTCTAGTGATAACTCTATTGTGGCAACAAATTATATGCTTTATCTAAATAGAAAAGAGACATCATAAAAAGACGTCGTTCCCTTCCACGGCCATGTCAGTCCACCTCTATTACACCCATTTACACAGACATTCAAGTCACTATAGTGTTTACAGAGGCACTTGAGCTGGATGTCCCACAGAGTTAAACCCTCACAGAGCCCATATGCAGAAATAAGCTGAAGAAAGGAGAGCGTGTCATACTTGCTAGGAATACTTCTGAAACCTTGTAAGATCTATTTAGTGAGGTAATTTGGTGGAGGGTCAAACAGAACTGCACACTTACATGCTTTAAAAACAAAACAAAACAAAAATCCAAACGCACACACTTGACACTAGGAAGTAAGAGGCACTTTGTACATCTAGGCCTAAGTCTTAGGAAACTCAGGATGGAAGTGCCCCTAAGCAGAGACAAGTACATTTGGAGAAGTGTTCAAATATCTTATAAATTAGCCAAAAATGAAGGTAAGGTACCTAGTTAACACTCATTTCATTGTTTCCTAAATCTATTTTTTTTTCTTCCCAGCTCTCTCTAATACTTTCCTGACTAATTTCCATGATGACAGTTGGCATGCAAAGTCACAAAAGCTGAGAACCTTAAGGTACATGAGTCCCATATACATAAAGTTGTTATTTTCTTGTAACAACAGGCCAGCATACCAAACCGATGCATGTTCCAACTGTACATATTCATTCCCACTGACGCAGGAGAGAAACCTTAGGATATATCCTGAAGTTGGGTAGAATTGTGTCATCTGAGGTATATTCAAGTGAGGTCAAAGAAAAGGCATGCTGATTATCTACAAATTTCTCATGGACTGGTCAGCATTATAGTAAAATGGTAATTACTCTTCATTAATCCCTCTAGTTAATCCCTGATCCCTTGTAAATGAGATTAATGACATTGGTGCATATGATATAGCAAGGGACCGATCTCAGTCTGGGAGAAGATTTCAGTTTAAATTGTTAGCAGCCAGATATTTTTTTCCTGCCAGGGGAGAAAAAAACCAAACATTTTCTGATAAGGCACCAACTAGATTATTATTGCTACCTTTTTTTTCCACAGTATTTTTCATGTTTACCTTTCTCGCATCTCGTATCATCTTGCGAATAGTTTCCTTTATGGTGTAAGGCTGTGCTCGTGGAGGATGAAAAAGCAGATCAATGTTTGTGCCACCAGAAATTCCAGGCATCAGGTAGGGCCAACCTAAGTCAAGATTTGGAGCTTCCACATCTGATTCAATAGGCCAGTAGGTTCCCGAGGAAGAGGTGTCATCAATGGCATGGTTAGAGGAATAAACTGTGTTTTGGGGAAGTTTATGAACATTGTTCAAAATATATTCAATTTCCTCATCTGCAAGGAACTCTGAACATCTCTCTTTGGAAAGAAATTCTTTGTAGGCTTCTAAACCTCCTTCAATTAGAGCATCAATTGCTACTCGGTACCATTCCTTGTAATGAGGTTCGATGTAGTTGTCTGATCTGCATTCATCATGTAGAGATGACAGCAAAGATGAAGTTTCCATTTTC
Organism: Anser cygnoides; assembly: GCF_040182565.1. Classification (NCBI taxonomy): domain Eukaryota; kingdom Metazoa; phylum Chordata; class Aves; order Anseriformes; family Anatidae; genus Anser; species Anser cygnoides. The sequence continues at coordinate 97,192,399 of NC_089875.1, forward strand.
ACATATATTTTGTATAAAGCCTCTTACACTTCCATTCGTGAGCTGACGAAATATACCTATAAGGAGAGGAAAGTAAGACAACAATCAGAATATCTGTAGTAATCTGAGACACATACACAGATACTATACAAAATACTTTGCTAGAATATTGCCGTAAGTTTTTCTAACACCTTCCAAGAACTTAAAAATGTTTAGAAAATCCTTGGGGATGACCACTCCCAAATGACTATTAATGAGCTAGTTAAAAAGCCTCCTCTACTTAAGGCAATACTAAACACATATGATACTAAGTGACTTGGTGAAGCTCTTGTACTAAAAGCTACAGCAGAACTCATAATACAAGGTACCAGTAACACCAATACATACCTAGAGTATATTTCAATTCATGACTACAGGTACTGTTTCAAAACTCTTTGTAATAACTGACAGAGTAGTGTTGAGAGAGGCACCTCAGAACTCAATTATATTTCCTAATTTTTGATGCAACACATACCTTTTCTCTGCCTTCTTTGAAACCACAGTCATTCAGGCCCTTCTCCTTATCTATATGTCCTCCCATGCTGATCTAATCCACTTGTTGCTCCCAAGCAGGACCAACCTTCCTCATTTCAGGGAGTTATGAGGAACTCCAGAATGATGTCTCCTCCCACATCTGGGATCAACCTCTGAATCAGCAATCTGATGTCTAGTTTCCACCCTGCTCATCCCTTCTGCCAAAAGGAGCGGCTGCTTTAATCTTACCTTTTTTTTTTTTTTCAAAACATTAATAATAAGTAAGCTGTTTAGTGCTGATGATTTATAAATTCATTCTTACCATCTTTTTATTTCATTTAACAAGGATTGAAAGGCTTGGTTCCTGCTACGTCAGTTTGGGATTTAAGGTCGACAGAGGATAAATGGCCAATGTCTCTTCCCTCACGCCTGTACAACCCTATGGAACTGCAGCCACTGTTCGCCTAAAACCTGAACGGCAATGATTTTCTGCACTGGGCAGGAAAGCCAGAGAAAGAGGGATGTACATGAGAATGGAATGACCGCAGCCATGTGAAACAGAAAGATGATGCATGGTAGCAGTGTTTCATCTCTCAGGGCTAGGGCATAGGGCTTGCATCATTGCAAAGCTTAGGAGAAAGACAGCAGAAGTAGGAAGAACAGCCAGTGAAGCCAGAATAATTATGATAAGCATATACAAAGTATTGTTTGAAAGTTAACACTGGGTTTCCTTGCAAGCCTAATTATTGGTATAGCAGTATAATAGGAACAGTCGCATGGTGTTTCATTTACTGGCATATAAACATAATTCTCACTTCAAGACCTTTCAGATATTTTTGCAAACTTCATTTTCCACAATCTGCTGGGAATACTTTAAATCTTCTTGAAAGGAAATATAAGTTAGCTACATTAACCTACAGGAAGGAAAATCAAAATCTCCATACACTACTGATACTCTAAAATGCAATTAAATGTTCAATGAAACTGAGATTTCTGAGCAACTTGGGAAGTCAGAGGTTAAAAAAAAAAAAAAAAGACAAGGAAAGAAAAATCCAGATCTGAGGCTGGCATCAGCATGTCATATGAAATAATCCCATTTGAATCCTGTCTCCCAGCCAAGTAGCAGGATAGATCTTCCCAGATAGGATTGCTTTCGAGCCTCAGGGAAAGGAGTGTTTCTGGCTGATTCTAGAGTAGCTCTTTGTGGTGAACTGGAAAGCAGCAAGTGAAAGGGATCTGATGGCTCTCCACTGATCAAGAACTATATGTATTCCTGTGACAGATATTCAGGGCTTCATTCTTCACTGCATTAACAGATAGAAATACAGTGTTACCAAATGGGAACAAGACTGTTTCCATGCACACTTTGTTCTGTTGCAGATGACAACCTACGGTATACTGTGGCAGAGAACCAAGCATGCAGTACAGCCAAAATAGACCATTTCTAAGGTCATACTCTTAAAATATTGTACAACTAAAAGCTTCATATCAGTGTCCCATGAAAGGCAACCACAAGGAACAGCTTTTCAAGAAAATTTAGATGAATGGTGAAAAACTACCAGAAGTACAAAAAGTTACTGAGCTGAGCTCTTCTGAAGAGCCTGAACACAAATATAAGTAACTTTCCTGAGAACCTAACATACCCCTTGCTGTAGGACCTTCCAGGACTAGGATCACTCCAAAGAATGTAAGAAAACAGTCTTAGTATGACTTTAAAGGCTGAATCCTGATTTTACTAAGGCAAATGAGAGATATTTCTGAAATTATTATTAATTTAGAATGGATATAGTCCTTGAACAGGAGTTTTGCCACTTATTGCATATATATAGTTGAGAAAGACAGCTAAGTGTTTATTTCAAAACCTTTTCTAAATCCCTTTTTCTTCTCTCTCTTTCCTTTGAAAAATAATGTAAGGGAACAGGACTGTATTTAGTATGTGAGCTTGTGCAATATAAAATATTGAATGTTATGAACAAATAAAAATGATTGCATGTATGTGCCTGTGTGTCCATACAGGTGTATACACTGACTCATGTGCCTTTTTTTTGTTTTGTTCTTTTGATATATATATATATTTGTATTTTTTTGTAATATTGTAATTTTCTTTTTCTTTTTTTTTTTTTTTTTTGTAATGGTACAGTATATTGTTTGACTTTTTATTAAAACCAGTGAACTAATTAATTGGGGCATGCATCAAATGCAATAACGTAGGCTTAAACATACAATATATGCTGAAAGCAAGGTGTAAATATACCGTCATCTCAGAAAGGTGAGACTTTAGTCAACATTAGTGCAGTGTCTTCCAAACAAGAATAGTTATGTTACAGGGAACATCTTTGATGTTGATCTTTGATTTACAAGTGCTGTTTATAAAAGACGTTTAAAGCTGTATACATTTATTTAAGAAAATAAATGTTAAATCTGTCAGCATGGAAATAAATCACAGAAGATGAGACAAATGAAATAATTCCAGTTTTAGTTTTTTGAATTAAGGATATCTGCATGTGATACATTCATGAGAAGAAACAAAAGAAAACTCTCAAATTAAAATTATGGCTTCAGGTATATTTGACAAAAGCTCTAGAGGTCTTGAAACAGGGACTTTCCTCCTTGGGAGGCAAGAGCTATTTTGTAAGAAATTCATCTATGACACCACTAAAATCTTTGATGGAGTGACAGAGGTTTAAACAAAATTCTAAAATATTTATTTTTGATGTCTTCTTCACCCATGTAAAATGATTTCTGCATAATCAACTCGATTCCTCAAAGATCAGTATTTAACCTCCTCAGGTAGACACAAGGCTATCAGCAAGGTTGTGTAGAATGAGGCCCATCTCTGGAGGCTTCCGGGGAGCCCGATTAAACCCATCTTCCCACCTTTGTAGATGTCATCTATGCTCTAAAGGGTTTTGTATACATGACCACAAATGTTACCAGGAAAGCTGTTGTTCATGCTCTGAGAAATAAGCTTAACTGTTAGTTCCAATCCAGTGTATCTGGCATTTTGAATGCAGCAAGAAGAAAAGCTTTAAAGAAAAGTATATTTGTATTTTTATGGGAAGATACAGAGTATCCCAGCTTCCACAAAAGCAACAGATGACGAGAGCCCGCTGAAGAAAATGATGCAGTATTATGCGGTGGTTCCCGGAGCACAATCCTCCAGGCTAGAGCTAAAGACAAGCAACTTCCTGGCCTTGCTAATATTCTCAGGATTTGAAAAATTTCCTATTCAGCAACTCTGGGGAGCAGCTCTACCCTCAGGCTCGCACAGCCGGTCCACGGGAAGGCCCTGGCCGTGGTGCTCTCCTAGGGACGCCCTTATCTCTTTCCTGAAAGAAGCCCGCTCAAACTCGGCCAGTTTCTGCACAAAGTTGCCATCTTGCCACCTCGGTAAAGGCGAATTTAAGCCACGGGGGGCATCGTGTCGCCATCGTCCTTGTGTGCTCCTTGGGGCACCCTAAAGGGATCTCGCAAGGCTCCCCAGCGCTCCGGGGCAGCTGTGGCCAGGCTTTTAGGGAATAAACAGGCGATTTTCCCACGCCTGCTCTCCACTGTGTCAAGGAACCGTATCAGTCACAGACAATAATTTCCAACACCGGCCAGCAGCAGCTAATCATTTCACTCGGGGGCACCAGACCCGAAGGGAACCCCTCGAAGGCTCCCCGCTCGCCCCGTTTTTGGGGCTAGAAGTTCACTTTCCAGCCCAAACGGCCTCCGCGGGCGCCGCCACGTGCTCGGGCACGCCTCAGCCTTGGGGACACCGCGCGGGTGCCACCTTCGGCCACCGCCACCACCTCCCCGGGAGGGAACACCGCAAACCCCCTGAGGGACGCGGGGTGGCCGGGAGGGGTGTGAGCAAGCCCCCGAGGGCCGCCAGCCCCCCGCCACCCCGACCCCATCCCCAACCGTTCCCTCAGGTGCCGCCGCCGCCTCCATTTTGTGCCCCCGTTCGCGGTTACGGGGCGAGGGGGGGGACACGAGGCGGCGCCCCAAGGGCTCGGCTCCGCGGGGGGCCGAGCGGCCGGGCCGGGCCCCGTCGGGGCAGCGGGAGGGAGAGCCACTTACTGCCGGGCTGCCCCAGGACTCGCCTCCGGAGCGGCTCCTTGCCGGCGGGGGGTCGCGGCTCGTTGCGATCGCGGCTGCGGGGAGCGGGGCCGGCCGGCGCACGGCTCCTCGCAGGTACTTCCCGTCCGTCGCTCTGAGGCGCGGTGGGTGTGGAAACCAGTTACAACATGTCAGGACGGTGTCGCACCACAACCCGCCGCCGCCGCAGAGAAGCGGGGCGAGAACTTGTCTGAACTGGGGAAGCCCGGCCCCAGCGCGGAGCGAAGGGCAGCGCCTTCCCAGGGGCGCGGCGGGGCCCCCCACGGCACGGCACGGCTCGGCTCGGCACGGCCCCGCGGAGCCGCGCACACCGGCAGCCCCTGGGGTGTGTGTGGGTGTGTGAGGGTGTGTGTGAGTGTCTGTGTGTGTGTTGGGAGTGTGCACTTGGGAGATGAAGCCTAAAGCTGAACGGTGAGTTGGGGAAGAAGCGCACCCCTCTGCCTCGAGTCGCAGTTTCTAAGTTAACTGCAGGGAGATTGTCACGGCAAGGGAGCTATACCTGGCTGTACCCACACCTTTACACTAGGTGATGTGAACAAGCCCGCTTTTCATAGCTATATTACATTAAAATGCTCTTCTGCTTCATGTCTCTGGTTAAGAAACGCCACAGCCCCCCACTCTGGTGGTGATGCCTGCTGGGCCTTCCTGCAGCCCCCTCAGTGCTGCACAGCCGGCCAGGCACGCCAACGCGGCTGTCCTCTGCCCAGCTGCAATCGAGGTCCCACTCGGAAAGGCCATTCCTTCCAAAGCACGGCCATCCTCATAGCACAACTGCAATCCAAATCCCACTCAGGCCCTTCCAAAGCACGGCCATCCTCATAGCACAACTGCAATCCAAATCCCACTCAGGCCCTTCCAAAGCATGGCCATCCTCGTAGCATGACCATGTAACTGCCAGTGGATCAATGTATCATGCCCATGCTTGGCTGAAGCATGCTGGGTTTGTCAAGCAGACAATGAGGTGTCACACACGACACTTGATCAGTAATAATTTGTCCAGTCACACTTTAGACACAAACTTCTACCCTTCACTGCCCAGTCTGGCTTCAGACACAAACACCTACCCTTCCCTGCCCAGTTGTAAGTGCAGGGTATGTCCTGTTTCTGGAGCTAAGCACGGTTCCACTGAGACTTTTCAACTTCTCTATAAGGAAAAAAAAAAAATGAATGTGTGTGTGTGTATGTGTAAAAATACACAATGTCTACACAACAATATACATGGTTGTGTATGTATCTGGTGGCTGCCAGGCAGTAACTTTTGTTACACAGTGAATTCAGGCGATACAATTCACAAGCGGAAATAGCTGGTGTCAGTATACTTCTGAATTACTGTTTACAGACATAGGATCACCTGGATTAATTGATTTAATCCTTCTTACATCCCCAAAAGTATTTCCCTGTGTTTTTGATGAAGCGCTTTTTATCCCATGAAAATGTGTGGTCAGGAAGAAGAACATGTTTCAGTGGAAACTTGTCCATTAAGAGGTGGCCATGTAAATTTTTAAAAGAGTAGATCTATTTTCTAAAATTATTTTAGGAAAGGTAAGAAGGTGAACAGATAATCCCAAAAGGACTTTTGATCTCAAATTTATTGGTTAAACTTTACATGAAGTTTACAAGTGTCACTGGGTCTCAGTTTTAGAAGTCAGTGCTTGAGTACAGGCTTAACAAAAAACAGTAATGAGTAGTAGCTTTCTAAATAAGGAAATCTACATGAAAAATAACTTTTTTTTTTTTCAACCTTAGCATCTGCACAAGAAAAATTTTATTTTATTTTATTTTATTTTATTTTATTTTATTTTATTTTATTTTATTTTATTTTATTTTATTTTATTTTTTTTTTATGTACCTCTATAGTGTCCAGCTCAGTGGGAAACTGGTCTGGTATTGAGATCTTCAGCTATACACATGCACATATGCAACACAAATGAACAATGCAGTATAAAACAACAACAATAATGTCAGTAATAACAGGGCATTATTACTACTGCTGTTTCTACTAAGGAGAATCACACGCTCTCTACATAGCCATTACCCCACGCTAACTTTAAAATTGATGGGTAAACAGAATGATGAGAAAAGAGATGAAGGAATCTTAAACATATCTTTATAAATCATGAGCAAGCCTTTACTGAGATGATAGAAAAAGGGGATGTCAAATGCTGATGCAGATTCTTCCATGCAGTTAGGGGCTGCCTGAGATTATCAGTGGAAGCCCTCCAATAGCTGTACAAGGCCTGACATTTCATAAAATCCAGCTAGGATAATGTGTTTCAGAAACCAGCTACCTATAGTCGACTGTTAAAATAAGGAACAATTTAATTCAGCAGGTAGCAAACTTCTGTGTCTTGCATCCACAGGAGGTGATGAAGGGAGACGGCTATCAGCAAGCTCAATAAACAGTAAGACAAATTCTTGAACAACAGGTATAAAACTGGATTCTAAAAAGACTAGGTAGGGATGTGCCTTTTAGCATCCTTACTCCTAGGGCTGTGGAGCTGCAGCAGTTTGAGCAAAATGGACTGCAGAAAGTGGACAGGCTTTCATCTGCCTAAATGGACTTTCATTTCAGTTTTTGGAAATAGAATTTTGGGCAAGACAAAATTCCATCCTATTGATTGTAACCATGTAACTAGAACCCCATCAATTCATGAAAACTACAAAAAAAATGTTCTAGAAGTAGCTTCATGGGAGACAAGAAACTACTGATATCACCATGTTGAGAATATAATCAAAAAGAACACTGATTGTCTGAAGTGACCTAGGAACTCTGATGATGGTGCTGATGGATGGTCATCTCTGTGACTTCCATCAGTTTTCAGTTGTCAAGTGTAAGACAGAACATCTTGCCTTGTCTGGGTCTAGCTGAATGCAGATTTTAATTGCACATACAATGACACCAGCCCATAAGGTTAGGATATGAGTACTTTCTAATGATAAATATTTATATGAATGATATGTTATCCCTACTGCATATTTAATATAATTTAATTTAGATTTACTAAAGAGGGCTTTGATTTGGAGCAGTAGATGTTTATGCAATACATGATGTTTAGGATTTGAACTTCATTAGATTTTAAATAGATGAAGAAAGAGTACAATCCTTAAGATTCATTCTATCTAAAAATCAAGGGCCATCTCATCTGAAGCATAAGAAAAGAGACTTTGCACAGTAACCTTAGAGAAAATGTATAATTACAGATATGGACATATATATGGGTATAAAATGAGCTGTACTGTATTTATAAGGGTTGATTAGTACTGATAAGAAACTCCCACCTTTCATAAAGCAGCGGAGAGAAAAATGACACAGAAGAATACAAATGAGTATGAAAAGGTTGATATCCTACTCTCAATATATACTTTTCCAAATCAAGTAATCATAACCTACTCTTTTGATATCATATTCCTTAGTCAGGGGTACAATAACTTGTTATAGGGACATAATGCAAGTTCTTGGGAATGTCCAAACACTAATTAGTTTTCCAGTCACCCCTAGAGGTTCTATCAAGAAATGGTCAGTACTTCACAGTACAAAGAATTAAACTCAAGATCTTTCACGAAGGATGACTGAGAGAGGGTTCCTAACACATAGATTTTGGCCAGATATATATGTTATATATGGTATGGCAGATTTTTGTCCTAGGTCAGGTCCTGTATCAAAGCCTTGTAAAAACTTAATTACTTCAGGAAGTTCAACTGTGAAGATAATCTGAGGGTTTCCTGTAAGAAATCTGTGGTAAGAGCTGCATAAAATTATTCAAAATATTTTATTTCTGAGACACAAGTACATAAATAAAAATGTATCAGTCTTTATATTTTGCCCCTAGTATATATAGCTTACAGATAGGATTAAAGAGCAGGGTAAGAGGGGTGATCAAAGTGGTAAAACAGCTTCCATCTGAGAAAGAACACAGACTGGGACTCTCCAGGTTGGGAATGCAGTTGGTGCCTGAGGCCATCTGTTGTGGTTCATCACATAACGTGTATCTCTGTTGTAAAACAAGGCTGAATACAGAGAAGGAAACTTCTCTGAGATCTGCTCTTGTACCTACCAGTTAGGACTTCTTCAAGCTTACCAACACCTTCATATTTTCTGAGGTCTCCTGTGTCCTTGTGATTCAGCCTAAATATTAGTAATCTTTTCTCCCAGGTGATGATAGCCATGTGGTTGTCATACATACTTCACGTGGCTCTTGTTTTTTTTTTCTTTTCTTACTTGCCTTTACTTTAACATCCACCTTTGCCTTACTATTACTTACTTTACTATTACCTCTACAAGTAGACAGTAATGCAAAATAGAACAGAAAGTAAAGTCTCTCTCTCTATATATGTGTATGTATGTATGTATGTATATCTTTTTTCCAGTTAGTTGGAAACCTCTCTTATATCTGTCTCTCCACCTGCTCACTTTACCAGGAAACTAAACTTTCTGAAGTAACTTCGTTACTGGACTTAGCCTGTCTTTCTCATCACAACTTCCGAAGAAATTGTGTACTGCTGGAGTTAAAATGACAAGATCATATCTGTGTTTTGCGATCTGGGTTCAAGTCTTTAGAAATAAGGAACAAATATACTTGTCTCTTGGAGCCAGACATAAGTTGGGGTAATGCAGAAACTAACAATGAAAATTTTATATTAATTGAGTAAAAGGGAAACTTACAGAGAATTTTTTATAATACATATTTTAATAATATCTAAGCTATTATATACCACTTGGTATTGTGTATAAGCAAGAATCAAATTGTGAAAAGGTAGCCTGAGACTCAGGACACTAGTTTGGCACCAAAGTTTTCCGTTGATACATTAGTAATGGAAAATATGTCTTCCCATTTAAGCTGTGTCACCTCGGTGCAGGTTCTGTGAGTGTTCAGCTCTTCATAGGAAGGGAGGATAATTTCCTTTAGGAATGGCGAGCTTTCCACTGCTGTTTGTTCTTAATGTTTTAGTGAACTGTGGCCCCAAATCTTGCATTAGGCCATGGCCAGGGACCCAAAACAAGGATATGACATATACAAGAATATGTAAGAACTCTCTAGCCATAAGGATCTTCTAGTCAAGAAATTTTACAAGTAAGCTCCTTTGTTGTTTCTGACTGCGAAGAAAGGTGAACCCTGTAAATAAATGCATAGAAAGAGAAAAATGAAATAGGGCTAGAGGGAATAAGTTGTTGCTCGATTTGCACATGGCTTATTTTCAAAGCTATTACCACTTTGACAGGCCTGTGTTGGCACTTACAAGGACCCACTTTTGGCCTAGTATTCACCTCTGTGCTTGGAGGTGAGGTTGGCAAAAGGATGAAAGGTCTTTGTCTCCTTCCAATCCCAGAAGCGCCTGAAGCTAGTTTTCCTCTCAGTGCTGGTTACAGTGGATGCTTGGAACCTTCAATGTTACCATAGTGTTTACTTGATTGCTTGTGGTCCTAGTGAGCTTTGTAAACCCAAGCCCATTTTCATTGTAACTTTTTTCTAATGCAAACATTCAGAATGGAATAAAGGTTTCTAGATGCCCTTGGGAGGTCTCTGGCCGTCAATAGTAATACTGGCGGATGTAGAAGCGAAGAATAAACCAGGGAGTAAAGCAACCCACATCAAATAATAAAATCATATAAAAGTCTCACCAACGTAGCAAGGTCCATTAATCTTTAAATGGATCAACAACATTGTAAGTCTGAATACAGCTGCTACAAAGGGCAGGCTTATTCTTTTCTGGGTAGATTCTTGAGCTGTCAATGCATTTATAGCCAAGAAAATTTCAATCAACTGTATAAGCTGAAAAAAATTTCCAAAATATTCCAACATTACAGGCAAGGTTTTCTTAACTGTCCACATACCTGTTCAGAAAACACAAATGACTTACCGTAAGGGTTCTTTTATTAGAAGAATGATATATGCTCACACATAAGCTCAGCAACTGCTTTCCCATAAATCTGTTGTTTTACAATTAGGGTTGCTAATTGACATGTGCAATTAATGAAATAAGCATTGTTTACTCTGCTTTTATCGAGCTGTCCTCAAAAATAATGTAGAAATAATGTTACCATGACTATGATTAAGGAAGGATATAGGTGATGCAGAGTTTTAAGTAGGTGAATTAATCTTTCATCAGGTCAGCGAACACTGTTATAAAAAGTATACAAGCTTATGGATGCTTGAGCTTCTCCAGGTCTGAAGCAGAAGCAAACGTCAAATCCAGGAACAAATTGTGAACAAGTGCTCTGAGTTGAATTAGAGATGTATGGGTGAGAAAGAACTTACCAATACAGGAGTAGCTGCACCAGGCCAATCTAACTCAACATCGTGTCTGACAGTGCCTATTATTCAACATCATGACTCTGACAGTGCCTATTAAGTGGTTAGAACAAAAGATTTGGGCAAGTTTGCAGTCTCACATCTTCAGTTGTCGGCTTTTTCAGGGACATACAGGAATTGAGGATGATTGGTAAGGTATGCTGAAAACCCAAGCATAACTGAAATTCCAAGTAGAGAGCGAGAAAGAGAGTCACTTGTTTCAATATCAGTTTTTAAAAGCTCTTGCTGTGAGGTTGTAGGAGGAAGCAAATACATCGTGATGGCTCCTTGGCAGTGCTGTCCGTGACAATGAGATGACAAGAAGCAATGCTCCCGTGTTGCAGCAAAGGAAGTTCTAATTGAGCACTGGAAGGAAGTCCTCTCTGGGAGGGTGGTTACGCACTAGCGTGTGCTTCCCGGACAGACCATGAGATCCGCCTCCGTGGAGATTTTCAAAACGTGACTTGTCAAGGCCTTGGCCATCCTTTCCTAAATTTTTTGTTAGATGGGCTTGGAGCACGAGTATGGACTAGAGGACTTCCAAAAACACTTTCCAAACTATTCTTTCTGTGATACTGTGATTCTACACTTACTGTCCTTCCTATAACAACTGTAATTCTGACAGTTTACTTCATGCCTATAATAATAAAGTGGTCCATAAACTTCAATAAAAAGCAATTTTCCATTATGCTTCTCTCTGCTGTGTGTTAAAATTAAGTCCCCAGTCTTTAACTGGAATTACCTGGTGATAAGCAAAATTTAGGTTTCTCCAGCATAAAAGTTTTCTGTTATCAGCATGTAAGAGCACTGTAGAAGCTACCACAAGGAAACTGATGGACTTGCCAGTTCTGAAGAGAAGCAAGTGAGAGAGATATTGAGTAAAGTAATAGCGTGAGATTATGAAATAATGTTATTACCTGATGGTGTCTATTGTTATTATCAGTGCAGAATGGCTAATTTCTCAGATATGTAAATTGTCTTTGGAGTTGAAACATCAAGAGTAATGGAAACTATTCATTCCCAACACTGGAGTCATCGGTTAGCTCTGTCAAAGAATTACAGAATGGCTGAGGTGGGAAGGGACCTCTGGAGGTGATTTGGTCCAACCCCCTGATCAAGCAGGGCCACCCAGAGCAGGATGCCCAGGCCCATTTCCAGGCAGCTTTGGAAGATCTCCAAGGAGGAGACTCCACAGACTGCCTGGGCATCCTGTGCCAGTGCTCAGTCACCTGCAAATAAAGAAATTTTTCCTTCAGACAGAATGCCTTTGTTCCAGTTTGTGCCCATTACCTCTTGCCCTGGCACTGGGAACCACAAAAAAAAGAGCCTGTCTCTGTTCTCTGCTCCCTCCCTTCAGGTTTTTGGTAAGATCCTCCCAAGACTTCTCCAGGCTGAACAGTCCCAGCTCTCACAGCCTTTTCTCATAGGAAAGGTGCTCCAGTTCCTTAATCACCTTGGTAGCCCTTTGTTGGACTCTTTCCAGTATGTCCATGCCTCTTTTACTGGGAAGCCCAGAACTGGTCACAGGACTCCAGGTGCAGCCTCATGAGTGCTGAGTAGAGGGGAAGGGTCACCTCTCTTGATCTGCTGGCAACACTCAGCCTAAGGTAACACATGTTCTTAAGGTCTGTCTTGAAATCTTGAAGCCCAGAAATATGTATTATTTTTAAATGCGTGCTTCAGTCTGAAACCTTAATTCCATGGTGTTAGGTGGATTCCTTGTAAATGGACTATGAATGACTATCGCTTAGGAAACTGCAAGTCAATCAAAGTAAATACTGTGAGAGTTTACTGTAAATTTACAGTAAATACTGTGAGAGTTATAGAATATCCTCAGGTGGAAGGGACTCACAAGGATCATCAAGTCCAACTCCTGGCTTATCTTTGGACCATCTCATGTCAGAAAAAAAAAAAAAGTCAAATATATACAGACAGACAAGGTGAAAAGTTTCTGTATGTTATCATTAACATTGATAGAGCTGCAAAAGATACTATTATGCAACAAACCTTGAAATACTTGAACACTTTGAGCCCTATACAATATTGGAAGGTTAATGTGAAATAGTCAAATTCATAAACAGTATCTTGGGCAAAACGTACTCCTAAGTTCTAACATTTATGGATTCAAGTCCGTTTAGCTATCTGAAATGGAAAATTGTTAACTTTTGTGATAAAAGTCCAAAGGTGCATTCAAACAATAATTTTAAATTCACTGAGGAGCAGACATGTACTTACAATTTATTTTGACCAAACAAATGCATTAATATTTAAGTGAAAATCCTATACTGAGTCGTATTTAGTAAGTAAATAATTAAGGGTAATTCAACTCAGGACAAAAAATCTGTAGACTAAGGAGTCATTCTGTAAAAATGACTGGTTCTGAATGTGGAAATTGGCAGTTGCCTTTGCCAAGAATCAAACTTGTTTTAAAATGGAATTGTTACACAGAAAAGAGAGAAAAAAAAAATGTTTTCAAACTGAAAAATTTCTGGAGTTCAGTTATGCAGAACTATAAATGTATGGCAAGCTAAAATGAAGCAGAATATCATAAAAAATATAAGGCAGCATAAAAAGTTCTGAAAATGAAATAAATGCTATCCTTTCATTTTTTATCGAAGCCTAGGCAACTTCTGAATGAAGTAGCCAAAATGATTTCAACTCTAAGAAGGGACTTGATGACTAACACGGGACCTCAGGCACCTGTGCTGAAAATTGCTCATCTAATAAGCCCTACTCAACTGTTATTTAAACTGACTCCACAGGGTCTTATTTTTCCATTTGAAAGCTCCGGGGTGCCTGTCATTCTATGCCTTTACATACACAGATCTTTGCCCCTGTGGGCACATTCACACCTAACTCATAAGCCCGATCAACATCCAGAAGCTTTGATTTCCTCCTCTAACAGACCACATGATGCTTGGATTAAAGGTTTTTAGGTACTTAAGTCCTCTGTTGCATCTAGTCCTCTCAGCTATATTTCAGTTTTCATTTACTGTCTGATTTGCAGTGAAATGAAAGAAAATGCTTCCATTTTGATTTCCTTCAATCAGCTTTAGTTCAAGCCTTCAGTAAACGGGAAAAAATGTAGTAGAAAATTTTGAAGAACAGAGCACATAAAAGAATCATCAAATCATGGTTTGGGTTGGATGAGACCTTTGAAGATTATCCAGTCCAGTCTTACTGCCATGGACAGGGACATCTTTCATTAGATCAGGTTGCTCAAAGCCCCATACAATCTGACTGAACAAGTCCAATGGTGGGGCATCCACAACTTTATGGGGCAACCTGTTCCAGTGTCTCACCATTCTCATAATAAAAAAATTCTCCATTATATCCAGTACAAATCTACCCTCTTTGAGTTTAAAACCATTGCTCCTTGTCCTGCCACTGTGGGCCCTGGTAAAAGATCTTTCACCATCTTTCTTATCAGAAGACTGATGCATAAACTGCAGTGAGTAAGGAAGGCTTCCGGTGACCTCAGAAATATACAGTACCAGTGACTTTCTACATCATGAACCAGCATGCAACGTGTCCACACCTACAGGAAGAAGAACAAATACAAGGTCATGTCCAGCTGTTATGATATATATCCTAGTAGCAGGAAGCAGTAAAAGAATAGATTGGATTTGGAAGACAAGTAAACAACAGTACTTAGATTTTGATCAATAACCTCAGAATTGGCAGTAACATTAAACATTTAATTCCTATATTATTCATAGCAGAAAGTTTGTCATGAAGAATCATGGACTGAATCTGGGAGACCAATGTCTATGTGAAAAGTAACACAGAGAGAGACAAAAGGATGAAGGAGAAATATCAATACAAGTAATTGCAGATGTGATAAGAACAAAAGTGTTCCTTGAGGGCTATTTTATAGGCAAATGACTTAATAGGCTGCTGTGTAATCTCCCTTATCCCCTTACCTGAGATGTGTACACACAGAGTTGTAACATACCTTCTCAACAAAATAGTTTTCACTGTTAGTATTTTGCTCTTTTCCTTGTTTACATTCAGTTTCCCAATAAAGCCTGCCATTTCTGAAAAACTAAATTGTCATTCTCCTCTCCCTTGTTGGTTTGTCCATTCTTGTCACATGATAGCATTTCCATATCCTGATAAATTGCAAAAATGCAAATTATAGTGAGGCTGGGTACCATGTCAGTACATTTTGGTTTGATTTTATTTCAGTTTGGATACTGCAGAAAGCCAAGCACAACATCTATGATCATTATGGTAAGAAGTGCTTGACTGACTATGTGTTTGAATTCTACTAAGTTCGTTGCCAGATAGACAGTACAGAACATTATGGTGTCAGCTGACACACAGGAGTCACACTATCCCTAGAACAAGCCTTGAAAGATTTCTTAAACTGTCTGGATGTAAAGGTGATCCTGACCTTTGAGACTGGAAACCTGAAGATGGGGAGAAAGGAGATTCATATAAGTTTAAATTCAGCATAGTGTAAAATAGAAGTATTAACATAGTGCTATAACTTGTAAAGACTACTTGAATCTACTTTGTTAATAAGTAGGACATGCATTAACCAGAATGCTGAGAAATGTATAAGAGCAACTGGCAAACTTGAGGACCGCTGTTGCAGTGGAACTGAGTAGATGACTCCAACGAATTACTGTCATCACAATAAATGGAAATAGAGCTGGAAATACAAATGATCCATACTAAGCTTAAAATATTCAGGTTAGAGCTTAAAATATTCAGATCAGTGAATTTAATAGAAAAATGAAGTGCATAGAACATTTAGTGGAAAGAGAAAAAAAAAGGACAATTTGACATCATATGACAAGAATGATTTAATTCATAAGAAAAACTGCTGAATTTATTAATGCAACTATTGGTGGTTTGTCCAAACACATTTGTCCAGAAAATACTGGTGCTTATACTTGGACTATAATGTTTTTCTGATTAGGATTAGTTATTAAGAGGAGAAACAAATATTGTAATGCAGGAAAGATTGTAGTGACTTAAGGACAATATTTTTGTGTATTTGTTTACATTGGGAAGCTTTATGCTTCACATGTTGTACCCTAATTGCAATGGAATTTCTGTGATATTAAATGACACGATGAAAGTAAATATATTAAAGCCTGAATGTGTATGAACTACACATTTATCTGCATTAAATACAGATACATACATTAAATGCTCATAAATACAGTGAAAACCATTTTCTAGTCAATACAGATTTTATTTCTTATCTTTCATCATTTTATGTCACCTCACAGAGTTTTGAATAAGCCTTACTAAGCAGCATGAACAGCTCATTCTGTTTCTTTTCTTTCAGAAGGAAAGTTGTTTAGATTTTATGCTGCTTGGTTTTGCAGGACTTTTCCAAGGAAGAGAACTAGGGTTTAAACAAAATGAATGAACTGGAATGTTTTGATTAGAAAATTTAAGACTGAAGTGGTGTACTCTGCTTATGAAATGCAAATTGCTAAACATGCGATGGTTATTACTTTCTGTCCAAAATAATTTCACTCTTTTTGGAATGACCTGCAAAACATTCCTTTTCTTGGAAACTCACTCTATCCTTATGCAGAAAGTTAGATTGTTATGCACATACATGCATAAGAGCATCCTATTGGAAAACAAATCTCATTTAAAACTTTTTGATACCATTTGGATCTTTTTGTATCGAAAAGTGTTATTTTAAATTGTTTTTAAAAAGTCTATTTGTCCATTCATCCTACTTCATCCATTATGTAATTTAATGAAATTAAAATTTGAGGAATGTAAAAATAAAGGATTCCTGTGCAAATAAATTTGATTCTGCTCTTTTTATACATTATCAGGCAGCTTTAATTTATGTGATTATATAGATATTGTTTTTTCCTCTTTGGGAAATTCTGCCTTATTCAGTGAAGAGTTAGTTACTCCATATTTCTTATTATCTTTTTCCTTCAATATTTGATATCAGATTTTACTCAGCATCCAATAGGCAAATCCTGCATAGAATGTAAAATTAACTAATATCTTCATGGATGATTGTGCTGTGCTGTCACCATGGCATGTGAGTACTTCATAAAATTAGCTGATGTATGGTTCTCAACACAATTAAGTGCCATTATAGGCACTCATTATATAACTGGGAAACTGAGATGCAAAAATTAAGGTTAGAATAGTCAAAAGCATTCCCTAATTTTGGCTGCCAAATTTCAGTTATCTCATACTTCACTTTCAAAGTATGATTCTATTCATGATTTTATTTATTTTTTATTTATTTATTTATATTTATTTTTAATCTTCAAAGCACAGCTTTAATCATCCTCAAGTGCCCCAACTTTAATAACAGTATTGTAGCTGTGTCTCAGTCTAGGGAGAGACCAAGACTGGATCTATAGCATATGGATTTATAGCTCTGCATCTGAGAGATGAGGTATGCCGAGTGTCACAAATACTCATTGACAGAAGAGTAAAATGGTGCTTTGTAAGGGAGTATACTTTAACAGTTTGGGGTATTCCTTTGATAGCATGGAGTGGATTATAGAGACCCCAAGATAGTGTCATTTGAGCCGACATGTCTACATGAGGTTATACATATTAGGAAATACAAGCACAGATCCTGTGGTGTAAGATAAGTAGTATCTTTATATCAGCATGGTGACACACCTCTAGTAACAAGCCTCAATTTTCGGATAGACTAATTATCTCACACAGTAATTTAATAGCAGTAGTTACCTTGTTTTGGAGCCAGCTCGCTTGTCTCACTCCATTCACAGGGTAACCTTCCCATAGAAATATCTTTTCCAGCTCTCCTGAATCATGACTGATACCCTGCTCTTGTGTCTATCATGTCACAGCAGCATGTGGTCCTTCCTCGTAGTTTTCTACCAGTCCCAGAATTCATGCCTACCTCTACCATTACAGGTGATCAGAGTACTGTAAAATTTACCTTCTCTCAATGTGCCTTATTCTGTTTCTGGTCTGAATTTTCCATTAATGTTCTCTGGCTTCTTGCTCCAGCCATGTGGAACAGCCAAGTCCAGCCCTCCTCCACACCTCTGCCTCTTTCATCCCTTCTTGCCAATTCCTTTGGGTTCTAACACCAATTCCTTCCCATTTCTGAAAGAGTCCATGTGCTTCCACTCACAGTTTCTTTCTGCTTGACCTGCCAGCTGACTAGGTGGCATGTGAACTGAACAAAAGCAAGCCTGCTCAGAACTACAGAATCATGGTAAAGCACAGGGAGGCATCTTTCTCTACTGGACAATGCAAGAACAGAGATGGAAAAGTAAAAAAATGATCAACAAGATACCTAAAAGAAGAGATTCCTGTCAAGGAAATTAACATTTCCTTCCAAGCAGTTAACATTTGACCAAATTGGAAGCAATGGTAATTGGGGTCTTTTAAGGGGATATGCCAATTGGCAAGGTCTGTACCCAAAGCTGTTTATGAGACCTCTAAGAAAGACTTTAGAATCACATGTCTTAGGACAGCTGACTCAACCACAGTGTCCCATACTTAAGTCTTCTGTTTTTGGTGTTGAAGGTATCAACAGTGAAAAGTGAGCCTCTGTAGATAACGGAGCTCCACAGACAGTCTGTGAACTAAACTTGAGATGATGTTTGTAAATTTTCCATTGTCCATGAATCAAAACCAAGTTGTCTAATTTTTTTATGACTCTTTAGAGTCATTTTCATAGAATCATAGAACTGTAGAATCATTTAGTCTGGAAAAGACTTTCAACATCATGAAGTCCAACCACTAACGTGACCTACTGAGTCTCATCACTAAACCAAGTACCTCAGTGCCACAAGGTTTTTCTCACAACTCTTTTTTTTAGTGGATATTTATTTATTTATTTATTTATTTTAGTACATGTCTGTCTCATGTGAGACTCCATCTAACACAATAACCTTAGCTACTTTCTCAAGGCCCCATGTTTCCACCATAATGTGCATGCTGTCAGGGCAAGATCAATACATCTTCCTTCTGACTGATTAGCCATTCAGGCAGGGAAAGAGAGGACATGTGAAGCTTTAACTCAGAAACAGAATTACTGTGGGTTTCTTTTCCCTCCCCAGAAGCCAGTTTTTGTAAAATTCACAGCAACTCAATAAGGTGTTATCTACAGGCTTGTTTGCAGTTAGCCAATATACTAAAAGTACTGAAGGAATGGAGAGGGGAGGAGGATACCAGGTGGACTGATAGAGTAATCACAGACAGACTGGTCCTTAGGTAAAATAGGCTCAAAATTCACTTGGAATTAAAACTGGATCACTGAAGGAAATAAACAAAAGCTTTTCATTAAATCAGTTTTTCCATTTTTATGACTATGTTACCAACCTTTATGGAGATAATGTCAAAAGTGTCTAGAATTTGTGAAAGATATGTTCTGGCACTAGTGTTTACAGTAGTAAAGCCTAGTCACACTAAGGAATGGGAAACTGGCTAATGAGAAGAGAAAAAAGACAAAAAGATGTCTCAAACTTTTTTTTTTTTTAATTTTAATTTTTATTTATTTTTTAACTTGAAGTAGTGTATCAGGAAATTCCTGTTAAAGAAATAGGTAGGTAAAGGGGGAATCCTTTTTGAATAAATTAGGATGGAGTTTAACCACAACACCTATTTTTTAATGCTTTTGTGGCCTTTAATGGAAACTAAAGTAACTGATCTGAAAGATGATCTGTTGATAACTGCTGTCCCAACTTGAATCCAGTCTAAAGTTTAATTGAGACAGACATGCTTAATTATGTTAGCACCTGAACAGTCTCAATTAATTTGAGACATGAACACTTTATTGCTATGAAATACATCCGTAACTTGCCAGCTTTTACGAGTTGCTGGAAGTGATCTTCTGTTTCGCAAATTTATTCACAGAAAAGCTGTTACTACAAGGGAAAGTGATAGTAACATATTATTTTAACTGAAAGCACCAAGGAAAACCTCTTTTCTCTCTCCTCTTAAATGAATGAGTGTGGGCCTGAATTAAAGTATTTTCACTCAGTTTCAAATTTCTGTATCTCTTCTCTGCTAAAGTTTATGTTAAAAAGCCCTGTGTCTTCTTACTACGGTACCTTAAAAACCTTAGTTTTATCATTTTCAGGTGTTACTAGTTTTGCTTTCCTTTATTTGCTTTACTTTTTGTTTTTGGTGGTGGTAGAATTTTGTATTTTCTTGTACTGGTAACCATATTAAACTGATGTCTACTCTTCTCATGTCTTACCATTCCATATCTTTTATGAAATTCAGTTTAGATGTACGAACATACATTTTGTATCTTTCTCATTGTTATTTCACTTACCCAAATGCATTTTCCACCAAGTTTTACAGATATTTAGTATGTCTACCTTTGATTTAAAGTTTTCCTTTATCAGTATCAAGTTTCTACAGAAAATAATCAAATTTTTCTTTCTCCCACATACTTGTGACTACATGCTGTTGGCACCTGCCTAAGAGAGGGGCTGTACTAAAACTCACTGCCTTAGGAAGGACTTGGTTACCTGCTTTCAAGGACTGCCTTCTCTGAACCCATCACTACATGCCTTTTGGAGTACAGCTTTCTTTGTCTTGTGTGGAAAGCTGCCGCTATTGCATGATGTCTGGGAAAGATGAAACCAAGCTCAGCTCATCTTTATCTCTTTCTACATTTCAATTTAAGATCCATGCTCCTAAATTGCATTAATAATTGAGTAGCTCCAATGTGCCCTAAAGTTAACTGCTGTGTTTGTTTGACGTAATGTAGGCCATGCAAGATTGGTTCCTGTCCTCAGCTCCCTGTGCTCCTCCATATAGATGTGTAGGAGGGAAAGGAGGACTAACCATAAGGAAACTGTGAGTGATACTTTTTCCACAGATATCCTGTACTATACTTCCTTTTACACATTTCTAAATAACGAATCACTAAGCCTGTGTGTGATGATACACAATCAGGTTTTAGTGCGCTTTTCTTCAGAGTCATATGGGATCGCTTTTATCATTGCTATTATTTCAGTTTGAAATGCACTCTTAGAACTGATAAAAAACAGTGATATTGTTAGCATGCTAATGGCATATCTGGGTTGTTGTGTAATAGCAACGTTGTTTTTTTTTTTTTTTTCTTTGCCATTGTTAAGGATTTTATCAAGTGTGGTCTAAGCTCTAGTTCAGTGTCCAGTGCAGAAAACATAAAGAAAAGGAAATGTCGTACTATGTATTGCAGAGTAATTTATGGGATCTTGCTGAAAATACCTGAATAATTTTACATCTTTAGTTAGTGCTGCTAGTGAACAGCTTTGTTTTTGTATTGAGTTTACATGGCAAGGTAGTGGTGGGACAGCAGGGATGGGCTCTTTGAGAGGAGCTCAAAAGCTGCCACATCAGATCAGACCCCGCTTCAGCTGTCTCCAAAGGCACCCACTGCTGGCCAGAGACAAGCCAATAAGCAATGCTTGCATGTCAGTGAGAGCAGATATAAGAAAGGAAAGGAAGCTGCTGCAATAGCAGCTGGGAGAGAGAAGAGAGCGAAAATGTGAGAGAACCAGCCCTGCAGCCAACAAGGTCAGTGCAGAAGGAGGGCAGGAGGTGCTCCAGGCATGCAGCAGCAGTTCCCCTGCGGCCTGTGGAGAGGCCCCTGGTGGAGCAGGCTGTCCCCCTGCAGCCCATGGGTCCCACACGGAGCAGATCTCCACGCTGCAGCCCGTGGAGGAGCCCCCGGTGGAGCAGGTGGATGTGGCCTGGAGGAGGCTGCGGCCCATGGAGAGCCCCCGCAGGAGCAGGCCCCGGGCCGGAGCTGCAGCCCGTGGAGAGGAGCCCACGCAGGAGCAGGGGGTCTGGGGGGAGCTGCCGCCCACATGTGGGGGACCCGTGCTGGAGCAGTTTGCTCCTGGGGGATGGACCCCGTAGTATGGAGCCATGTGTGCAGCCCCCACAGGCTCAGTTCAGGAAGGACAGCATCCCGTGGAGCAGGGGCAGAGAGTGACTGTGAGGGAGCGGCGGAGACAAAGTGTCAGGGACTGACCGCAGCCCCCATTGCCCCTTCCCCTGCGCCACACAGGCGGAGGAAATAGGAGAGGGTGGATGGGGTCTGTTAGCAACAGGCAATAAATTACATTAATCTCCCTCACGCTGAGTTTGTTTTGCCTGTGACAGTACGTGGTGAGTGATCTCCCTTA
Source organism: Anser cygnoides (assembly GCF_040182565.1). NCBI lineage: Eukaryota > Metazoa > Chordata > Aves > Anseriformes > Anatidae > Anser > Anser cygnoides. The sequence continues at coordinate 97,214,396 of NC_089875.1, forward strand.
CCTTATCTCAAGCCATGAGCTTTTTTCATTATATTTTCTCTCCCTGTTCTTCTGAGGAGAGCAAGTGAGAGAGTGTCGTGGTCATGTTGAGCTGTCCATCGGTGTTAAACCACCACAGACTTACAGAAGTGTATCACATTTTGTAGCATGAAAAATGCTTTCTTTCTGTTTTGACTCTTTTCATTTGTAAGTATTGGCACAGAGATCTTGCTTGTCACCCTATAATCTGTTACAGCTATTAGAGCTACCTTGATTCTTTGCCAGGGTCACAAACACTGATTGTGTCTTGGATGTTGACAGATGTGACGTGCTGGAACCTGGAGTTTGTTTCTAGAATACAGGTTGTTGAAATTTAGCATTGTTCTTATTAATCATTTTGCCCAAGAATGGTAGTCTGTAGACAAGACAGAGCTTGGAAAAATATTTGGAGCCACTAGAGCTACCTCCATGCAGTGCATAGTTCTCAGCCCAGGAGATCAAGGTTGATTATTACAATCCAATCCTTTTGGCAGGCCTTTGGTAAAATGGTTAGGATACAATTTACATGTGAATGATTCCCTCCCAGTGTCAACTTCTTTAAATTGATGCACTTGGGTCTGGTGTCTAAGAGATACTGTTTCACAGGATTATATAACAGATGTAGGCCTGTACAGGTCTATAGATGTACAATTCCATCACATTCATAATGTTGTGGCACAATGCTTATTTCACCTCTAAGAGCCTCGCACAGGCTTGTAAGAGCATTTTGTGTTGCTGATGGGTTGTGTTGTTCAGCACTGGCACCCCAGGTTTCTTGCCTGGGTGAAGCACTGGGTGAAGCATTGAAGCAATAACACAATTCATTACTAGCAACTGATGAGCTCAGTCAATAAGAGGGAGTAAACAACTCTGTGCCTATATGGACGTGTCAGCAGATAACAGGTGGTGCTACTTTCAGTCACTTAGACATTGCCCATTATCTATGAAGCTTTTTTCCTATTACCAGGTGAACTTTTGGAGAACTCGGGAGTTTTGGAAAATGGTTACAATTCTCAGTGCACATAACAAGAGTGACCTCTTATACCGCTTCAGGTAGATATTTTGATTTACAATGGAACTGGTAAAAGCTAAAGTAGGGCTCCTATTAAAAAGAGCTTCACATATCGTAGGAATATTTTGTCATTTATTCAGTGATCTATTTCTGTTGACTTTGCAGTGTTAAAAGACAGATTAGTTGTTATTTCAAAAACAGTTTGAGGTTAATTGATTTCTGTGACCTTTCTGTTTACTCAGTTCTTATATGGCTATGAGGAAATAAAGACATTATTACCTGCCCAAGCAAGATCAATGTTCTTATTAACTACAAATGAAGTCAACATGTGTAATAGCCGTTCTTAAGAGTAAAGATTTATGAAACTTTGTTTTATTTGACTGTGATTTCATAAGAATGAACAAACACTAATGTCTGGTAAACATATTAAATGCTGTATGGAATTTAATGTTTATACTCACCACATGTTATCGACAGTCTTCCTGTAGCCAAAATTAAAAACATTAATCTGACCGAATCAGCGCATCATGTCTTGTGGCTACCTGCAATGGGATTGTGTACCCCTGTGCGACCTAGGACAAGTCTGACTTGTTCAGTAATGTGGTAATGCACATGTCTGGTATTAAGAATGGTGAAATCTCAGCCTTGCTTCCTCCCTGGGTTGTGCTCTCTTTTGTAAGTACTGAGTAGGCTTAAATCCTCTTTTTGCCCAATATTACAAACTAGGAAGCAAGCTTAATTTAAACTGAAAGAAACATTGCAAATGTAGCTGCACATCTAAGCTCAAGGATTTTAAAATGTAAGGTATTTGAACGGCAAATTGTACAAAGGGTGTTTGATGTTTTTAGGAGTTTAGAACTGTATATAAGTGGTGATAAAAGTGATAAAAAGTGCCATTTACTGACACTTTGATACAATCTGAGAAGTTATTCTTCTCAGATCATAAAAGATGACTGAGATTTCTTATATCTACAAAGCATGACCTATGCAGTGACAATGTGCTGCTAAAAGTTACCGTGCTTCATTTTTAGCGTGGCAGTAATTTACATGGATTTTAGTGCTTGTATTAGGCTGAAATTGTGTTTGGGTATTGCTAATCCATTAAGAAATACGTTTATTCTGCAAGTGAAATTTGCATGGAGTAAAAAACAGAGAAAGAATACTTCTGGCAGGCACAGTGTTTCCCAGTTGATTCTGCTATTTGGCTGAATTATGTCAAGCAGGCACAAGCAAATGTTGGCGTAGGTTTTCTCTGAAATAGGAAAAAAACCAGCTACCATTTTCTTTGGGCTCTGAAGCTACCATTCCGGAAAGTTTTGTGATTTCAATAATATGAAATAAGCTAGAAGGAAAACTTCTAGTTAATATTTTCTTAGACAAAGAATTTAATTCAGAACACACCCGTAACTTACAGTGATACTGGTCAAGGAGGAGGGTCTGTGCTTGTTAAAGGCACAGAGATATATGGCTGCATGTAATAAGGTGGCTATAAACCCTGACAATAAAAACTAGCTATGTAAATGAAATATTTTAAAACAGTATTACGTAATTTAATCCATTGATCAAACTGATGTAGTAACTGACTTGGAATAGTTGAGATCTGTTGAGAACTACTAATCTGGACAGCAATGTCAGATCAATCCCATTGTAATTAGGGAATCACATAATAGAGATTGTTACTTTATTTCCCAATTTATTGGGATAGGTAATTCGAGTCCAGCACCTGTGAAAAGGCCTAATGCCTTCTCTTGCTTTGTGTTTTTCCATCAAGCATAACTTATTACTTGGGAGGCTGCAGCCTCAGCAGTGCCCATCATGTTTGCACTCAGAGCATCTCTGGTTACTTCACCAATCTCATGGGCATGTTAGTCCCTGAATTATTTTTACTTCTTCTAAAGATAGACCTGACTGAATGCCTTCACTCAGAAGGCTCACTGCAGGCTCAAAAGACATATTCAAGCTAGTTTTACACAACTTAGATTGGTATTGCCACTCAGGCAGCAGCATGAAGCTGGGTGTGTTGGTTGACTTATAATCTGTTTACATGGCTTTCCTGGTGGATTTTGCAGCCTCATTCAGGTACCTCTGCACTATATGCAGTAGTGTAAACAAAAGTGCAGTGTAAACGTATCCCTCACATGAATTTCTCTCCCACAGCCACCAATGCCAGGGAGACAGTGGGGTAACAATTCACGTACAAACAACAGAAGCTTGAATTCATGTAGCACTGAAAAAAAATAAAGAAATATACCTAAAGTTATATTTTCATTTAGCATGTGGATGACACTGATGCAAGTACTGCTCAGGAGCTGTTACAAAATGGAGTTTGGCGGTGGTAGAGAGAACAGTCAGAGTCACTACCTGCAATTGAAAAATCAAGAGAAAGAGAGAGATTGTTGTGTGTCATGGCCCTGTAACACTGCAAAGTGAATGAATTCAGATAAACTTTACACGCTACCTTTTGGTGAGCAGATCATTTCAGTTAAAATGATCTGTCGACCAATTAGACACTAGCAATTTCATAGTTGTTAGAAAGGCCATCCAGGATGCATTACACAAATATATTTTTTGTATGAGATGTTGTGGAAGTTGTTATACTCAGGAAAAGAATTGCAGCTTAAAACAAATAGACATATGAGAAAGTTTTAGAGCAGCTATGTACCCACACTTAGAGTCAGAAAGCATTAAAATGTCTTCATTGATGTTTTGAAGACTTCAGTCTCTAACAGAAGCAGAACTCTACTGTTTTAAACTATACAAAAATTTTGGAGAGAAGTAAAATACACCAATAATAGACTTAAACTGAAAATTATTAAGCTGAAGTTACTATATGTAGACTTAGATATAAAGCCAACCATTTTAATACTGTTTCAAATAGTAAATTGTCAAATATCTACATTTATAACAATTGTTCTGGGTTTGAAACAGAAGACATGATTTTTTGTATGTTGTTAAAATAAAAGATGTTAAATAGAAATTGCATATACCAACTGAACATATATTATCTTTCAAGTTCTCTTTTAAGTCCTCTGGATATATAATTTTTCTCCTGCTAATTGTATTATACAGTTTTGCTCAATATACCTATAACTGTCCTTAAAAACTAAAAGCCATAAAAAGATGCTTTCTTTGGCAAAATTCAACTGGCAATAAACTTGAGAAGTGTAGAACTGTATTAGTTCTACAAAAATAAACTGGAACTAGACTCTGTCATATCAAAAAGTTTTATCAAAGTTTTGATTCATAAAGAAAGGTCCACAGAAAGTAAAAATTACTGATTTCCAATAATCGGCGACCTCCACCAAAACAATCCATTTCATGAAGTTGGCACATAAGCAAGAAATCTTTATTAGCATGTAAGAGTGAACATTATTTGCCTACGGATAATATATATATATTTAATAGACTTTGCTGCAGCTTTTAATTCACATGCTTTTAGACACTAACCCAGCAACATGATGTTACTTGAGCAAGATGATGCAATGTTAGCCAAACCTTCCAGCAGAGCACAAAGAAGCGATGGGTAATAGACAGACAAAACACTACTTAAAGAAACCTATAAACTTCCCTCCATGAACATTTACATGAAACCTGTTGGATATGCAGGATGACAGTACAGGCTGCAGCACCAATGGTTTTCAGATGCATTTGTCATTTTTTTCAGTGGTGTAACCACTACCACTAAAAAGATACCACAAAACCTTCAAGAAATTATTTCCTCAAAGAGGAGCAGCTTCCTGAATCTTAAATTGTCCAGACAAATATGCAAATATTTACAGATGTTATGACAGAAGCACTCCTTTCCTACCATCTACTACCAAACTCTTCACTGTGGACAGTCATTAGTCCAATTCTGCTATTTCTGGAACAGATGTCTCATGGTTCTGCATCTCTTACTTGTTAGGAGATAAGATTATCTGACACATATTTCTTCTTGATCTGCAAAGAGGTATTCTGGACATTTTCAAAACTTCTAAACAAGCATTGAGACTGTGTGTGTGAATCTGTACTGACAAAGATTAAAACAAGAGCCCTTTTGGTCCTGTAGTAATCCCTCTTAATGTCAGCTGCTGCTGCAGTTCTTACTCTGGCCTGCTAAATTTACCATCATCACTTCTAAGCAAGCTAAACTGCTTGTGAAAATCTGGGTTGTGGTGATAGGAGAGGGAACGAGCATGTGATGTTATCTCCTTTGCCTATATCTCCTCCACTGTTGTTGGGGTAACAGAGCTGAAGCTCATAATAAGAGGAAGTGGCAAACCTGACAGTGCCTGTAATCAAAATGATAGGCACCTCCCTGTAATTGCTAGAAAAGCCCTAAAGCTGGGGAAGACATAGCAACAGTACATAATACCAGCATCTTTAACATGCTTGTTTTCAGTGCGTGAAAGACATATGCCAGATTGACTACATTTTAAGCCCTCTCTGAAGCAAAAAATCCAGAGAAAATGGAGTCAATAAAGATGGAAAGGACTAACCATCCATCCTCACCTGTTCTGTGCAGGAAAGGACTGCAGTCCTCCAATGCACTTGCCTCCAAGGGTTTCCAGATATAACACTTCCCAGGACAGGCAGGCAGTGCAGCCAGCCTTCCTTACCAGACCATGGCAAAGGCTTCAGCAAACATTTGGGGCTTCAGCAGACAGGCAGCAGTCTGTATTGAAAGCAGGAAAGACTCAGCTCTTCACGGTGAGCAATCTCCTCTTCCTCATCAGCTACAGAGCTGATGGTCCAAGGTGGTCCAAGGGTCAGGTTCACGCAGCATGGCAATTTTATTTGGCTGTGAGTCAGCAGGCCAATAACATTGAGGATACTCCTGCATTTGTATCGCTAGGAGAGAAGTACAAAGCCAGGACAAGTGTGACAACGTTTATTAGATTAATTAGGTGCTGTGTGTATTGATCAGATTCATGAAAAATGAGTGGCCCTGAGTGCAAAGAAGTTGGCCATCCTGACCAATACAGGAGACATGCCTATGCACTACGGGACCACTGCTTCTGAAATTCACCTCGAAAAACTAAGAGATTCTACTTTGACTTCACTGGAATTATTCCAGATTTACTGCAAATATATACAGGGTTTATTATTACTATTTGTCACAAAAGAACAGATTTTTGTGGCCCACACTCTCTATTTATATTCTGGGAGCCTAAAAATAGATATTCAAAATGGGGCAGGATTTTTTCGGAGTGATATTACCTCTTCTTGCAATCCCATGCTGTGTTAGATTGCATGCATGCAGTAGGTCATAATAAACTTTTCCAGTGCAAGTTCACCCTGCTGCAAACAACACATGCAGTAACAGTAAAAATGAAAGTCTCAGAGATGTAAGCAGCTGATGAAATGTTCCTAGGATCAAAATGTGTAGGTGCTTGGTTATGGCTATCACTCCCTCTTTTTTAACTATTACATCTACATGTATGTTTTTCTCTCTGTGTACACCCATATGAACACGTGTCTATGTTAACATGCACCATTCTCATTCATATAAGTCTTCAAGTCCCTTCTCAGATTTTACTGCACATCTACCCAGCCAGAATGATGGGTTTTCTCAAAGCATTTTCCAGTAGTTAACTTTCCCGACACTCAAGCTTTGAAACCATTTGTCCTGTTACATCTCAAATATGATCTCCAAGCCCACTGCTGTAATTTCTTACCCACTGTTATCCAGCCACCAGTGAGCCCTGGGGGCAAAGTAGGTTTGACCACCAATCCAAATGAAACAAAAAGAAAACCCTCACCCAAATACTAACATTTGCAGCCTTGAGTATACACGAAAGCAGCGTCTCCCAAACACTGCTCCTGGACTTTCTCACTGCACATCTTTCACCAAAGAACTCACATGATGACGCTTCTGTGGAGCATTGTAGTAGGTACCATCAGTGCACTTTTATTTTTTTAGTGGAAGCTAGGTTCTTAGTAATAGGCATAGCAGTAGATTGGAAATAAAGTGGGAAACATAAACACAGAGGTCTCCACCTGCAGTTATTTACATATCAAACTTCAGGACTGTGTCTAGCTCCACCGGTAATCAATGAGATGTCTTATGGTAATAAGTTCAATGTGTATATAAATCACACTCAACTGAGGGCTCTATCTGATTTAGACTGGAAGTTAATTGAACACGGATTTTATTTGCCTTTATACTTGTGAAATGGAGTGCATATCTATGGGACTATCATGTAGCATAAGAGTGATCTGTGCGTGAAAAGAAGGTGTGGGTGAGTTTTGTACACACCAGGGTGTGTTTTTAATTTTAGAAGTGTCTGTGTAGATTTTTGCATATCTCATCACCTCGCCCCTGCTTTTATCTTCCTTCTCGTGTTCCTTCTGTTCTTCCCAATCCTTTCATTTTCCTGCTCCTTTTATCTGCTTTGCTTCCTTCCTTCTATCCTGCTAGAATACATTTTTTGCTTTCATTTATCAGACCCTCTTCTCACTCACTCTGCAATCTTCCCCCAAATGCGTATCTCCAAGCCAACTCTCTCCTTTATAATCCACATTAATAATCCCACACATTTACTTATTTTGGGCTTTAGTCCTATGTTCTGGTATGCTATATTAAGGCTCTGTAGGGCAGGGAAAACACCTTATCTACTACTGTAGTACTGTGCACAATTCCGTACACAATATAAAGTGTAAATGGATTTTCCACAGTTTTTTTTTTAATCCTGTACCTGTCTGCCTTGTTTGATAACATAATATAACCTGAACTCAGGTAATTATTTTTAAAATCAGTTTTTACTCAAGAAACTACTCAGATGTTAGATGGTAAGAAAGTCAGCTCTTTTTAATATCTGACAAAAATGCTGTATTTCTGTTAAAAATAATTATGAGCTTGGTACTTTCTTCCTGATATCATCTTGTAATTGCATTGTTCATAGTGAAAAAATGAGTGTGCTCATCATGAACAGAGTGTATTAATCTAATCTGTGGGAGGTAATCAAAGACAGTTTATGCAGACTTTCATGATTACATTGTGACAGTCACACTTACCTTGTATAGCAAGAGCAACTCAAAACAAATGGTTGGAAAACTGTCATCTTTTCTTTGTCTGGACTTGGAAGCCTCTGGGCTGTAATCATCTTCAAAATGTAATAACAAGTGAACATTCAGAGTTACTTTTGACTTTTTTAATATGCTCCGGCACCTGTCAAGTAAAGCAGTTGGCATATTTTAGGAACATTTCAGATAGGTTGAATTTTAGTCAGAAATTACTTCAACTCATTTTATGACTAGTTCTGAAAGCTAGGTTCATTTTTATTTTTATTTTTTCTGAAAATGTATGTCTTGATGTCTTAGCTTAGGTACTTTATAACCATCTCAATTTAAAAATGGGGGAGAAATATGAGGTTATAGAACTTTTCCAATGGTTTAAATCTGTAGTTATAATGCAGAACATATCATATGATTTATAAATGAAGATAATGTAAGTTGTGATCAATAATAACCCTTTCTGCTCAAAAAAAAAAAAAAACCAAACAGAAATAAAATCCTGAAATCCTGAAATACTTGAAAGACTTCAGATGATTTTTGAACCTTTTTTTTTTTTTTTGAAAAAGTAATATCTACAAAAATGTCAATATTTTTATGTTTTACTCAGAACATGAAAATGTTTCAGTAGCTGAAATATGATTTTTCTCATCTTGCCCTTCCCTCCAACTTGAGACTTTAATCTTTCAGCAGAAACAAATTCTAGAAACAAAATTCCAAGAGGAATGTTTCTCCATTTTTTTACAGTCAAAGGGTGTTATTTTTTATTTTTTAATTTTTATTTTTTTATTTCTGCTCAACTGTACTGAACAGAGACAAAGAGAAGGAAAAATATAAGAAAAAACATGTTACCATACAGGTAGATGGCATAGTTGTGGCTACAATTTCTGTCAGTTCAATTTGCTCTTGAAGTTTCTTTTCAGAGCAGACATCCCTGGTATCTCTGAGATCAGACCCAGATGTTAAATGAAGCTTCCTTATCTCCTGAGCCAATGTGAAAATAAAACTAAATTCTCTTACTTTCTAACATATGATCTCTTCAACAGGTGTTGCATCCTTGTCTGGAGAAAGCACTAAACTTATATATCCTTTTAGACCTCAAAGGAGTCCCTTTCAGTCAGAAGCTGCATGCTGTTTTCACTTGTTCTATCCGATTTCTCACTCTCCAACACCAGGAAATTGCACCAAAGGTTAGCCATCTTCCAACCTTCTCAGTTCCCAAGTTTGAATGTGCAATTTCCATTTTCTTTCTCATTTCTGGCCATAAGTAGGAAGTCTCCACAGACCACAGAAATCCTTAAAATGGCTGAAGAGTCCTCATCATCTGAGGAAAGCCCCAGGCAATTTGTGTATTTGAAGTAGGAATGCAAATGTGGAAGAAAACACGCATGAGGAAAAAATGTTTTGACTTGCCATGTGTTATAATATAGGATGCCACAAAACTTTGGGCTAGCTCTAATACTTTAGTGAGAACTCATCTTTCATTTGTGCTGTATATACAATATTATTATATTAATTTAAGACAATTTTAGAGTAAATAGTGTTGTTTTCTTAACTTATGTAGGAAGAACATGAAATTATCTCTATTTCACAGAAAGAAAAACAAACAGGAAGAATCTGTATGATACAAACTTTTTTTTTTTTTTTTATTATTATTTTTTGCCAGCAGCAATTGACTGCTCCTGAAAGAGCATACTCCTGGTAAAAATGAGAACTGAAAAATAGTCTGCTAGCTCTGACTCCCGCTGGCCATTCAGCTGGCCTTGTCTGATTCATGCATTTCTACACTGCCCCTTCAAGCAGCCATTTGTGGCAGACTGAGCTTTATTAGGGCAGATTACACTTGTCACTTCCACAGTACCCTTAGGGATAAGAAGTCACCTAAAGATAGTGGAATATAAGGACAGTTGAAGTTTTTACTTTCTTTCCCTTTGTCACATTTCTGCCTGATTCTTGAAGCTCCATATGGACATGTTTCATACAGGGTTTGTAATGCAGGTGCAGCTGAATTTCCGACACATTTGCCAACAGTGTGATGTAGCCTCCTTATGTCAAACACAGGGTGAAGGACAGGACATAGGACCACCCATCATCCAGTATATTGATTTCCCCTACCTGCGCCAAGCATTCATTTGACAACAGAGAGACCTAGATTTGGTCAGTGTCCTGATTTTTCAAGGCATCAAGCTTTACTTATTTATTTATTCATTTGTGCAGATATCTGTTTTTGATATAGTAATATAAGCTACACACATTTAGCAACCTTTCTAGCTTTTAACAAGAAATATCTTCCTTTCATCCAGAAAAGAAGCAATTGGAAAGTCACATGCATAACTTCGTATTATCAAATGGGTTATCAGAGGATCAGGTTGTTCAGTTTTCCTCTCAGTCTCAGAATGAGTAATACTGACTCGTGTAAAACTGGTGTAAAGTAGTACAGATTAGTGTCAAAGAATGTGCAAGCTGAAATAAAATATTAGGTCATCCTGTCACCTTCCAGAAGTGTAGGATTGATCCTTAAAACTGTTTTTATCAGTTAAAATAGCACGGTTAATTTTAAATATGCCAAGCAATGTGAATTTTCTTTTTCTCCTTAATGTTTTCCCACATTTTCTTTTGGTGGATTAATCTGACAGAATTTCTTCCTTCCATATCAGAGGGGACTTTGAAGAACCTCGTCTACTGGGAGATGTCCCTGCCCATGGCAGGAGGGTTGGAACTAGATGATATTTAAGGTCCCTTCCAACCCCAAACATTATAGTATTCTAGGATTCTAGGATTATGCATAGACACAGTTAGTGGGCTAAAATGCACCTTCTCTTTGCCCTCAGTGCTGGAAGAATGTCAACAGGGAATATGAATCAAGCTTTGGAGACCTGGTCTCTTGGGAAGTCTAACACCGTACCGATAAAGATGTTCTCTGTTTACAACTTCTGAGTATTTTCAGGCTCTGATGTCCTTTATTCTTTCTCTATACCTGTGCTGGTTTAACACCGATGGACAGCTCAACGTGACCACGACACTCTCTCACTTGCTCTCCTCAGAAGGACAGGGAGAGAAAATACAATGAAAAAAACTCATGGTTTGAGATAAGGTAAGGGAAATCACTCACCACGTACTGTCACAGGCAAAACAAACTCAGCGTGAGGGAGATTAATGTAATTTATTGCCTGTTGCTAACAGACCCCATCCACCCTCTCCTACCTCTTCCCCCTCAGCAGCACAAGGGAAGGGGCAATGGGGGCTGCGGACAGTCCCTGACACTTTGTCTCCACCGCTCCTTCACTGTCACTCCCTGCCCCTGCTCCCCGTGGGGTCCCTCCCACGGGATGCCGTCCTTCCCGAACTGAGCCTGGGGGGCTGCCCACAGGCAGAAGCTCTTCGAGAACTGCTCCCACATGGCTCCGTACCATGGGGTCCATCCCCCAGGAGCAAACTGCTCCAGCACGGGTCCCCCACGGGCGGCAGCTCCCCCCAGACCCCCTGCTCCTGCGTGGGCTCCTCTCCACGGGCTGCAGCTCCGGCCCGGGGCCTGCTCCTGCGGGGGCTCTCCATGGGCCGCAGCCTCCTCCAGGCCACATCCACCTGCTCCACCGGGGGCTTCTCCACGGGCTGCAGCGTGGAGATCTGCTCCGTGTGGGACCCATGGGCTGCAGGGGGACAGCCTGCTCCACCAGGGGCCTCTCCACAGGCTGCAGGGGAACTGCTGCTGTGTGCTTGGAGCCCCTCCTGCCCTCCTGCTGCACTGACCTTGTTGGCTGCAGGGCTGCTTCTCTCTACTCTCTCCCAGTTGCTGTTGCATAGCAGTTTTTTTCCCATTCTTAAATTTGTTCTCCCAGAGGCATAATCAGTGTCACTCCCTGGCTCACCTCTGGCCAGTGGCAGGTCCCTTTGGAGTCTTCTGGAGCTGGCTCTGATCTGACAGATTTCTCTGTACTGTTTCTTGCTAAAGAATCTCTTTCTCAAGAGAATATGAACTTCAGGTGGACATAACATCATCGTTGTCACCTCTGTTGCAAACAGAATTGCTAGAATTCTCTGATCGAAGCAACCTCTGACTCTTCCACACCCCAGGAAGCTCAGCTGATGCTAGCAGAACTGCTCACACTACCAATGCAAGTATATTTGTGCAGCTTTCAACTGATTTACAAGTACAAATTTTACATGTCACCTACAGCATAGACGACTGTTTCCACAAAATGAAATGTTGGTGATATTTCACCAAGTGAAAAGTCTCCACGTACATATGGTTCACTTTGGGGTGTTTATGTTTGTCTTGGCAAAAAATATGACTTTTTAGAAGTTGAAGGAATCACTGGTTGACTGCTGCTTTGAACAAAGTCACAACATGTATCTAAAAAGCAAAGGGGACATTTCGTTTTTTTCTTCCCTTTCATCCCTTTTTGATCACTCACCTTTGTTTTATCTCTCCAGACTCATTTCCTAAGGGGATTTCCCATTCTAGCAATATCTCTATTGAAGGCTGTGTTACATGTATGACACCAGGAAAGAGAGTTTCCTTTGAAACTTACCTTACAGCTTTGAGGGAGACTTCTAATGAAATATGCATATCGCTATTGTTAATACTTAATAAACAAATATTTTGACACTGTATTAACCCAAAACTGGTAAGACCAGCCATAAATACTTTATCTCCCAATGCTTTCTAGGCAAAAATCTAGTTCAAATCGTTCAAAAACATAAGACTTTAAGACTTTGTGTATGCTGATCACACTAGTGGCTTTCACTGCTTTTCAGTGGCTTCTGGTGGTTCGCAATGGCTGGCAATGGCTTCTGACAATCTCTTTGCCCAGAGTCTTGCATCCATTGGCACTTTGCCATCCCTCCAAGAATTACTGTAGTTAACACAAATAATAAAATACTGTCAGTTGTCAATGTTCCTTCTGATCTTTCGCTGGCATAGCAATCTCCCCAGGAACAGTGAAAATTAAACTTTCTTATTGCTCTCACTTAAGGGGTTTCAGTGTCTACAGATGGAGACCCTGTTCCTTATTATACGGGGCTTGTCTCTCAGTGGCTAAAATTACAACTTTCCTCTTCATGTGTATTCATTGATATATGACAAGCTGTATCAGGTGTTTAAAATAACATATGTAAGGAGGCATAGCCTCACATTTAGGCATAGACTTGGCCATTTAACACTATTTCAGTGGTTTGGATTATAAACAGATACCTAAAAATCTGTCCCCTATTAATTAACCAACGCTTTTATAGGATCTATTTTATCTCTAATTATAAAATATTTGGTTACCAGGAGGAAAATGCTAAGCAGAACAGTTGCAGCTGGTTTTCTTGCAAAATGAAATGTTTGATTCATGTGATTAAACTAACAGGACTCCTGGGAACATCCCAGGGTTATTTCCAGGCAGTGCTGGCAGGAAGGCAGGCTGAGGTAGAGTGCTATGTCATCCCACCACAGAAGAACCTAGCAGGGTTTTGATTATCACATGCATCTTTATATCAGCACCCCATCACTTCCTGGTTAAACACAGTGCTGTAAGTTCGGAGGAGACACAGATAAGAGGGATGACAAGGAGCAGAAAGAAGGCTAAGGACAGCAACTGAAGGCGAGCACGTATGCTTTGATAACCAGAGCCAATAGAAGTGTCAAATGGAAGGTTAATCTCGGAGTAAAACAAAAATATGCTTATGCATCTGACACACTTTCACACAACTCTATTCAAAGATCCTTTGTTCTTTTTCTAATCTTATACTGCCTGGGAGAAAACTCTACATGACAGCATCCTGTGCTTGCCAGTAGTTGGGGTAGGAAGCAGATAAAAACCTACAGTGTTTTAATTTTCAGGTACAGCATTTGGGCCTCTGGATACAGGAACATGAGCTACATCTGTCTGCAGATAAGTACGCAATGGTTCGCTGCCTGTCATCACTATCAGGAGCTATATGGAGATTTATTATCCTGGGGTTTTTCTCTGAACTGCAGCTGCTGGCTGTTTATCTGCATCTTCTGGGATATAGAGACCAGGGACAGCATTTCTTTCAGCGCTTCCTCAACTTGGGAGCAGCTTCAAAGAGTCGCAGCATAGGGTGACAGGTGTGGTGTACTTGCCTTTAGGTACTGCAGAAAATGTACCATGTCCTTGCTTGCAAGTTTAGCGAATCCCTTTGTTAGGACAGCTTTGTTCACATGTAGATGAGTTAGTCATTGTGATAGCTTGCAAATAAGGAAAGGAGTTAAATTTAAACATATTTCACGCTGCTGTCTTCTTGAGAGTAGAAAAGAAGCAAACTTACTAACTTACGAATTTATTTCTGGGGCTTGAAGGGGACTGATTAAAAGAACAAATTGTTATGCAAATATTAGGTTGAACCTGGGGTGAATCACTTGAAATAATAACAATTTTAAGACTCATCCTTTTCATTTTTAGGTTCCCTGATTTTGCGATCCTGGCTAATTAAAGGAGTTTGGAACAAGGTTTGTTATCCTTAGCCAAAATTACATATTCATCACTGATTTTATTGATTTAGCTGGCAGTACAGGAACAAAAGTAGATAGATGTTAGCACTTGAGTCAGCTCAGAAGAGATAAAGTTTTAAGCAGTATAGTATATGCAGTGGTCTGATAAGAAGACCACTGCAAATAGGCCAAAGAAATACATAGGAGTAACAAGTGAAAAGACAGAAGCCTCAGTTAAAAAAACAGCCTTGTGTTTCAGTCACTTATACAAGCAATGAATCCCTCTTTATACCAATATTAATATCTTTCTGGAACACCCAGAAAAAAGCAAAAAGAAAGCGAAGGAAGAAATCACATGAAGATGTTCAGTTTTTGTTTAAGTTTTTGTGTCTATTATGCATAAATATATTTCAAACCAATAGTTTGTTGCTAATCCTTTCTGTACAGGATTACACTGTGGTCTGATTAGGGTGGAAATTAAGCAGTTATGCTGAGTAAATGTGCGAGAAGATACCTGCAAAATCCTAGATTTAGTAGAGAGCCACTCTTTTCATCATGGCTTGTAGCAAAGAGTTTCATTGTGTCACAAGAACACTGGAAGTACATCATTTGTGGATTGATGTATCTGAATCTCTGTCTAGCAGATTTGAACCTTTTTGCCTTTGCTTATGCACAGTATCATGGGCTGTATCTCTGAAAAGGACTGTAATGGCAAGTTTTGGGAAGTAGAAGCTTGAGAAGTATGAAATTAGTACAGAGTTGCACACAGTCAAGCCCTTTTCTGCCAGCTATGAGCTTCTGAAGGGATTATCTCTGATAACGGACCTCAGTATTAGAAGTAGCTTTGGACTGCCAGAGAATGAATTTCATTTCTGTCCGAGAAATTCCATGTTATCCTTGAAGCATCAGTTCAAACTGTCAATGAGAATTTTGCCATCCACTTTTACGTGTTGTACGTGTTGCTTCAATTGGAAAAAATGACAACAACAAAATCATTAGAAATGGCGTGTCCTCACAAACAGTGCCGACATAGTTGAGCACTTACAGAAATATATACTAGCAGTATTGCACCCATAATTATGTGGAGCAATTCCCAGTGTGTTTTGTAACTGGATTTTACTGACAGCCAGTAAGTTTGTTTTTCACTGTGGTTGCAACAAAGAACGTTGTTTTTCTAAAGCAGAGACCCAACAAATGTACTAAGTGACATGAAAGGGCTACCTTTAAAATGTCATTAATGGAATGATTTAAGTTATTGTTTATTGGGAATCATGAAGTCAATGCCTATTATGAATTTTTTTCTGAAACTAAACATTGGAAAACATTCATTTTTTTGAACAATGTTAACAGATAGTAATTCATATTTTTAAGCTTATGTTTTCACTTCAGTTAGTCTGAAAGGGTAGGTATGAAAACCCATTTGGGAATATTGTACAAAAAATGGATGTTGCATGCTATGAGTGTTATTGCCAGTACAGAATGTTCACGTAAGGTATAAATAGTCACAGTCAGTGTCATAGGATCACATGGTAATTCACGTGTGAAGGGACCTCGTGAAGGGACCTCATGAAGTCTCTAGTCTGGCCTCTTGGTCAAAACAGGGTCAGCTATAGGATCAGGCCAGGCTCTTGAGGGCTAGACCAAGGCAGGTCTGAAAACCTGCACAACCTTTCTCTGGGCAACTTGCTCTGCTCCAGGCTGCCCTTATGGTGATAGTTTCTCCTTATACCCACTCTGAACTTTCAACTTTCAATTTGCTCTCTCATACTCCCACAATCCATCACTGTGACGAGCCTGACTGTCTCCTCAGTAACTTCTCAGTAGGCGCTGGGAGCTAGTGTTAGGTCCCCTCCAGAGTTGTGTCTTCTACAGGCTGAAGAAGCCCCACTCCTTAAGCCTCTCCTCACAGGCCAAGCGCTCCATCCCTGACCATGTTGTTGGCCTCCACTGAAATCACTTCAGTTTATCAATGTTTGTCTTTTATTGAGGGAGGATCCAATGTTGTAGATGTGGCCTAATGAGTGCTGAATAAAGGGGTATAAACCTTTGCCTTGATCTACTGATCATGCTTCTGTTAACACAGCCCTGGATGCTATTGGTCAACCCTACTGCCAGGGCTCACTGATGGTTCTGGCTCAGCTTTCTGCCCACCACAGCCTCCCACGGCTCTTCAGCGCAGCTACAGGCAGGCAGGCCCCAGCCTGGATCATTGCCAGAGGTTATTTGCTTTTGTTTGTCCTCATTGAATTTCATATTTTGTCCTGAAAGTGTAAGTTCAAGGATTTGTTCTCTGTGGTAATGTTCCAAGCTTTACACACAACTGTGAATCAGACAAACTGACCCGAACCAGGAGACCAACAACCAATCTCCATCCTGCTTTTGGCCTTTTATCTTCCCTGTGCAAGTCATTCCAACTCTCTCTGATTTTGATTTTGTCATCTGCAGTTGTGTTTATTGGCATATTCTGTTCCCTTTGCAGAGCTCTCCTAGCCAGGTTTTTCAGGGATATTTTATTTCTTTCTCTTGGAATCAAGAAGATGAGGACATTTAGGATGAAAATGAGGTTTTCACCTGTGGAATCATTTACTGCTCAAAGATACATAAACTCAAGATATAAACATAAATGTCAGGCAATTAATCAAATGAATAAAAAATTTTGGTTTAAATCTATTTCTCAAAATATCTGAATTTGAGCAATAACACAAGTTTAATCTTCAAAGCTATTCCAGCAGACATCTAAGTGGAGTACTTACAGACTAACTCTAGAGTGGCAAAAAAAATCAGATTCTGGGTGATTCCTAATTAATTGTCTCTGTCATTTTTTTCACATTTAATTTTTAATCTTTCAGCTCTTTTCTCCATCCTCTGCTGTAGATGGTCAGTCATCTGCTGATACTCTTCCCTTGATAGAGTACTTAATTGGCACTTTATGATGCTGTGACATCTGTCTTGGGATTTACTAATTGGAAAAGCTGCCTCCCAAAGGCAATGTTTCCTGTTAAGCTGAAGATTACAGAAGCAAGGAAATGTCCTCCTTGTGTTGTTCCCAGGTAAAGTTTGTACATATTTTTTTTTCAACTGCTTTGGGACTGCACTCTGCAAAAAGCAGGCCAAACTTTCAAACTGTTTCCTTCTGTGATTCATAGCAAGGGAAGTGTGCTGTAAACCCC
Organism: Anser cygnoides; assembly: GCF_040182565.1. Lineage (NCBI taxonomy): Eukaryota > Metazoa > Chordata > Aves > Anseriformes > Anatidae > Anser > Anser cygnoides. Next base: position 97,232,028 of record NC_089875.1, read on the forward strand.
ATGCAGCAGGGTGTGACTCGACTTGTAAACATGTTCATACAGATCCTCACTGAATACCTTTAAAACACAGTGATTATTTTTGACTGAGGAACAAACTTGCTCTGTAAGTAAAAATGCTCTTGAGCTATCTGTTTTCATGCTAAGGTTTTTTCTTTTAAAAGGCCCACCACTTATAGATAATTCCAGACAAAACTTCAGAGGTATTCATTGAAAAACAAGTGTTCTTTTTTTTTTTTTTTTTTTTTTTTTTTTTGAGGAATACAGCAGAAAGTGAATCCTTTCAACTCTTCTTGATCATTATTTCATCTGTTGAGCTGTTAATAATCCTCATGGTGGCCTCCAGCTTCCTCATGAGGGGAGTGGAGGGGCAGCGTTGAGCTCTGCTGTCTGATGACAGCGACAGGACCCGAGGGAACGGCATGGAGCTGGGACAGGGGAGGGTCAGGCTGGATGTTAGGGAAAGGTTCTGCACCAAGAGGGTGGTCAGACAGAAGAACAGGCTACATAGGGCAGTGGTCAGAGCACCAAACCTGCTGGACAACACCCTTAGACATAAGTTCTGATTCTTGGGTGGTACTGTGTGGAGCCAGGAGTTGGACTCAATGATCCTTGCAACTCCCTTCCAGCTCAGGATATTCTATGATTCAATAAGAAGCTGCTAGCCTCTAGAAGTTATTTAAAAGGTTATCTAAAATGATATAGCTCTTCATATATGATCTCTTGGTTGTCTGTTATTCCTCCCACAAAACAGACCATGACAAAAGTATCTCTACTAGCATATTTGTCTGTAGACTTAAAAGTCAGAATGAAACATTCTCCTTTGACATTACTGGAGTCTCACACTGGTTATGAAGAAGATGTATTAACACTAGTGCAGAAGAGAGAGAGAGGAACAAAACACAGAAACCCATCCAGGTTTTCTCTGTAGACAATAAAATACTTTAGATGCAAGCAGTTCCAACTCTATCTTATCCACAAACACTAGAACTCCTTTCATGTATATAAAGAAAGAACTTGGAATCCTCCCACAAAATTCCTCCGGAGGAGTTGTACATAGCAGCTGGTTTGTAAATATCATGATAATTCTGATTTGGGAAAACAAACAAACAAACAAACAAACAAAAAACATTCAAACTCAGTGGAAACAAAGATATAAACCATGGAAAATGAGAGTTCTTAAAGAAAACACTGCTTAGATGTATTTTTTCTCTCCCACACAAAGATGTGCTGCACTAACATTTTATAAATGCTGTAGGTGTGGTTAGCAGTAAATCATGACTCTTCTGGTGAGTTCATTCCTCTGCACCTTCAGCTGTACTGTGCCTCAAGGGTAGCTGTCTCACAGCGTACTCACGCGTAACTCAATACTTAGGTAAAGAATCTTCAAGTTCATGTTACAACATGGAAAAAATATTTCTCTAACATCAGTACTTTTCCAATTGAATTTTCTCATACCTGATGATCATCCTTATTCATAACAGCTATTGGAAAAAAAAAAAAAAAAAAAAGACTATGCACACAGCCGGAGCCTATAGGGTTTTGACATTTTTCTGGAATTGCAACTTTTGATAGAGTGCCAAGCATTAAAAGACTGCTTACTGCAGTACTGAAGTTAAATAAGCCAAGTTAAAAAAATAAATCAAAGCCAACCAACCAACCTTCTCCTTATCCATTATCGTAGTCAGCAATCTTGGAAGAAGACAGTGAATGGCCAAAATAAAGGCCAACAGATTATGCATTTTGGTGCTCCAGTTAACAAAAATAAATATTTAGGTACCTGATCTTAGTGGTATGTGTATGATACTATAACTGTTAGATGTGACATGGCAAAACATCTAGTCATAACTGAACTATAAGCGTGTGTCTAATGAGGCCAAAGTTGGTTCATTCTTTTTAATGTGTCTTGCTTTGTTAAAGATTACTGTTCTTCTGATATCCTTTTGTTCTTTGACTGGTCAAAATATTCTGCATCATGCAGCATTGAGCTTAGATTTAGGAACACACATTTGAACATTGATAAATGTGGAAAGTCTTGGGAATTCATCCAGTAATGAAAATGTAATAGGCCATGATGATTTTACACTGAGTGTCTGAGAGGAACAAAACTATTTTAAATAATTGTGTTGAAGACACAACTCTACTTTTGCCACTTTCGACTATTACTTAACATTTTAAGAAAGCTATATTTAGGATTAAACCTTTTCCATCTACTAATAATGTTTTCTATTTTTAAAATCAAAACCAGAAACCAAATGGAGCAATGCTTTTTTTGTTGTTGTCTTACTGTGCATTTTGCAACGTTTTAACCGTCGCTTGTGATTGTATTTCAACGACGATGTGAGAAATAGGCAATTTAAAAAAAAAAAAAAAACAAAACAATGTGACAGCTAGAAGATCTGTGATAGACATTTTCTTTATATTAAATAGAACCTGTTCCTTCACCCATGGAGTAAAGATGGAAAGAGGTTTTCTGGTTAAAAAAATCCAGCAAATTCAGGAGTTAATTTTTAATGTATGTTTTACAATACACATGAAGATTTATTTCAAAATTAATAGGAAAATACAAGTTTATAATATGATTATGATATGATTTTAATGTACAATTACCAAGGTAAATGCAACAGGATATTTATGATTTCTGTAATTTTAGTTAAGCTCTGTCAGTATCGTATTAACCTCAAGTACCTGGCTGGTTTTTATTATTCTTCTGATCCTTTTAGTTCCAAGAAAAAAATAAAAATAGGAGTGAGAAATAGTTGCTATGCAATGTCTTGTGAGTTTTTTCCAGATATAGACTGAGGTTCTGGAAGTTGTGCAGGTATCTGCAGAGCTCTTCTGTATTAACTGGAGGATCTTGTTTGCACCTTGTTCATTTTCTTTTCAGTTCATATACCATGAAAGCTCCATCAGTTTCACCAGCAAGCTGTTAAATTCTATAACCAAGCTCAACTGTAATCCTGTAGTTCTGTGACCAAAGAAAAGAGAAAACTTGCAAAACTAACCTTGCAAAGTGGTAGTTTCTCTACTCCACTTTCTGTTTTTAGTAAGATAGGGAAAAAAGTGAAAGATATGCTGTCACCTCCCAGTATTTGCCTTGACATAATCAGAAAGAAAAATTTCTTCAAAGTCAGCCATGGAATATGCTCAGAACTTTACAAATTGTTACTTAAAAGGATCAGAGTATTGACTATGTAATATTTATTATATCTAGTCTTTCACATCTATCTGATTGAATTAAAAAAAAAAGTTATTGTGATGAGACTGTGAGGAAAAAAAATCAGTAATACTTCTGATTTCTTCCTTAGGGTTATACTTTGGCAAATGAGAGAATTTGTTTTCTTAAATTTATACAGTACCTAGCTCCATAGGACTGTAATAATAATGGAAATTTTTAGTACTGTTATGACAGAAATAGGAAATAGTAGCATCCAGGAAAATAAATAAATATATAAATAAACACAGGGTTTTCCTTGAGTTATATTTTCTCTTAATTTAAACTTTTGTGTGTGTGTGTGTGTGTGTGCCAGCAGAATAGGAATTAATATTTTGCATTTACTGTTGCAGTCTTATTTTGCACATGAATGAGATTTCACATTAGAATTACATCAGAAAACATTTACAAGAGCATTTTTTATTCAGCCAGAGTTGTAGCACCCTAAATGTTCAACAAGGTTTAATACTCTGTCATTATTTTCAATTTACATATGGATTAGTCCTAATGTGGCAGACGTAAAACCTAAGGTAAATCCCATTGACTCTCATTAGGACCCTGGTAGCTTCAGATTTCATGATTATTCATAAGGAAAACAAGAATGGACCTCTTTTATACTCCTAAAAGTTATTTTAATTGTCTAAGACAATCATCACTAATTCTCTTTTATATAGTTAATGGAAAAAAATTTACACTCCCCAAGGGCTAAACAGCTTATCCTAATGTAATTGTTTAGGACAGACAAAATGTACTGTTTTGTAGGAGCTCCCACTGACCATAAGGTGAAACAAGGGTGACTGTCTTTCATTTAGATGAGTAACTCTTAAATGTTTTATACTGTATTGTATTGCATTGTGTTACAAGAAAAGGTAAATAATTATTTCCCAATCAGCCTGTATAGACTACTCATGCCAGTTTTCTCAGAAGACATCTGTGCAGTAGCCAGCCTCATTAGCATTGTCGGGAAATCCTGTTGGATCAAATGGACAGACATTTTTTGTGTAATGCATGTTGACAAGAATACATGCCATCTTTTTTTCTTCTCTCTGCATTTTATGGTACCATCTAAGAACTTCAGTCAAGGTGTATAAAGTGAATCTCTTCCTAGACATGCACAACAAGCATGCTTGGAATTGTTCCAGGAGCAGCTCAGCAGTCTGTATCGTGAAGATCCAGCACAGATTGACATAGAGGGCAGTGAGAGAAAAGAGTGGGCATTGTTCTGCCCACCCACCCACTAGCACTACCTGATATAGGGAACTTCCCATTATAGGTGTGGGAGGTTACTTTACTATGCAGCCCTTTCCTTTCATCATCAACCTCATTTCAGCTTCAGCCTCAATCTACATTGGCAACGTGGATTCTGAGTAATTTCTTCTCACTTTCCAGGAGCACCTCTCTTGACTCCAGATGGGCTCTAATTTGAATCTTTTGCCTTACCCGGAGAAAGATTTAATTAATTGCCAATGATAGAATTAAATATTTTGTCAGCGGTGGGACTATTTTGTCTTGTTTTGCTTTCCCTGAAGCATATCTAAGCAAACAACAAAATATACTTTATATTTCTTGCATTTCTGTTTTAAACATTCACCACTTGGAGCAAAAAGCTAAATAGCAGCATAACAAAATAAACCTGGTCTTACATTGTAATGCTTCTTGTATTAATAAGACCAATCCATTGCTCCGTTAGCCCTAAATAAGGGAAAAGACTAATATCTTTCTCTTTGGTTTTCAGTAGACACATCAGAGTCAGTCTTTGATAAAGAGACCACCATACAATTCTCCTGAGATATCAAGTTGTAGCAGTCATCCCTTAAAGAGATGGAGAAAAAAGGAAGTAGAAGGTGAAATAATATTAATTCTTACACTTCCATTTTGGTATCCCAAATGTAAAAGTGAAGTAGTAAAAAGGAAAATAAATTCTATTTTTTTTTTTTATTATTATTTATAATTCACTATGAAGTAGTAAATAACAGTATATAAAAATTGTTCTTGCTTTGCCGATAATCCTTCCAAATAGCCTATGTTATTATATATGGGGAGGAAGTCACTGACTGGTTCTAAACACTTCATAGAAATTGAAGAGCAAAAAGCAAATTATAAAAGAGGATATGTTCACATGTCTAAAATACCTTCCTCAAAACCCCAGTTCTATACATCCTGAAACAGTTATACTGGAGGCTGATAAGAGAAAGACAGTTTTGCAGATAGACAATAATTTCTTTCAGGGAGAAAACACTATTTCAAAATGAGGGTATGGGGGACTTCATAGTCTTCAGGTCCTGGTGGAGCAGTAATAGGAAGTAACCCGGTGATCTCCATGTCATAATGCCTTTTCTGTAAGAAATCAAATGAAACTGAATGCACTAAGCTGAACTCTTCTGTATTGCTCACTGCCTTTCTAAAAAAAAAAAAAGAAAAAAGAAAGATGAGTCCTCTCAGTAATCTTCCTCTATTACAGGTTATAATCAGCCTATAGGATCATCTGGGCAAGAGTGTTGTTTTCTAATCTGCCCACAGTGTGTTTAGTGTATGTGTGGCTATGTGTCAAGCACAGGTCTACTGAAAGCAAAAAGGCTTTAACTTTTCCTCCTTCCAGCCAGCCTCAACCAGAGTTGTCACATAGCCCAGCTTTGAACTTGACTGCAAAACCCTCTTGACCAAGTCCTTTATTTGAGATAGACTCAGGTCTGCCTGGAGAGCTATCTTTCTCAGTGCCTATTCTGATTAGCATTTATGAAGACACATTTTGGGATGTACTAAGGGGCTTCCCAAAACATAGGAAACTGTGTATGACTTTTCCTACCTGGTTCATACCAGTCAGATTTTTGCTACAGGTCTCCGTGGAAGCAAGGCATATGGTTAACTACCACAGAAATGGATTATAATGTATTCCAATAAAAGCTAAATGCTCTTCAAAGGCTACAGCTTCTTGTTGTTTGGTGATCCAGCTGCTACCATGGATGAAAGAAAATACGCTATATCATAATTTGCTGTAAAGTGACTATTTATGTAATGCTGGATTCATTGCAGTACCCTAAAATCACGACGTGCCTACGCACTCTTCCTATTCAGCTTCTCCAGCTTGCTCCCTTACACTGGTTTCTTTGCATGGCTATTGCATATGATTGTGACACGGGAGTTCAGAAAAGCTTCAGCCTTGGGAATGAAAGCAGAGTATTTTCAGTGAAGGGTTTCTCCCTTTGGAGCACATTGCTGCCAAAGATAAGCTTGTCTTCAAATCTAAGGGAGCTTTCAGCAACAGACTGCTTTCTACAGGTGCCTTGCTAGTGACAGAGTTGCTCCTGGAAACATGCTGAGGGAAACACTGTGCTGTGGATTATTTCCTCTAGAGGAAGAAGAGATGAAAGCAAGCAAATTCCTCTGTAATGAAGGATTTGCTCTTTGTACTTCATGAGGTGTTGCCTAGGTGCTATAATGATTGATGTCTTTAAAACACAAATAATCTTGCACACAAAAGAACATTATTAAGGTTGCAGTGTCAAGTACCCAAAAGATATGAAATTTCAGAATTAAGATTGCCCAGGAAACCTTAATTCAGCCCTTTTTTGCTGAGTACACTGTGACACTGTGATTACATAGGGACCCTGCCTCATTAAGCACAGAGAATAGATGGCACTCCAACAGTGAGCAGTTGTGTATTATATTTGCCTCTTCGCTGTTCACTGTATACCCCATGGCCTTATTTGCTTCACATTATTCAAACACTGCTGTAAGGTAGAATTATTCATTTCCTCTAGAGTGTTAGAATGTTGGAGTGCTTCACAAACAATTAATTCAGTCTCACAAAGCTCAAATTAACTTTTTTTTTTTTTTTTTTTTCCCAGTAAGAGAACCTGTATAGAATTTGTTTAAGGTTAAAGGTTTATGGCAGTTTGGGGTGTCAGTCTGGGATATCTAAACCAGCAGCTTTCAGAAGACATCACACTTGTATTCAGAAACAGTCTTTGTTTACTTGTTTACTACCAGTGCAATTTTTCCTAACATGATATGTGATACATCTTTGTTTCTATACATACAGTTTGCACATACACATATAGAAAACCTGATTCTTGAGATTATAATAATATATGTATTTTTTATTGTGTTCTGAAAGATATTTTGAACTCCAGCTTTCTGAGTCAGTGGTCACCATGTACATTTGTCATCAGAGACCATAAACTGGTGTCTTAGATGTCAAGTATGCCTTTAAAATGCCTTGAAGACTGTTTATGATGCCATAGGAGAGGATTTAGCATAGGGATTTCTTACAAGATATTACCTTTGGATACTAAGTTTAATTTTGTTTGTTGTTTTATTTAATATTTTAAAAATGAAGGTCTAAAGGAGAACAGATTTTTTAATTGCTAGCCTCCTTGTCTAAAGGATACATTCATCAGATTGTCATGAGTAGACAAGCCTGACAGTTGCACATTTATTAAATACAGGATGAGCAAAGGACCCAGTGGAAGTGGCTTCCCTACCAGAAGAGGTCTGTACCCTTTTAAGATTCTTTGAAAATCATGGTGTTTTTACCACTTGTTAAATACATTCACCAAGACTTTGTTCATTATCCAAAGAATTATCCAAGAATTGTTCATTATCCAAATCCAAAAGGGTTTCACCTTTTCTGAACCTCCATTTCAATGTTCATTAAATACATGTAGAGCATATGAATTGTTTCTATAGAAAAATATTTTTATGTTGTCTGTATTTTAAGAAAATTATATCCCTGTCTACACCATTAGAATATAATGTGTTTTACAATATAAAATCGTCTATTCTACGTATGAAGTTCTGCTTTCACTTTCAGGGTAAGAGGAGTTTCCTGGCAGTTATAAAATCCAATCTAATATATAGTGAAATATATCTATTTCCCTGAAAATTTCATATTAGAGGAAGTTTGGGCTCTGCTTTTTGCATAATATGTTCCAGTGTGTTTGTGCCTACATCAGACAATTTTAAGAAAACAAAAGAGGAGGGTGCAAAGTCACACTTAGATAACTGCACAGGTCACAATATCGTGCCATAAAATGCATATTTGACTTTGCAAGACCTGGTGAAAGAGTCTTTAGATGTTTGCCGAAAAATACAACAGTCTAACTGTATTTGTGACAGGCCACAACTTTTTTGTTTAAAAACAAAGGTATTTTGCAATGAAGAGCTCTGAAGTACTCTTGCTAATAATAAAGCTTTATTTGAATCAAACACTAAACTAAGAACTGGACAGTTGAAAAAGGACTCTTACAGGGATTTATTATATGTGGTATTGTTTTTTTGTTTGTTTTGTTTTGTTTTGTTTTTTGTTTCACAATGAATGACCTGTTGAGATAACTGTGTGGAATTGTCTCCAGGTTGAACTTGCTTCTTTAAAAAGAAAAGAAAACATAATTTTAGCCCTCAAACTGGAACATAAAAATACAGCTTAGTTCTTTCTGGTTTGCATATTGGCCATGACAATTGAAAACATTTTTTACTGAAATATAGAACCCTGATTTGACTACCTTTTTTATTTAATGGAAATTGGATCAGACAGTCAATTATTCCAGCAGTGATATATAAACTTGCATAGCCCTTCATTTTGCTGAGTATCAGTAAAAACTTTATCTTGTTTTGTTGCTCAATTATGAAATATGAGTTTGAATACACCCATTATGATGTACACGGTTAGACTAAAAACTGCCTGATATCATCAACTTGTTGACTATGGCCAAGCTTTCTGAAATGGTAGTCTAATCATTTTTATCAGTGACAACAGCTTTTTCAGAACTTCCAGATTTTAGTTGGTTCATTTCAGATGTATTGTATTATTCTGAATTCATTTTCTGCAACTTTTCTAGGCAAACCACGTAATCATGCTTTGTCTGATACAACCTTCAAGAATCTAAGTAAATGATGAATGTTTTCATGCATATGGAAGAGGTTCTGCCCCTTGGAAGCTTCAAAACATTGGCCAACAACTAACACATATAATGAAATTGTTTTCATTTCCATTCATTTCACATATGAGAACGACACAGCAGGACCTCCCTAGTCACCTCTGTATTGATGTCACTGCTGTGGTATCAAACTCGTCAGCAGGAAGGAGATTAAATAATATTTATTTGCTGTGAAGTCTGGAATATTATTTTTTTACTGGGATGTGAGAGGGTGGCCCAAATTCTTTATGATCCCAGTGGTGATCCCAATGGTCCTCAAACAGCAACATCTTCACTTTTGGTATCATTCCTGTTCATCAGGTAAGAGATCTAAAGCAGCAGAAAATATCCTAGCAGAAAAGCATCTGGTGTTCTGAGTTTATTTGCTCTTTAAATCTGCTTATTTAAATCTGAAAGATTGTATCTTTCTTAACTTTGCAGGGATTTTGATAACGAAACAGAGAGCGATCATTTAGCTAAACTGGAAGTGCAAATTACTCCCATAGCATCTACAGCACTTGCATTCAGTCAGAAAACTGTGAATGTCATTTAAAGACACTTGTTCCCCGTTCTCCTGGACTACAGATTCAATACCATGCAGGTAATGTGGATGTGGGAAAAGGGAGAGACAGAGGAGGTGGGAAGAGAAGAGATAGTTAATGAAAAATAATGAATTGACATGATTACAGAAATAAATATTTTCATCCTGGAGCTTCAGAGTAAAATACGGCAGTTTGGTAGAATACACTGATGTATTCTCCAAAACTATGTCACATATGTTTGCTGAAAAAATATGCAATTGTTCTTGTTGTACTGTACTTAACAGAAACAATTAACTGAAATGTCAGTCAAGGAGGCCCTAGCTAAAGAAGTCTGAAAGGAAATTGAAGATGAATTAATATTTTTGTAGTTCTGAGATTTAATTCCAAATAATATTATGATAGTTGAAAAATAAGTATTATTTTACCCTGTACTAATTATTTATGCCTAGACAGAAATATCTTTAATATAACTTGTAATATTTCATTGCTTAGGACAAGAGTAGTTCATTCTCACTTCCTATCTTCAATGTGTGATTCTTTTGAATCGACCACCATTTTACATTGTGTTTTTTTTTTTTTTTTTCCCCAAAAGATGCTGAATATTTTTTCCTTTTGACTATACAGCTTTTGTTCTTTTCTCCCACATTCTTTGTAATCTCTATGATCCTATCCTTTAAAGTTATTTTTGAATACTTACATCAATGTTTATTTGTCTGAGTTGTATAACTTACATGTATGGTACTGAAAGGAACTTAGTTGAATTTATAGATTTATATTGAATTGAATTTATAGATTTATAATGTAAGAGTTTAGACTTTTGGCTTTTGACGTGTTTCAGCCATGAGAAAATATTGCTACAGAAAGGAACATCTAAGAAGTCCTCATAGTTGTCGGTTCTAAAATGACGACTTAGGACACATTTTACTGTCTAATACAAGGACACACACACACACACACACACACACAAACAACAACAAAAACAACAAACAAAAACCTTTTTTTCCACAAAGTAGCTAAATTTTGCAGTGTTCTTTAAAGTCCCAATAATCGACTGATTTACACAGATTTAAATACACTAACCTTACTTAGTTCGTTAAGGATTGTTTCCAAAACTCCACCCCTCAAATAAGTTTCCAAAAAGTACTTAAAAAATGCTTTTTTTTTTTTTTCAGGAAAATTGGATCTTCTGAAGATCTCCGTTGCTTCTTAGTGTGGATAAATTCACCAGGTTTTGATTTTGTTGTAGATGTGGTGGAGTTGTAGGAGCCAGTCATTTTCAAGACAACTTCAAAAGACCATGTGGTTCATGAGGGGGAGGAAAGCATTGTATCCGCAACCACTATCTGTCTGACTGCTCTTGAAAACATTATTGCTGAGTGTCTTTCTCTTGAAGAAGTAGGTTAGTGGTTTTCAATTTACCTTCTCTGCTAGGCAGTTGGAAAAAGCATACTGGAAGAGAATGCTAATATCTTTTCTGTCTAGATGTGAAATGTTTTAATTAAAATAAGGTAGAGTATATGTTGCTGAAGGATGTTTGAGAAAAGCTTTTTTTCCTTTCAGATTGTTGAAAAATTTGGGGAAGAAATAGTATTATACATCCCAATAAAACCTACTGTCAGCAGGTGCAAACACTAATGTCCTTCCCGAATAAGTTTTAGTTTTATTTCTAATAAATGTAGAAGAAAAATTGGAAGGATGAGAATGTCAGGGCAACAAATCACTCTGTTATGGCTGGAAGAAAAAATACAAGCTCTTTGTAGTTACAAATGCAAGCATTCAGTGAGAGAGATGGGCAGATAATAATATGATAGAGTAAAAAGACAGAAATAAATGAGTATAGTAAGAATTGGGATAGGACCAGCTGAATAGTTTAATGAAAGACTTATTACCTCTATTAAGAAGACGTAAAGTTCAGACTTGGGGAGGAAGCCAAATCACTCAGTAAGAAGTGCTACAACAGCAGAATGAAGTGGTGGCCTTTTAAATGGAAATTTCCATTAGGCAGATGGGATATCATATTTAAACATAAATACTCTCAAACCTATCTTGAAAAAAATTGTGTAAAGAAGGGAAAATTGGTAGAGATGTGTTTTCTGGAAATATAAAGATAATGGGTCATATGTGCCTTTTTTGTTGTGGGCTATGCATAAATTTATTTTATGTTGCATGTCAGTAGCATGGAAACTTTGAGACAGAGTGCAAAATTTTCCATAAATTTTGGATTTTTTTTGTCTCATCATAAAATCTTTATCTTCCTCTAACAGAATCAACCTTGGACAAAGAAGTGAAACTGATAAATACACTCTGATTGACAGGTTTTGCACTTTTCAACTATGACTAGTGAAATTCCCAGGGTGCTTAAGTACACACAGCAGGCTTGAAAATTTTCTCACAAATAACCCAGCAAATTCTCTTTAGTGGGCTGTGAAAGGAGGCTGTGAGAAGCTGCATGTGCTTTCCTCAACAGAAGATGTTGAAAAAAAAAAAAAAAGCATGAATAATGAAATGGTTGGTTCACAGACCACCATATTTGCATATTTATATCATACCTATAAGACTATGTCAAAGGGAAATTGGAATGTGGCCTCTTGGGATAATATAAAAGAACTGACTCAGATGTCAGAAAAGTTTTCTCTTTTTAACAATTTTTTTTTCATCAAGAGAACTAATTGGATTGCTATAAATTGTAGCTTGGGAGTGAACTAATATAGATATGTTGTGTAAAATGGTCATTTGACTGGTCCCTGCAGCAAACAAGAAGACAAAACAAAGTGGAAGCATAAAAGTATTCAAGAGTGTCCCAAAGTCACTTACATTTAGTTAAGACATTTTTTTTCCATCAATAGATGGCCCATCATTAACTCTATTGGTGAAAGAATATTTCTATTTATTGACTATATGTTATTCATATACACTATACGTCTCTGACATGCAACATTATGAACATGGATGATAATAAATCAATTTCTAACATATGTAATATATGTAATAAATTTTAATGTTCTTCTACTTCTCATGGCCTATCAGAGAGAGCACTGGCCTGGAAACCACTGGATACAGGCTCTGTTCCTGTCTCTGCTGATGATCAGCTGTCAGAGATATAACTCAAATGCTTGATTAAAGATGAATATTTTGATAACAGAGGTTCTATTGCCATAGGAAGACAAGAAATTGAAGAAATTCAGCCAATCCATGCATCAGCTCTCTAACTTCTGGTTGAAACAGAGACTACCTTTGTTTTGAAAACAGATTTTATTTTCTGACCAACAATAAGAAAGTACATTTATTCTGTTAAAAAAATCCTAATTTATATGTACACAAAGATTTCATTCATCCCATTATCCACTTTCTGGATTCCATGATATAAAAAGAGGAACATAAACTACTTGAAGACCTTTGGATGAAAAACATATGCGAATATGTTTCAGGGGAGGTTTAGGCTGCACATCAGGAAGAGGTTCTTCACTGAGAAGGTTGTCACGTACTGGAACAGGCTCCCCAGGGACATGTCATGGCAACAAGCCTGTCGGAGTTTAAGAGGTGTTTGGACTGTGCACTTAGTCATATGGTCTGAATTTTTGGGTAGACCTGTGTAGTGCCAGGAGTTGGACTTGATGATCCTTATGGGTCCCTTCCAACTCAGGATATTCTGTGATTCTCTGATTCTATGATCTTTGGGTGTGCTTTCAATATAACTCTTAACTTTTGATTAAATTTATTCCCAACAGAAATTAAGTAAAATGCATTTTTCAGCACTTTTAAAATTCATTAAACTTCACTAGCCTCAAAAGTTGCAACACTGTTCTCATTCATTTATTTTCCTAGCTACAGTATTATGAGTAGGCAAATCCAGATCTCTTCATCTTTTTCTTTCCTGAAACATTTAGTTGCAGAATTATCTAGTTATCACAAGTTAAACAATAGCCTAAAGCTAAGAGTTATGTCCTTTATATTTCTTTGAGCATATCATTAAATGTACTAGGACAGGTTGAGGTCTGGTGACAAAACATGCAGTATGTCTCTGTATGAAGAAGAGCAGACGAAAATATACAGAGCACTGGATTAGGGATTTGGAAGAGTCACACTGTGGTAATGCAAGTTAAGTAAAGCATATGTTTGGGTGAAGGACAGAACAAGACAGGATTCAACAATTCTAATCTTAACAGTTGATACTTGACAGATTGGTGAAGCCCAGATCAGAGTCAGTGGCACCAAAATGAAAGAAGCTGCTGTGCTTCCTTGAAGGTCATCTCTGGGTCCTGAATTCTCAAGAAGATGACTCAGATGACTGTTAATAAACTGACTGAAGTTTTCTCAGAGCATGAAGAACATTCTTCCTGAAAGCATCTTCAGAGCTGGTAGCACAATCCTGAATCTGATTGCTCCAGAAACATTATAATCACTGTTATATTCACAAAATGCTTGTGGCAAAAGCTATTACCACTATTATCATGACAATCTTTCCTCCTCCCCCTTTAAATATGAAAAATCTAAATAGCACGAAACAGGAAATTTCACAATGCATTGTAGGTAAGATCTATACAGGGAGGAGTCCACACCACACTAATTTGTGGCTACCTTTACCTTAACTCACAAGTATCTCAGATGGTTTAATAAAAAGTAATTCTTCTTCCTTGCCTCATTTAAAAGCACAGCAACTTATTGCAACTCAATAAGAAAACACAACAACATAGGACACAACAGCCAATTAAAATGAGGTCTGAAGAACCCAAGTACCTGTGTTGGAGATGGCTGACAAGTATAGCTGTGAGTGAGTACGGAGCTAGGGTGTATGATTTTACTAATTCAAAAGGGAAAAATGGAGAGAAAATACTCTGGTGATTTTACTTTCAGGGCTTTCTTAGTTTTTTCGTAACAGAAGAGGGGCATGAACATACCCTGCACTCAGTGTCCTCTGGCCCAGTTCATCTCCCAGAAAGGCTGCACCCCACTTCTTTCTCACATCCTACCTGACTCATCTTTGCTAGCTAGTCTGCCTTCCCCAGGAGCCCCAGGAGCTCTCTTGGGCCTCCTCTACCTTCATGCCACATCTTTAGTGTACTTTTACTTCTGTCCAAGCCCTGTTCAGATACTGCTGAATGGATGTTGCAGGCAGAAGATGTGTGTTCAGACTCCTTCATGTAGAGGAGAGGCGTGAGGCCAGGACTCAGGGTGCTGTTCGTTGAACATCTCAGCTGCCTGGCACCCAGCAAGGAGCTGCTCTGTGGAGAAGTACAGGAAACCAGCTGCAAGAGGGCAAAGGGCACCATGTCCTGATTGTAGCAAAGTGCCTTTCTGTAACTGGTAATCAGGTATGTAGGCCTCTGAGGAAAGTAAGTGTTACTTGGTTATCTGTTTAATTTTCCATGAGAAAAGTCTGGGGATCTCCAGACTGGGCACATTTTTTCTGATTATGAGTGTTGATAATCCTCCAGTTGCAGATTCTCTTCTCTCCCTTGTTGTCTTCAAAAATTATTCCTCCATTTCAGGTAGCCGGCACACATCCGTCCCAAATCTCTGTTTATCTAGTGTCATTGTGCACTGGCACTGTCCCTCACTGTTCTTCTGGCTGTGGGCTGGAGGCTGGAGCTGGCCCAACACCACCAGCCTAGCAGCAAAGCAGTGTCAGCCCCACATTAGCCAAACTGAAGCCACAGAAACTTAGCATACACAGGCTTTTAATAAGCTTGTTTGCTCTGCAATCAAGACGTCTGGCAAACACTCTAAAATTGAAAATTTCCAGGACGGACCCAGGCGTCTAGTAAGGTTAGTATTGGAGTGACAGAAAGCACATATGCTACCTTACTCCAGCAATTTTGTAGCCCGTCTTTCTGGCTTAAACTGCCAGTAGGATTGGGTTTGAGCTGAAATGTCAAAGCTCTTTTGTGTTGACATTGGAAGAAGCTTTGTTTAGAAAGGAGGACACGGGGCTGTGGGTTTCAGCAGATGGGATGGCTTGGACACTACCCATCTCCTCTGCATGTTCCTCTCTAAACAAGGCATTTATGAGGAAGGCTTTTGCCGTCATGCTGTGTCAGCCAGGCAGGGTGAGAATAACGGAGTTTTCACTGGGTATCAGTAAAGGCTGCCAAAAGTTGACATCAGTAATTGAACTGTTTGCAAACTGAGGCAGGAAGTGAGAAAGTATCACTAAATGATAAAATGTGATCAGAATAACAACTCTCTGCCGAGCATCTAAAAAACAGGCAATGACTCCTGTGAAGTGAGAGAAAAGCTGAAAATAAAGCAATTAAGACCTTTATTTAGCAATAAACAGGCAAGTACATGAAATACCATATGCCTTTGCACAGTCAAGTTCCAACAAGTTAAAAGATGTCCTTCAAACAGCACTGCTGTAACAATACCCACTGGGATGCATGATAGGAATATGTTGGCTGCTCCTGTTTTTGAATAAAGGCCAGTGGAACTAAATCTGTGTAATGGAATGTGGCATGAGAGAAAATGTTACTCAGCTGAAGAAATCTTTTATAGAGGCATCTTAAAAGTAATCTCTTGCAACCACATTGTGTTGGTTTTCTTTTTTTTTTCTTTTTTTCTTTTTTTTTTTTTGATAATATGTAATCATTTGTATGGCTGTAGATAACCATGAAACAGTGAATCACAGAGGTTACACAAATGTTGAGTTTTTCATGCTTATTCACTTCACACTTCTCAGAACAGAGGGAGGGTTGAGTATTTGCCTGCAATGCTTTCCAGCAGCTATATTGTTATTGTAGTGCCTATCCTTTCAAAGGAACAATTTGGCCCTTCCCATTGTCTCTGCCACTTTTCTTGTTTTAGGATCCCAAGGACAAGCAGAACTTACAGGTTGCTGGCCCTGCCTTCTTTCGACACCATGGGAAGATATATTTGAAAGAATCTCAGCTAATTTCATCTCATGACACTCTCTGCCTTTCCTAATCTCTTTCTATGACACAGGGAATGGAGAAACATTAGGGCCATAAATTAAGTACTGGATGAGTTAAAAACTCCTCAATGTCAAAAGCAAACAAACAAAATATTGCAACGATAAATGAAAGCAAGAAAAACAACAAAACTGTATAACAGCTGTTGATGTGGTTAAGAAAAACTATTATTCTATGAGAAACAATTAAATCAAGCAATTAAGCAGGAGGTTGGCATAAGGCAGCTAGGTAAAGCCTAGGAGTATGGGAAAGCAAACAGGTTAAGCAAGTTTTGCTGCTGTCTCAATATTCCTGAGGTACCTATGGATAATACTAGGCTTGCTTTGCTTGAGTTTCATTGGAGTTACATCAGAGATGCCAAAAAAATGGCATTGTATTTAAAGGAACCCTCCCCCACCAAACCTCTTACTGACAATTACAAAAACAGGGAAGCCTTTAATAAATGCTTTCTTGCTCAGATTAAATAAATGAGCAACTGCTGAAGATACTTTGGTGGGAAGGCTGTTCTTCCCACATTTGGAAGACAGTTCTGACAAAGAATTGATGTCTATTCACTTACTCACTTGTTTCAAGATTTTCATCACCACTGCAATGACTGTTTCTTCCTATTTTTTGGAGGATAAGGTAACCAACCATGCATAAGTCAAAACTATTCCACCAGAGTGTAATTCAGATTAACTAACTTTGTTTAATATCTATGCATTTGTGAAACAAAAGCAACAATTCTGGTGCTCATTTTAAACCAGAAAAGGACAATCAAGAAGTTTTAAATAAATATCAACTCATATTAATAAGAGGAATAAAAGAAATGGGATGGTTTCAAGGGGGTATTTTTATACTCAGGGTGGATAGAAACTAAAAATATTCACCGCATACACAGGAAGATATGTCTCCCAGATTAAGTCTAAAAAGTATTAGAAACTCTAAGCATTCACCTCCATTCCTGATTATGTGAAAGTAATTTCCTGTTTTATTTTGTACTTTATAAATGTATTTTATAAAATCTAATGATTTTATATAACTCTGTTATTTTATGGCCCTCATTCAGTGTCTAATTAATATAAACTAGAGAATTATTTTAACATCTACTTCCCATAGCCATTTATAACACCAGAACTGTAAAGGCAAAATAGGAAAAATATGCAAAATACTGAATTGGGCAAAATGAAAAAAATCATATACAAGTTTCAACAAGCATCCATATCCTGTAACTTGCCTACAGCTTTCCTGATCTGAAATTAGTTGTTTATGCCATTTCATTAGAGTTGTGTTCATAAGCAAAAGGCACAACAGGTTGAGTAACACAAAATCACAACATACTTTCAATACCTGTGGAAGACTACATGTGATACAATGTAGAAAATCCATGTGCTTTCAAATATCGTGAATTTTGCATTCAACACCTTGCAGCCCCATACACTAAAGGCTGTAGGAAGAGACAAATAGAAACTCTTTCACAGATATGTATTTTGAAACTCTCCTTGCACCCTAAGAGGGTGCAGAAAATTTCTTCTGCTTCAGTGGCACAAGGGCTCTATTAACAACTCAACCACGACTTTCTCCATAATTTTGGCATTCTAGTTGGTCTGTACACCAATTTCCCCATGTTTACAGCTGTGGTAATACTGTCTACAAGACAGTATTCTAAAGATAATAAATAAGTGCTTATAAAGCACCAAAAAATCCCAGAATTATATATCTAGCATACACTTGTCATATGCCAAGTTTCTTGTGCTGTTGCAGGTTTTTCTTTTTAAATGTATTTTAGAGTAAATTACACTTCTGATGAATTTTAAGATGATGGGATTTTTTTGTGTGATTTCAGTTCTTAGGATGACGTTTTGTAGATTCTTCGAGTAGCAGAGTTGTCCTCTTAAAAATCAATGAAAGAACAACACTAGCAAAGTAAATGATTTAAAATATTTCTTTGACCTATAGAGAACTGAACAGCCTAATTTTAACTTACAATTCTCACATATTATATTTCAACTTGTAGCTCAAGGTAAGTTTCTGATACCATTAGCTCATGGTTTCTTCTACTTAAAAACAAACCAACAAACAAAAAACATTAAAAGGTAGAATTGCATAAGCCCTCAAGAGGTTATCTGGTACATAGCTTTGTTCTGATACTAGGACTAGAGCTGCCTAGACCATTCCTGACAAATTCTTGCCTAATCTTTTCTTAAAACCTTCTATTTCAATTTACTTGCTTTTCAAAACTCCCAGAAATAATTATTCCACATTTGGAAAACTTATTTAAAGAATTTAATTCAATAATACAAAAGAATAGCCTGAGGATTTAAAGGTGTGTGTGGGGTGGAAATCCAAGCAACTACAAAATATTAAAAATTTGATAATACAGTAGATAATATTTTAGATCTGAAAGTCAGCCAATTTAAAAACTGGCTTATCAGAAATTCTAGAAAATGCAATATTTGAAAAAATGCCTGCTACATAAACCTCTAACAAAGACAAAATATATATATATATCATTTGCATGTTATTTTGAAAATATTATAGAAGTTAAAACACTATTGGATACTTAATTTACATTTTAGGTTATCTCTTAAATGTAGTGAAAGAATTATAGGATACAAAGTTTTATAAAAGTTATCTTTTTGTATTAAGTTATTTATTTCAAAAACATGCCTTTCATTCTAGGTCAAAATCAGAAGATGAAGATGAGATTTAAACAAGGAATGATGGTTCCTTTTTTCATTAGCCCTCCATTCCATTTTTATGGATTCAGAAATGATAAATATTATGGTAGACCTCAAGAAGAGTTGAAATACTGGTATGATTTTTCTGAATATATGAAATAATTTCTATCCTTTGTTAAAGTAGAAATGATAAATGAGAGCTAATTCACACCCCTCAAATGATATAGCTTACTCTCAACAACTGTTAATCCAAGATGAAGCTTGCCAGTGGGGTGGAATGTGCAAGCTGTAATGGCTCTCCCAGAATCAAATATGTGGGAGGTGTTTAAGAAAGAGCCAGCTCTGGCAGTGTTGGCACAGGATGCCTTATTCTGTCTTCTTTTCCTTAATGATACTTTTCAAATTACTTGGAAGTTCATCCCACACATGATTAACTAGCACGTTCAGGACAATTAAACAAAGAGTAGGCAGTGTTACAGTGCCTTACCTAAAACTGTCTTTCCAAATTATAACAATTTCCTCCTGAGCAGGCCTTTGACCTTCAAAAAATATCAGTATTGTCCTCAACACATTGTAAAGTTATGCCATGCATATTAACATGTGAAAGGCAAGTCGCTCGCCTACTAGTCTCTCATGCCATTCAAGGTGTGTCTTGCTAGTCCTAGCTTGCAGAAGCAAAGAGTTTTCATTGATATGCTACAAGGTGCTCAACCAGTTCTCACTATATCTGCAAATAAGCAAGCACAATTACAGATATAGATACATATTTTATCCAAGTGAAGGCCATCATATAAACATGTTAATTCTCAGAAGTGACAGTCCCAGCTTCTCTGTATACTTTGATTTTAGAAGGACACCTGTGCAGTCTCTCAGTATAGGAACATATATATATAGAAAGTTCAGTTTGCCTTTCACAATTGAAATTTGATATTGCACCCTTCCAAATGGAAAGAAAGAAATGGAAGAAAACACGGACTCTAAGAATCATCTTCTGCTCAGTGAAACTTTCATCTCATTAATTTCTCAGGAAAGTTATGATTAGCTCTGTGTTCTCTTTCATATTCTGGCCAACACAGCATCATGATAGAGAAGTACACAAATGCAGTGATGATGATCTGAGCCCAACTCAGAGGTGAACTATGATCCTAAATTCTCCCTCTAAGTCAGTTAACAGTGTTGGATTAATTTCCCAGAAGGTTCACAATAATTATGCTCTTTAGGGATGCTGAGAGAAAAAACGTGTGCTGTGGATTCCTTCAGTACCACTATGATACAGAGTTGAAGACTGGAAGGGATTACTACCATGAGCTAATTTTGCCTGTGTGATACAGGCCTCTTCTGATTAAAGCCCAACACCTATAAACAAAAATACAACTTCAGTAACAGTATCCAAAACTACATATATATATTCCTGTATGTAAATCTCCAATTCCCATCTAGTCTCCATTGAGAGACTCTCCATCCCCTTGACAGTTCCTGAAATTCTTTATTTGATTCACTACCTTTTCATGAGAGTTCTGACTTGACAATACCTTGACACCCATTTAATCCAGTACTGCTGTCTCTCTTTTTCCAATAGTATCATAATTATAGATTTCAAATGTTGCACAAAGGCATGCATTTAAGTCTTTACACCTTCTGGAAATAAAACAAAACAAACCAAACAAACAAACAAACAAAACTTTTCCTATTAAGACATGAGTTCCAAGTGTGCACGGTGTGGACAGTTTCATCATCATTGGTGTAATGCAAGATGGGGAAAAGCTAGATGAAACAAAAATATGGATAATAGCAAGCACATGAATTACCCTGTGAGAATACATTTAGTGCATTCTCTTCTGAAAGCTTAAAGAGTCCTGTTTATCAAGATTTTTTCTCAAGAGAGGAGTACTTTTACAAAACAACAGACAGAGTTGGGCCTGTTAGGATCAAGCCCTCTTTATTATGTATTTTACGGGCAGTTCTGTGTGATATGAACACCAAAGAGGAGGGAATGGTGGAAGGTGTGGTTGATATACACTTCAGATAAAACGTTCTGAATAATTCAGTTACCTGAAACCTCTAGTCCCTGCATTTCTTCCTTTATTACTAGTTCTTCTATTTCTGATGTAACAGAAGCATGTACACATGCCCAGTTTAAAACCAAAATACCACCTGAATTCATGGCAACTGCTTTATTCTTCTTTTGCAACTCTCTCCCATGAAGAACTCCTGGGAGCTGACAGTGCTGTTATCCTCTTTGAACATGAGGCATATGCTGCAAGGTAGCATCAGATCTCTGTCAGACTGATGAACGTTGTAATAGTGGATGAAGTTTTGCACAGAATATGATGCTTTGTAGCAATTTGAAGGGGACTCAAATCTTGAATTACTCCCGATTTTCAACACTCTTCTGACTGCTGTCATTTTGGATTTCAGTGTTGGTCTTGTGTTTAGAGGACAAGCTCTAGTTAAGACTGAATGATTTTCTTTGCTCAGCACATTCCAGCTCCTTACCTAAGTGGTAATGCTGGGTTTCCTCAACATATCTGTGAGGTTTGGCCCATATCCCAGTCATGATTTAGCCTGTTATCACAGACTCCATTAACCTCAAAAACTTGTAGAACTGGATTTTCTGCCCTAGAGTAGAGATGAGCTGCTTTCTGGGTGTTTTTTTAGTTTTTTGAATTTTTTTCTTGTTGTTGTTGTTGCTGTTGGTTTGTTTTGTTTCGGTCACATATGCATTTATTTTTTCAGAAAAAAATAAGTCTGTGTTTTACACAGAATGTTGTACTCCCTGAGCATTTCTAATATGCAGTTTCATCATTAACTTGGGTGATGGACTATGCATTATTAAGAGCAAGGCCATTTGTTGCCAGAAATAAGACCACCTTGAATTAGCTAGCAGTCATCATTTACAGCTATGACACAGATTGCTGTTTAAGTGTCCTCCAGTACTACATGTTTCTAAGGAGTGTCAATGATGCTTTTAACTGACCAGCTAAAGGTGATTTTTAACTCCCTTTAATTGCATGAATGTGCTTTCGTTAGTCAACATCCAGAAACAAGAGTATTAAATAAATCTGAACATGAGCTCAAGCACAGGTGTGTGATTGTCCCCACTGCTCAATTGCTAGCGTATGCCCTGCTGCATGGACAAAGTGGCTGCGCTTGAAGAAGAGCACTTACCTTTAAGGACATGAGCCATACTGCACCACTTGGTCTCAAGACCAGAAAACACCTCCCAACATATTATGTTTAGTGGTACATACATATCCAGAGTCTGACAGGAGTCTACTTTGTTCAGTAATTAAGTTTAATTATGCAGTAATAAGCCATTGAAGAAGACAGCTGGTTCCAACTTGTGTGACTGACTATAGCAGTTCAGGTCCCAATATACATTGCCTATTCCCTTAAAATTGAAAGTGTTTGTTTTTCTTTTTATCCACAAAAGTGGTAAAAGTGCCAGGGAGCTCAGAGGAGGTTGAAGGCTAACCCAGAGGATCTCAGGGGAGCTTCAGCCAGGACCAAGTCCTGTCCCTCAGCTCCTTGCAGCTTGCACTTACTGGCTCATGAGTGACACATTTGTTTTATTAGTTACAAAATAAGTCATACACCGGTTATAACATTTTAATAGTCAAGCAATACTAATAGACTACATCTGCTAATGAATAAAAGACAATGACCAAAGACAATGAGTTTGATACAGAGACAGTAAATAGACAGTGTTCATCACCTTGCTGGTAAAAATATTAATAAATCTTTAGCTAAGAAATGATGCTTGCTATACTCAGCAGAAATATAACAGGAAGTTTTCCCTTAAAATTACAAGTTTTATGTACAGATTATCTAGTCAATACATAGCCTATCCACTTCAAATTTTTATAGCCTTTTCATCAAAATTTAATGAAATGAAATTAAGGTTTTTATGGAACTCCAAGTAAACTAAACTGGCACTATTGCACTAATGTTAAGTCAGTTTGACAGGTTATGATTTCAGTAGGTCTTTTGTATTAGGTGATTAATATTAATTATATTATCATCCTCTAGCTTTTTATTCACAAAGTTTCAGAGCAGCTTTTCTATCATTTTAATCTCAATTCATAAACAATTTTCAGATCTGTCATTCTCTAGTGATAAGTTTTAGCCTTTCATACACTTCAGAACATTATTTTTCTTTGATTTCTCTGGTCCTTTGAACAACAGCTAAAGAT
Organism: Anser cygnoides; assembly: GCF_040182565.1. Classification (NCBI taxonomy): domain Eukaryota; kingdom Metazoa; phylum Chordata; class Aves; order Anseriformes; family Anatidae; genus Anser; species Anser cygnoides. The sequence continues at coordinate 97,255,478 of NC_089875.1, forward strand.
TTAGTTTGATATACAAAAGCAGTAAATAAAATCCCTTGCTCCTTGTCACATTGCCTTCTACAGAAGATTATGACATAAAAGTTTAATTCTCTAAATAGCTTCTCAAAAAACATTTATTTTCACTTGTGTGATTATTAATCATGAAAAAAAATTACCATTTTTTCTATCAAAACAGCGATGAGCAATACTAGTGGAGATATGCTAATGACATCTTAGTTTATCTTTCTTTTCCTCTTAACAGGGTATAAGAATTTAATTATAAATCAGACTATTTGCACAAAGATTTTTATTTATTTATTTATTTTCGGCAAAAGATATTATGCTCAAAGATGAACAATCACCCAGCATTTCTTTTTTGGGTGTGATTTCATCTCTCAAATTCTGATTAAAATAAATATTGCAGAAATAAGACTTGTGTTATATATTTGGGAAATATTTGGAAGTGTGTAAGAAGCAGGAGCCTAAACATGAACTGCTCAAATACCAGAAATTCATCCAGTAAGGACACAATAATAAATAGAGCATTTTCTTTTTTAGGTTTGTTTATGTTATTTCCATCCATTTTTTCTGATATTTCCATAAGACCAGAACTATTTGAAGGTGTTTCAGAGAACGATTCTCTACAAGTTATGGTGAATTCAAGCTGCCTGGTAATTTTGTGGCATTTCTGCAGCTAGCTTACTGCTCTCAAGGATGCTAGATGCTAATCCTATCTCTTTCTGAAGGTGGAAATAGGGTATGTCTAACTTATTGCCTGCTTTCATAGTAAAAAAAACAGAGTGCTTTGTTGGTCTGTCAGAACCAGAAGACTTCTTCTCTCTCACAGACCAAAGTCCCATCCCACTGAAAGGAGCAGGAGATATGTCATCAACTTCATTGAGGCTAGAAATGCATCTTAAGCTGCAAAAACATCATCAGGGTGAGACCCCACTTGAAGTGTTTATGATTTGTTACTTTTTTTCAGAGAGGCAAAGATCATTAATTTTAGAAATAAATTAAATTTATTATTATTATTTCAACAGAAAAGGGACTGTTTAAATTGAATATGAAATATTTATATTCACTATGATTTTGTTGCTTAAAAACTCATTAGTTTCTGTTCATTGTAACAGACCTTGCAGGGCTTCAAACACAATATTCTGCTTCTATTGCAAAGATTAAATTGTGAAATCCATACAGTGATTTCAGATCATTTTGCATCTGGGTCTTGCTTTAAGTGCTTGGTGACCTGAATTTCCCCCATTTCAGAGGGCTGAGGACTGTAAGATTGGACGCTGTGGCATCTGCAGAACTCATTGGCAAGGTGGCTCCTGAGGGTTTTCACAGCTGTTACAGAACAGCTTGTATAACAGCAGTTTGCACAGCAGCCTGGTGTTAAAGTCAGGATTTCTTTGATCGATAGACAAGTAAAATAGCAAATAACTGCAATGCTAACTGAACTATATTCAAAAAGACAGCAATATGTCTAAAGACAATTAGCTGAACATGTTCACATGCATGAACAGAATAGCATGTTCCACTTGGCTCTTACCAGTTAAGCTAATAAAGCTACACAAATTGTTTGTATTAATTTGAGTAACAGGACCCCATGTCATTATTAGAGATTAAAATAGCCAAGTTTTCTGTTTGGAAAGATGCAACAAACATGGGATAATTCAAAAAAATGATCCCAATTGTTTTCATGCAGGAAGTTTCAGACAGTAGTTGTTTTCCATTTCCATAGAAACTGTTGCCTCAATTAACAAGCACCTTTCTCTCTCCTCTCTGGGGATCCTGCAGGAGTGCACAGTTAATTAGAGAGGGCTCCACAGGGGCTTTTACCACATTTTGTAATTTTCTCCTTTCTCTTTGCACCTTAGAGGGCAGAATTCCATAGATAACTTTAAAAATCAATGGGTTCTGTGTCTTTTAGGAGGGCAAAATGCTTGTTTTGTAAAATGCCAAAGAAAAGGAAGTATAGAAGAAATAAAGAAAAAAATAACTATTGCCCAGGGATGCATGCTCTTATTCTGTAGACAATTGCATCACATGGGAAATTCAGTTAGAATTAAACTAACTTGAAATTGATCAAAGATGATCAAATGCTGTTTTTCACCCATAAGAGTGTTTCTTTGTAGCATTTCTCAATTAGTATTATACTTTTGTCTTATTTTTTGACATATACCTTAAATTTTTTATAAAGCTTTTTCTGACTGGAGTACAAAAACAACATGCCTGTACCAGGATTTGTAAAGCAAAACTAAAACATAAATACTATTTAAAAATATTTCTAATTTCTATGGGGAATGATTAAATATAAGTGCTGCTTATATGACCTAAAAAGTCACTTCCTAGTTTTAAAATGCCTAAATCTACAGTTTAAATTAATTTGTTTTGAGAAAATAACAGGGATTGATCAGGTTGGGGGCAGGGGGGCACTGGCAGGAGCATATTTATAGGTGAGAGGCAGAGGATGTTTTGAGCAGCACTGGGAGAAGAGGGGTAGAATTAGCAGCAGAGTTGGCTCTTTTAGATGTGGGATGGCAGAGGAGAGCTATGTGGGATGCTAAGCAAGAGGCAGGAGTCAGAAGGGTCCGAGCACCTCCAGAGGTCAGGGTGGGAGAATGGAGTCCAGAGAATTTCACTGAATGATTTCTGTAGCAGATGTGCTTGGGGTAGAAGGAAAAGCAGGGGATGCTCTTTCTTCCTTCTTTTATTCATCAGCTTCCTCCTTTCTCCTCTTCCATGATGTAAGAGCAATGCTTCCCCTTCCTCTTCTCCTAGCAGTCCTTTTCCACCAAAAAAACAAACTCAAACCATCTTCTTGAGCCTTTGAGACCTCTTGGTGAGGTCAGGGTAGCTTCCTTTTGGAGGAAAGCAGCAGGATGCCTGGGGGTGGTGGGATGGACTGGGAGCTGAGCAGGAAGATGGCAGAGCCCTGAGCCTCAAGACACTGCTGGCCTCACCTCTCCTTGAGTGCATGCAAACTGGTTCCATGGCTCCCAAACTCTCCCTTGTAGAGCTAGCCATTGCCCCAAGGTGATGATCCTGAGACCCTGTTGGGAGAAGTTGCAGGGTTTCAGTAGTAGTAGAAAGTAGAAAATCTGGGCTTGGGTCATTTCAGGACAAAGAAAGAAATCCTCTCAGTTCTGGGAAATGGTTTTAAATACAAGGCCATTTACATTTCAGTAGGGAAGAAGACAATGCTTTCTGAAATATTTTGGAAAAACATATATATATTTCTATGAAAGAGAAAAGATTCTTGACACTATAGATCTTTCGTACAGAAGGCATCTTCTGCCAGAAGGTTATGAGGCAACAAAAGTCCCAGAGAGATTGTCCTTGAAATTTCCCATCTTGGCTAATTCCAGTCTTCTCTATATGCCAGCTTCTGAACAGCACTCCTCCACTGTGCTGGAGGCACACAGGGCAGGCTTTTGATCCTATTACAGCAGTCAGATAAATAAGTCTCTTTGGGGAACTTGGTCAGAGAAAAGAAAAGTAGAAATTAGTATAATTTATTATAATCTTTCCATTGGGATGTATATTTAAAATGGCTAGGACTATGATTCCTGTACATTAGGAATTCCAGTCACATTCCAGCTAATGGGGACAGAGACTCTGAACAGGACCAGAAACAAGCAGGATATTTCATTTTGTCTACATTGGTTCAACATACATGAAAATTTTTTTTTTTTAAAGGAAATACAATGTACTGGCCTCAATATCATTTAGGTACTGAAAAATCATCTTCATATCGTGAACTTCATCCAATGGAAGCTGTTACCAATGCAGACATTGCTTTCTAAAAGAGAAAGAGCAATAGGGACCCTGCTTAGCAAAACAAAAACCAACTAAGCAAACAAACAGACAAAATAAATAAACAAATTAAAACAAACAAACAACAACAACAAAAAAACCACACCTGAATCCCAAGTTGTTCCAATCTCACAGTCACAAATGTTTCCATGCAAGCTAAGGCCAGTTTCCAGTAGATAATTATTGTTGAGGAACATTAAGTGGAAACACTTTTGATTTGAAGAGGTAGCCGAGCAGAAGGGACTCCACATAACTATGACTCTTAGACCTACTGCTGCTCAGAGCTCCTCATTTTCTCTGTGTTCCTCTTCCTTCTGCCTTCCTGCCTTCCTTCTGAGGGCACTCAGGTGGATCCCCTGAGGGGGGAAGTGGCAGTCCAGACAGGTGACTGCGGGGAGCTCCAGAATCTGGAGACCCACCCTGGGTCCTGATGGAAGAGAGGGCTGTCATGGGTGCAGGTGTGCCCTGCTTAAGGAACTCCTCGAACAGGTGGCTGGGCTGCAGCGAGAAATCGGCAGCCTGAGGGGCTCCTGGGAGTCTCTGAGGGTGACAGATAGGAGGTGTCAACCTGCCCCTGCTGATGCCCAGCAGCCCCTTCCTAAGTCCCTGCAAGGGGTAGAAGCTGATCCAGCTGATCACATGCAGTACAGAGGGCTTGACCGCCCACAAGAGCAAAGGGGCTGGACCCTCGTCTCAGCTCAAAGCAGAAAGAGACGTTTGCCCTCGACATCCATGGTGCCACCAACCCCCATGGTGTCCCTGGGTAATAGATTTGAGGCTCTCAGGCAGGAAAAGGAAGAGGTTGAGGGTCTGGACAGTAGTCCGAACCTGGGAAGCAACCCTGAGAAGCTTGTCAAGATTGGGGGAAGTACTGAGCATAGGGATTGGGGCCAGACAGGGCACTGCATCACAACCAGTGCCACAAAAAAAGAACGGAGAGTCTTAGTGATCGGAGACTCCTTGCTGAGGGGCACTGAGGCTCCCATTTGTCGCCCAGATAATCTATCCAGAGAGGTGTGCTGTCTTCCTGGGGCCACGTGTCGGAGACGTTAGGAAGGCTCTGCCACAGCTCATTAAACCGGAGGACTACTATCCTCTTGTTATCATTCAGGTTGGATCCCGGGAAGCTGCAACTAGAAAAATGAGGAATATTAAAAAGGACTTTGCATCCATGGGAAGGTTGTTGAAGGGATCGAGGGTGCAGGTAGTGTTCTCCTCTCTCCTCCCGCTGGGTGACTGAGACGCAGAAAGAAGGAGAAGGATGGGACAGGAGAACAACCGGCTGAGGGAGTGGTGTCTGGACCAAGGATTTGGGTATTTCGATCTTGGGCAGTCCTTTGAGAAGCCGGGTATGTGGGCTGCTGACTGACTCCAACTCAGCAAGTGGGGCACAAGTGTGTTGGGGAGCAAGCTCTCTGGGCTGATTACCAGGGCTTTAAACTAGGTTTGACGGGGGAAGAGAGGGGAGCTAAAAGTGACAGAGAAGGGCTGGTGGAAGTTGTCATTGCTGTCACTGTTGAAGATAGTAGGGAAAAACCTCTGAGTTGTCCCACAGGGTTGTCTGAGGGCTCCTCAGAGAAGGTAATGATTCCGATACCCCGTCCAGAATCTTCTTCTTGCATCCCTCCAGGGGTAACTGCGCCTGCTGCTTCCCTAAAGTGCCTGTATACCAATGCGCAGAGCATGGGAAATACACAGGATGAGCTCGAGATCTGTGTTCAGTTGCAGGGCCACAATCTCATTGCGACCACAGAGACGTGGTGGGACAGCTCGCATGACTGGAACGCTGTCATGGAGGGCTATGTCCTTTTTAGGAAAGAGAGGCTGGGGAAATGAGGGGGTGGGGTTGCCCTTTATGTGAGGGAGCAATTAGAGTGTACCCAGCTCCACCTGGGGGAGGGTGAAGGACAAGTGGAGAGCTTGTGGGTGAGAATTAAGGGGTGGGCTGGTATGGGGGACACTGTTGTGGGGGTGTACTACAGGTCACCAGATCAGGAGGAGGAGGTCGATGAGACCTTCTACAAGCAGCTGGTAGTAGCCTCATGATCACAGATGCTGGTTCTCACGGGGGACTTCAATTATCCAGACATCTGTTGGGCAAGCAACTCGGCCAGGCACGCGCAGTCCAAACAGTTCCTACAATGCGTTGAAGACAATTTTCTGTCGCAGGTGGTGGAGGAGCCGATGAGGCGGGGGTGCTTCTGGGCCTTGTCCTTACCAACAGGGATGGGCCTGTTAGGGATGTGAAGGTTGGGGGCAGCTTGGGGTGCAGCGACCATGAGATGGTGGAGTTCAAGATGGAACTTGGTGGAAGAAGTAACGCTAGTAGCAGGATTGCTACCCTGGACTTTCGAAGAGCCAGCTTCGACCTCTTCTGGGACCTGCTTGGGAGTATCTCGTGGGCTAGGTTGCTAGAAGGCAAGAGTGCTTGTGAGAGGTGGGCTACATTTAAACAGCACTTCTTCCAAGCTCAGGATCGATGCATCCCTAAGAGTAGGAAATTGGGGAAGGGGGGCAGGAAACCTGTGTGGATGAGCAAGGAGCTCATTGATAAGATCAAAAGGAAGAGGAAGGTCTATGAAATGTGGAAAAAGGGCCTGTCCTCTTGGGAGGAGTATAGAAGTGTTGTCAGGGCCTGCAGGGATGCGAGGAGGAAGGCTAAAGCCCACCTAGAGATGAGGCTTGCAAAAGAGATAAAAGATAATAAGAAGGGTTTTTTTAAGTACGTAAACAGTAAAAGGAAGACTAGGGATAATGTGGGTCCCTTACTGAACGAGGGGGGTGTCGTGGTAATGGGAGACGCCGAGAAGGCTGAGATACTGAATGCTTTCTTTGCTTCAGTCTTTGCTTCAAGGACTCCCCCCCAGGACTCCTCAACCCTGGTGGGAGGAGAAAGGAGCTGGGAAATGGAGTACTCCCCCCTGGTTGATGAGAGAGTGGTTCGGAAGTGTCTGAGTGGGCTCAACGCACACAAATCCATGGGTCCCGATGAGATGCATCCACATGTGCTAAGGGAGTTGGCAGAGGTGATTGCCGAACCACTCTCTATCATCTTTGAAAGGTCCTGGAGAACAGGAGAGGTGCCTGAAGATTGGAGGATAGCCAATGTCACCCCGGTCTTCAAGAAGGGCAAGAAGGAGGATCCGGGAAACTACAGGCCAGTCAGTCTCACCTCTGTCCCTGGAAAGGTGTTGGAACAGCTTGTTCTGGATGTCATCTCCAAGCAATTGGAAGAGAAGAATGTTATGAGGAGTAGTCAGCATGGATTCACCAAGGGGAAGTCATGCTCGACCAACCTCGTTGCCTTCTATGATGGCATCACCAGCTGGGTAGATGGGGGGAGAGCAGTAGATGTCATCTACATTGACTTTAGCAAGGCTTTCGATACTGTCTCCCATGACATCCTGATAGCAAAGCTGAGAAAGTGTGGGATAGAGGAGTGGACAGTAAGGTGGGTTGAGAACTGGCTGACTGGCTGAGCTCAGAGGATGGTGATCAGCGGCGCAGAGTCCAGCTGGAGACCTGTGGCTAGCAGCGTTCCCCAGGGGTCGGTGCTGGGTCCGGTCTTGTTCAACATCTTCACTGATGACCTTGATGAGGGAACAGTCTGCCCTCAGCAAGTACGCCGATGACACGAAGCTGGGAGGAGTGGCTGACACGCCAGAAGGCTGTGCTGCCGTTCAGCGAGACCTGGACAGGCTGGAGAGATGGGCAGGAAGAAACCAAATGAGGTTTAATAAGAGCAAGTGTAGAGTCCTGCACCTGGGAAGGAACAACCGCACGTATCAGTACAGGCTGAGGGACGACCTGCTGGAGAGGAGCTCTGAGGAGAAGGACCGGGGGGTCCTGGTGGACAACAGGTTGACCATGAGCCAGCAGTGTGCTCTCATGGCCAAGAGGGCCAATGGGATCCTGGCATGCATTAAAAGAAGCATGGCCAGCAGGTCAAGGGAGGTGATCCTCCCCCTCTACTCTGCCCTGGTCAGGCCTCACCTGGAGTTCTGTGTCCAGTTCTGGGCTCCTCGGTACAAAAAAGACAGGGACCTCCTGGAAAGAGTCCAGCGGAGGGCCACAAAGATGATACGGGGCCTGGAGCATCTTCCCTATGAAAAAAGGCTGAGAGCCCTGGGTCTGTTCAGCCTGGAGAAAAGAAGACTGAGAGGGGATCTCATCAATGTGTATAAATACCTGAAGTGTAGGAGACAGAAGGATTTGGCCAACCTCTTTTCAGTGGTTTGTGGGGATAGGACAAGGGGTAATGGCCACAAGATAGAGCACAGGAAGTTCTGCACCAACATGAGAAAGAACTTCTTCACAGTGAGGGTGACGGAGCACTGGAACAGGCTGCCCAGGGAGGTCATGGAGTCTCCTTCTCTGGGGATATTCAAGGCCCGTCTGGACTCCTACCTGGGCAGCCTGCTCAAAGGAACCTGCTTTGGGAGGGGGTTTGGACCTGATGATCTTTTGAGGTCCCTTCCAACCCCTTCAATTCTGTGATTCTGTGATTCTGTGATTCTTAAGAGGCCTGGGCAGGACAATAATGCTTTGCTCACTCTCCATTTTTGCAGCAGGACCTGTTTGTACTAGGAAAGGTAGAATGACCTCTATTAATTCATAACTCAACTGAATGGTTACTTTATCTGAGTTTTGAAATGACTGGCATTATAAAAGTTTGTATCTCTAACAGGCTCTGCTCTGTGAACAGAGAAGGTCTAAGGTAGACCCTTTGAAAACTCCCTACTTGCCTGACTCAGACTTATTGGGTGGAAAAAGTAAATCTCCATTATTATGATGATATAGACACAAATGATGTTTCTGACAACTTTGGCATGACAACTTTGGCATATCCTTGCAGTTTCTCCCAATCAAGATCTCTGTCTTTCTGGCAATACAGGAAGTAAGTTTTGAATATAAAAATAAAGTTTTAATATAGTCAGATCAGCTTTGATTGAACATCAGAAGATTTGGATTTGCCTGCAATGTCTGTCTTCATAATTTTGTTGTTTCATGCCTGCTCTCATCTGAACTATTACAGCATGAAAATTAAGCTATACTGGTACACTGTACCTACAGTAGGTTGTAAGTACAGCATTCTGCCCATGGCAGTGTTAACAGGAATTGAACTGTATCCATTAAAATTCATTAAAAATTCATTACCAGTTGTGCCACATACCATATACACCTCAACAGTTTATTGAAATAAAGAAAATATGCAGGTAGGCTTTAGCACTAAAATATATACTACTAAATACAATGGGAAAGACAGTTTCTTTACATTGGATATTGTAAAGAATCATTACGTGATTACAATTACATGATTTGTAAACATGGCAGAAAAGAAAAAAAAAGAAAAGAAAAAAAAGAGTCTTGCTTCAGGCATTTCTTTCTTTTGCATTTGTTGTGAAATCTTTTCAGCTCTTGCCACGAAGGTTGACATTTGCATACAAAAGCAACAAAAATAGTTACAATTTTATATATTAAAAGAAGAAAGAAAGAGATGAGAGTTTAGGAAAAAAAAAAGAAATTTAGCATAGGTTTGTTCTGTTATATGTGATGGACTGATGTTACAAGAAAATAGGTGCAGTTCCCTTTGAGAATTACTTGAATATTTCACTTGAGGAAACAAGACAGGAAACAAACTTGTGGAAACAAGATAGCAGAGTAGTCAAATAATTGAACTGTCTCAAGCCATGCTTAAGTGCCATTCTCCAGAACAGTGAAATCTAGGGAGTGAAACCTGAATTTTGTCATTAAATAAGGAGAGTCCTTCAACACATGCTTTCACAATTTCTCAAAACACTACAATAAACACAACTTCATTCTGAAGTGCCAAAATAAAAAAAAAAAATCATCCTGTTTTTCATCTGGGAGAAGCATCTGAGGAAGTGATGATTGTAGATCCCAGTGGAACTGAAAAAAAAAGTAAACAAAGTAGAACAATGCTTCATAACTCCTATGTACAAAAGCACAGAATAGAAATAAGCAGAAAGTGATTTTATTCCAGAGGTTGAGTGGAGGAAGATCAAGTCCTCAGCAAGAATCAAAACAGGCAAATTGATTGCTAGATGTATTAAGAACTGCAGACAAAACAGAAATCTCATGATTTTCTGCCAGTATGTAATATTTCACACAGATCTTAAATATTCAATACCATCCTGACCATCTATATCAATAAAATAAATCAAAAGGGTAACAATGATGTCTGAAGATGTGAAAGAGTTTGATGAATTACTAAAAAAAAAAAAATAAAGAAAGGAAAATTGGCTAAAATGTACGTGAAGATTATGAGAAAGATCTAGAAATCACAACCAGCAAATGTGGAGGAAGTGAGTAGGGATAGATAATTCACAATTTATAATATCTTGGGAACAACTAATGAAATCCAGAGTTAGAAGATTTATAGCTAAAAAGAATTGCTTTATTCTACATAATGTGTAATAAAACAAAACTCATTGGATGAAAATGTTAGAGAGGAGAGATTATAATGAAATTCAAGCAAGGAAATAAATGGAAGATAGGTCCATTGCTGAGCATTAAAATCAGTGCTACTTCCAACATTAAATATTCCTAAGTAAACAGAAACTGGATGGATTTTCTTAAAAAATGAAGTTAATGAAGTTCACTTTACCCATGCTTCATATATTAATACTCTTTTTTTTTTTTTTTTTAATGTATTTCTGACCAATGTATCAAAGACCATCAGGAAATAGAAATCTCTTGGTTTGGGAAGAACTGCAGGGCTACACCAAATGACTTATGGGGGAAAAATAAAAAAATAAAAAATAAAAAAAGAAGAAAAGAAAAAAGGAAGAAATTCTGAGGTTTGAAACTGTCAAATCAGAGATGTACCTGCTCTTCACATACCCTTTTGCAAAGCTACCAAAGCAGTTAATATTATGGGCTAGCCTGGAGGAAAAACGGAGCAAAGGACGTGCAGGAGGCCCAAAGGCATTTATGTGCAACTTGATAAAATAACAGGACCAGGACACCAACTTAGCATCATTCCTACCATCCATAGTGTTTCATTCCTAGCTGGCTTCTAGGCATGTTTTAGGTCTGTAGATAATGGTCAGCAGAGGTCTGAGGAACAGCATGAGCCAGGGAACATTTCCAGTATGCAATTTGGACAAAGCTGGGCTGTTTGAATCAGGGAAAGGAACAGAGTTGCGGCAAACTGTACTACACCACTTGCCCTCAGAGCCAGAGAACTGGCCCTATTTTCTGGTATGGATACAATCACAAGGACTTCCATTAAGTTTTTTGGTATAGTGGATGAGCTGCTTGCCCTTGGAAGAGGCTGGACAAGAAATTCCTTTGACTACAAAATCATTACAGGTACAGGACAAGAAGCTGAGGAGAGTATCATAGAATCACAGAATGATAGAATATCCTTAGTTGGAAGGGACCCACAAGGATCATCAAGTCCAAATAATGGCTCCACACAGGAACACTCAAAAATCAGACCATGTGTCTGAGAGCATTGTCCAAATGCTCTCCACAGCAAGCTTGGTGCTATGACCACTGCCCTGGGGAGTAGTTCCAGTGCCCGACCACCCTCTGGGTGCAGAACCTTTCCCTAACCCCCAGCCTGACCCTCCCCTGTCCCAGCTCCATGCCGTTCCCTCGGGTCCTGTCGCTGTCCCCAGAGAGCAGAGCTCAGCGCCTGCCCCTCCGCTCCCCTCGTGAGGGAGCTGCAGGCCGCCGTGAGGCCTCCCCTCAGCCTGCTCTGCTCTGGGCTGAACAAACATCAGCTGTCCCTCATACATCTTCCCCTCTAGACCCTTCACCATCTTTGTAGCCCTCCTTTGAATATAGCCAAGATCTCAGTATAATGTTATATTGGGACTGAAAAAGAGGACGTGCTTCCTTGTAATTTTGTGCAGGTGTCTTCCTGTCACCACAGAAAATGAAACTAAAGGATAGAGAGCTTCATCAGCATTGTTTGAGTCTTGGTGGAAATAAAATCTACATTGCTGTATTTGGGGCAGGAGCAAGGAGGATGCGCATGAATAGAAAAATACATTTTCACATCAGTAAGTGATCAGTAAGTCTCTTCAAAAACATTCAAAGGTTGGTTGGTGGTTTTTGTTTTTTTTTTTCTCCCTTCAAGGTTTTTGTTGCTATCTTAGGCTGCATTGGGTCCTGCAGGTGTCCTAAACATCCCACTAGGAGAGGAAGAAAAAGGCCTGGCTTGCTTCCACTCTTTTTCCCTTCCCCTTTCAGACCTTGCAAAGATGTACATCTTCCTAGATATTTTACAGAGCATGTGTCTATTTATCCCATTTATCTCAGCATCCCCTTTAAGCTGATTGAATATCAAGCAGTTGCCCCATCTCCAGCCATAGTATCTATAAGTATTTTTTAAATTCAAGGTGTAGCGAAGATCATTCAGAGAATATATACATTTCTATATGCATGAAAAAGTTTCATACAAACGATCATTTCTGCATCAGTGTTGTGTTCCTATTTAAAATTCACAGAAACAAGCAGGGGAAATAGGACGTTTCTCTTCAGGCCTGTACCCACAAATTGATGGCTGTATACAGATCAACAGAAGAAAATCCTGTTTATAATGAATGTATAAAAGTGGTGCAGCAAGTTTGACACAGATCTTGGTGTGAAGGATCAAATATTTCTACACAGCCTGACAACACCCAGGCTTGTCTTTGCTTTCGTTATCTTCACAGATTGGCCCAAACTATACACTTGACAATCAGGCCACTGCAAAGAGGGTCTATTGGGCTCTGCCTTTCATTTAATTTCTTTCTGAAGAGAAAGAGAAAAGTTATGGTATTTCTCAAACATATTCTAATTTTGACATCAGAATAAGGTAACTAAATAAATTATGTAAATCTGTAACATGATTTCTCCTTCCAAGTTCCAGGTGGAAAAATATGTAACTGCTGGCAATGTTTAAATAATCATTACCACTCACCAACGGGAATGGGATGATGTGAAGCACCTGTTGCCCAGTGTGCACACCAGAGTTTTGTTTTCATCCCAACACTCACTTCAGAGCAGAGTTTTGTTGTTGTCAGAATGGCTACAGATGAATATGGCAGAATTAAATCTGAGGTTGTTGAAAATCAGGAAGCAACATCAGAAAGCTACGTACATGTAGGGCCAGCAGGCATCAACCAGCCAGCAGAGATGATCAAAATAAGAAAAGATCCCATTTGTGTACACAACTGAGATGGCTTTTTAACTAAGATGCTTATTACCCTCCCTGTGAGTATGATGGTAGAAATGGACAGGAAGAGTTTAAATTGCTAACCTGGTCACATCTTGGCAATATTGTTAGAGAGAGTAATCTAAATTTTTTTTGAGAGCTCCTTTGGTCTACTCATTCAGTTTTCTTAGTTCCAAGATCCACATAAAGGGAGAAAGAGACTTGAAAGTTACTGAATTCGTTAGGGATGTTAGAGGCATGCAGAGCCTCAGATTGTGCACATGAAAGCCAAAGGACCTCTTTCTCATAGGACCACTAATTTTGGTAGATTTTCTCACTGTAAAAGGACCTGCCATCCTGAGAAATGAGTGATGCAACTAACTCTGATTGCATCATTCGACTGCTTTGGACAGTTAAAAAAAATAAAAAAAATAAGGAAAGGAATGGAAAGGAATCTACTTTTCAACAATATACTTAATGATGTTCATTTCTACCTATAGGTAAGGGAGAACCCATCTCCTGAGTACTTTTTTTTTTTTTTTTTTCCCTTGGTGAAACAAAATAGCAAGCACCAAATAACAACCTACAAACCTGCTGATGAAAGAAGTCAGCAGAGTCCCATTTTATTGAAGGAGAGGAGGTGTTAATTACAGACCTCATGGAAACTGAGCTGCCAAGAACTAATAAGTATAGCATTCAAATTCAAATGGTGCAGTACTTCCTGATTCATACATGTCCAGTTATTTATACTGAGGTGACAGTGAACAATATTTTTCCTTTTATTAAAACAAACAAACAAACACAAAAATAACAGAAGAGCTTTCCTATGCTTCATGTTCAAACCCGTTTCGTCTGTAAATACAGGGGCAAAGATAAAGCAGTAAAAAAAGGCAATTTGTTCTCTCTTATCAGAACTAAAGTTATTAAAATATCCATAGAACTGTAATGCCACTTCATCACCACAGCTTTTGCAGGTGCCTATGATCCACGTGGTAATGTACTTTCATACATTGACACTGCTAGTGGGAACACTCAGTGTGCTTTCCTGGTGGCTGCACTTTGCCACAGGTAAAGGCTTACTCTACTCTATCCTGTTTGGGTTTCAGGTGAGGCACTCTGTGCTCAAGTCTCTTTGAGACCTCAGTCCAGCCTTTGAACATCTTTGATGCTAGTTGTGACATAACAGCCTCAGGTTTAGTCCATATGTGAGTTTCTGACTGTGCAAAAATGAGTTTTTGCATAAATGGCATTATACAAGTCTCTGCTGCCATTTTGCAGTAGCTACTTCAGTGCACTCAATACTAGCCTCCCTTGTGAGGAGCTCTTTAGCACCATTAATACTTCTATATTACACTACTCTACTTTTAGAAATCATTCCTATTAGAAGTCCACAAACACAAGATTAGAGTAACTAAGTAAAGCTGCTGGGAGCCATTATCCATTTCGAGAAAAATCACAAGCTTTATGGAAAACTACAGGCTTCAAGTTGATGTTGATTCAAGCATAAGGAGAAAGGCAAAATCTCTTCACTGAATGCCTTTGGGATTTGCTGTACATGCCCTGTTTAGTGAGCATGGGATTCATCGCAACTCATTGCAACCATGTTAAACCACTACACCAACTGAAAGACACATCCAGAAGAAGGTTCATTTCACGTGCTGTAAACACCTCTCTCAGGTGCCCTTTTCTCTCCATTGATCACACAGGATGCTAAGGTGCCTGTCTTAGGCTACAATCAAGTAAATAAATAAATAAATGTATAAATAAATAAAGTTAATCTTAGACCTATTTGATCCTACACTTTAGTTTCTTGTAATTTATTATGCTCCTTGTGTAAATTATGTTCTGTATGGGATGTGTTGGTTGTTTTGATACCACTGATGATTAATATAAATGAACAAGTAATATGCTGTCATAATCTCAATACTAAGAAAAGCACCTTCACATATGGAAGTTTAAACCTGTAATGCATGTGATATTGGTGCTGGTTTTGAGTAGTACAGCTGGCTAGAGGTAGACTATTTTAAAGTACAATTTTAGAAAAAGAGCAGAGGAAAGCAGCAGGTCAAACCACATGAGAGAAAGCTCTGTGAGTGGGAAGGATGCAACTTTATGTTGATGATAATTTTATTCTTTCAAGCTCAAGTGACTTGCATTATCCTTTCTGTAGCTAAAGTTCTATTGTGTTTATGTTAGTTAATCAAAAAATACAAGTCTGTTATTTTTCCCATAGGCAAATTATTTTTCATGTAAGCATTTAAGCTACATACTAAAATTTAAATGTGTTGAATTAGCTTTTGATTTCCCTTGAATATCTGAGCACATACACAAATTAGCACAGAACCTTTCTTATTAGGCAATGGTCACATAGAGTAATTAAAAATTAGTTAACAGAGCTTTATCTTGTCAGTAATTAATTCTGTATTTGCTAATATGGATACAGTGAAAAATGTTTTTAGTACATTATATTTACTAAAGAAATATTGCATATGTCATGTAACTAAAGTTTGAGTTTAATTCAGATTTGCAGAGGCACTTCAATACTATTTTTTTTTCTATTTCTTCTTTCTTGTTTTATGCTGTTCTTCAGAGTAAAGATTTAACATATTGTTATGGACACAAAAAAGAGAAAATTTGAAATGTGCAAGTAGAAAGAAGAAGCCTGATTTTCCTTTACTTTTAATAAATTTGATACCCAACTGCTATTTATGTCTTTAAACTATTTCCTGGATTGATTTAAATTCAGTAGAAAACAATGTTTAAATCTTACCCAATACAATCCAACTTTGTGCATGCAGGTGAGAACTTAAATCTGCATGCTATTTTGGTAATTATATGGCCTGCTTATGCATCATATCCAAACATTTAAAAATAAACCCACCCTTCTCTCTCCATTGGGAAAAATAAAAGGAAAAAAAAAATCTCAGGTTGGTTATTTTTGGTTTTCCTGCTCCAAATCCAAAATGCAGAAGAAAACCTCATGCTTTATCCTTATTTTACACCTAGTATCTAGCATCAGTGAGGGTTGTACTTCACTGCCTCACAAACTGTGGTTCAAGATATTTTCTTTTGAGCGACAGCCTAATGTCAATCCTGACTGTGGTGGCAAACAGCAGTGAGGATTCACAGGCAGCCAGATCCAGTTCTGTGTCAAGTATTACACCAGACTACATTCAGTAGAAATAAAGCTAGTACTAACAGCCACTAGTTTGGTGGTCATGGTTTACACACACTTAGTACTAGAGGTCTACTTCTGTGCAGTTGTCCTGGGAGGTGAGCAAACAGCTGTGTGGTGCTTAGCTGCTTGCTGGGTTAACCACAACACCAGATAAATCAGGAGAAATCACTCCTGAGCTTCCCAATATCTTCTGAGAGGGCTCAAATAACATGCTCTGTGGGGGATATTTTGGAAGCCAGAATAATTTCTGCCCATAACAAGCTGGATTTTATCCTTAAAGAAAATACTTGAGAGAAATCCTCTTTGCCTCTGCAGTCAGAAAGTGTACTGGTTATTAGTGGCTCACAGTTAACAGAATACACCCATGTTCTCCCTCCAAGTCTTTTATGTGGTGCCACATTTCAGACAGAAGGGTTTAGGATGCTAGCAGCTGACAGAGACAAGAGATTTTCTAGAAGAATTATGTATATACTAATACAATGATTATTTGCATTCAATGCAGTCTGCCATCACAATGGAAGTTGATAGATCTGTACTAGCAACGTATCCGATTTTCTGCACCTTACATTTTATAACTAGTAAAACTTAGTAAGCCTAGTTGGTGTTAGACGACTGGTAATTTTAAGCATAGAACCAATGGTCGTCATGGTCAAGACATCTGAAATTGCATGAGAAAAGGAAGGAAAAAGGTATCATAAAGAAGAAAGGATTTCCACAATCTTCAGCTCCTATGGTAACAGAAGGCTTTGTACCAAAAGTTCACAGGCATAGGTTTCAGGAGAGAATATGGAATATCACACAATGTTTCAAAGGAAGTTTGAGATGTCAGAAATGTATTATCAGAAAAAGATATGATAAGGATTAATCAATAGATCATTTTTCTTTCTGAAGTTCTTGATCTGCTTTCAGGCATTTCTAAGGGCATTTGAGATATTATTTTATTCTGTATAACCACAGTTTCCTAGCAACGATGTTAGAACTGCCTATGTCCAAGTGGGCATTCAGAGCCCCCCCCCCACCCCTTCAGGCCTGAGTCAGCACTGAGTTTACACCAGTGACATGTAACAAATTCTTTATTAACTATCCTGCAGATACTGCTTTCTTACTTTTATTTAGCATGAACTAATGTCCTGTTTTATGTGATTCACTTCGAGAAAATTCTTTCCCACTAAATCCTTTCTGCTAAAAATATTAAGTCAATCATCACTCCATTAGTTTTATCCCAGGCCTGCAGTTCTGATTACAGGGTTTAATCAAATAATGATATTTCATAAGTAACATTATAGTAGACAGAGAGTGAAATGCACTGTTTGAATAAGCACAAAACTGCCTCTTAAGCATGCTGTTATTTTAACATATATACATTTTACTTTCCTAGAGGTATTTCTCCAATATATTTGAGGTACTCTAGCACTCATTAATTGTCTTAACATGTGTCATATATTGAAACAAGAGTGAGAGTTCTGTGTTCCTTATAAAAATTATCTAGGCATCACAAAGTATGTGGTCAAAATACTTGGCATCAAGGCATCCCAACTATCCTGTAAAAATACCTAAACTACCTTTTAAACAGACTTCAGCTCAAGAAACCAAACACACCAAGTTAAAGCTGTCAATATAAAATAGATTTTTTGGACACAAGGATCCTCAGGAACTCAGGATATTCCGATTGTAGATAAACTGTGTGAAAACTGTGTAATTTCTTTTTGTTAACCATCCTTGTACCCAATGACCTCTACAGGTCCATTCCAGCCTCAGGTATTCTGTGATCCACTAAACTTCCCAGTTACACCCATTAAGACATCAGTTTTGTTGTTGTTGTTGTTTCTTAAATTCCAAACCAACTAACTGCGCAAAAGGGAAGAGAATAGAGAAAGTCAGAGGGTAGTAGAGGAGAAACCACTTTTCTGGTAGGTTTGCAGGCAAAAAAGCAAACTAGAAGGAGGAAAATAAGTTTTGCACAATAGTATGAACTCTGAAACCAATTTGAGTGAACAGAACTCAGCAAAGGCTTAAAGGCTGATTACAGTGATGACCCACAGCCCTGTGAAATAATAATATACTCACCTGACTAGTTTCACAGGAGATATTAGTAGAATTCTTCTTGAAAGAAACTAAGACTTTTCAGTCCAAACGTATTTACTGCTTACTGAATCACTGACTGATGACATAGAAGCAAAGTACACAACAAATCCAACAACAGACAATTTGGTTTCTTTATGAAACTGGAACATAAATGCCAACAAAATAATAGAAAAGTCAGAGAAGTTTCATACTTTCTGTTGCAATGAAAGAAAGGAAGCAAATGTTCTTTTTGAACAAAGTTGTGTTGACTCCAGTATTCTAGAAGTGAGTTTTCCTTATACAGTGTCAAACTCCACTGCCCAAAAGCCTAGAAAGAGACATAAGTTAGCCAGGTAAAAGTTTTGATGATATGTAGCATTTTTACAGAAAAACTCATGTTTTAAGTGGCAACAAACCTGCCTCTGTCCCTGACTAATACTAATTAAGTCGTTTTTAAACTCTCTGCTGCTCCACCAAGTGTTTTAAAGTATGCCAAGCACACCATCCAAATTTTGTGTACTGCTTCTGCCATCTCCTGTATATCTGTTTAATCTGACAGATTTTCCAAAAAAATGCAGGAAAAGAGGAACAATTTAATATTTATCAGCAAAAGAAGTTTGAGAATTACAGCAATATGACATCCTGATTCTTACTCAAATAATAATAATAATAAAGTATACTGCTCATCATAAACTAATTGTGTAGATTAGATATTCAGATGAAGAACAAGCATTTCATCTAATACCATGACATTTTTATGACTAAGTATTTAACCAAAAATGAGAGATGGAAACTGTTTGATTAATGGTCTTTCTTGGGAGACCATCACTGCATTCACTTGGTGCAGGGCATTGTGGCAGAGAGATTTCACAAAACTAAATGAACAATGAAAAAAAAAAAGATGGTTGCACACTATTTGAAATGGGCAATCACAGTTATTGCAGAATAAAAAAAAATAATAAAAATTATAATAAATAAAATAAAATAATAATAAAAAAATCTTATCAGAATTTATTTCTGATTTGGTTTATGAGACCTTTCTGGTTCTATTAAATGTGCTAAATGCAGACTAAGGACTAACCTAAAACCCACTAAGTTATTATAAGTTATTTAGCTATTGAGGCAAGAAATCTAACCTCTATTTCCTGTACAGGTTTCAGGTCACCTACAAATGAGCTTTTCCTCATTCGTTTAGGAGAATTCTCTGGAGCCTAGCCAGCAAAAGGCTTTGCTCTCAGAGAAGACAACCTTCCCTCCCATTAATCAGCCTCTCAGGTTCATTCTGAGAGCCCTGCAGAGACAAGAAAAATTGCATTAGAAGAAAAGGGAGGAGGAGGAATTTGCAGATGCATGGCAGACCAAGTGAACAAGTGGGAAGAAAATCCGAGTGACCTGAAAACTTAGCGTGAAGTATTGAAAATGGGGGGGGGGGGGGGGGGGGGGGGGGGAGTAAAAAAAAAAAGAAAAAAAAGGAATCAAGATTGCATGAAAGTTGAGAGAAATAAAGAGAACAGATGGTTTAGGTGTCTGCTTACTTTTGACCTTAACAAACCATTGCAGTGAGGAACTGATCTCAGTCAGTCTTCATGCATTACAGATAAAATATAGTTTGACATGAATTGTGAGGACAATATATACCTTAATTTACCAAAGCTACTTTATGCAGCATATCACTATTACATTATGAGGAAGGACCAGAGACTGAGTTTTCTCGGGTGAGGACAAACCTAATGCAAAGCTTCACTCTCCTCTCCTGCTGCTGCTTCCTGAGGACAGGCCACGTGGACTGGCACTACAAGGCACATTGTCCTGCTGTTTAGAGAAGAATAGGAAATAAAACTAAGCCTCTAAAGAGAATTTCAAGAAAAATTGTTTAATTCAAGATGTCACTATTCTTAGATAACCAAAAAAAAAAAAAAAAGTCTTAGATGGTTCAGAAGGGCTGTATGGTTACTAATGTTGTACACGCTCCAAGGATACCAAAAGAAATCAAATTTTCCTACATGAGACCTAAAAACTGCAGGAGGTTCATCCTTTAAAAAACAGCTTTTTCAAAAAAGCAATACACAGAACCATGACTCACCACCACCTAAGTAGCTTAAGAGAAAAAGTTTAAAGAAAACAAAATAAAACAAACAAAAAAAATAAAACAAACTGATCAAACCCAAGTGTAATGGCTCTCCTCACCCCCCTGCCTTTCTTCCCCTCTTTGCAGGCAAGGTTCAGAAGGGTCTCTAGATGAAGTATAGTCCTAGAAACTGTAGAGAAGCCAACAGAAAAAGTGGCTTTGCAGGTCTCCGTAGGACCCTCAAGGTCTTAATTGTTACTCTTGTTAAAAGTTTTCTGTACTGATTCTCATTGAAAATGAAGTGCAGGATAGGTGAAATCTAGCCTTATTTCAGTCAGTTAGGGTCTTATCATCAACACCAACAGTAGCAGAATGTCACACACACAGGGTGTTCACAGTTTCCCTCCTGGTAAATAACCCAGCACCTTTTTTAACACTTAGCTGGAAACTTTCCAGCAACACAGTACAACAAAACCTTACAATCTAATCCTTGCTGTGCCATGAAGTCAGAGTGGATGTTCAAATCCATATAGATAAGGGTGATGAAGCTACATGTTTGTAAGATTGAGTGGAGTTTTACAGATGGAAGTGTTAAGTGACTCATATGAGCAGTACTACATAGTGCCTTGCATGCAGGCAACCCCTAAGTCCTTTGCAGACTTCAGTTCTACAAGATTTTAAATGTTTCATTCTGTTGCATGTTTACAGCCATCATCCCTGTGACTGAGGATGGTTCCCTTTCAAGTCTGAAAGATGATAGAGGCAATTTTGCACTTCTTTGCTGCTTGTTTATATTCTACTTGATGTAATTCCTATTCAAATAGTATTGAAAGTAAAAAACGATCAAACAAACAAAAATCCAAGACTGCCTAACTTGAATGGTGGGTTTGAACATTCGTAGCTTCCGGGAAATGAAAACAAAAGGTTGCAGAGCACAAAGAAATTGTAACAAAACATTTTGTTCAAAAAGCGGATACCATGATGCGATAAGAATTAGACACTTGCTTATTAAATAAGAATTACGCTATCTGAACAAAAATGCACTACTTTCCTTTCCTATACAGGTATACGTGCATACATATAACATTTTCCTTAAAACAAGACCAAGGAGTAGTAGTTACTGTATCATAAAGACCATTCAGTGGAAGTATAGAAATACCAGAGAACTTAAGCATCACAAGGGTATTACTCATATATTTCTGTGTCATTTAAAATGTATAAAAGCTGGAACATGTACAGCAATTTTATGTTTTTGGTTAAGATCATTCTTTTTGCTACTGTCATAACCCGTACCTTTTATTCACTAAACTGAAGTTTTGTCAATACTCACCTCTTTTATTCCAGCTACTGATTTTTTTTTTATTATTTTTTTCTTAGGGTGACTCCAGAAGGGCATTCTTGTAACAGGGTTGTACTCTATTTGATATAGAAAAACAGAGAGCATAGCAGGCATGAGGAAATGCTCAGTCTTATCTGTTCTGCAGACTGATTTTTCCCCTCTTTCTTTCTCTTCCTATTCTCTTTCTCCATTCAATTTCTTCATGCTCCTTTCCAGACCCCTAACAGATCTTTACCAAAGAGAAGATGAACCATACTGTCTAGAGTCTCACCACCTGGCAACAGCAGACACATTCTTACCCATTTGAGGCTAGTAACTAAAAGTCATCAGTTCATTTCAGAATGAGTCATGATTTGATATATTAATTCAATCTGTTAAAATAGCAGTGTATTTGATTAAAGGTTTTATGGTTTTGTTTTTCCTTCTCAGTTATGATAAATCTTTTCAATTTTTGAAGCATTGTCTTCTTTAATAAGATTTGTTAAAGCACGCCTAAATGACATTTTCTTCAAAATGGGACCAAACTGGGTTGTCATTATTGACAATAACAAGTGTTAGGAATGAGGTTTTTCAAATCTGTTTTTTCAATTGCCTTGAAGGCAGATATTACTGGTATACTTAAAGGTATTTTCTGTCAAACAAGACCCTGACATTTTGAGAGAAACAAAACAAAACACAACAAAACAAAACAAAAGGTTATTTTATTTATTTATTTATTTATTATATGCTGTATGTCAGCTTTAAGAAACAAAGGGGTCTGAACTGCTCTGGGGGAGGGCATTAAACAGTGTTTTGTCACTCTCAGTGCTGTTCTAACAAGCCCGTAGTATCCACCTAGGGTGAGTTGATTTAGCATATTGGGCTCAGTCTTTGTCTCCAGAATAAAAAAGAAACCCTGTATAAAATAGAAATTAAAGAAAAATGGTCTTTTCACTTAAAGTTCTTCCTGTGCATGTTTGAAGTGTATTCACTATTTAGAATACTGCACTTCATTGTGTCAAGGCTTCTGTTAATGAGGATAAAAGGCATAAACATCAGTTTCCTGAAAGGCAAATTACAAATATATACATATATATATATATATATATAAATGCTAAATGAATATTATGTTAATATATCTTCATATATAAACTATGTTCATATGTTACCTATTTATTTATTGCTTTAAGGTAACCACTATTACAAATTAGGATGACAGCCTCCATAATTAATATTTAGCTGGTTATTTATCTTATAGTAAGATCCAAAGCAGGTTTCAGGATACCATGACGGTATCCTAAAGTGGAGTATAGATCTTATCTTTTGGCAAATCTCTACATGACAGGGTCAAAGCAATGAAAGGAAGCAAATTTAGATATTTATTGACAAGTTTTAAAACACAACTTTGAGTGAGCTGACTTGCTGCATTAAAATCAACCTGTAGGTATGAAAAATGGAGAGCAGTTTACTTAAATAAAATAGAGCCATAGGAAGCAAGGAAGTTTATCATAGTGCTAGTTCACAAAGCTAATGAAATGCAAATGGCAACCTTTGTAAGTATGAGTTCATTCTAAGTACATTCACTGCTGAAATGTTAAAAGTTTCTTTCACTTTTAAAACCAAGCATTAATTTGGAATTTCCAGAATTTTGTACAGTGTATGAAGTCCACCCCACTCCTCACCCATACCATTCCCTTCAATAGAAAAACTTTTCAGGAAAAGTTAAGTTGGAACTTCTAAGGCTCTCCACACACTTGCTGGGAAAATAAAAATAAAATAAAATAAAATAAAATAAAATAAAATAAAATAAAATAAAATAAAATAAAATAAAATAAAATAAAATAAAATAAAATAAAATAAAAGCAATAAAAATATATTAATTTTGAAATCTGGCAGATAACATTATTTGCTAATTTATTACAGATGCCCACTATTAGATTTATTGATAAAACCGGTGTTTTCCCACTAATTCACTTTTTCTATGTCTATAGCACATTTTAAGATTGCTCTTGAGTCCAAATCTACAGCATATATTTATCTGATAAATACCACGTGTGATAGAGCAGAAGAGACAGATAGCAAAATGTGGAAACTCTGAACTCTTTTTAGATGAATGTCACATATGTTTTATCAATTCTATTCATATTTGATATCTATTAAGTTCTACCTACATAAGAACAGGAATTTCAGGCTTATTGGCTACAGTTTTGCAGAAGGATCTCCTCTGTGATTCCTGAACGAATAAGCAGACGAGTTTCCAAGTACTGTTTGTGGAGAGTTGACCACTTAGAGACATAAAAGCAGCAATAGCTACAGATCTATCCTCATCCTAAAGCCACAAGAAGTTAAAGTTAGTGGAAGAAAAGAAGAAGGAAAAGGAGAACCCCTCTTTTAAAGGCTTATCTGAATCCCATCTCTGAAGCTAAGTCACCTAACTCTGTTTTTCTTACCTGCATTTCCTCTCACGAGATTAGAGCTGTCAAGAGATAATGCAGCAGATGAACCATCTTTCTAAAGCACAGCAGAAAACCTGATGTTGATTATAGAAAGCAAAGGGACATCACTGAAAACCATCACTTGCAACACAAGCACCCACTCTACTAGTCAACAAATGGCATGATTGTGCCTGCTGGGCTAAAGTATTTCCCTGATGCTCTCTCTGCTGTGATTGACCACAAGTGCTGCTCTAATTCAGGAAGTTGTCAAGGGATACAAGCTGTTATTTATACATATACTCATGCTGCTGGAACAAAGTAGGCATCAAGGAGAAATGAGTCAAGCCAGTACAACTCAATTTCAAAACCTTCTTAAATGTCACCCAAGAAAGACTGATGTTGGAAACTGGCTGCACGTGTGTGCACATCACCTTCTTTCTGCTTCAATCACACGTGCACAGGGAGTTTGGAAAATGAAATGTGAAAATAGGGAGTTCAGTAAAGAAACTACCACACTTGTTTCTGGCAAAGCAGAAGATGACTTTGTTTGTTTTGAGAAGCTTAAGGACAGATATGTTTATTCCCCATGGCTTTTCCCCACTGCCTCCCACGTGAAAATAACTTTGAAACAAGGAAGGCAACTTTGCTTTGTGCTGCTTCCTACACTCATTAAAAATCAGGTGAGAGAGTTGAGCTGTCTCTCCCCTCTGGCTTCCTTGTTTGTATTTCATGAGTGTTGATATGTGGCCTCATATCCCAATTTGGTCTGATGGGAAACCATGGCATGGAGTGGTGGTGGGCATAGCAAGAGATCAATCCTAGATTTATAATATTTTCCTAAGCAAAAGCTGCTCCCAGTGCCTCTGTCATAAAGCACTGTAATCATTAATATGCATACGTATGTCTGCACACTGGACAGCTATACAGATAGTCCCAGGGGAAGCACAGAGGGCAGGGAAAGGTGGCTGAAAGAGGAAGGTTTGGTAGAGCTCCCAACCCTGGTGCCAGGAGCTCATAGGGTGGCTAGAGCCACCACAAGAGATAGGGAGGTCCCAGGGCTGGTGGGGAGGAGCAGCAGGAGGAGAACCATCCTTGGGGCAGGGAGCAGACAAGAGCGGACAGACATCAATTTGCCACCCAGGTGGAGCAATGCAGCATGGGGCTGAGCATGGAGACAGTCCAGACAAAGATGAAAGCTTTGTAATTTCCAGAGGCCAGCACAGGGGGACGAGGTGCTGCAGACATAATGGCTCTGATCACTGTCCCCTGGCAGAGCGTGAGCTGGTCAGTGCCATGGTGGGAAAGAACACCAGCAAAAGTGGGCAGTTACAGTTGTTAAAGTTATAGTTTGCCTAATAAACTGAAAGTAAACAAGGAGAAGCTTTAATGCTACATAATTCAGTTCAAATCCTCAGATTCTGTACTCTTTTTTTTTTTTTCCTAACAGAAGCTAAAACAAAATTTCTTCAAGGTATTTCTGTTTCAGTTGTGTAAGCCGGTATCAATGCTTAACATATTTCCATTGCTCTCTCGCCAAAAGCCTAAAGCAAAGATGCTCAAGAAAAATTGTGGCCCCATCTCATGGACTACAAAAAAGTCACCTGAGTTCATTTCACAAATTCTCTTGCCAACTGATCCATTTGTGTGATCCACACTATTGACAACAGACTATAGTCAAAGACAAGACAAGAATGCTCCTGTTTTCCTAGGCATTTCCTGCCTTTCATCTCTACCAAGCAAAGGCAAAACTAATATTATAGCCAAATTATCTGTCCCTCACTGAAATTAACTGCTGTCTTCTGCATTGGCATAGACCATTTTGGAAGCATGGTGACTAAAGAT
Organism: Anser cygnoides; assembly: GCF_040182565.1. Classification (NCBI taxonomy): domain Eukaryota; kingdom Metazoa; phylum Chordata; class Aves; order Anseriformes; family Anatidae; genus Anser; species Anser cygnoides. Next base: position 97,281,350 of record NC_089875.1, read on the forward strand.
TCACAGAAACATAGAAGATTCAGTCATTACATTACTACAAACCATGTCACTACTTTAATGATACTTCCAAGCTATTGCATATGGAGGTGTTTGAATGAATCTTTCAGCTAAGATTTGGAACAAAATCTTCCTATCTGCAGCTCTGTGCTTGACATGAACGACCCTATGATTTTCATCCTCCTGCATCAAACGATTAAAAGCTCCTCATGTACTTTTTAATTTGCACAGTAAGTAAAGGTGGAAGGAACTTCAGAAGGTCTCTGCTGATACCATACCTGCTGTGACCTATAAAACCTCAAGCCAGGCATGTGTCTTGGAGAGCTCAATAGGTGAGACTTCCTTGCTCCATGGCATTATGAATCTCTGCATAAAACCTGAACTAATAACACAATTTCTTTGCATTGATGCTCTGTTCTCTTCCATCAGTCTTCTTTCATGGTGAAAAATACAGTCCACACCAGGGATGCCTGAAGCTCAGAATTTTCTTACCCACTTCTGTTTGAACTCTGGCATGAATGCTTGAATTGTTATTTTTAGCTGCACAGCCTTTTAAGATGCCTTCCTTTAGATATTGTTTTGTGAACAGTAATACCCACAAATCTGTTCTCAGGACTACAGTCAGTTGATAATATTTGATAACGTGGAATTATTCTACAGCGAGATTCCCTAGTTACATATCTACCTGATAAGTTTGTACAATATTGTCATACTTGGGTTGATACTAACAGCTGATAATAGATAAGATGCAGAGTGATAAAAAGTTTTTAAGATGCATGTTTTCTGAGACTTAGTTGGTTTATCATGTTTAAGTTAGCTTCTAACCTGCTGCTTTTGAATGATCTAACATACTTTTCCCCCCTCTCTTTATATATTCATGTAAAGGAAATCAACTAACTCTGCAGTAATATTAGTGTTTTTCTTCAATAATTACATGAGATGTCCAAAGCAATTTGATATTGATTAATTATGCCCTAGAGCTTTCTTGCTCATCACTAGGATAATTTACTTAGATTCATTGCAAGTCTTTGGCTGTGTAGTATGGATCAGTGCTTCATAGATTAGGAATTTTGGAGGACTAGATAATTATTTTATTATTATTATTTTCTTGTCTTTCTATTGACATTTATTTGCTGTTTGGGCAGATGAACAATTTTAATTGCTACTTAACAGGTTTAAAATATCAGGTCATTCTTTTTGAGTACCCTTCTCCATTTCTAACAGTTTACGTCATACACATACAGTAGCAGCCAATTTATTAAGCATAAAATGAAGACTTGAAAGCTAGAAAGAGCAATGGAGAATAAGTAACAGTAACGAGAAGAATTTAAGCCAAATGACAATGTTAGAACAAGAATAAGATTAAGCTGAAAATTAAAAAGTTTCTAATCTCATAATTGCTTTCTGTTATAATCTCCTCTGGCACCCTTAGCTTCTGCAGGTGGCTGTTAATTTATACCCACATGAAAGCTGGGATCCGATGGCACCAGCTTTCACAACCAGTTTTTTTGTTTTGACAGTGATCTTTCAGCTCTCCTGGCATTTAACATGCTTGACAGCAAAACAGAGACTCATTTTCTTTAGGTAACTCTTAACTCTTAACTCCAACACGTGCAAGGAAAATATTAAAAGTAAGAAGTGTAAAATGCAATTCTACCCCACAGGAATCCTTCTGACCTGCTTTGGCACCTCCTAGAAATCCTTCAAGGTGTCCAAGCATCTACTGAAGGTGTAAAACTCCTGGAGACATTCTGCTTCCCCAGTGACTCCACATTTCTGCTTACTCCTTATCTGCTTGCCTTTAAGGTTAGATTTTGAAGACAAATAGAAGCTTCTTTGACCAGAAGCAGTCTACAGAGATGCTTAACTGTGTTTTTATGTTTGTTTATTTGTTTTTTGTTTTTTTTAAACTGACTAGCAAGCAATATGTAAATTATTTAAGTACCATTGGATAGTTCTTCTTGGAACAGTGAACTGCAGATACCTAAAGGACTTCCCCATATGCTTCTGTTTAAGTCCACTTGCCAGTTATCCCCACCCAGTCTGAACTATATACTAATTCCACAATCTTACTGGGCATGACTACTCTTCATGTGTTTTATTAAATCTATACATGTTTGGTTAATATTATAATCTCCATTTCTGACAAAAGATTACTATAGAGACTGTCTGGTCCTATGTCCCTTTGCCATAACTAATAAGCTACTGTCAATTTAGTTAAAGCCATATAAAATCTTCACCCTTGTATCCTCCTAAAAGGATATTTCTACACCACAGAATTCATACAGCAAGTTATCACTTCAATTCCATAGCAAATACATGCAATAGGGTCTAAAGTTGGGAATCAATGAATGCATCCAGTCCCTGAACACCTTCAACTACACTGAGTTTCTAAACTCATCTTCACTTGACTGGCTTCTCCTTCTGCAAGCATGTTTACTTCTGTGTAATGACAGCAAATCTGTGTCCTTCCCCATGCTTCCTGAGAAAGAGCCCTGCTGGTGGAACAAGACTGCACTGAGACAGGGTGTGATCCTGCAGACTACTGCCATGAGCAGTAATATGTGCAGTGAACAGCAATGTGCCTGCAGCATGCCTGCTGGGGTGATGGAACAGAAGGTGGCACAGCCCAGAGCATCTGCACCTAGCCCCAAATCCTGCAACAGTCAAGCAGTTTGGGATTTTCAAAACCCTAACTCAGTAAGGATTATAAAAGAATGTAGTGGTGTATTGGTACACATATCTGAAGTTTTTTAAGCAAGAGTTTTTGCTTACATCTCAACACAGCCTAATGCGGTATACAATATTCATTCCCTTTGCATCTGCAATCCTCTGTGAATTCAACTAATATATTTTTACATAACATTTAACTTTGGTTGTAGCTCACTTTTACATCAAAAAAAATGTTGCATAGCTTTGAAATCAAGTAACTGATTCTTTCATTGTCATTTTAAGATTCTTCTGAAAGCAATAAAAGAGAAACACAATAAATGAAAGAGAAAGAAAAAGAAAAGATATTTTAGATCTAGATTATAATTCACGTTATAAAATACTTATTAAGCTAAATTACTGAGCTGCTGTAGTCAAGAGCAATGATCCTTAAAAAACATACAGACAAGGAAATCTGGTAAAACAAAGTGGAGTTGGCAGAACGATGGGTGAAAATATTCTAAACAGCATTATATTTTACACAAAACTGAATATACATAACCCATGCTTATAAAAGTGAAATGAACCTAGACCAATAATATTTCAAGTTCCCGCATAACAAAATGAAATGTATACTACTCTGATATCACACAGCAATTTCAGAATGACTAAAACTGCATTTTTTGGGAAAGCTTGCCATTTGCTACAATCTACTGCCCAAGTCCATGCTATAGCCAGCAATTGTCATTTTGGGTCATGCAGGCAGGAATAGACACAATAATGCTTTTCTCCTAAATAAAAGGCAGTTTTGTCATAAATTCACAGATTTCTTGCTTGCTTGCTTTTGATAAATTATAACCCCTTGCTTCTGTTACATTTGGAGACAATTACTATGCTTTTGTATAAGATTATGTTTTTGCCCCCCTGGACGTTTCAAATTCTCAGGTATTACTGTCACAAAATTTATGATCCAATTGCCTCAGTCTTCTAGGAGGTCAGCCAAGAGGGCCACCTGCTTGTGTTGCACATGCATCTTTTCTCAGGATGGTTGTCATCTTTAAGCTTCCTAGTGATTTACCAAAAGTGTTTTCCACAAGCACTTTCCTCATCTTTACATTATGTAGCAAGATGTACAAAACACTGGTGACACTGACACTTCTGTTCCCCTTTCCCGACGACCTTGACTTCCTGACTGTAGACATCAGCTGCTCTTTCACATACAGCAAGGAAAACCTTGTTATCCTGTAAAATCACATCTTTCTCCTGTGGAAGAGGTTCAAATGAGGTTAGTGTCTTGGCCATTTTCTTCACCCTCCCTTTATTGCAACCTACCATTCTTCCCTCATCATTCACTTGTAAACCTAGTTACCCTATTTTTTCCTCATACAGGACTTTCTGATTTTATTAGACTAGTCTCCAGCTACTGATTTTTAAAACTAAATCTTTTTCATTAAAAATACAGTCTGAATGGTAGGTAGTGTTGTTTGCCTCCTTCCTCCCCTGCAGCATATGTGCAAATTTTGCATATGTTTTGAACTTGAGCAGCACATGCCTTTGTGAAGCTGCAGCTCTCATTGCTGGTCTTCTTTCCTGTACTCCTCAGTGCAACTCTTACTCTACTAGGTAGAACTGGTTCTTAATGAGCCTGTCCCTTATATTCCCCAGATTTTCTCTCAGAGCATAATGATTACCTGCCATTACTTTTCATGTTTTGCTTTGAAGTATTACTTATCAGAATGTGAAACAGAAGTTTCCTTCTAATCCCCTACTGTAAAGGCCAATATAAGAATTAATTTAACTCCTAAAGTTTTGTTTTCTTTGCTTTTTGCATAAAAAAAAAAAAAAAGTTGCTGAAGTTTGAGGTAACATACACAAATTTTTTGACCCCCTTTATCTCTTTTTTGGCATGAAACATCCTTTTTTATTAATGTATTTTCTGTGAAGAATTACATTTTATCTTACTAAAAAGGAATGAAGTTTAACATTGTTCATTTATACACAACTTAAGGGTGAGCATGATTTTGCTGCTTTTTAATCTGAAGGGTTGACTCAGTCCCTAAAATCTAAGATTGTTTGTGGGCTATTGAGACCACTTGTATTCAATGCACTGGAAGTTTATTCTCACACTTTAAAGAAATAGCCAGTCTGTGTTTGTTCACTGGTAGGTCAGAGCAAAACAACTTTGGGACATCAAGAGAAGATGAAACATCCACAGACTCAAGCAGCCACTCAGGGAGGACATTCTGAACTGTAGTTTTGGTTCTAAAAAGGATGAGTATGTTTTATTCCCCCTCTTGTCCCTCAGCTCTAGACTTAACTGACCACAAACACAATACTGTAAAACACACACTAAGAAGCACCTATCTCCAGCTTTATTATTAAAGAAAATTGCCGGAAGTCAGTGAAACAGAAACAATTGGATGGAGATTCAGATATTTCATATGGTTGCTAATCCAGCGAAAACAACATTAAGCCCTGATTTGATGTCTGAGCCCTGCAGTTGAGCTTGTGGAAATTCCACGTGGTTAAGGAACTGAAGCTGTAACATCTCTGCTTACTATCTATTTTGTTCCCCTTATTCAATTAACTTCTTAGTACTTGAGGCCATCATGTTCTTGGCATGACGCAAACTGCATCTGCATTATGGGATGGGTGGGATGACAGCTGGGCTTCTGCTATCAAAATTGTTTTTACAAGATGGGTTTTGTTAACAACAGTGATATGAATTGTTATATGACAGCTTGCAGACAGAATGTATACAAAGAGCGAATTGCTTTCATTTGAACATAAGACTGACAGGCTCCCCGCTAACAGAAAACTCTTAGCAGCTGCTCATGAGATGATAGCTATGACCATAAGAACTGATACAGATATTGACTTTGTTATGATTTTTACTAAAATACCATTTCCTTAAATGCTGAGCTGCTCAACCTAGAACATAAATCAGATATGAGATGCTTCAAAGGCATATGACAGGATCACTTCTGTTATGCCTCTTTGAGGACATTCTGTTCTACCTGCCCACCCACTTCACCCCAAGGATTAGCTATCATCGGCATGTAAAAGCAAAAACAAAACAAAACAAGTGATCTGAAAAGACTGTGAAGTCATTCTGTACTTGAGGAAAGCTGGCTGTACTCTTTTTGAATCATAACCTCCAGAAAGGCTTTATTCCAGTAGTTTTCTATGATATTGCAGTGAGAATTAATGAGTCAGTAAAAGCTTAGCGCATTTCTCAGAAAGCTCATGTGTCTTGCAGTACAACCATCACTGCTTTTCAGCTCACAGCCATAGATGAATGTGAACAAAATCATAGCAATGCAGTACATGTTGGTACAGGTAGACATTTTAAAATTCATTGCTGCTTTTAAAGGTACAAATAGCCATCAACTTAAAAGGACAGAACAATTTTAAAAAGTCTAAATACAGAAATGCAATAGAATAGTTTATCTCATTTTTTTAAGAAGGTCTTTTTTAATTCCCCAAATCCCTTTTAAAATGGTTAATTAATCAGCTACAATCATCCAGCTTTCAGCTCAAAGAACTTCACAAACCTGCCTCTGTATCCCCTTCCATATCCTTTTCTTAGATTGGATTTCCTTTTCACGGGCATTGATAATGAGATGAAGAGACAGTATGTCAATGTTTATATCTTTTTACTGAATTGCATGCTATGTGTGGTTTGAAGAAAGGCATGATGCAAACAACATTGTCTGGAGAAAGGCATGTCTTTCTACATTTCATACTTTTGTGCTGCATTGCTTCCGGCTGCTCTCAATTTCAAAAGTGTTTTCTGTAGCTTGTAAGTTTCAAGGTCGTCTTCCACCTTGAAGAGAGAAACAAGAGAATATTACTCTGCATCCTTAAAAAGTCTTCCAGATTATGTCAAATGGATTATAGCTTTTGATTTAATATTTTTATAAGGCCACTTTTAAGGCAATTTTATGCAAAGCAGTATGTTCCTGGAGCAATACTGAGAGCAGTGAGAGAGTAAAGAAATCTAAAGTTTTTTGTTTGTTTGTTTGTTTTTGAAATTATGAAATCAAGAAAATCAGTGGCATTTCATGTTAATTGACTTGACTTGCTTATTTGGTACCTAAATAATTGAACTTTCATTGGGGCTTTCAATGACCTATTAGCACAATAAATTCATGTACAATTTTTTTTTTTGTGTGTGCTTGCTTATTTAATCTGACCCATCGCAGTTGCAATTTTATGGTGGGGACTGAACAGTAAACCAGCTGCTTCCCATCCTGAGAGATAGGATTTGCAATTCATGAGGTTGTGCTATTGGTCCTAGTCTCCCCAAGTGGGTCTGTCACTGCCAGCTGAGTCCAAAACCACTCTGTTATGTTGTTAAGTTAAATCATGCACAAAGAAAGGTTCCATCAGTTAAAAGGATTAAAAAATAAATAAAAATGGACATTGCAGTTTTGGTCATAAGTGACACTAGTGAGGTGGATGTGGAGTTTCAGCATTATCTTCTTCAGGACTGTTCATATTACTGGCTGCAGCATATATCACATTGTAGTATGTAGCCTCATTATACATACTTAAAGTCAATGTCAATTGATAGCTCTTTCAATGATATAGACATAAGTCCATGACAAAGACATGAAGCATGAAATTCACCCAAACTTGTCTGTATGGCCATGTGACCTAATTTCTCTCAGACAAAGATGATGCTGTACTGCTGCTGTGGTTTGAAATGCTCTGTCTGGAAGTCCTCTGTGAACTCATTTTTCCCAATATGTGTTAAGCTCTAGGAAAATACTTGCTTTTTAAAAGTACTGCACTGGCATTTTTACAGGGAAAGCTTCAAAAAAACCCAACAACTATTGTTCAAATTTAGTCATCTGTGAGATCACCTGTTGGTAGTATGGAAGGCAATGTCCAATTCTCTTCCTTGATCATACTGATAGAACTGTAGTTAGCCTTAGGAAATGCTCATTGGTGATGTACGAGCTGTTGCCTTGGTCAAGGACTGCCATGTTCCCTGCACAAACCCTACATTAATCTGGGTGTTAATATCCTAATCTATTCAAAACTATAAAAGTCAACAGTGATCCTTTGAAAGAACAGCTTTGAAAGCTCCTCTTATGAGGAGCAGCTGAGGGAACTGGGGTTGTTTAGTCTGGAGAAGAGGAGACTCAGGGGAGACCTTATTGCTCTCTACCACTACCTGAAAGGAATTTGTGGGGAGCTGGGGGTTGGCCTCTTCTCACGGTTAACTAGCGATAGGACTAGAGGGAATGGCCTCAAATTGCTCCAGGGGAGGTTTAGTTTGGAAATGAGGAGACATTTCTTCTCAGAAAGAGCAGTCAGGCATTGGAACGGGTTGTCCAGGGTAGCGGTGGAGTCACCGTCCCTGGGGGTGTTTAAGGAAAGGTTGGATGTGGTGCTTAGGGACATGGTTTAGTGGGTGATAGTGGTGGTAGGGGGACGGTTAGACCAGATGATCTTGGAGATCTTTTCCAACCTTAATGATTCTGTGATCATTTTCAGATTAGTCTGTGTAATTAGCTGGATGGAAGGGGAAGTACAGGGCCCCAGTCTGTCTTGCCTTTGGTAGATCCTGCCTTTCCCTTCTTCAGCAAATGCCACAGAGGTGCAAAAGGCAGCCACTCTGGCTGGGCGCTTTGCAACCCTTTTTCCAAAGGTGCACCATTACACTGTGCAGAGAGCAAGACTCGTACTGGGAAGGAAGAGTGGAAATTCTGTGAGTATATTAGATTAATATGGTCCATTGGGAATTTAGGCACAATGCCATTAAGTCTGTAGAGACTAGTAAGAGTGTTTTCTTAAGCTAGACATGGTCTAGGTGTGTATACAGCTAAGAACAAGAGGATTTCTTTCACTTCCATGAAATGTTTTTGGTTTTTTGTTTGTTTGTTTGTTTTTTAAACAACAACAACAAAAACCTTCTGTGTGGAACAGCCTATGAACTGTTATTGTGAAGCACAATTTTGGGCATGGATTTCTATCATGTTTTAAGCTCTATTTTAATCACTGAAAGTATTTGTTTGGATTTGGCCTTTGATCCTTGAAAAACTCAGGTTTTTAAAATATATTTTATTTTATTTATTTATTTATGTGTTTATTGTAAAGGGTGGTGGGGTTTCCCTACCTCAAAGCAATATGGTAGGGACACACACAACCATGATGAAATGATCAGCCATTGTAGTGATGTGGCAGTGGCTGTATCTAAATGGCTAGATTAATTTGTTTAAAAGATGTTTCCAATAGAACTATTAATGTTTGCAGCAAGGCTTATGACATATTAAGGTAGCATTGCTGCTAAAGGTAGCATCTCATTGCAGAAAGATTTTAATTGATATTCTGATCATCTGTATTCAAGACTCATGTTTATTGTACATTTATATATTGACTGAAACTCTTTATCACAAGAAAGGGACTGCTTTTAATGTAATACTACAAATAAGCTCTGGAAAAATATTCTGATCTGTATTCTGACCATTATGTTTAATATATTTCAATTATTCACTGAGAAGTCTGGTTCCTAATTGATTGTTTTGAAGACAAGAGACAGACAATGTTCTGATTAATGAGATTTTGAAAGCAGTCTCTTATATTTATTGTTCTGTATCCTCAAAACCAAATTATCTCAGTAGCATTCCCAAAACACAGGCGAAATGTGGACACTTATGAGTTTTTATATTCTGAGATTTTTAACGTTTTAAACGTTTTATAAACTAACTTTATTTCTAAATGAAGAACTTAAAAGCATAGCTCTTTTTAGCTTAGGAGTTCAAATGAATGTAAAGAAATGCAAAAACTACAGAAGAAACCCACAAACCTCAGGAATTTGATTCATTGGGACACTGTCCATTTTAATTGTCTCATGCTGCTCCCCCCCCCCAAAAAAAAAAAATCTGCTATTTATTTTTAACCCTAGCTTTTCATTTTTCTTGATGACTAGGATGCTGTAGATGAGTGACAAGATTAAGCATGAATCTTGATAGATAGCTATCAAGTAGTTGTACAAAAATAAAGCACAAAAGCACAGAGAAAAGATTAACTAGCTGTTGCTTGTGACCGAGCTAAAAATATGACAGTAAACTCCATCCTGCAGAAATACAAAGCAATATTCAACTGGTCTGTATCTCATAGAGATGTTTGTAGCTTTGGAGGGACATTAAAACAAATGATTACATGGGTAATATAGGAAACTATAATGAGTGAGCATTCAGTTAGATTTGAACTGTCTCTGTGCTGTTTATATGTATGTTGTCCACTTGCAGAATGAAGGAAATTGCCTGCTGTGGTTGATTTTACAACGTAGGCAACCAACATTTTTTGTCAAGAGAACACAGTAGGCAGTGTGTGATATATGATGTGTTGTCCTTTTCCATGGATTAAAATCATAATCCATTCCCTTATAAACCTGACTCTTGCATCTAAGGCTAGGCAACTGACTTCCATCTCTGCTAGGACTTCTCCAGTCCCTCTCACTGCATTGTTGACTACAGACACTTTAAAAAGGAAGACCAATACATACGAAGCCCCACTTTTGCTGGTCTTTAATCCCCTTGTCCTAATTATGCCCAGTGATCCCAACTTCTGCAGCTTTCCAGCATACCTCTGCCTCCTTTTCTCCTCCTCTTGACAATCAGTCAGGAATTCTCTGTTGTAATAATGTGATTACTTAATACTTGCAAATGGAAAAGTCTAATTTCAGTCCGATCCACTCTGTCATCCTTTATTGACCAGAGTATGTCTTTACATTCCTGAGATTGTTCCTCCTGCTTCTGCAATTTTTTCCTTTCTCCATGTTATTTTAATGTGTATGGCAGGGAGCTGAGTAGAAAGACACACACAGAAGGCAAATGAAAATAAGTTCTCACAAAAAAGAAACAGGAAAAGGTTTAAGAACAAATACCAATAGTCAGTGCCAATATAGGTCACTTGAGTTCATGCAATGTTTGGAGCAGGATGTTGATCTGAGCACATATATTCTTAGTTATTTTATCCAAGCTTTGGGGTATCAATGACATATATGCACTAGAGCACATTTCACTCTTGCTGCACTTAAAATTCCCCAACAAATTTTCTGTAGATAAAATGCAGTCCATGTAAAACTAGCCATTCTTGCAGAAGTTGTTCCAATGCCAAAAAAACAATCAAGCCCCATGGGGATTTACAAAAACAACATTTTCCTGGCATTCTTATTTTAAACCCTTTATGATCTCTGAAAACATACATTTTACAGGCATCAGTGATTTAGAAGGATCATAAAGGGGTTATATGTTTCTCTTTGATCACTTGCCAGTTACTTTGTCTTGAGAAGAGATTGCTAGACTCTTCTATGGGATAAATTAAATTGTGTGTTGTGAGCTTAGTTGTGATTTCTCCATTCATTAATGTTTCGTAATGTTATAAATGAAGTTTCAAAACTGTGTTAATATAAATTAAACACAACATATCTAGGCATTACAGCTTATTCATAGACATATAGAAGTCTAGTCTGAGCTTTATAGAGTGGACTCTGGTTAAAGCAAAAATTGTAAAACCTCTCTTTAAATCATGTGTTTTTGAATAGTGGTATTTTTACAATTGTATTAAGTTTTGTATTTAAAATCTGAGGTTTTGAACATGCTTCACACAAGAACATAATATTCCATGGATTTCTTTTTTGCAATATGCTACAATGTGAAAGCAATTCTAGAGTTCAGTGCAATTTTTCTCCACACAACTCGCAATATTGGCATGGAAGAACAACAGAGGTATTATAATTGCATTGTATTTCACTCCGCTGCATATAGATAGCTGTTAGTCACATGCTTCCGTGTAAAGGGAAAAGCCTAACTGTTGTCTTCTTATCTTCGTCAGTGGACTCCTCAATATCCCTCTAATGTACACACTTGTCATCCCTGCCAAAAATTTTTATTACGACTGCTGCGGCTTATCATCTTCAAAGTCTTTGCTGCACCTTGTCTGTCTTGCAGTCCAAGAAGCTGCACCCCTTTTCCTAAGGGTTTTGCATTGTAGCCTTCAGTCCTGCAAGAGTACTCTGCTTACCAAGGACTCTGCACAGAGCTGCTCCCCCTCAGGTGTCGAGGGGTCATTTATGTAGGATCTAAAATGAAAGGTATGCACAGAAATGTAAAAACAGCTATCAATGAAGGGGGAAAATACAAGATAAAATGGAATGAAACACTGGGGACCTCTGCCTTCTGCAGCTTTTTAAAATAAAGCATTTGCAGATATAAAGAGGAGGACACTTGACAGACAAGAAGACTTTTCTGGCTTTATGAAACTCTGTGGAAAAAATGTAATCCTGAACACTAGAAAATGAAGCCCTCTTCCAGTAAGAATGGAATCAATGATTTTGTGCCAAATTGTTTACCCAGTGAGTAATGTTTCATTAGTGATTAGAGACTCCAATCTCATGTCAGGTCTGTTGAGCTACATGACGTGGTCTTGCAGTAAGAAATCTTTCCTTTCCCTTCCCCCAGAGAACCTGAAAATTATCTAACAGCTGACCTGGCAGACAGCTGAGATGAGGAAAGGTAGTGTGGCAGAGCTGAGAGGAAGACAATATGATGCAAGCAGTAACAGTAGATAGCTTGGAAAATGTGATGATAAATACCAAAATGTTAAGCTTGCATCCACACCACTCATTTGCTTTAAAAATAAAAAAATAAAAAAATAGGCTTTTTGCAGTAGCCTTTAGTATTCAAAATGTGGTTGTCCTGGGTTTAGTTCTGAAGCGTTTCCCTACCTAGATTCCATTTATGCAATGATCATGTCCATTAGCATGCCTGTTCTTTCACATATGAATTTAGCTGTGTTGTATTCTTCAGAAATATGGACCTTTAGCAATATCAGTCTTGGCTCTTGTGGAGTCTACTCTGCTTTCAAAAGAAGTTCTTTTTATGTATGCAGGGTTTCCTTCTTATGAATAAAATTATATTCATATCATCACTGCTTAGTGTCTAACCAAAAAAAAAAAAAACCAAAACCAAAAAACAACAACAAAAAAACCTGATCATAGAATGGTTTGGGTGGGAAGCAACCTTAAAGATCACCTAGTTCCCAACCCCCTGCCATGGGCAGGGATGCCACCCATGAGATCAGGTTGCCTTAAGTCCCATCCAACCTGAGCATGAACACTCACACAGGGATGGGGCACACATAAAGAATTTCTTCCTTATATCTTAACTAAATCTACACTCTTTTGGTTTAAATCCCTTTATCCTCGTCCATTAGCATCTCCTCCAGGTACTAAACACCATCACGTGTTGTACAGAGATCATTCACCAGGAATCTAAACTTGGAATCACAGGGCTGCCCAGCCCTAGGTGAGCCTCGGCATCTCCCTTAGCATGCCTCAGACAACACACCTTCCATCCTCTTCTCTCCCAACAGGCAGAGAACTTTCTGATACTTACAATACATTGACCACCCTGTAACAATCCACTTGCACTTCTGGCTATCTATTCATCATTTTATTCTGCAGCTTCAGTCTTGAAGATACAGTTCAAAAGTCTCCAGATCAGGAAATTAACTTTCTTTACTACTGCAACAAAACAAGCTCAGATTAAACTCAGTATCAGGGCTTATCTAGCCCAAAGCCGCTGCTCTTATTGTTGAACAAGGAGAGGTCAACTAGTCTTTGGGCTGGTTTTCAGGTATGCGGATGGAGTTCATGGACTATGTGTTGAGTTCCCCAGTGCTCAGCTTCACTTATCACTGTGGTCCCCTCTGGCCCTGCAGCCTCTGAAGCACTTTCTACAGCTCTACCTGTTGCAGGAGTAACTGAAGCTTTTCCCTGCAAGGTCACTGCTTCTAAACTTGCTGAACAGCTGAGCAAGGTCAGCAAAATAACAGGCAATACTACTTGTCATCTGTATGAATCATTATGACAATATGTTTTGAGTGCGTGGTAAATAACATCTTCCATTGATGGGCTTTGTAGTCTAGGTTTCTTCATCTTTGCATCTGTATTGTCAGTATCTATATTCTTCTCACTTATCCACTTTGGTGAATTCACCCTTTTCCTGTCTTGGGACTGATCAAAAACAGGCTGATGCATCCAAAATGTTCTTTCCTGGGGCAACCTTTTCTAAGGTACAATGAATATTGTAGTGTTCTAAATATGTAATTGTTTCCAATATTTGAAAACTATCTCTAGTGCTTTTGAAATATGTGTCAATTATAGAATATTAAAAAGCATGTTTTAGGTAGTAAGCTTTTCACATGCTCAGCTATAGCTGAGTGAATCACTGTTCTGCAAGACAAAAATGATGAGATACAAGACAAAAATAAAGGTAGAGTGCAGCTTCCACTGAACTGAAGAGCCAGTATCAAGCAAGACTTGAACATGAGAAATTTTATTGCTCTGGGTGACTCTCTGAAGAAATGTCATGTATCCTGGAAAACAGGAATCTCAAAAAGATTTATTTTTTATTTGAATTATTACCCTAGTTGTAGTCATCTTTGCTGTACAGTTACTTGTACAACTATGCTGTTAAATTTAACTATGCTGTTAAATTTAATTTCTACAGTGCATATGCCTTTCAGAACAACAACAGAAAAGTATTTAGGCCTAGATTGTCCCTTTAGGTATAGCAATGCTATACAGTTAGATGCCAGCATATTTATATTGTACCTTTAATCCTGAGAAGTTCTGGTGGGAGTAATTTCTGCTCAAAATCATTCAAACCTAACCTGAATGACATCTAAATGGCCTACTCTTGTAACAGCTAAATTTCTAGAAAGCCACCAATGGCTGGAAGCTCTGGGACTGCTGCCAGCCTCTTCTTCCCTTTTCCCAACAGGGATGGGGCACTATTTGTTTTGTGCTGTAAAGGGGTGAACTGAAGTACAACAGAGGTGCACCTAAACAGCCGTTGTTAATAATTAGAAGGAAAGACAGCTGAGGATATTTAAACCTCATCTGAATTCCTAGCTTTTTATTTTCATTTTAACCAGCGTTAACTGTTACTTTTTCAATGAATACATGTTAGTGAAGTTTATCTACATATGTATATGTCAAACTTCATCCTGAACCTGTTGCTTGAGCCACAACCAGACTGAGCCTACACATAGTAGTTCATGGGAGATCACCTCCAATCTGAGCAGGTGGTGATGCTTAGGATGATGATAGGTGATGACGATAGGTGGTGATAATAGGAGAGGAGTTGTAAGGTAATTTTAGAAAACACAAAACAAGTAATTGCTACAAGCAGCTGAAACCCTGGAAAAAAAAAAGTCTCTTGACATAGCTGTCAGACTGCAGAAAAGAGGAAATTGAATATAAGGTGGGATAACCCAATTCAGGACTAAACGTAGAGTGACAAGGTTGCTTTTGCAATAATATAGGGGCAAAAAAAAATAAAATAAAAATTCAGCTAATATATTAGAATTCATGAAACGATTTATGAAGACAGCAAAACAAGTAACATTTAGATAAATGGAGGAAAATCTACTATAGAAAGTGACTTTGTTGTTCATACCACAGATCTGAAGCACTAAAGGTTACAGAGACATTGTGATGAGAATCGTAATAAGGTGTTAGTCCGAAGAGAGTGCTGAGCAGAAGGAAAAGATCATTGCATGGCTGCCAATGCAGCCCTGGATGCTGTTGGCTGTCCCTGCTTTCATGGTTCACTGCTAGCTCAGGCTCTTCATGTTGCCTACTGAGACCCCCAGTCCTTCCCCATAGAGCTGCTTCCCAGCCTGTTGTGGTGTGGTGAGTTGTTCTTCTCCACCTGTAGGACTTGTCATTAGTCCTTGTTGACCTTCATGAGGTTCCTGTTGGACCATTTCTTCAGTCTGCCCAGGTCCCAAGGGCTGCCCAGGAGCAGCTTGGCCCTCCCACATATCAACTGCTTCCTCCAGCTGGGGGTTGTCCACAAGCTTGCCACGAGTACAACCCTTACATTCATCTAGGCTATTAATGAAAATATTGAACAAGTATTGGTCCCAGTATTGAGTTTATTCCTGAACTTGGATAAACCACCTTATCCACAATTTCCATTCCTCTGCAATCTGACAGTTATGTCTACAGCATTTTTCCAGTGTTTTGGATGCTTGTAGCAATTATTTGCTTTGTGAGATGAATGCTGTGAATTGACTTCACACCTCTCCTACAAAACACCGCTACTTGCTCAAATTGGGATTGAGAAATACTATTGATAGCCTGACTTTAGCCATCACTTTTGCTGTTCAGGAAAGGTACAAGTATGATTTAAAATGTATATTAACCACCAATCATTGCAGAAAATGATCATTAAAGATTATTGCATCCTTAATATGACACTAGATATGCAAGAAAATATTAGTGAGTATGACTCCTGAGAAACATTTATGACAATGGATTTTCCAGTTTACCCTTAGATGCACGCAAAACTTACCTGGGGATCACATTCAGGATTATAAAGGATTACAAAAAGCAGTTTTACAAGTGGACAACCCATTAACACACAAGGCCAAGTTCAACCTGTGAGGCTATGATGGCAGGAAACAGCTGGAAACATCTAAGATCCTGCTAGTTATTGGCCAACACTGCTTTCTTGAACAATAACAGCCATTTAATCTAATAATACCCTAATGTTAGGTTTCTATTTTTCAAACATGTTGAAAAGAAATACCTGCAATACCCTTTTATATTACACGTTACAAAGCATGGATTTGAGATGCTTGACAAGCAATGATTTTCTTTTTCCCTAAATTATGAGTCAATAAAGATCAGCCTTGTGGTATAAAGAACAGTATGTAGCAAAGGTAATAGACTAACTTTGATTATGCAGAAAATGAAAAGAGCACACCTGCTGAGCCACTGATAGCTATGCCAAAAAAAAATGGAAAGGTTTTATTATTTCCTGACAAAACAACAGACTACTGTCAAAAAGTCTCCAAAGCTTGTGCCACATTAGGAACAAACAAACAAACAAAGAAAAAGGTTCCGTGTCTTTTATGAAATGCTCTATGTTTTCACATAAGCTGCCATGATGTCAGGCACATGTACTGAGTAACAGCTAACAGAGAAACGTCCTGCATCCAGGCAGAAATGAAAATGCAGTGTAAAGATTACATTTATGGTACCAAAGCATAATAAGTCAAGGTGTGAGATGGCTTGACATCATCTCTCCAGCTCCTCACACCAACACTTGTGTTGGCATATCTAATCAGGAGCCTAAAACAAGATATGGAATAGCAGAACCACCCATTCACAGGTATTAAATATATATATATATATATGTATTGAACCAGATACATCAGATACTATTTCTGCTCTTAAAAAAAATGTGTAGCCTTTGCCTGGTAAAGCATCATTAACTATTGACTATGTGTAGCAATGCATCTGAAAGTTTATCATGCCTGTAAAGCATCAAAAGCCATAAAACAGTTTATAAATCAGACATTTGTGGTGCTAATAGGATTTTAAATAGCTGCACCAGTTTTTTTGAATGGGGAGCATCTATTTTCTGACTGGCAGTACCAGAGGTTTTATTGTGTTTTAAACAACAAAATGAATCTACTGCAGGACTTCCCTGCACTGTCTTTAGATTTTTTTTTTTTTTCCTAGCGCCTCTCAGATGTTATGGAAAAGAATACTTCAGTCTTTGTTGTGCTAGGGCTACCTGTGGTTGACATGACTTAACATCATGGCCTTCTTATCTTTGCTATATATTGTTACTGCACCGTTATGGCCTCATCTCAAGTACTGTGTGCAGGTTTGGGCACCACAGTATAAGAAGGACATAAAATTATTAAAGAGAGTGTCCAATGGAGGGCAACAAAGATGGTGAAGTGTCTAGAGGGCAAGATGTATGAGGAGCAGCTGAGGTCCCTTGGTTTGTTCAGCCCAGAGCAGAGCAGGCTGAGGGGAGGCCTCACGGCGGCCTGCAGCTCCCTCACGAGGGGAGCGGAGGGGCAGGCGCTGAGCTCTGCTCTCTAGGGACAGCGACAGGACCCGAGGGAACGGCATGGAGCTGGGACAGGGGAGGGTCAGGCTGGGGGTTAGGGAAAGGTTCTGCACCCAGAGGGGGGTCGGGCACTGGGACAGGCTCCCCAGGGCAGTGATCACAGCACTGAGCCTGCCAGAGTTCAAGAAGCATTTGGACAACGCTCTCAGAAATATGGTCTGATTTTTTGGGTGGTTTTTTTGTGGAGCCAGGAGTTGGACTCAATGATCCTTGAGGGTCCTTTCCAACTCAGGATATTCTGTGATATAAAAACTTCTGAAATCCTGCTATTTTTTTTCACTTTTCTGACACTATTAACCACGCAAAATCTGGTTTTATTCCTATAAAATTGTATCTGGTGCAGGTGTCTGGGTGCTGGCAGCAGGTGGCTGTGGGATGGCCTCTGTGAGGAAAGGCTGGGGCTGCCCCATGCTGGAGACGACTGGTTCCAAATGGCTCCAATGGCCCCACTGCAGGGCATGGCTGGGCCCGGCTGCCAAGATGGCGGCAACTCTGGGGAATGTATTAAAGAAAGGGTAGAACACTGCACAGAATGAGTGAGGAAAGAAAGTGTGAGAAACAGCCCTGTGAGCAACAAGGTGAGAGAAGGGGAGGAGGTGTTCCAGGAGCAGGTACCTGTGAAGGAGCCCACGCTGGAGCAGGTTTATCCTGAAGGACTTCAGCCTATGTGAAGAACCCCAGATGGAGTAGGGAAAAAGAGTGAAGAGGAAGGAGTGGCGGTGATGAAACGACAAACTGATCACAACCCCAATTCGCCATCTTCCTGTGCGGCTTGGGGAGAGGGGAGGTAGAGGAGTCAAGTGTGAAGGATGGAAGTTGAGACTGGGAAAGGATGGGGGAAAGGCATTTTAATGTTTGGTTTCTCATTTCTTAGTACTCTAATTCATTTTAATTGGCAGTAAGTTAAATTATTTTTCCCCAAGTTGATTCTGTTTTGCTCGTGACAGTAACTGGTGAGCAATCTCCTTGTCTTTATCTCAACCCACAAGATTTCTCACCCCATTTTCTCCCCCTGTCCCATTGAGGAAGGGGATTGAGAGAGCAGCTGGGTGGGCAGCTGGCTAGCCCACAACAAAAAAGCTTTTCACAAAGAGTTTCTGAAGATATTTCATTTCAGGGGAAAAGAGAAATTCAACATCACAAGAGTATAGAATCCTTGAAAAGTATTTATGGTCTATTAATTACTATTGCAATGTTTTATTGCATATAAACATTGCTGCTGTACGAGACATCTACTACCGCATGAAATTTCATCAAATAGTGACACGTTGTACCAGCAGCAATCTAACTCAATACATCATTCTATATCCTAGACTATACTATGGCATAATATAATTATACATAACTTTATTTCTAATTTTCTTGATGATTTTGGGTAAATACTGGATGAAGATAGGAAGCATTTGCAGTGCCTACATTAAGCACTTCAGTTTAGATCCCTAAACTGACAGCCTGATTATCCATCACTTTTCAGTGAATAGCAGAGTAGGAGCATTTTAGAGAATATAAAACTTCTGCTCTTACTCAATAACTGATTTTATTTTTTTTTTTACATAAACTGTATTGACAGAACGAGAGACCAGACTGATAAAACAGGTATTTAGTGCTACACAGCATGAGTACTCCATTTATGCTGAAGGAGGTAAGATAGATGCTGAATTGTTTTCACTATTAAAAAAAAAAAAAAAGGTACCTAAACTTATTGTTCTTATAATCAGTATATTTTGAGCTCATGTTCTTTTGTTTGAAGAGCCATAGTGTTTTGTTAAAGTAAATAAAGTAGACATTCAGTTCTAGAAAATAAGCGTTTTCAATCAGTAGTAACATCTTCCCTTTTAAGTTTAAAATAAAATCTATCAAGATTTTGATATTATTGTGAATTACTGCTTATTGATGTACCATTTATTAGCGCCATGAGAAAACAGACAAATAAAATAACATAGCATTAAAAGTGTGGTTTTGAAAGGATAATTCCACTTCAAATAGGCATTCTTAAAAATGAAATAATAAGTACAATTTCATTTAAAAAAAAAAAAAAGAAAGAAAAAGAAAGAAAAATGAAATCCATATAACTTTCTGAAGTATGATTGAATTGATGATAAAAGGTTTAATGAAAATGTCACCATGAGGTTTTGTACGGATCATCAGTCAGGTTGATACCTCAGAGAAATAATTCAGTTATATTTAGAAATACAATATTTTTTTCCTGGATACTAATATTTGGAATGACCAATATTTTATTTTATTTTATTTTATTTTATTTTATTTTATTTTATTTTATTTTATTTTATTTTATTTTATTTTATTTTATTTTATTTTATTTTATTTTATTTTATTTTATTTTCCTTAGTATCCTGATGTTAAAAGAACATCAAGCTTTTTATGCTTGCTCTCAATTTATTTTTCTTTTCATTTGTTGATTGTCAGAATGTTAATTCTGTACAAATTTGTTTTTGCATATCCTTTCACCCTCTAAAAAAATGCTGTTTATCTTTCCATGCTTGTCAGGTTTGATAATAAACTAACTGGGAAAAAAACCAACCTACACGCCTGCCTTTGTTTTACATATGTCTTTCTGTAAAACAACCAGATGCACTTAAGGATCTAAAATGCAGTGGCTTCTTGGAGATGCAAGAGCACAAATCAGAGCAACATACAGAAGTTGCACACAAAACAAATTTCTGTTTTTCAGTACAGCGTGACTGAAGCAATGCAGCTGTTATTGATGTAGGCCACCAGGCCACCAAACATGAAAGAATATTCATTAGGTCCTGGGCTATTTATGAATCTCAAAAACTGTTTTTTCTGCTTGTAATCTCACTCATTTATTATTGTCATCTATCTGCAACAGAAAGTGCTTAATGTGTAAGAAACCATTCTGTAAACCTTCTGTTGTTTGTATTTTGTTGTTGTGGTGGTGGTTTTTTTGTTGTTTATTTTTTTTCCCCAAATCTTCAACTCATCTTTTTTTTTTTCTTTTTTTTTTTTCTTCTTCTTCCAGATTGTTCCTTAATTTTTAGAAAATATGGTGTGTGGAACAGGTCATAAAAATAATGATATTCTCACTTTCCTTATAACAATGAACTCTTAAGTTGCTCTGTTTCTCTGGACATTATAGCATCTTCTTTCTGTATTGATTTTTCTCTTCTTCTCTTTGTCTACTTTTGTCCTCTTCCATTCTTGTCTTTTGCTGATATATAAAGGAAAATAGATATATAAAGGCAAATATAAGTCCCAAGAATGTGCACCCAAATGATTAGTAAAACATAACGCATTTAGATTCTGAATCATGTTCTTCATTGATCCTGCTCAAGTACTTACCAAGAACATCTTAGAAAGTCACAAATTATTATTACTCTTTTGAAGAAAAACGTTCTTCAAGAATTCTGAAGAAAAGCATTCAAAGTTTGGAAACTTAGAAAATGGCATCAGTCTCCTTGAAAGATAGAAATATCTTCATCTCTCATATATTCATTATTAGTTTACTTTTTTGAGACAGACCTCTTCACTTCTCCAGGGTTACTCAAAGAAAGTACACAGCTTTTGGTTCCAATATCAAGACACTTGATGGCAGAAACGTTTGGAGGAAATCAGGTAGACTAGAAGTTCATCAATGCAATGCCTGAAATGTGTCTACAGACATAGAGTACAAAAATGTAGACTAATCAGTTTTAACTTTAATCTGTTTAATCCATTTAATCAAAAAATAAAATTTTTTTTTAAAAAAAAAAGGTTGGATTAGGAAAAAATACCTTACGTAAAAATATAGAAGGGATACTATTGAGAACAGTATTGAGAACAGAATTAAGAAAAGTTGTCATTGCACCCTCAGTTGCACATTAACTAAAATGTTAAAATCTTAACAGTTAATGAGACACGACACTTAGCTAAGCAGCAAAGCACATGTAAGAATGACTTTCAGTACATGGTCGCTGCTTTACTTTGCCTAGAAATTAAGAAAGGCTCTTAAAAATGAGTGAGTTATTTAAGTGAAAACCACACAAATTTCTCAATTATATTGTTTTGATAGCCCTTGGTGTTATACATAGGAACACAAAGACATTTCAATCCTTAAAACTCTCTGAGTTGAAAATGCATCTTATTTGCAAAGAATGGGTATTGGTCTCCTGAGTGTGGATAGGCAATACAGGCTGCAAACACTGCTCATTCAGTAGCATTTTCATGCTGTCACATACATCCTCCTATCTCCACTTCGTGTGCTGTGCACACCTATTGGATGGGTCTGGAAGGTGTGAATAATCCCTGTCAGCTCCCCAGCTGTGCTTAGCTTTGTTCCAAATGGAAAGCTGGCACTCACAGCCTTTTTTTCTGCTCAATCCCTTGTTCAGTGTTTTGATTTTTCATTATGCTTTGCCGTCTGCCACGGGAATTTCAGGTAATATCTCATCTTGCAGCCTGCACAGCACTGAACATAAACAAAAGTTAAAAATGTAGATTACTTTGACATCCCCTCTGCTTCTGCAGGTGGAATGGTAGATTTTTATGCTGTGGTATAATCTTCTTTCAGGATAGGTCACCTGTGCTTCATGGGGTCCTGCTGTCTGTAGCAAAGACATGGTGTCAATCAACAGTCAGCACTGCTGCCTTTCAGCTAAATGCTCCCTGTGAGTGAGCTAAATACCAGTGGCAAATTGTCTGCACTTTGTAATGATTTTTTTTATTTTTTTTTTAATGCAGGATTTTCCTTAAATTAGTTACTGTTTTTGCCGTCATTCTCTTGTGCGTCGGGCAAGCAGTTGTAAATGTGTCAGAGTATATGATCTCACTGCCCAGGGTTGTACAAACTGTTGTGTCAAGGCACAGTTTGGCCTTTAAATGTATAAACACCTGAAATGCAATGTACATGAGAAAAAGGGCAACTGTAAGGGAAAGAGAGAGCAGATTCACTTTAAGGCAGTAATGACTGGCAGATCCTTAGAAACAAGTAATTCACCTATGCTCACTGCATTGTATAAATTGCTACCAGAAAATACTTGAATGAACTGACTAAGAAGGATGTGGAGCCTGGGAAGTCCAGGTAAGAAAGAGATTTTTGTAAGACTGATCTTTCTTTCCACATATAATTAAACAGAAGAGCCACAATAAGGAAGAGTCTTGAAAAAAGGGCACATAAAAAAGAAAACAGGGAGGTAGAATTAGTAGTAGCCCACCGCAAAAATTCAGATATCAGATGAAGTAAATATTTAGAGTTTGGATACTTATACAGACCTAGAACACTTTGTGTGAGCCTGTGAAGTCTGCAGAACATCATGCTCAGATTTCACATGCGATATACTTCACAAATATCTGATGTAGATTATACAGAGAGCTAGCTTCAACTCTTGCATGAACTCGCTCCAAAAGGTTGAACGATTAAATCCCTAAGAGGCTCTAGATTCTAACAGGTAGAAAGATACAGGAGAATATGAGTCTGAAAATGAAGCTTCCAGCTATTTCCATAGCCTGAAACAATTCTTGATTCAGTTCTGCTCTTCAACATGGATACAAGTTGAAGATAGTATTTATAATTTCAGACACATCCAGACAGCTTACAAAGGTTTTGATATTAATAACTTTTCACCTCAAACGTAAAAAGTGACTTACATGAAAATAGTCATCTAATGGTTATATCAAAGAAAAAAAAATGAAGCTCTTTTATCATGACATCAGTTACAGTAGAAGTAAAAAAAAAAAAAAAGGAAAGAAAAAGTAACAAGTTCTCTGTCCATGCTTCAGGGATAATTGTGCCCTCTCAGTGAGTTGTCTCCACATTTTTTTTTGTGGAGAAAACTACAAAAAAGCAACTAACTCCCTTGTATTTGCCCAAATTCACCTTTTTTTCCTGTGAAAATGGCTAAAGAAATAAACAAATCAACCAAACAATCAAACAAAAAGCAAAAACAGAACAACGTGGAAAAGGTTTTGTGTCAGATCAGCGGAGACAGCAACTCAGAGAATAAAGTTCCACTCTTTGCAGAAGAGAATAGAAAAATAGTCATTTAAAAGGAAAAAAAAAAAGTAAGGATTAAGTGTTTAGATTAAATTAAGATTAATGGTTTGTTTCATTGAGACCCATGAAATCTACACAGGTTTCCATTCATTTTAAGCCCCGTGATGATGCAATCTCATCTGAAACAAATTTTAGCTTTATACTTCATTATATAATTAATAACTTCATAGATATGTTTCAAAACATATTGAATGAATGCAGTTATTATTAATATCAGAAAACTGTTAAATAGCTGTGCTTTTATTATGTAGTTTAGAAGACGGTATCTCACATCATATAGTGTGGCAAAATTAAAAGGAAATGAAGAGCTATAAAAATCATCAAAGCAGGACAGAATTGGTCAGGTTTCAGTGGAACTAATACACAGAAAAAGGATTAAAAGCAAAAAATTATAATTATAAACAAGAAAGCAGAGAATATTAACTTTGAGAGGAACACAGAAGACCTGACTCTTAAGAAGTGATGCAATAATCATTATCAAAAGCTTGAAAACATCAATAGAGAAAGACAATTAAAAAATATCTGTATGTAAGTAAAATCCTATAATTTTGGCATATATAACTGAAAATTCATTAAACTTCAAAAAGTGTATACTGAGTAAAACAGAGTACATCCACCACCACCATTTAGAATCATACTTACTGCTTTATCAGGGAGTCTTCAGGTAACCATTAGAAAGCATGGGTGGAGAAAAGGTGGTTACGATATAAGGAAGAAAAGGCAAAACGAACACTGACTGAAAGATGTGAGTCTGTTTTCTAATTTTATATCGTTTATTTTATTATTTGTTATTTATTATTTATTTTATTTTATTATTTTTTTTATTTTTTATTTTAATAGTCTAATTTTCTATGTTTTATATTTCATATCATATGTAACAAAGCATTTAAACTGAGAGAAATTAGCAGGTCTTCATATATACTTAGCTTCTTTCACTGTCAACTTCAGGCAACACAGGAACAAGCACTGAGCATGAGACTTGGAGCAAGGAGGGGGCCACACTGGCTCCCTACAGAATTGCTGTACAATTTGGAACAGACCAGCTTCTCACTGTCGCAAAACCCACTGCTGCATGAATGTCAAAGACATTTTAATATCTCCTTTAAAAACTGCTGTCTTCTTGATAATAATATGAATATCTTCAGATAATAATGATAAATTATCTAGAAGACACTCAATTGAGAAAAAAATTACAAGGTGTCTTTTCTCTCTCCAAAGAAACATGCCTTATGTACCTTAAACTGAAATGGAAGAGGCTGTGCCATTAGAATGCATATATATAACTTGTGAATGCAAAAGACATTCTGCATGGGAAGCTAGATAAAGGCCTCGTGCAAATGGTGAAGAGAAAGTTTAGTTTTGTTCTATTTGTCTTAACAGTTTTCTCACTTCAGCGAAGTTACAGTTTTGATATCTCCATTAAAATAGTTTCAAAAAGAACTCTTATACGGGACTTCAATCTGCAATTGATATTGAGTTTCTGGAAAGCTACTGTTGTGTGCGTGTCACATATGTCATGGGTAGAGACACTGCCTAATGAACTGAGGCAGTTACCAGCAGCCATACAAGAGTCCTAAAAAGAGGACTTCCTCTCCTATGAAGAGAGGCTGAGGGAGTTGGGATCATTCAGCATGGAGAAGAGAAGGGTCCAGGGAGACCTTATAGTAGCCTTCCCATACTTAATGAGTGCCTACAGTAAAGCTGGGGAGGGACTCTTTGTCAGGGGGTGTAGTGATAGGAAAACGGGTAATGGTTTTAAGCTAAAAGAGGGGAGATTTAGATTAGATATTAGGAAGAAATTCTTAACTATGAGGGCGGTGAGGCAGTGGCACAGGTTGCCCAGAGAAGCTGTGGATGCCCCATCCCTGGAAGTGTTTAAGGCCAGGCTGGATGGGGCTTTGGGCAACCTGGTCTGGTGGGAGGTGTCCCTGCCCATGGCAGAGGGGATGAAATTAGATGACCTGTAAGGCCCCTTCCAACCCAAATCATTCTATGATTCTATTGCTGTTTGTACCCGTGATGCTAAACATTCTGGGAGATAATACTTGGTACTTATATTAATGGGATTTGATTTATTTATGTTATGAAATGACATGGGACAAGTATTTTGTCTACCTTTTGATTTATCTTACTCAAAATTAAGGTCTCAAAAGAGTTAACATTCTTGGCCATAAATACTCCCAAATATATTTATAAAGACACAGAAAGTAGCTTTTGTAGTTACTGTTTTGCCTTAATCTTTCTCTACTGTTTTACATCATTCTATATTTACAAAAAGATGTTTGTCAGCAATGGTTATTCAAAAGCATGGCTTGCACAAAAGAATTTTATTTTTTGTCACTACACATTATAATGCATTGCAAATGGTTACTCTAAGAATTAGCAATATTTTGTCAGCTGTCAACCAACCAGCAATGACATCTCCTAAGCCACCAGGGTAATGCCAAACTGACTGAAACAGGACCTACATCAGATATCTATTTCAGGCAAAGGGGATAAGATAAAGTTTTGAATCTCTGACAAGATATGAAACTTACTTTTTTTCTTATAGAGATGTTAATGACTTATTCAATTTTAATTAAATTAATTTATTTATTGTGAGAGTATTAAAAGACAAAACGATACATTTGGGTCATGACTTAAGTCATACAAAGTTAGATTTATAAAAAAAAAATATGTGTCCGTCTCATCTGACTTTATTGTACAGCTCCAGAATATTCTGGACTAAAAATAGCCTTATCTGTTATGGTTTAAGGTACTAAATTTTTTTTTTTTTCTACTACTTGTTTTAGGAAGGGGTGCATGAACTGATTCATGCTACTCTTAAAGAGAGGAATTTCATCCAGATTTTAATTTCTTTATGTAAATGGTTAGCCTATCTTTAACAATCTCAATTATGGAGTTTTTGTAAGCTTTTTCATACTTATATCAATTTCATAAATTCAGATAAGATCAGTACACTTATCCACTTTACAAATTCACTCAAGTCTTCCATTAATATTCTAAGCAGATATTTCCAACCCTTAAATAAAATTATATGGCCCAAATTTTACTATCTGTAATACAGTAAGATAACACTCACCATTAATTTATTAAATAAGTAATTTAATCCTATTTCAGGAGGGAACCATCCTGAAGGAATATTCCCCATCAAAGCACTTAAAGCAGAAGTACCCAAATGAGACTGTAGCCAAATAAGCCACTTTTATCATCTACTCTTGATTTGGGTCTTCATTAGCATTTTCTTTCTTTAAACAGCAAAGTGACCATGGTTGGAAACTTTGATTACTGAATTTCTCTTCAGTGTTCTCTGTAATTTGATAAGGCGATTCTCAGATTAAAAATAGTGGCTCCATAGACCTGAATTGTCAGATATACACCTATTAAGATTTGACCAGCCTTTTCTTACTTGCCCAAGCTATTTTTTCTCATAGAATTACTCACTGCTCATCGATTTGATTTTTCTTTATGTCACTGACAAAAAAAACCCGTGCAGTTTCAAGGAGCTTGATTTTCTGGTGTGATAAAAAGGACTTTAGAATCTGCCGGCGCAAGAGTAACTTCTCTTCCTAGGATCAATTTTATTCAAAATGCAAAAAGAATAATATTTAGATTTTAATTCTTAGTTTCACTAAGGAAAGTAATTCAATTCAGTTATTTTTCATAGATTTTGTTAAAATAAGCATCAGACATTTTATGAAAAGCTAACAAGTAGTTCTGTAGATGTGATGCAAGATGTTGAAGGGAGGTATAGAAAGAGATGCAAAATCAATTACGGCACAAATATAGCTCAGGTGCTACTCTTTTTCCTTTAGCCAGTAGATTAAATCAATTCATGTTTGCAAGGTTAATTTTGTGTAGGAAAGATCCCCAAATGACTCTCTAACAAAGTCCCTAGGTGAATCACAGTGATTCTTTTCCCTCATCTCCCGCCTTATAGATTTCTGTGCAATTAAAAGCTAAACATTCTGAACTTAAATCAAAGCTGAATCAGTTACATAATAAACCTACTATTACAGACTCAGTGGGCTCCAGGATCTGGTCCATTGTCTTTAAATAAACTCGTATCTTGTTTGCAGAATGACATATAGCAGGAAAAAAACATTAGAGTACTCAATTTGGACAAATATCTCAGTTGCTAAATCCAAGTGAAACAAAGGTAAAGTCATCACCTTTTTTATTCTTCTGACTGAATGAAATAAATCCAGCAAGAATGGAAAGAGAAAATTGTGTGTGAGTTGTTATTCAGTAGTGGTGATCACTGATTAGGGTGACTGACACATTACTATGTGTCCTCAGTCTTTTCTGCACTAGAATGCTTGAAAAATGATGCTATTTTCAAGCTGTTAGTAAAACAATGTGGAAATTTTCATGAAAAAGTTCTGATTTTTTTTTTCTAATCATTTTTTCCCAGACTGCTCTGGCTTTTAATATCGTGAATTTATTAACATACTACTGATCTGGAGACCAATAACATATTGTGACAGGATGCCCTTTAAAAGGGAAGATATGAATTCATATGCCATTAATGGTCTCTGTAAAAACTGGCAGACAGCTGTGAAGAAAAAAACATACCTTAGCAATACGTAATTAGCAAAATATTGGAAATCTGGGTTTGTAACTCAGTTGATTTACTAGGCATAGATGTGTAGAGAAATCAGCATTAGGAAGAGGAGAATCTTACTGATTTTCAGATAAAATCAAGAGTGATACATTAAAATTTTCACAGGTGTCAGATATCTAAGCCAAGGCAAAAGTACAGATAACCCCTAGTTAGCAGATTAATAAGGACATTCTGGAGATATTCAATAAGGAGCAGTACTATTGAGCTTGCCCCTTGAAGCCAGGAAAGTGATCAGAGAAATCCCATACTACAATGAGAACAGGAGGCTGAGATCTGATGCTTTTCTGAGCTTTTATCCTCTTGTGTTTTCATAGGATCATCCCTTCATGTTGGAAGGGACATCTACTCCAGCCCCCATTCCCTCACTCCTATCCTGTTCTAAGTTTTTAATTAAGGACTTAACTTTTTGCTTGCCTCAAATTTTGTGGGGGTTTTGTTTGTTCATTTGTTTGTTTTGGTTTGTTTTTCTTTAAGCTGCTGTACTGTACAAGGGATCTCAGCTATTTCCAGAAAGTAGAAGGCTCACCGGTTCTTCAAATAAGACTTCTGGCAAAGGTGTCTGCAATCCACAGCTCAATCCAGCCTTGAGTAAATCCAAGACTTCAGGAAAAGGCTCCTGGAATCCACAGCTTAATGCAGCCTTGAGTAAATCCAAATAAGACTTCAGGCAAAGGCTTTGGAATCCACAACTCAACCCAGCCTTGAGAAAACACATTAGTTATGGTTTAGTTATGTTTAGGGCACAGAGTGCAGTTTCTGCCCATGTTGGGAAACACCAGCTTACCCAATGTTATATACCCTTTTATCTACTGCTGGTGCAGACAATATGCACCCTATATTCACAGTATCATCTCTTTGTTAATATTTATTTTCAACAAAAACTATGGAATCTCTTCTGTATAGTGCAACTCTGTTCCTTGAGGCAAGATGGCAACCAAGAGTGGTTTATGAGAATATGTTACGATTACTCTCACTTCCCTGGATTTCAGAAATGTATGATTACATCAAAGCATTTTTCCAAAGCTCATCTATTTTTGTTTTTCATCTTTTTTTTATTGATGATGGATATTTGTAATGATTATTCCCTGTTGTTTCCTATTTGTGGACTGTTCCCTATCTGTGGAGGATTATACCTTCATGTTCTCATTTTGTAATTCAAGCCTGATTTTATGCAACCGCTAATGCTGACTCTCAGCCCTTCATTCAGAGATGTGAAGATTGTGACGCATTGTTCCTGAAGTGACTATGCACAGGATAAAAACACTCCCCTTTCATCAGCTTTAGATTTGCAACTCTCAGTATCTCAGACCCTATTTCTTGTGTTATAAAAGCCCAGCTCACACAGTGCATAGTTCACCTTCTGTGATTTGATCACTTTATATATCCATATGCCCCATTCTTTTATTATTCAATTTTATAAAACCAGACAGTGAAATCCTGACCTGATTGAACTTGGTGGGATGTTTGACATTGCCTTCAACAGAAATATAATTTCACCTAAAATCTTTGCAGCCTTTGAATAAATTGAATTTTTGTTGTTGTTGTTGCTGTTTTTTGTTTTGTTTGTTTGTTTTGTTTCATTTTGTTTTGTTTGGGTGGTGGGGTGGAAAATACAGAGACATGGGGTGATGATGTTTACATTTTCTTTGGATGTATCTCTTCCATTTGTAAGATGTATCAGTCAATAGGGTCAGAGTGGATATCCAGATGAAGTAATCAGAATTTGACAGTGTGGGAACATGTAGGATGAAATCTGCATAAGCATTTATTTTATCAGTGCATGTAAAGACCTGGACTTAAGAGACCATATCAAATCATTTGCCTTGCCAGTGATAAGCATAAATTAGTTACAAAGCCAATGTTATTCTGGTCTCTATTAAACAAAAGCCAGGCCTGGTTAATCAAAGTTTTAAATGAAACAGAGATGAAACAAAATGATCCAAAAATTCAATTTATCTTGAAATGAATGACATTTCCACTCCCTATCCATTCTTTTTTGTCCCATTACTAATGGCTCACTTTCTTCCCTTCCAGTGAGTGTGGACACAAAGAATGGGAGCCTCTTTGATGCTGGATTGCTGTTAGAGATCATTCTAATATCCTTTTCAGTATCCTTTGCGCAAGTCTAATGGGAGTCAGCAGTGCCAGCTGCATGCTCAGCATCTGAGCCTTTGCCGGTGCAACCATGTTCTGGTGCCATATTCTAAAGAGTCTTGCTGAACCATGCTAACAGGAGGACCATTACTGCATTGCCCTTTTGCTGATGAAGAGTTGCTGCTTGGCCAGTCCTATGACTGATCACCTTTTTCCACTCTCTTTTGCAATTTCCACCTTCACTTTGTAAGCCTGCCCTGGAACACCTGAAATGTTCCTGAGCTTGGATAACAGTGCTCTGTTGTTGATTTGACAAACAGAAGATGCATATGGTGGTAGGAAAAAAGGCATCAGAACTGACACTCAGAATGAGTACAGAGAAATTTCTAAAAGCATTTCTTCCCTCAATTCCCCAAACACAGTCTGGGGTGTTACATCTTGACTGAACTAGATTAAGCCATGAGAAGCATTCAGCATGAGGTAAGCAAGATGCCCACATCTCCCTGAGCTGAGCAGGTCAGACAATATTCCTTCATCTATTGTATTAAATAACATTTCTCTGTAGCTCTGCCATTCTTTCTACACTCTCACCCTGCTCTGCTCCATTCCACTCATGTTACTTTTGACAGTTATAATCAAATTTTAAACCACAGACATATGTATATAAAAGCACCTCACCAGCATTATTAAACTTGTCTTCGTACAATCCCTATGAAATATGAAGTTTCCCCTATGTTATATAAAGCAATGGAAGTTCACAGATTTAAAAAAAAAAAAAAAAAAAGACGAGGTTAAAAAATATCTTCACAAAGCATCACAAAAAATTCTTCCCAAAAAATTTCTTCACAAATCATCCTCCCATTGTGCCTTGGAAAGTCCAGGAAGCCTTAAAGAGTCAACAGGGTCTCTCCTCCTTGCTCAGACCTGGTACCAGCAAGACTTTCTGCTCTGCCTTCAAGAAGTGACAACAAGGAAAAAATGACTCCTGAAAATGTCCCTCTTCAAGCTTTCTGCAATCATGTAAAAATATAAATGATCCTGTTTTACAGAAGAGAAGTCATACACACAAGATTTCCAGTGTCTTTTGAAGGTCACACAGCAAACTAATGAATACCATCCAGGTTTCTACACTCATCCACTTTTGGCAATGGGCTGTCAGATAATGAATCCTTTCATGCTATTAGTAACTGCTCAGATGCCAATATGAGAGACATATTTTAGGACAGAAAATCAAGCAATTATTTTTCAGTGCAATGTAATCTCCCAGATTTCTTTGACAGTAAAATGCCATTAAGGATGCAATAAAAATATAAAACTGTTTATCAGAAAGATCTGTTAGGGTTCTTTTTTGGACAACTAGAATATCAACCTGATTAACAAGTTTTCTCTTAACAATTTATAAATTAAATATTTGCTGCCAGAAGCTAAAGGAAAAAAAAAAATCAAATTTTGAATTACTCTTTAAATGTTTAGTATAGGATCCTAAACTGTGATATAAGCTCTCTATTCAGTGAATGGGAAAAGAAAGTTACCTCGAGACAGAAGATGGTCTGAATGAAAAAGAACAACCACTAGCCAGAAAGGATTACTGAAGTATTAGATAAGTCTAATAACAAAGTTATTTTCCTGCATTCAAGTGTAAGCTCATGCTAAAATAAGCCTCTCATGCCTACAAATTCTTTTTAAAAAATAAAAAATCACAATAACAAAAAAGAAGTAAAAAAGAGGGATCAGCTCTAACACAGTTACTTAGACTGTACATACTTACAAATTTTGAAGGATGTTGGAAACTGATAATCTTTTACATATTAAAGAGGAAACACCACAATTTCCCAACTCTTTTATCATCAGGCTTTAGCAGATGCTGGTTGCTTCTCTTGAAACTATTTCACTGGCCACTGACTTAAAAAGACACCATATAAGATAGTAAAATAGTAGAAATAAGGACTGGGTTTTGGGATTGCTTGTTTCTCATATGCTGTCCAAACTGTTTGGACAGAAAGTCATAATTTACTCTTAAAGCAAGACCAACTTAATGCCTCACTTGGACGTGAATCACAGTTCTGTCTATGCATGTGTGCAATGGCCGGGGGGAGGGGGTCTGGTGGCAGCTCAGAGATTGATGACCTGATGGGCTGTGGTGGAGAGCCCCTTCCCTACTTGTATGGAGCAGGGAGAGATGCAGGATCTAGGTACTTGGCCCCTGAGTCCTGCCAGCAAAGCTGATACTGCAAGTGACCAGAAACAGACCTTCAGGTGGCTGATTAGTGTTTAGCAGTTTGGTTTGACCATTGAAGTAGAAGTATTTATTTTTGTAGGTGCCTTCAGTGTCCAGTAGCAACTTAAAATATTTTCAGCATCAGTTTTGGAGTCTAACTCCAAACCAATCCAACTGGAATTCTGTTTTGGTCCCTTGTGTATATTACTGCTTTCTCCCTTTATTTACCTCCATGATTTCTCAGAAAAATCCTCGCTGTGCCTCTGCATTTTGGGAAGACACAGTATTAGTCACAGCTTGTAATCACTGTAAGGGCTTTTATCAAAGCCCTGCAATTAGTTAAAGGTCTTTTTATTGATTTCAGTAAAATAAATTCAATTACTTATCCTTCAGTGATTTTTTTAATCACAATTCAGCCTTTTTCCCTAAAGGTTTCCCAATTAACATTGCTTGTAAAATTGAGATGCTGCCTTTACAGCATACAACAAACCAATGCTTTTCCACTACCTACAGCACTTGAGCAAATTCTGTAAATGATATGTTTCCCTCCCTGTTAAACTCAGGATTCAGGCATTAACACTTTTCAGCACCTAACTTTTAGCTACCTGACCCTCCTGGAGTGCAAGTATGTTGGCATGTTTGGCTTGGAAGGAGACGTGCGTGCTTTAAGCTTCTTGTTGTTGGGGTCCTTGGATGAAAAGAGGTGGTTTATGGTGAGCCTTGAGGAGTTGCTGAGTGCCACATTCTTTGCTCAGGATGGCAGCTGGACATCTTCACTCCTAACTGCAGATCCTGTCCTGGAGAGCTTTCTGTCAAAAGTAGGTGGTAATGATACTAGGGAGATGGAGCAGGAAAAAAGGAGCCTCAGTCCTTTCCCTAGGATACATTTCATATTAGCAGTGAATGAAAAACAAGAAATAGTAACAACCACAGAAGCTTGACCTGTGTGCAAGGCTCACCCTTACATATTAAAGGCTCTAGTTGTCCAAAGGCTCACCCTTACTTATTAAAGAGCTCTAACCACTAGGTCACTGATTCATATTCCTGCTTGATCTTCCTCTAAATCCCAAGTATGCTTTGAGTTAGGCTCTTAGAAGTCTAAGACATGCTTAGTAACATAATAGATATCTGAAGTGCTCAAAATGTTAGTTGTTTTGACCCATATCCCAGTGGTGTTAATAGTTATTCAGAAACCACTGTAAGTGGCTGCAGCAATTTGTTCTTTTGATGTATACCTACTAAGTATAGCCCTTATCTTTGACCTTGGCATCAATGAGGGCTCAACAGCTCCCAGAGGTTTTCCTGCATGTTAGCTTGTTTTAAATTACCACTGCAATGACCTCTTTTTTTCAGTAATGAAGTATATTTGCTTCATGCCATAATGTCAGTGGATATTTTACATTGTATTCTTCATCAGTTACAACCAGCTCTTGTTAATTCTACTGTACATTAGAACCATTTATTTTTTTTTTTTTTTTTTTTTTTTCTAGAGACCACAAAAATTTGTGTTCAACAATGTCATCACAACAAGAGTCATAGCTCAAGTTTCTATTACGCACTCTAGATCATGGTCCCAGCTGCCTTCTTCTCCCATGTAAGTAGTGCACCAGTAGTTGAATGGTTGTAACTTGCATGGGACACAGCACTGCTGCAGGATCTGAAATGGGAGATGATACACTTTTATTTCTCTTTCTTAAAGCATTATATAGAATGCTACAATTTTTGCAACTGATAAAGTTTTTGCTGACTACTTGAAAACTGATTTTTTTAATGTCAGGAAGATTCTGCTATTTGAAAACTGTATATAAGTGTGTAATATATACGTATGTGCATGTATGTACATATATTTATATGTATATATAATATGTAAATCTATTTGTAATATATTTGCCTATATTCTGCAGAAAGCAGATACCTTGCACAGAAAATGTATTTTTCTTGGCTATATTCTGAGTTAAATCAGTTACTACATAAAAATAATAATCAGACCTGCTGTGTATATTATGCTCACATTTTACAATGAGGAGTTGAATATGTCTAGACCACAAGTTCTGTTAAATTTTGTTTTCATTGTTTTGTTCTTAAAACCATATTTTACTTTCTTTGCTTTAACACAGTAATCTATAATGTTGTAACAAAGAAGCATTTATCATCCTTCCAATATGAAATTTTACTGTTTGTAATACTTAAAATTACAGAGAATTCCTAAAGGTATTTCCCATAAGTTTATAGACTAAGCCACCCTTCAGAAAACACAATTAAAATAAATTGTATCTGTTTATATGTATTCTCTTTGGGGGAGTTTTAGTACAAATCAACTTAGTAAGGCTTTTTGAAGTCTGAAAACAGAACAGAATAATGATATTCTCTGTAAAGAGATGCTCTCTCATACTATGACATTATAACAGACAAAGAAGGTAAATTTTCTATCTGATAGTCAGTAGTCAGTCATGGCTATCTCTTACTATTATTACATGTTTGTTCATTGTTTTCCAGCATTTTAAAATGACATATTTCCAGATTTTTTTTTATTTTTTTTTTTTTTTGTGGGTGAGAGGTGGGATTTGGGCTTTTTACTACTAGATCCATGTTTCCCACACTATTAGGTCTAAAGAAATAACCATGTTAATGGATCTGAATTGATAGTTTCCTGATTATAAATAAATAAATAAATAAATCCCCCCCCCCCCCCCCAGGCTCTATATTATCTTTGAAAAAAAACCATGTTACAACTTGATTTATGATGTTACACATTGCCTTCTGAATGCTAATCTAGTCTGTCTTCAATGTCTTTTCAGATAGCTTTGAGAACATGCATTTAAACTCTTTCATGACCTGAACCTGAAACAACATTTGAAGCAAAAATTCAAGTTGGAAAGACCCCGACAGGAAGAAGCAAACTGGGGAGTTCTGTTTCATCAAAATGTTTTCTATCTTGCGGAGCAAAAATTCTCAGACTATATCTTGGTCTAGGTTTCCACAGAATGTGTCTTCCACTTTTCTGTCCAAAAAAATAATAATTAAAAAAAAAATGTTGTGTTGCAGATGACACCTGAGCAGAGGTGAAAACAGGCTCTGGGTTTGAGGAAAAGGGAGACAAGAAATGGGGTGAGACAATGATCTTCAGTCTATAGCCCAGCACAACAGCCACACCTGGTCAGAGCCATAAATACATGGCTGCAGACCCACTGAAGAAAGAGAATGAGACAGCAGGACAAGGCTGGACAGCTTTACATCCAGGAATTTAAGACAGCATCTGAAGGACAGCGACTTCAATTCTGAACACCTTTCAAAAACTCATTGTGAACATGGAGGAAGAAGGCAGTTTGGGAGACAGTAATCATAACATCAGGAAGTGTTTCATTCCCAGGGGAAAATAAAAACATCCCAAATAGATTAAGTCTAAAAGCTACTGAAATCAACCTAACTTCAATTCTCAAAGAAATATCAAAGAAAAGAAAAGGAAAAAAAAAAAAAAAAAAGAACTCTATTTACCACCTAGAAGATACCAAAAAGATAAACAATAGTCAGTATGGGTTTGTAAAAAAGAAATCATGTTGAACCCCAATTCAATTTCTATGACATGACAAAAAATCTTGTGGTTTGGTGAAAGCATATATCTTCAGTTTAATAGGACTATTGACCTTGTGTAACAGGACATTCACTTGACTTCCTCCAGAAGTACACCACAAAATGGATAGACAATTGGAGAAAATTTTCAAGAGGTTAAAAATTAAAGGATGAGTTAAATGGTATAGGAAATTTTTATGGGTTCCATAATCTTAAATATTTTAATTAGGGACCTGAACAAAAGATTATTTATTAAATGTGCAAGAGATACCATCTGGGAAGGGGCTGTAAGGTTACTGGAGGATGAAGATGAGAATGAAACATTATCTTGAGTAATGGGAGAAACCATCAGAAAAACAAATGATGAAGTCTTATGTCTGTGTGTCCATAAGAAACAGAGACAATCATATGCACAAAATCAGTTAAACAGCAATCAACCTCGAGTAATATGAATGTAAAACAGAATGTGGGTAATGGTTGTTTACAGACTAGTCATAATTAAATAGTTCTACCAAAAGCCCTCATACTGAAAGATAAAAAGTTGAGTTGTTTGAAGTGAATCACAGGAAGTAAGCATTCTGCTCTACTCAGCACTGCTATGGCCTCCCCGGGAGGTCGTATGTTTCCAGTGGTGAACGTTACACTTCAGAAAGACGAGCCCATAGGAATTATCAGAGATGCAGTAAGTTTGGTCTATGAGGAAACATAAAAATGTGATTTGATTAGTCAAGAGAAAAGAAACCTATGCGGGAACATGATGAAAAGCTTAAAAAGCTGGTGGGGGAAGAAAAAAAAAAAAAAAAAGGAATAAACTTTTCTCATCTCTACTGTGAATGAGTCAAGTAGTATTGGCTAGACTTGCAGCAATGCGGGTTTACATTAGGCAGCCAGAAGAGCTTCTAATGAGAAGGGCAGTTAAGTAGCTGAGGAAATTGCTCAGGGATTATGTGGAACTTCTTCCTCTGCAGGTTTTTCAGAACTCACTGGGGATCTGTCAGGAATGGTTTTACAGCTTTAAACAAGGGAGGAAAAAATGAGGTGGACTTTCTGATCCCTAACTTATTTTCTGTGATTCTGAGCAAAACTATATTTAAAGAAGAGTGCACAGGTTAATACCAGTAGGGTACATTGTATAACTAGTGTCATTATAGGAGATACTCATTTCCGACATTGCTCTTCCACTAAGATTTGGTCACTTTACAAGTATGCTATTTATAGTTTCAAATCCAGCACTTATTCCTGGATCTCAAGCACACGTTCCCTGCAGCTCAGTTCTGAGTCTACTCAGACCAGCTTGTGGTACTGAAAGCCTGATAGCATTTCTCTTGCAGTACAGCATAGTGCTTGTACAGGGTAACCAATGAATCATACTGCCATTCAAAATGTTCTCAAAAAAAAAAAAAAGAAGACTTTTACTCAAATTAAATATCTTTGAGGTCTAAAGCAATATTGCTCTGTTCCTGTCAGTCCCATTCTAGTTTGTTCCTGTGCTGGGCTAAGGCCATCAGTGATTCCTCAGCTTTGACATCATGTTTTGTTTTATTTACTGGAATTACATGTAGGCTGGAATGAACTTTAAGTTCTGCTTGCCTAATGGATCATAAAGAAGTATGGTCACTCAGCTGGAAACATACTGTTTCCCTGTCTTAATAGCACACAGACAACTACTGCTTTTGAATTCTGCTTTTTGTACCTGTAATGTATTTGTTCTGATGGCAATTTCATTACAGAAACAAAGAGCTTTGTGCTTTTTCTTTGCTTTTCTTTCAAATTAAGAAGAATAATGTTCCACATTTGTTCAAAACCTTTAGACTATTATTCACTGACATAACTTGACTTGTGTACTTGTGTTTCATTCTGCAGGAAATGGCATAATCCAAGCCAATGAAGTTTTCCTACTCGCGTTTTATTCAAAAGAACGATGCAGCTTTAGTAGTTTTAAAAAAAATAATAATAAAATTTAAAAAATAAAAATAAAAATGCCTGTATTGCTCTTAGCTACAGGAAGTGCATAATGGAAGATTGCTTAACTATCCTATATACTAGGATTTTTATGTTCTTAATGGCCCTAGCAAATTGCCTAGTGCTGCATCTTGTCTCCGTCAGGAATTAGTACAGGTGAATTGGGAAGACGCATAAGAAACAGTACACACAGAATCATCCCTCCCTAGCGTACTTTCTTCTGTTATTAATTTTATGAGTTATTGTTATATTTAGAAAGGCATATTTTTAAAATTGGTTGTCAAATACATCCCTTAAAGGAAAATACTGTAATTGTTAATGTGGAGCAGGAATAAATAAATAAATAAATTTCCCCCATGAAAACACTTATCTTTTACATTACTCATTACTGGAATGGAGAGAAATACCACCTACATCAAAGCCGTACCCTCCAATATGAGAATAGACGAAGCAAAAGTTTCTTTTTGTTCTTTAGCAGAAGCAGGAGTGTCCAAAACCTAGCCCTCTGGCTGAATCCCGAGGAGCAAAGTATTTAATCGTGCTGCTGGCTAGCTAAGCACCTCTCAGAGGACAGCCATCTGCCCTTTCTAGAGGAGGACAGAGCAAGGAGGTTCAGAAGGGCTAGGGCAGCACCCCAGCACCCTTCCAGCCTGCATGGGTCAATGTGGGGCTGGGAGCGGGGCTGCCAGGGGGGCTGCCTTGGAAAGATGGGAGAACAGGCGAGGAAGGTCTGTGCAGGCAAAGGCAAAGAAAAGGACTGTTCTGAAAAAGGCGTGAGCCTCCACCATTCCTGCTTCTTAAGCCTACTCATGTTAGCTCCTGTCTGGACCTTTTGCCCCATCTATGTTCTCATATCCCTCCTCCTCCTGTTAGCTTGAGCTGTATCCCACTGCAGCCTTCACAGCATGCAGCAGCCCACCTTCACCCTGCCCCAGGAACAGGAGCGGCTCCCTGGGCAGAGGACAGAAATACTGACATCTCCTGGATGCTCGCAGCCAGCAGGTGGCACAGGCTTTCTGTGGTGCCCCAACGGACGTGCCCACTCTGATAGATTTTTCCCCATCACGCACATACTGACCTTCCTCAGAGCAGGGAATTTATATTGGAAGCACTGCAGGCACCTGACAAAAGGTCACAGAAATTGTACTTCCACAGTCATACTGCCTGGAAATATGAAATGTTGAGATTAAGACAATTTGGCTTCACTTTTATCAAGTCAAAGTGGGCAGGGAAAAGGGCAGGCAGAGAAGATTGGATGATTTCAGCAGGATTAATCCCAGGTGTGAGTTCTGTTATAAAAGGAAGCTGAAAGTCCTAAAGTACCAAGACAAGGCTTAAAGATACTGGATCCCACTGGAGCAGGAGTCTGCACAAGTCAGAGTGGTCACCAGGGCTAACTTCCAGGTAGATGTAAGAAAGTTTACCTTCCTGCTTAGTTTTT
This sequence comes from Anser cygnoides, assembly GCF_040182565.1. Classification (NCBI taxonomy): domain Eukaryota; kingdom Metazoa; phylum Chordata; class Aves; order Anseriformes; family Anatidae; genus Anser; species Anser cygnoides. The sequence continues at coordinate 97,320,869 of NC_089875.1, forward strand.
CTATGAACATTATAACTGCTAGTATTTAATTCTTGCAGTTCTTGTCCTTTTTGCTGTACTTCCTGTAAACTGGTTTACAGGACAATGATTTTGATCCAATTAAAAGTAGAAGGATGTCCCATTGCATAGGAGTACTCTCCACAGCAGCCAAGGATGTATGGGTTAGCTTAGGAGTCTTCTACCCTTGAGTTAGGCTCTAGCTGGCAATAGGTTATTAAGGGAAGAGAGGAGCTCACATTAGGAAACCAGGGTAAAAGTCAACAATGGGAGAACAGCATTTTAAAGAAGTAAAAGCTATTAAAAAAAAAAAAAAAGACTAATAACAATAAAGCTCAAAAATTCATTATGAGACCTAAATATTTCTCTCCTAATTACTAGATCACTTTAGGGGATTTTATACTGACAGGATGCTCTCCTTTATCAATGCAACAGAATAATCTTTTTTTCTACTGAAATTCTGTGTGATGGGACATGAGTGCTTTATTCTTTCCTCAATTTTTAAAATAACAGATATGTTTCCATACCTCATGAAGATTAATTTATTAAGAATTTTAAATAATTTCAAGACATTCTGAAAGTTAAATAATTAATATTTGGTTATTTGGTTTACCTTATTAGTCAGAATGAGGAAATCCACTAGGAATTATTGAATACTTAGTCAACTTTACATCCAAAAATACCAGACGTGGAATTCTCAAAAGTGTATATTCCTCAGAAAATAATTATTGCTATATATATCTCCTAGACACATAACATTGCTGTTATCAGAGACAAAATACAATAGAGATTTTGTCTGACCCAGCCCAGCTGCTGTCCTTATGTTCTCATGTTTCTGGACTTCCAATTTATGTTCCTAACCAAACATTTTGGAAGTTAAAGGATAGATATCTTAATTACTCACTTGGTGGCTCTTGGCAATCCCTCACTTCACTACGTTGAATGTTTCAAAAGTATGAGCTGTTAGAGCTCGGTGTAGGATAAAAATCAAGGTTCAAATGTCTAATATTAAAATACTTATTAAACAAGGAAAGCTTCTCTTTACTAAATGTCAGAGCTGTTGAACTTATACAGGCTACCGTATTTTTTCTACTCTGTTCAAAGTAAGAATAATGAGACGTCATGTTCCTTGTCTGGCATCAAAATCATTCAGACTTATGTTGTACTCATCAGATAAACCAGAAGTGCTGTTGTGAGCAACAGTTAGAACCTGGGGTGTATTTGTGCACTATGAGGTAGGAAAATGACTATTTACTTCTATACATGAGAAACCAAAGCACAGAAAAATGCAGAAACTTCTGGGTTGCACAGACAGAGGTTAACTCTGAGCTTTTCAGGTTGATAACAAGACTATATATTTAGCTTTTAAGCTGAAGTGTAACTCAGCTTGCCATCTAAAGCCACCAGTCAAGGATAATTTTATTACAGTGAAAATGGAATGAAATTTCCAGCTCTAAGTGACTGTTACATTTTTTTATAGGAATGTGTGAACTAGATATGATCATGGTGATTAAAAAAGACCTTTTCTATTCCAGTAAGAAGTCTTCTACTAAGTACTTACAAGGTCTTCTAATATGCATATGTCACCTGTAATTGGTCTTGGGGAAGGGGTGATGTGACACCACTTAACACTGGGAAGCACATTTAAAAAAAAAATAATAATAATAAAAATCAGTTTTATAGCACTAGAACAAGAGGAAATGTCAATAACTATTGTTAGCAGCTAGCTTCAGATTGACACAGCACACTACGGTATTTCCTAACAAACATGCCAAATTCTCTAACATTCAGAGTCTTTACTGCATCTGGCTAAGGAATAAATACTTATAAAAATGCGCACATCACTATTAGATACAGAACGATATATATTTGTGATTTACTTAAACTCTTGATTCCTTGAAGTCTGACTTACAATTATTTAACTGTAGGATTTAGCAAGATTTTTCTATTAAAGAATGCAATGGGCTGCTTTTACTTTGAAACATGAAATTGATTGTCTTCATTAAAGCTAGATCAAGTGCAACCTACAGTCAAGCTAAATAAGGCCCAGCAAAATAGTGCCATTTCAAATGATGCACATCTAAAGAAACTAATGAATGGGATTACTTCATTCTTTCAGTTCCATTCAGCTCAGAGAGTTACAGCCAGCCTGGAGAAACTACTAATGAAATTTACTGCTCTTCTAAAAATAGAAATCCCAGATAGAAAAAGAGCCTGTGCCTCTCTAGAGTCTGAAGAGAATGGAAATGTAGCTATAAGTAATTTTTGAAAGGCTTCCCTGCATTACAATGTTTGCTGATATTCAGTAAGCAAATACTAGCAATGTTGAAGGACTCCCTATGTGATAAGGACGGCCCTATGTGATAAGGAGCTTTATCTTTGTGAGAAGAGAAGGTTAAACCCCATGTACTGTTACCATTGTAACCAGACCTCTGTTCTGGTGGATAACAGGAGATCCGAGAGGGGAACTCATCTATAAAAGCTTCTGGCATTGGTACAAGAAACTGTATGTAAATTCATGCACAAAATTGTGTACCTGTACCTTTAAAGCAGGCTCTTAATTATAAATGTAAAAATCACTGGAAATCATATATAAAATGGTTCATACCGAAAGACAAATTGTAGTGTAAAGTACAAAGTGAACAAAGAGTATGGATCGTGGTAGTGCTGGTAGATAAGGGATTGTATGACCTTATCAGTCAGAATCTCTCACATCCTTATTCCAGGGACTACTGTGTGCCTTTTAGAAAGCAAAGAGTCTCTTTAAGAGAAATGAAATATTGATTTTAGGTTCTAGCTAGACTCCATTAAGATGTTCTCTTAAGTCACATTGTGTCTGCATAGAGTGGAGTTTTATGAACATAAACTAGTTTTCTAATAGCCATAAGTGGGCTTTTCATAAGCACCCAGAAATAATTCACCCAGCTTCCCTGTGCATCGATAGAGCGTGACTAGCTGCTTTCTTAAGCACTTTCAGAAGACCTTACCTGCATGCCTGCTATTGAATGTATCAGTGAGGAAAAAGTTATACTAGAGACAACCTGTTTGTTTCTGAATACAGCAACAATAGAAATAACTTTGTGGGAGGAAAAAAAAAAAGGCAATCAATACCTCACAGATGCTTTCTGCGTGCATTGAAAGTAGTTGGTTTGAATAAAGAAAGAACTTCTGGACAACGTGACAAATGGTTTGGGATGCCTTGCTTCTGGATGTGCTAGCTCTGTCTACGGATGCACCCTCAAACTCCAAAAGGTGTTTTAACACAACAGACCTTAAACTTAGATTGGTGCTAGAAAAAAGTGGGGAGCCAGCACTTATATCTTGAAGGGGCATGTCATCAAGGGCCATGTCATGCTGTCCTCGGTCCTGAGCACACCAAGTGCTTCATCCTATTTTGTTTGGGTGAACGTCAGCCCTGGAAAACAAATTAATGGAAAGAAACTGCTGATTCCTTGCTACCTTTCTTTTCGTATGGTCCAAAGGTTTCCTACAGCTCTGGCTATTCTCTCCAATTGCCCAATCCTGGGAGGGGAAAGTAGGCAGTTCAGGCCAAGGGAGGCATACTGATACCCAAAGCCAGGTAAGTAACACTCTATATGTATTTGACAGCTAAACTGTTATTAAAAATAATAATTGAAGCCCGTCTGCTTAAAGAAGGATAAAAACACACACGGGCTGCAGTGGGACAGAATTTATTTGGAATGGGAGGATTTGTTGTAAAATAATTTAACATCCAACCTATCCCAGTTTTCAGGCTTTTTCCATGGGCAAAAGTACTCTTTTACAATACTTTGTTTTTTTCCTACTGCCAGTGACAAATAGGTTTGATAACGGCCATATGCAAAGATCATAGATTTCCTGCATACAAATAACCACTGATAAGCAAAACTGAAAGGTTAAGCAGCCACAAAAGATGATTTCTTCAGTGAAGAGTCAGGAACAGTCTTATTTTTCAGTAGTTACAATTTGGCATTATGCATGCCATACAGTTATAGTGGTACTATGTTTCCTTAGGAGATTCATCATAGTCAAAAATTACTAAATGCATGTGGAACTCTGCTATATTCTGCTCTTCTGAAAAGAAAATATGAAGTCAAAGAAATTTTCACCCATACCATGCCACCCCTCCAAATAAAGTCATAACAAAGGCATAAATATTTCTGTCTCTACAAACACTGAAGCACATATTAACAGAATTCTTCTGGAGTTAGTTTTCATGTATGTAGATGCAGGCAATCCCACAGATTGTTACACTGGGTCCTGGGTTTGACCCCAATAAAGACAACTACCATTGCCCAGACCGGCACTGCACTAAGGCCATGTCTTGACAGCATCCTGAGTGCTTTTACATGCAATGTAACTGAATCCCTTCAGACTGATATGAGCACTGAGCAAGTATGTTGCCTTGTTTTTTTTTTTTCAAGGGTTTGAAGAAAGAGGGATACTTTCAAAATAAATAAAAGGAAAAAACAGTGATTTCTCTTTTTCCCCAGTTCAACTAGGTCTACAAGCAGGACATCAGTCTCACTGAAACCTGGGCAGAGATTAACCTTTGTGTACACTCAGCATGCTAAACTGTTCTTCTGGGTTTTTCTTGTTGAAAGGAAGCTGGTGAATAAAACAAACCAGTGTAAATCTCTCTCATGAAGATGCTACAGAAGTTCAAATCTTTATTTTCTAGAATATACATTATGAAAGTGTATACATTTTCTTTCTTTTCCCTTTCCTGCCTATTCTCCTCCTGTATGAGAGTGCATCACCACTGAAATTGAAGGATGTGATATTTTTGCTGTGTTGTACCAATGGTAAGTCCTTGGCCTCTGTATACCCATTAGTTCACGTATAATGATATTTATTTTTTATTTTTTGAAATTATTTCAGGAAGAAAATAATCATACAGTCCTAGCTTGTTTAGTCAGTGTTCTCTGCAAAGCAAATTCATCTCCTTTCTATTGATACCTTTACAACCTGCCTTTAGTATCACAGAATGATTTGTTTTGAAAGGGACATTACTGGTCATCTAATTTCAACCCCCTGCAATGGGCAGGGACACCTCCCACTAGACCAGGTTGCCCAAAGCCCCATTCAGCCTGGCCTTGAGCATTTGCAGGGATGGAGCATCCACAGCTGCTCTGGGCAACCTGTTCCAGTGTCTCACCACCCTCTGAGTAAAGAATTTCTTCCTAATGTCTAATCTAAATCTACTATCTTTTAGTTTAAAGCCATTGCGCCCAGTGCTATCACTCTACTCCCTGACAAAAAGTCCTGTTCCAGCTTTCCTGTGACCCCCTTTAGGTACTGGAAGGCTGCTATAAGGTCTCCCTGGAGCCTTCTCTTCTCCAGGCTGAACAACCCCAACTCCCTCAGCCTATCTTCATAGTAGAGGTGCTCCAGCCCCAGAGCTGAATGCAATACTCCAGGTGGGGTCTCACAAGAGCAGAATAGAGAGAATTGCCTCCCTCGCCCTGCTGGTCACACTTGTTTTGATGCAGTCCAGGATACGGTTGGCTTTCTGGTCTGTAAGCACACCTTGCCAGCTCATGTTGAGCTTCTCATCCACCAACACCCACTGGTCCTGCTCCTCAGGGCTGCTCTCAATCCATTCTTCACCCAGCCTGTATTTGTGCTTGGGATTGCTCCCACCCAGATGCAGGACCTTGCACTTGGCCTTGTTGAACCTCTTGAAGTTCACGGAGCCCCATGTCTCCAGCCTGTCCAGGTCCTTCAGGATGGCATCCCTTCCCTCTAGTGTGTCAACTGCACCACACAGCTTAGTGTCATCGGCAAACTTGCTCAGGGTGCACTCAATTTCACTGTTCATGTCACTGACAAAGATGTTAAACAGGGCTGGTCCCAATACTGACCCCTGAGGAACACCACTTGTTACTGATTTCCACCTGGACGTTGAGATACTGACTCTTTGATTGCAGCCATCCAGCCAATTCCTTACCCACCAAGTGGTCCATCTGTCAAATCTGTCTCTCCAATTTAGAGGCAAGGATATCATGGGAGACAGTGTCAAATGCTTTGCACAAGTCCAGGTAGGTCATGTCAGTTGCTCTTCCTCTATCCACCAATGCTGTAAAATGGTCTCTTTCCTAAGATTTATCCAGCTCTGAACATCCTTGCTACCTGAATTACCTGCCAATTGGATTTAGCTCCACTTTAGGACAATTCTAGCCCCATGTCAGTGCTTTGGACAAAATGTTCTCTCTGTATTTACCCCGACACATCGATCCATGTATCCACAGATGCAAACAGGTACTGCAGCTCCTGTTATGCTGTTGAGCATGATCCCTGTTTGTCCTCTGCAGCACACACATCCCAATAGCCTTTAGCTCTCCCGGGAGGTGTGTGTAGGTATGTGAAGATTCAGGGTATCTCATGCAGAGTGAGTTCTCAGTAGCCTTAAGAACTGCACATACAGTAGCCTATCTTGGGGTATCAGTCTGAACTATACCAGCATCTTATTCACCCAAAATCAGCACGACAATGGGCCAGGACTTTCAGACTTGAACCACAGGGTTGCTTAGCATCTTTAATGAAGTATAACCAGTTTCTCAGGATTTTATCTTCTGATGACTAATCATTAACCACTCCCTTAGGGTAAGTCCCTGCTGGGAATAAATAAATAAATAAATAAATAATTCCCCCCCTGTTTTTTAAAGTTATATGGAGTCAGCAGATTACCCCAGCAAGGAGCGCTCATGAACTACCATGCACAGAAGGAAGCCGGCTGAAAGGAGAGTACAATAGCACCAGAAATTATAGGTGATATCAAAACTTCTGTTATGCCCATTTATGTTCTTCCCCTCTCTGCAATTGTCACTTGGGTGGTCCGCCCATTGAGAAATTCAGTATGCAGGAACTAGGTTAATTTTCTTGTTCTCCTGCTCTGCTAAAGTAAATTCTTGTAGCCTCTCAGAAATACTATGGAAACGTTTAGGAGCACAATATTCCAAGCATACACAGATGGCTTGCCTTCAACCATACTTAAATATCACCTTTACTGTCAAAAACATAAGCATATCAGTAATAACAAGGGTAATACACAAATGCAAACATATTAAGAGGCAACACCCCATGAGGAAGCAGAGAAGCATCAGAAGAGTGAATGAAAAATCCACATTAAAAATAGCCAATTAGTGAAATGCCATCTGTTCATCCAAACTTCACTCAAAACGAGGAAGTTTTCCAGTGTAATGGAACAGTTAATTCTTCAGAGTTTAGACAAATGAGTGATTTGTTATAATTTTTTTATTTTTTTTTTCTGTGTGAATCATTACACAATTATTTACTTGAGAATGCCATGAGGGCAGCCTCTCCCTTGGTGCTCTAACATTAACATTTCTGTATGTAACACTGTTGTACGCATCTTGGCAGGATCCACTGACTGGACATCAAAAGTGGATTTAAAAAAAAAAAACAAAACAAAAAAAAACTGCTGCCTGGCTTCACTGTGACTGTGTTAATCTCATGTCAGGGTCCACTTTGTTTTTGGACTACAATCAATGAAGAAGTCGAAGTGAAATGGGAGTGAGTTCCAAAACAGGTTGGGTGGAGAAAAACCCAGCTTCTCATAGAGACGTACTCTTGGTTTGGACTTTCTCAAAGCTTGGCCCAGACTTGCTGAAAAGTCTGCAAACATAACCAAAATATTTGTTTCAGAGAGAGCTGAAACCCAGCAAAACTAGTTTTGTTTCTGAGGCAAAAATATGTTTAGTTTTTTTCTTCCAGTCCTGGCTAAAAGCAGAAAGAAATATTAAACCCCTCCTCCCCTTTCCATTCCTTCCATCCTTTTTGCCTTGAGGTCCTGTCACACCACTAGTCAAACATTAAGCTAAAGACAATTGCAAGCAAATCTCCTTCTACCTCTGGATCCTGGGAGGGTAGCTCATTCTCTTCAGTGTTTCTCTCCATCTAGCAACTTGTCTTGATCCTGCAACTATGGGGAAATGGTTCCCTTTTCATTTCTTTTAGGGCTTGTCTAATAACTGCTCCAGCTGCAAGTGCCTTATGTCTCATAGCTTTGCCTGTCTGCTTGCTTTAGGTTGCATTCCCAAATAACAAAGTCTTTGTTGTACTAAGCTATACATAAAGCTGTGCAGGTTTGAGTCTCAGTGCTGGCTGCCAGACTGAAGCCCAGATACTCAAGGAAAGCTCTGCTAGAGGGCCGTCATCCCAGACATCCAGAACAAAGCAACCACCTTAAAACCCTTCTTTGCTACCTAACCACAGCCTCCTAAGGGAAAATTACAGGCAATAACACACACTAAACAGCAGATAGAGAAGCCGTTAGTAAAACCCAAACTATGTATTGCATCCCCCAGCTAGAGGCAGGGTAGCAACTACAGGTGCACTGGCACAGGCATTCAGGAGGAATTCAGGAGGTTGTCCATGTCCTCTCCTTCTCCCATAATAATTTGAAGTGTTTAAATGCCACACTGGCAAAACCTTTCCCTCTGCTCCAACCACATTTTGCAGCCTTGCTGCCTCTAGTATTTGTTCTCAAGCAAGGGTGCTCATTAGGTGTGATGTTCAAGTGCTTCAACTTTCTTAATTAATTTCATCAGGAGTATGTACATTGTCTAGTTTAATGATGTTGTATGGCTTTGTAAAAGCATTTTCATCACACTCAGGATTCTGAAACAGTTACACAAAATTGTATTGAATATTGTGGCAGGTGCCATCACTTTGTAGATTTCCTAATGATAATGAGCAAACTCCAGAGCTCGGGAAACCCGGTCTTGCCAAGTTGTGTGCAGTGATTGTTAGTGAGGTAGGAAAGGATGTTTTTATGTCTCACAGGCCCACCAAAATCTCCGCCTGGAGCCACATGTAGAAGTAGCTCCCTGAGACTCAGGTGCCTGTGTGTGACTCAGATTCCTCAACAGAGCAATTGCCTTCAGGAATTCAGTGCTTGCCAGGCACTCATATATGCAAACAAAATGATACAGAAGACACACAGGGCACCCATATGCAAACAAAAGGATACAAACACACAGAATATAGCCAGGCTTGATAGTGCTTCCATAGCACAGTAAGCCAATCTTCAGGGTGTGATTTGTTATCATTTATCAGATGGTCATTTTTTCCATCACAGTAGGATAGAAAAAAGGGTAACAGTAACATAAGAATAACAGGGTTCCTTTGTTGACTTGTTAGCCATTTTAATTTTTAAGTAAATTTTCATTTAAAACCATTTGAAAGGGTAATAGCCTTGTTCAACTATTAGATACTGTCAGTAACATTTAGGATCTGATTGCTGGAAAGACCAAAAGGAATACTAATATAAACTGAAAAAGAAGCCTGTTCTGCTCAGTTAGTACTGGAAAGATTCAAACTCTCATGAAGCCTACAGGTATTTCTGTTCAGAGTTTTATTTGAAATATTTTCTAAATATACAGGAATTTAGACAAGGAACTTTACATTAGTTATGCATACTGTCAGGTCCCAGGTCCCAAGACATACGCTTTTCTAGATATTTCTCAGTTTTATATATATATATATATATATATATATTCTCAGATATATACTCAGTTTTAAAACTTACACAGACTAACAGCAAATCAAAACTTCATATAACATTTTGTTAACAAGAAATTCTGTAATGCATAATCTGGATGTCTGAGTGGGGATTTTTTTTTATCTTGCCATAACAATGTTATCTTCCAGTATTTATGGAAAAGGAAAGTTAACACCATGTCACAAAAGGCTATTCCTGCATTGCCTTCCCTTCCTGCTACCACCCTTTTCTGTGATTCCTGCAAAGCATTAATAATGCTAGTGATTTAAAGCCAACGCGTTCTTTGTTGAGTTAACCTGAACCACATATTGTCTCTTTCTTTTCATATAGAAAAAAGCTCCAAACTAGGTGGCACTTTTAGTCCAAGACAGCAAGCACAGCAGAACATTAGTGAGGGAGAGGTAAAAAAAAAAGGAGAGAAATCAGAAAGGTGGCATCTTAATGAAGAGCAAGTTTCTTCATACTCCCACCAGATAGTGAACTAGAGCTCAAAGCCTGTCTGACATTTAAAATATGTCTCCAGATAGTTTTCATGAGAGGCTCTGGTCCCAGTGTCTCTTGATCAGTGTGAGTGAGAAGACCTGCACAGACAGGAGACCCTTTGCTCATACTTTGAACAACAGCAGAGGAGTTGCTGCAACATCAAGGTAGTTTTCAAAGTGTAAAGTGGTTTTTCCACAGAAACTTGTGGATGCCTGTTAAATTCCAGATACTGTAGCAAACTGAAAACAGATTTATGATACTGAGAAAGCATGAAGAAGGTGCTGCACAAACTCCTCAGAGTAAAAGGTAAACCACAGAAGATGGGTAAAATGATATCACTGCTAAAAATTAAATTGCTTTGACATGGTGAGATTCTTTTCACTTGCTTATAGTGTTTTGTTCAAGTTAATATGACCATTTGAGCAGATAAAGATCTAGAAGACTAATTCTGAGCCTTCTTACCACTGAAGATGCTTAACATGACTGCTCAGATCCTGGACAGGTCTTGCAAGCAAATCAAGAGTAGCAACAGTCACTGTAAGAGCTATAGGAGTACAAAACAGCTCGGACTTGAATAAAATAAAACCTGCAAAGGACTGTCTGTGTTTTTGTAATATTGTTCACTTCACAGCTAAGTCCCACTCTTTTGAAATCTTGAAGCTTATAGAATCAATATGCATTAAGTGTGTAGGAAGTGGCCTTGTAGATGGCTCAGAGCATTTTCCTCAGAAGTACTTGATTAGCTCACCAAACCTAGAAAGGTTACTTCTTCTCTCAGAGTGATTAGCTCTTTTAAAATTGCTTTTGTTATATTTTACTATAAATTTCAAGTGATGAAGGTTTTTGTGTCTAAATTCATTGTATGACACTAGAGGCCACAGAGGAGCTTGATCTGCAGCAATATGATACAACATTTTAATAATAGGTCTTCCAGTAATGATCCAATATAAATTGTGCCTGAGTTTAGCTTAAGAAACATTATTTTAGTGGCAAGGACATCTCTTGAATATGAACTGTTCTTGAAGGAAAAACTATTACTCCTTTGCTGATGATACTAGAAGTTCTTCATTTTCTAGAAGTGAAAGAATGAGGAAAGAATAGTCTACTAAAGACACTGAAAGTGTCACTGAAAATTTGTTTACTGTAATTTCATAGCAGCTTTTTCTCCCTTATATTTAACATGCCAACATTGATTCTTTTGCAGATAATTTTATAACCAATGATTAGAATTAGCAATTGGCCTTTGGATTAACTGAAACTAAAAGGGACAGAGAGTAGCTCACTTCTTCTTATACTGGTAGTGGTAATATCTATATTTTAATAAATAAATAAGCCAAATGGTCCTCAAGCCTGTGAAGAACTACAGCAATGCTGATGGGAGGGGATGCATTCCAGTAGGCTGCTTCTTCAGACAGATGCAGCTAAGGGAGCATTAGGAATGAAAGGGCCCCTGGGTCTCTCATCAGCTCTAAGGAACTACTGGTAGACATCCTGTTGGCCAACACTGGGAGCTGTGTCTAGACTACAGAGATGACAGACAAACAACAGAATGTCTTTTCTGACACTCTGTTGGACAACAGAAATAGGTTTTGGGGAATGATAAGAAACCAGTCACATGCATGTTCCCAGGTTGGAAATCAAGCAGCTCAGGAATGAAACTTGACTAGATTTTGTTGAGGGAAAATTATGTTTTCTTCTTCTTCTTCTTCTTTTTCATTCAATTAAACTACTACAATGTACATCTTTAATTGTGTTTGTGGTAATGGGAATATATTGTTTCATCACAAGCTATTTTTATATTACTCTAAATACATCAACTTTATGGAATCTGCTAGTAAAACATTACTTTCCAGGAAGAGAAAATAATACATACATGCAATTAATGTAACCTAGGATAAGAAACATTTGTCCTCTAACAGGATGAGAATTCTAGTGATATTTATTTATATATTTATTTTATTTAATCTACCATGACCATGAGCTATCTGAGGCAACTCTGTGTGGAAGAGCATATCATATTTCTAAAAGGATTTGTGACCACAGTATGCAACATAAAGAGATTAATACTAACAATGTAGCCCCATTTTTCAAGCACTGTTGAATCAGTCATTATTAATATAATATAGTGGTGAGATGTAAATAACAGGCGAGGGAACTTCCTGCTCTGTGAGACACCAAGGTTTTCAGTAGTCTTGGAAACAGTTTGTTATTTGTATAGAGGAGTCTTTGTGCAAGGTGAGATTGTAACAGTGTTATGATAGCTGCAGTGTGTTCAAGTCAGGAAACCCTAACAACCCATAATAGAAAGAAAGATAATTTACAGAGAAGAATTTTTTATTTCTCTAGAAAGACTCTATATGCAACAATGAAAAGAATAGATACATAGAGCAGCATATAGTATAACGCTTTAGGGTAGAAGACTATGGCTATCCCAAAGTAGTTAAAATCAGATTCTCAATATCACACTCATTTTGTCCACGTAGAATCCTAAAATAGCCATTTTCTCCCCAAGATTTTCCCCAGGAATTTGCAGCAATCTAAAGAAAAAGAAAGAGGAAAAATATACATTTTTCATTATTATAAAGTGGTATTTAAGAATGCAAGGTGTAAAATGTAAAATTAATCTTTTGTGGTAGTTTTCATTAAAGAAACAGTTTCTCTGATTCAGCGAGAATCAGAATGCATTTTTCCTGATTTTTAATTGTTTATCTTGATAAAAGTTTTAGTTCCAAAGTCAAGGTTAATAATAATGGACTATTATTTCTACTAGGCAGTTTGATATATTGAAGCAGATATCATTAGATAATCCAACCATTGCCTGAAGGAAACAGTCATTTAAACAACAGTGGTCAAAATTCCAATTACAAATAATATGTTAAAGAGAGAACCTAGATATGAAAAAGCTGACTTTTAATAAATTAAGTTTCATTCAGGTAGCCATTGACATTTTGAGAAATTTAGTTTCTAATGAAGTCAGTAGGAGCTTTGCCCTAGATGTCAGTAAAACCAACTACCTTAAACCCTGCCACCAGCTAAGTAAACTCCAAATTACCTTCTCAACACAGGAATGAGCTATTAATCATAACCAAAGTGATAAAATCTGACTTACTCTAAATCATTGAAAGCCAATGTTTAATTTTTTACTCATAGCTGGAAGGCATTGTCAGTGCTGTTTAAATAGATAGCTTTTCTTTTCAAAATGGTTTAATGATTAATGCTGATATATATATTATTGACTCTCATTTTCAGGAATCAAAATGAAGAAAGTCTTCATGGGAAACCTGAATAAGATTTGAGACAGAAAAGATGGTGTGGGAAAAACCACAGATGTAGGTGTAGGGAAATCAGATAAAACAGGCTTTGAAACTGAGACAAGTGATGCTATAGTTCAAGGGCCAGCAGGATAAAAGTTTGCCAGAAGAGCAACAGAATTATACAGGAGACTTACAGGTGAAGGGAAAAGTAGATACTGAGAGAGGGAATGAAAGAAAAGTTGTTTTTTGATAATCTATACTGTAGAAATTTTGTCTTCTCCCTCAAAACAGAGTGCTAAGGAGTCACTTACCCAGAATTTCTGTTTCTGTCCATTTTTGTCAGGTAATGAACCCCACCTGTTACAAGAGATATCCAATTGAAACCTTTAATGCATTTGTTCACATTTTGTGACTTCAAACAATCAAACACAAGGGTAATGCTTATGTTAGTTAGTTGTCCTAATACCAGGAACAGAAAACAGCATGACTAATAGATGTCTCCGTGTTTAAACAACAAACTCTGATGATGATGAAAATTGTCCTGCTAGCCACAAGCCAAATTGCCATCAGGGACTAGAAAAACTTCTGAGTACAAGTGTATCTTTAGTTTCTCATTGCAACTACCTAATGTTTTCACTGACAGAATCCCTCCTCTGGAGAGCTTGCCAGCTGAACTAACTGAACTGTGTAGGAGTATTTAAACTAATGTGAACACAATTCTTCAGTTCAGCTGAAGATCCCTAGGAACATTTTTGTTAAAGATTTCATCCAATACCTTTATGAATATCACTTGTGAGCTGGGACTAAAAGTGTTCCCAGCTTCTCTCAGCAAAAATTGAATTGCTGACACCTTAATTTGATTTACTGCACAGCGAAGTGAATGACCTGTAAACCTGAGGTTTTCTTTGATGTCTTTCAGGACATGCTAGGTGTTGTGGCAATATCCATGAAGCCATGCAGAATCTTGTCCCCTCCTCTGAGTAATAAGCCTTTCATAATTGTGTAGTTTTAGCTGAATTGCTCAGTACTACGAGTTGTTAAACCTTGTTTTGTGTGTATATACACTGCAGCAGAAGGTCCAAGGCCATCAGCTGGGTGTAGTCTGATGTAGTCTGGGTGATGCTGTACTGCATACCTTAGGTAGATGGGTATGTTTGTATGTCTACCGATTGCTTAAAGAGCCCCATCTTGTTTTGCATTTATACGGTGAATACTTGTCTAGTTACTGTTCATTGACCACGATGCTGGGTACCTACCAAGGGGGACAGATAAAGAGAAAAGTAAAGATGTGAAAAGATGTGAACGTTTATTGCAGTTTTGCTACAGTGTAAACTAATCCTAGAATGTATAAAATTGACAGGATGTTTATCGCACCAGTATCCCACCAGTGCCACATGATTTGGCTGTATTTGTGGTGCTTCATTCACTTTGAAAGGCAAGCAGGAAAAATACAATGAGAAATCCTATGGTGTGGATGGGGAAATCTGGAGTTTCGTGTCATCTTTGTAAAAAAACAGCTGCAGTGAAATAAATTATCCTAGATTAACAGTAAACTATGATCTGTGTAGAACACCTGCATTAATAGCCAAAGGGGGAAAAAAAAAAAAAAAAAGGGCAAAAAAAAGACATATTTAAAACCCCAGGTACCAAATCTTTCCGTATAATTTTGATATGAAGGCACACTGAGCAGAATAAGCTCACAGTTTTTTGCTGTAGTACCATGGCTGCATCTAAACTGAGAAATTAAAGATTTTTCCAGCCTTTCAGATTACTAGGCATCTCACTGAAGGCTCTGGGACCACACTGTTCCTCTTTTTAACAAAGACCATATAGGAAACAAACAGAGTACTGCAATGTGTATCTAACTCTTCATCTAGCCACAAGTTCTGCCTGATGATGATTTCCTGTTTCAATTTCCTACAAATTCAATTGGATAGTATGACTGCAGGTTAGAGGTAAAATCCCTACCTGGCCCATTGTGCTGCTGCTTGTTTTCCAGACACTGTCAATCATGGGCTTAATACTGTCTGAGAAGAAGAAGTGCAGAACAATAGATAGAAATGTCCACGTTGGAAGTAAAAGCTTTGCGACAAGCATAGAGGTGAAGTTTAGATTACAGATGCAAGAGCATATTGTAGCTACTGCTCACTCAATGCAAGAAATCATAAAAACTATGTTGGTGATAATGAGCATTTAATCTAATTGTTGTCTTTTAAAAAAATGCCTCATTGTACATTTTGTTTGCACTACCATGTGAATGTTTAGGGATTATTAATAATCTTTGTCATTTCTTTGCCAAATGTGTTTCAGATACAGTTAGTCATGATCATAAATTTAAAAATAGATATACATTATATACATAGGCTATCTCATTTCATATCAAGTTGAGATCTACTTCTTTTCTGGTGGCCATTTTGTTAAAAAATTACATCAGCTGCAGTATGAAAATCCAATACTTACATCAGTGTTAAGGATAGATGAAAATTACATCAAATTTATGTTCTTGTATTCCTGCATTCAGTACTATACATTCTCTCTCCCATTTGTCTGAACAGGATGATGAGCAGTTCTTCAGACTCACATTTGTACCATTAAACTGTTTTCTAATGCTTGTTATTTTCAAAAAAAAAATCTCAACTTTTAGTTTCGTTCATTGATAGGAGTATATTGATTCTCAGAAATGTTTCTAAATGGAAAAAAACCTGCAGAACAAAATGGAAGAGAATCCTTTTTTTTTTTTTTTTTTTTACCTTTGACTATATATAGCCATGAATTTAATTTCCCAGGTTTTGTTCCATTCTAGTCATATACAAACAGAAAGACTTGATATATGCATTTTATCTTACAGTTTAGAAAGAAGAGCTGCTTACTCAGTAATCCATCCCTAAGGTCATTAATTAAAATATTCTAAACTAAAATACATTACATTAAAGTATACAAGAGCGCAGTCAGCAGGTCAAGAAAAACAACTATTCTCCTTTATTCATTCTGTACTTGGAGCACTGTGTTGGGCTCCCCTGTATACAAAATACAGGCTGGAACAAAACCAGAAGGAATCCACTGACATGTTTGTGTCTGTAGCTCACGACGTACAAGGCAGCTGGCTCAGGAGAGGTGGTTCAGTGGAGATCTATTATAATCGTAGAATTGCTAGATTGATTAGAATTGATAATTAGAATCATTAGCTGTCTCTCTCTCTTTTTTTTCTTTTCTTTTTTTTTTTTTTTTTTTTTTATAAAAGGATGGTATATTGAAGACAACCAGACTCTCCTGAGGTATATGCACAGCCAATAGACAGAAGATGACAGTCACAGTTTTCAGCAAGGGAAGTTGCAATTGAACATAAAGAAGAAAAAGTATTTTACAACATGAATGTTGTAAATGTGTGATTCAAAGTAAGAGGTCGTGCAATATCTGTCCTCAGATGTACCCAAAAGGCAACCTTAGAAGCCCCAGGAACCTGAACTTAGTTTGAAGCTGTCTCTCTCAGTTGGGGGATTGAACTAGATGACCTCAGAAATCCTTTCTAGCATAAACTACTTAATGATCTAAGCAACTTGATCTATGCTGCCCCTACTAATCTGTGGTTCCATGAATTATTAACTTATTTTGTATTCAACATATAGATTTTGTGTAACAGTTGTATAACTAAGTAATAGATTATAGATTTTGATGAGGCAAGGGATTTTGCCAGTTTTTTAATGGCTGTAGTCTAAAGAGCAGATAATAAAGTTGGTTTATTGTTTACTGGTCAAAGCCAGTCTTGAGGTTATTGGGTGAATCAGGAGCAGGATTTTAGCAGGAAAGGTGGAACAGACTGACATTTCCATAGATGCTGACCTTTACTGGCAGTAAATGTGTCATGAATTGCCAGGCCCATTTGCCAAAGCCTTTCCTAAAACTTGGCATGGTTGGTTCAGGCTTGTTTTATAGGCTGGCTGAGATTCATTTGTTCTCGTTTCTCCCAGGCTATAGTGCTTCTCTCTGTCTGAAAAGCAATCAGCTGTAATGAAAACAGCTGTTGTTTTGTGAAACAAAAAGATATATATTGTTCAATGATACAGTGGTTTTGGCCCCCTGCCAGTTTGATTTGACATCCTGCCTCTGGGAATGAATGTCAGCTCCAGCTAAGAGCATTTCTGGAGACTTCTTGGCTTGTTCATCCTAATATAGCTTCTAAAGCAATATATAGCTTCTAAAGCAATATTCCCAAAAGAATATTGGAAGCAGTTCTTGCAAAAAACTCCTAAGTGAAGAGTGTTTCTGCAGTAGTACCTTTAGAAAAGGAGAAAGTACTTTCTAAAATAGATTTCTCAATTTTCCAAACAAGACTTCTCAGGAGAAATATTTCATTTAATCTTTGCAATTTGTTGTTTTTTTTTTTCATTTTCTTGCCTATAAAGTTGTACTTCAGTAGCTTTCATGATTTCAGTCTTACTGATGAAATGAATTAATTCCACATTGTATCCCTTGGTTGTACCTATAACACGTTACAGTACCCAGGCACAGCTTCCACTTAAAGCTTAATTTAAGTTCAGATTCCTCAGGGAAAAAAAAATCCCTAAATATCCTTTCTGCTGCTAAGTCAGGCATCTGAGGGTGAATTTTCTGAGTCAAAAAGAAATATATTATAGCAATGAATAATAATAAAGTCAGCTTGAATTTTAGCTGCTGTTTTACTTGCTGCTGTAAGTACTGCTACCTGAAGTACGAAGACTGACTGAGAAAAATTTGTTAAAATGAGCAGAAAATATTCAGTAACCTAAAAAAAAAAAAAAAGTCAGGGGAAATGTGAACATTCTAAAACTCTTAGCCATCCACTAGGTTTAATAGGAACTGGATAGCGTGTTATTTCAAAAATTCAGAAATCAGTCTTGTTTCAATGGTGTTTACATCATATATGTTTTCATAATAAGATAGGAGTCTGTGTAAATATCTTTTACTGAATCTGGGTCATCTTTGAGATTTGACTTCTTTATCTCTTTTACATTTTAAAACAGACATTAGTTGCAAAGATCTATCTACTAATAAACTAAAAAGTTCTCATGGAAGATATACTACATGTAAAAAATGACCTGTTATGTTATTGATAGCAGTAGTGAAAAATGATAACATTCCCAATCATTTTCACTGGAGAGTACTAGCTCAGAGAAAACATTCAGTGGTCCCGCAAAATCTTTGAAATCAAAATGTAAAATAAAAAAAAATAAAGAGCATCTAGAAGTATTATTGCGTAATAACAATTACATAATAATAATACATAGTAATAATTACATAATTATTAAGTTAATAATAATTACTTATTATACATGTAATCTTACTTATTATTATTAAGTAAAATTATGCTAAGTATTATGCTGACGGAGACAAGTAAACCACTGGGGTCTAAAAGTGAATCTCACTCAAACGTCTCACTTCTATCCCAGAAAAGTGAAAAATCTATATAGCTTGGAAAGGCACTAGTAGTACAATGATATTATTACAAAATGCAAATTGTTGTTATGGGTATACTGAGGAAAAATAGAATAGATAAAAGTTGCTTTACAATGTAAAATGTATTTTGTACTAGAGTTGCACTGGGGTTTTCTGAGATTTAAGCAGTACATTGGTGTTAATATCTTTAGTGTAAATGTTAATGTCAGAACTGGAAATGGAATTTGTCTTTTTCCTGACAGGAACACCGTGAGATACATCTCAAGATTAAGAAATGAAACTGTATGTGTCCCACAGTAGCAAACATTGGGATCCAATCACTTGACTAAGTGCAGGTGTCTAGGGCCGGGTGTTGAGATGCCTCAGGATGCCTGAAATATCTACATGTTTCTGTCAGACATGACACAGGACCTATGAGAGAACCATGTCTTTTTGGAGACACAGCCAGGTGGGAACTTCCCACTTCTGGCAGCACTAACTACCTGGGGGAAAGGGAACAGATGGATTCACAAGCAGGTGTCACTGAGTTGCTCTCCAGACTCCATTGCTTATGTTGTCTAGATCGCCATCTCTGAGATGAAAATTTGGATATGTAGCACATCACACTTACCTGCTGAACCATACGAGTAGGCAACTGAATCTTAAACTGAGTCCTGACATAAGTGCCTAGTGAAGTGTGAGTAGAGTGAAGGAGAAGACTGGAAATTATTTGGAAATATATGCTGAATAAAGCATTGGAATGGGAATCAGCAAGGCTACTAATGTGCTGTGATATTTTAATAAAAGTAGTAATAATTTAAAATCTTCATATGAATTAAATATCATCTAAAAGAACAACAACAACAACAAACAAAAACAGCAGTTATGAGGAAAAAAAATATTGCCTTCAGAAGACTGTTGGGGTGTAGTTATAGAAGACTGCAAACACAATAAATTAAATATGAAATTTTAAAGGATTATAAATCATGTACTAAAAAAATGAAAGGGAAGTAGGGTGCTATTTTACATGAATTGTAAACAACTACAGACAATAATAGTCATTCTCAGTCTCGTGCAAAATTAATTTTTTAAACTCTACAGTCAGATTTCACCCTGGAATTCCAAAAGTCATCAAAGCTGATTTGCTTTTTAAATAAAGATTTTCATCCACTTGTTGGAGAAATTGACTATATCAGCTTCCAAATATACACAGCTGTAGTGCATAATTTCAGAATAAATTATGAGAATTAAGACACTACACACTGAAGGACTTGGATTCTGTAGCTCTTAAATCACTAGGGATAAAATCAAAGAATTTAGAGAGGGGGTGAAGTTATCATAATAAACAACAAGGCATAAAATATTTTATCAGTTTCTCACAACACAGCACAAAATCATAGATGATACAGTTTGGTTGAACAAAATTACACCAGGAATTTATTGTGCTAAAAACGTTGTTAAACTAATTTGGACTGCATTTTATGTTCCTTTATAGCTCAGAACAAGAGCTGGTTGAGGGATCAACAACAGATTGGGAGGGAAAATCACACTATTTAATTTTTACTGTATAACATCTGTGCATTGCAGTCTTAATCATGGAAGAGAATCCCTTTGTGATGGGCATTGTATTTGAAAATGATTCAGTACAAGAGTAAATCCTGTTGCTATTATCTGCTTTCAGAAAGTAATCTTTATAGAAAGAAAAAGACAGTAATCTATTCATGAGTCTGAGGGATATTGATATTTGACAAGAAGTTAAAATCAGTTGGAATTAATGAATGATTGTCATTACTTTATAAAAAAATTGACATTTGTCAGAGATGTTAGTTGATATAATTTGTCTAATACAGTCAGTATTATATCTCCTTCTACAGTTCTTTTTTCTGACAGATTATTCCTGAGATCCTGTAGATCTGCCAATATATTCACTACCAATTTTTCCTAAAGTACACCTATCCAAACTACATGTTCCTTGCTAATGATATTCTGACCTAGCTGAATAATCAGAGATTTCCAATATCTCCAGGAAAGCCAAGGCCTTGGAAGCTGGAGGGAAAATGCTAATGATGTGATAGAGAGCAGCAAATTAGACATGGAATCTGCTTTAGGTATGTTAATAACACTAGAAAGGAAATGTAAGAAGCTGGGATTAAATGTAAGCAAGATCATGCATGTTTTCAGTGAAGAACTGTACAGTGTATGACTGGAGCACTACACTAAATCTGAGAAGACACAACTGGAAATAATTAAGAGTAAATGTAACAGGTATCCCCCACTACTCTGCACTAGTTCAGCCTCAACTTGAGTACTGCATGCAGTTTTGGGCATCACAGTATAAGAAGGACTTAAAATTATTAGAGTGTCCAAAGGAGGGCAACAAAGATGGTGTAGGGTCTAGAGGGGAAGATGTATGAGGAGCAGCTGAGGTCCCTGGGTTTGTTCATCCCAGAGCAGAGCAGGCTGAGGGGAGGCCTCATGGCGGCCTGCAGCTCCCTCACGAGGGGAGCGGAGGGGCAGGCGCTGAGCTCTGCTCTCTGGGGACAGCGACAGGACCTGAGGGAACGGCATGGGGCTGGGACAGGGGAGGGTCAGGCTGGGTGTTAGGGAAAGGTTCTGCACCCAGAGGGTGGTCGGGCACTGGAACTACTCCCCAGGGAAGTGGGCAGGGCACTGAGACTGTCAGAGTTCAAGGAGTGTTTGGACAATGATCTCAGGCACATGGTCAGATTTTTGGGCATTCCTTTGTGTGGAGACAGGGTTGGACTAGATGATGTTTGTGGGTCCCTTCTAACTCAAGATATTATATGTTTCTATGATTCTATTTGTATGAGGAACTGAGAAAAATATATATACAATAATTAGCAACCTAGATATGTGTAGGGCTCAAAGCCCAAGGAGAAAGAGAGAATTCAATGTCGTATATTAGTCTGTAGATAGAAGAGTGGGAAGAAATCAAGGAAAGAAAACATCAAGGAAAAATCTCCTGATAATGAAGTAATTTAAATCCCAGGGGAATTGTTCCCAAGGGGAAATGACAGAGACTTTTAAAAGTGACTTGACAGATTCTTGGACAACATCCTACAGAGAACAATATTACATTTTCTGGAAAATGACCAAAATAATCTAAAAGCACTTTTTGTCTCTTGCTCTTGTGATTATTCCATCTTGATATTTACTTTAAATGAATGACATTTCAAATGCAAACAAATGCTGGACCTCATTACTCACAGAGACAAGGAATCTATTAGGCTTATTTTTAACAAAGCTTTAGACCGCTGATGTCCCAACCTTTGGTATTTTTTGGAAAAGCTTTCAACATTACCCTCTACAGAATTTCCATTTTTATTAAGAACAAGAAACAATTTTAAGGAATCATTAAGGAGAAGGTCTGCTTATTAGTTATAGAAAATTACATAAAAATGGAGTTTTATTTTCTGTGGCAAATCTATTCTGTTAAAAATGTAGTACTTAGTTTTGCCAAACAAAACATTCATGATCTTCAACTGAAAATAACCTCGAATAAAAAGAAATAATTTCACCAACCTGTATTCAGTCCCCTTTGGGAGAAAAAAAATAAGCAAAATACTCCTCAAGGGAAATCAATTCCAACTTGCTTTGAAAACACAATTCTTGCACTCCTTAGATAAAAGCATAAGCACGTGCATTCTTCCATAAAAGGATTTTCATAATTTTTTTGTCCAATTCTGAGGTTGTCTTTTTCAGTAGTAATTTTCCCTTGATATTAATACAGTAGAAGTAGGCTCTGAATGCACAACAATGTGTGACATTAAAAAAAAAAAAAAAAAAAACCTAGAATATGGAGAGTTTTTCAAAGCATGGAAATTGGTTTTGTTTGAACATTCTTTAGTTTCTTTTTCAAGAGTCTGCATTAGTACAATGTAGGTGGACCTCATGAGGCACAGGAGGAATAAAACAAGTTTCAGGGAAAATGAAGCAGCTCATAGTTAAATATCATTGAATACAGAACAAAACTAGAAGTATAACCTAAAAAACAAGAAGAGCTATCAGCATTTGCTTTAAAATGGAGGTGTAGTCAGTTTTGTAGGAGGACAGAGACTAGATCCTAATGTGCTTACATTCAGCTTGGCAAGTAAAATGCTGTTAACAGCAAATAGAGTGAAGAGATCTGGAGAGCATTCTGAAATATATACTAACTGACTCCTTAAGAGTGAAGATGTCAACTAAAAAGAAATAAGGCCATAAGAGTGAAGGAAAATGAGACAAATGTGAGCTAAAATCTCAAGCTCAAGATTCATGCAGTGGATTTGGAGGTCAATGTTTTGCATTAACTTAGGAGTTAAACTGTTTACTGAACACAGATGCTCTAGGAATCAGCATTCTGCATCATCTTTATAATTTCTTCCATCCAACAACTTATATCTAGAACAGATTCTTCTTACATACTTACCATCCCCATCTTACGATCAAAAATACACAAACAGTAAAATGCTATTTTATATCACTCTGTAATTCTTTTTCTATCAGCTTTAATTCACAGTTGCAGTTTCCAAGTTAGGTTGAATTCTGGATTCACTGAAGTCAATGACAAAACTCCCAGTTTGCAGGAATAATGTCAAGATTTATCTCTGTTGCTGTTTGTTTGTTTCACTTTTTTGCCATGGCTTCTCCCTGGCTTTCTTAAGAGTGTGCACATTGAAGATCATGTCACATTTCTTTGAATAAGATGAAGCACAGATATAAGTCTTTAAAAACAGCATACTCAAAAGAATTATGAAGGAAACATTGCATGTATTCTGTTTTTAAAGTTACATACAAAATATAAGACTCATATTGTTACTTTTTCTTAATTCTCTTTTTTTTTTTTAATTCAAATAGTTATTTCTACATTCACAGAGATCTTCAGGTCAAATGGTAAACTAAAAAACCTTTTATAATTTCCAATACAATATAAATCACATTATTTATATGGTTATATGTTTAATGAGATATTTCTGACTCTTTCCATCCCCCCAAAGTAGCTGGTGATCAAATATGACTTGGTGTAGTCCAAATTCATCCCATTCAATTTATGTTAACTGAGACTTTGAATTAGGAAAAGAACCATTCTGCAATCGAGAAGAATAACTCCTGAAGACACATCTCTCCTAAGTGCTGACCCCAGCCAATGCTAATAAAATGGACTCATTTGTCCACCTAATACTGTGTTTTCTATGTAGGCAATGTTATTTTAGTGTCACCACACTGGCCAAAAGAAAAAAAAAGAAAGAAATTTCTTTGCAAAATGACTGTCTTCCCACAGACTACATATACTGAGGAAGACGATACAAAGATTACTCAGTCCTCTCATCTTGACCTGGTTTATTTTAATAGAAAAGTTCTGCTTTCATATGAGGGTCACAGTACCTTCTTCTACAAATAAAAAGAGAGCAGGCCACAAGCACTTGCATTCTGAAACTTTTCATCTCACTTCTTCCCTGGACCTGGTTGTATAACTGTCATGATAATACCAGGCGAAAACAAACAAACAAACAAACAAACAAAAAAAAACCATAACTATGGTAGGGCATGTCCTATTCTTGAATACCTGCAGGTACACAAAAACACAGTACCTTCTTAAAGACTAGGATTTTAATCTACTAAATTAGAGAACAATTGTGTTCTTAATCTTTGATTTTTAAGGTCAGAGTCACTGACTAGTGTTCTCTGCCAGACAAAATTTTTCAGAAAACGGCTACTGGAATTTGAACCTATGGTTTTGCCTGGACATTTTAGCATGAGAGATGAGTGAAATCATCAGTGAGTCAGTAGTTAAATCATTCCCACAAATCTGTCATAACAAATTGTATAGGAAACAGTCTCATGAATTTAACAGCAAGAATTGCCAAACATTGTGTATCTTTTCCCTGTGATCTTGTATTTATCTTTGCTGTAAAATATTTTTGTGTGTTGCTGTTCAGTTTTTTAAACTGTAGTATCTGATATTGATTGCCTGAAATAAAGAGAAAGAAATTAGAGAAAATGAACTTATTTCTCATGAAAGAAAAAGGGTACTCATCCCAAAGTTTCTTTAGCTGGGAAGAAAATAATTTGGGTTATGACTTTTGGTGGTTTAAGATGATGCCTCTTGGTTATTAAGAGTCTGAGGTGGAATAAGGAAGAATGAATAGGAAAATTAAGAGTAAAACAATATCTGTAAAGCCAAAAATTGGAGTGTCAATAACAGTAGTCATGGGCATCTTTTTTAAGCCTTTGGACTTCACACAGATGAGTCATTTAATTTTGTATTAAATGTTAAAGTGCTGTTGCTCTGTCTGACTAGTCCCTCAATGCTAAAATACAGGTTTTTGCCTCACGTGTCAATTTTATCTCCATTAGTGTGCCTCTTTGTGTAAAGAAGCAATGAATTCAGCCCATGCTTTTTCAGGGCATAGTTGTTCCAATGCCATTTAGTCTGGTGCATTATTGAATTTAAAGCTTACAGTGAATCACTGATAAAAATAGAAGGGAAATTTGTTTCCTATTAATGTACATCTCTTGGTGTCCTCTTATGAAAGTCCTTTGTCATTCTGAGCATCTTCTACATATCTGAAAATCTATCTTGTTCATGAATCAGTATCTAAGGCTTTTAATACAATTATTCTTGCTCCGATCTTTAAGGTGACAGTTCATAGATTTGATTGTAGCCAAAGACTTGGCCTTTTTTAAGGCCTTTCTGAATTTTTCAGTGTCAGGGGAGCAGCAGATGCAGTTCTTTGTGTGGACAGATCAGATATTATAGCCTGGCCCTGATGCTAAACTGATGCAGAGGAATAAGGCTGAGGGAGAATTTGTCTGAGCAGGTTTCAGAAATTAGTGATAGATTCTTTACTATGTTATGCCTATCTTTTTTAAAAAAAAAAAAAGAAATATTTGATCTAGAGGCGTAGCTACTTAAACCAACGTACTTCCTCTATAGTTATAGACTTTGACATCTTTACACCATATCCAAACCTGCCTCGCTCTCACTCTTTTTTATCCCTATAAACATTCTTTTTCTCTTCTGTCATATTTTCCTGAGTGGAATTAAGAAGGTCAGAGGAGTAGAAAACTAGGAAAAAAAAGTGGAAGAAAAGGTGGACTAGTTTTATAAAGAATCTGCTATAGAATAGACTTGACATGTTTGTTTGGCAACTCCAACTTAAAAGTCTAGATCTGGTAGGTAAATCAGCAACCAAGTTCCTCTTTGATAGGAATTTAGTCTGTTTTTATGATACTTGGGATAAAGAGTACAGTTTTACATCATTTTTCAGTCATTAGTATTCTTAAAATGAGTGCAGCTGAAAATGTGAAAATTGCTAAATTCAACCAATTTGTCTTCCTTTTTCCCTTTTGTTCTTCATAGGTTTTTTGTGCTTCTTTAGCTTGTTCTCATTATGGTGTGATTTGAGTTGTAAATATATGTGTATATACACATAAATCCTTGTGTGTGTACATATATACAAACATATATATGCAAGACATCTTGAAGATACTATCTTACTATAAATATAATGCACCAGTCAGTTTGTTGTTTAAGTTACTTTATAATGCCTTTACAAGTGGGATTCATCTAATCTAGCGTAGACATTTTAATGTTAGCTCTGCAAGTCTGACATTATCCTCAGGGGTTCTTTTATAGTCAACAAAAAGAAATAGGATCCAACAAAGCAATTCGATTCACTTAAAGACAGATAGGTAGGAAAGAGCAGATCAACAGCCATGGATGATAAAGAGAATCATGACTGCCTAGCAGAGATATGACATCTAAATTTTACACATCAAAACTTAGCTCTTATGAATCCCAGTCTCCATTATTCACTTTTTCTGCTTACCTCCCTGCCTCTGCAGACAAGACACAGAAACTGCTTGAGAGATCCTACTCTCTCGAAATGTCAGCAGGCCAGTCCTGCCTCCTGAAAGCCCTGTTTTACTGTCCACAGAGACCACGTTCTAACCCAAACCGTCTGCTACCTTCAACTGCCTTCACCTGGCTGCTCCATATTTTGCTTTCATGCTTCCATGCAGTTGTTTTCCCATTCTCTCCTTGAGCCTGAGGTTACACACTGCCTCACTGGAGAAAGATTCATCATTCTATCAGAGCTGGTTTTATGAAATAGAAGCCTTAAAATGATAGAAAATAGCTAACAATTTTAAATTGCACAACAATGGAATTCAGTCAATGGAATTCAGTCAATTAATTCACAATTCTTATGATTCAGTGATCAGTTAGACAGTTTCTATGTGCAAATCTGTTTTTGTTAAAAATAGCTCTGGAAAACTTCACTAAAATTTCTTTCCATTTTATAACACTCCTTTACCTTATATGTAGTTGAATGCATGAGCAGCTTATGGCACTTTCAAAAATGTTTTAGATTTTGCAAATATCAGTTCAATATGGTCAATCATTATTATAGCTGCCTTTTACAAATATTGACTCTTTTGTACAGAAGGAGTCATAAATGAAAAATCAGATTACAATAAATATCAGCCTGTACAAAGCTGCATTTTTTTTTTTTACCATACATCATCATGTCTACCCCTTTTTCTCTCTCTAGAAACCATTTCTGTGAATCAGAATGAAAACCATCATCAATATTTTTGTTTCATGTTCAACTTTAATTAGATTCTCATGAGTTTTTATTTAGGTCAAGGAGTTTGCATTGTCCTTTGAAAAAAAAAATCAACAACAAAACAACAACAAAAACCAAGCAAAGAATGGCAAATAGCTTATATCCGGGCCATATATTTTACATTCAAATTAGTTCAAACTATTGAATGATATGAAAAAATGACAGTTTTATCCTGAAGACATGTAAGTCTTTTCAAAACTGTTTTAGACTTCATAGTGCAGAGTCACATTTTATCACTGGATTTATCATTGCTAGAAATTTAAGCACACCTGGTCTTGGGATCTAACACCCTCCAACTTGTCAAACCTGGATCCAATTTTACAGTTAAACACTTCTGCAGATATTTATGTGGCATAATCTCAGCAGTCAGAACACTTATACGTTAGAAAACGGAAGGATGGGTAATTCTTTATATTGTTGGATCCATTGGATACTTCAGCAATTTTCAGTGAAAATAAGTAAGTAAATGCATTTCCACCATATTGACCTCCTAACAGCCTGAGGTTTCTTTACCTTCACTTTTCTTCTTTTTCCTTGACTTTCTTGCTTGTGTCCTTTGGCATATTAGACCACTTGCCTTTCCTCCTACTCAGTGTTTTGCACCGACCAGTCAACATGATCACCTCTAGGAAGCTGCTGGTCTAAGTCAAGGCTTTCATTGTTTTGCTCATAAATGGCTCCTTACCTAAGGGTTAACTTTCCCATGCACAGTCTATCAGTTCCCATTTAAATCAACAGCCACTTCAACACATTAACAGCCCTCTTTCTCCCTTCTCAGCCATCACATTTCCCCCCTGTGCCAGTGTTGTCTAATCACTCCCCTCTGTAAATTGCTCAGCATATATTCCTCTGAGGGAAAAGTTATTACCACCCTACATTTTCACCAAGCATAGGTCTCCCAGAATCTGCACCAACAGTTCCATAGCAGCTCATCCTTGAACTGAGGTATTCAAACTGTAGTGTAAATTTTATAGTTTAATTTTATTAATTTATCTTTCAGATATACCTTAAATATATATACATAAACCAACATATACAGGCTCTCATTTTTAAACATCTTTTCCTAATGCAGTCCTCTGTTCCATAGTCCATGCCGATTTCTCACTTTCCTTGCTTCATAACATTTACTTCAGGAGCTTTTCCTCTATTAGTCTGAGTCAATACTTTTTGCAACTGTATAGGCTCAAGGCTGATCCTGTATAAGCCTGCTGCTTCTCTCTGCTGCTGTGTCACTAGCAGGCACATTCATAATTCCTAGCCAGCATTTTGCACAACCGTAAGCATTTCCTTGTCCTTTGCAAAGGTATCTTCACTAAGATCACAGGTACAAAATGCAATTTATTTCACTACATTATTTTCTTGAACTACATGTTGAAGATAGTCTCAGCAATCTTCCTAGCACAGGCCTGAATAATTATTTATTTGATATTCTAGATCACCTACAAAATATTTGTTTGAGGCTTATCTCTAGTCATTTGTCTATGTAACTATTCACTCAGTGATTTAATAAGTGCATCCTTGTATATTCCCTCCATGCCAGAGAAAAGAGGCCTGAGGTGTATTCTGTAATTCAAGTGCATGCACATTGTTAGATACTTGTCATCTCAATATAGTGGCACTGTTCTACATTTGAGGGAAGATCCACTGGTGTATTATTCATATTCTTCTGCAGCAGTTTCAGACCTAGGTGTGTATTTCTTGTGCATCCCAGATAAAATAACCAGCACCCTAGCAGCAGCTTATTTCTGTATGGGTATGGAGAGCCCAGACTGCTGTGTAAGCACACCTGTGCTTGTTACTTAGGAAGCCACTGGCAATTTTTATATTTCACTTTGCATTCTGCTTGGTGACGTGCTTCAATTTAATCATTTCTGTTTTGTTCTTAACTTGCTGTGTACATGGAAGATATGTGAGCACGCACCAAAACATGTTATTCTATAAACCACTGTATTTGAAGTCTTAGAGTAAATGTTGGAGTGGATTAAAAAGTCATAGGTCTATAGCTCTTTCCAGTGATTTCTTAAATTCTCAGATATTGAAAAATGAAGCAACAATAATCTTACATTGGAAGGTAACAGCGTTACACCTCTGACAATGAAGCCATTGGGTTCCAAACTGGGAAATAACGTTTTACTAAGTTCATAACTAGCAGAGAAAAGGGTAAAAGAATATGTTTTACTCACCCAAGGAGTTTGACTGAATGTGTTTTCCATTTGGAACCTGCTTTGTAGGAGTGTCTGTAGATCCCTTCTTTGTAAAGGAAAAAATCTTCATACACTTTCATTATAGCTAAAAGAAAAACAATAGGAAAAATAGCACAGTCAGTAAATATTGCTTGTACTGTAGTTTGCTCCTTGGATTTTATCAATGAGATTTTTTTTGTGTGTGTGTTGTACTGTATAAATGTACTTTGTAATTAGAGTAATTACTAATTGCTCAGAAGTTCCCTACTGCGAGTAAATTAGGCAAAATATTGCAGCACCTGTCTCTCAAAGGTCTCTTGTCAAATTACTTGGCTTTCCCTGTCATGGGAACTCCCTATCATGGACTTATTCCAATACAGTAAGAAGAGATATCTCCTCTTGAAGGCTTACACAAGTTTTGTCAATTCCAATCGAATCCAGTCCAATAAGACAAATCTCCTCCAGGTTCATGCATAAAATCCTCAGTTCTGACAAGCATCTGCATAGTCAAGAAAATTATTTAACAGTCGATGTTTATCCATGTATATAACATCCTGTGAAATATGGCAGAGTGCTGATTTGTATGGCTTTTTCTGAACCTCATATAGAGTTCATCAAGTACACTGGAATATCCTTATGGAAAAATGGATTTTCTATACCTATATTCATGCCGACTTTCAGTAGAAAGTATTGTAAAAAAGTGGAGCAAAAAACTGTGTGTCAATAACAACATAAGGCCAAAGAGCTGATGAACTGGAAATTTTGTGCAAGAGAATGAATATTACAATTTGCATTTTATAACTATTCATTATTTCAGAGGAATATCAGTTATTTGATTTTTAAGGAAATTATTTTGGCTTCTTTTCCAGTTTGTTCTGCCACCATAGTACCATTTGCTTTGTTACTTGGTGAGTTACAAGATCCAGAGACAAGAAAATATTTTCCAGACTTACATTACCTAATCAGAAGCATAAATACAAGCTTAACTCCAGCCTACATTTAGCTTATGATTTTAACACACAGACTGCCACACAGCTTTGAACATGAGAATTAAAGAAACCCCGTCCTAAAGTCTTGCGCCTTGGGATTTCAATAAAGTACTAGTTTCATTGACAATTTTAATGTGGTTGGAGCATTTATAACATATGTGTCTGGTATAGATCTGAATCACCCAGTAAGTCGAGCTCATGCTGCAGTTTTTTCATCTGGAATGTTTTCAAATTACTTTCCCCTACCTGCATATTGTCATAAACTTGAAGGAAATTAACTGTCGTTATGACCTCTTGGCCTCTATCAAGTTGGCTGAAAACAAAATACTTCCACAAATTTTAGGGGGGAGGAAGATGGGAAGGCAAAGAACAGCTCAAAACACGACAAACCCACCTACCCATGAAACTTGGCTGAAAATATTCATTGCTAGTTAATTCACATCCAAAATGTATGCAGATAGCAACACAGTGAATTAGAAACCATGATGCTAAGTGGCAAGTCTTGGGGAGAATTATATCAGTTAAGTAAGAATAAATAAATAAATTAAATTGACTTAATGCTACAGCTTCTGCCAGAGCTGTCTGCAGAACCAGAGCTCACAGATACTGACAGCAACTGACCAAGGGGAAAATAGCACAAGCTTTACTCTTGCTTTCTAGTTGCAAGGTCAGGACTCCACTAGAGTTTTCTGTAAAGGTTTACCCCTTCCCTCTGCCCCCAGGCTCACTAGTGTATAGATCTAGGAGTTTAACTCCTCTGGATGTTCCTGTACCACTATATCAAGATCTATATGTTCAATTTCAGGAAACAACTTACTCTGTAGAGTACCTCTAAATCAAAAGCATGTTCTTGGCTCTTTGAAGAAACATCATACCTAAATTACTTTCACTGAAATGAAATAGAAATTTCTGAAGTGTGTTTCCAGAATGATTTAGTCTACATGAAAGAATTTCAGCTGATTGTGTATTAAATCTACACATATGGTGTGTGTGTGCAGATATGTGTATAGTTGTATACATTTTTGTGTATACGTATATATACTTATCTGTACATATATACATACCCTGCAAATTAATCAGGAACTAGGTACATGAAGTGTAGAGTAAACAGAGATGATAACTCAAAATCAAGCACTGAGATGTTTTTATTTACTCAGTGACAATGTTCTGATCTGGACTGTGACTTGGGTGGGATGAGATGATCACACTATACCAACCAGCAGTGTACTATCCCACATCACAGATACTTTTTCATTTTCCAAAATGAATGGATTAATTATTAATGAATCAGAAGAGGCAGCAATTTTTAATATCTTACTGTAGCTTATGCATGAACTACCTGTCATGCTGAGCTGTCAGGTCCATGTATAAATACAACAGATTATAAGATTTGTTCTACTATTGATACCTCTGCACAAAATTCTTAAATTAGAATCCATGTGTCTTAGACACGTGAAGATACAAACCCAAAAATTTGGTTGCTACCAGAAGAAAAAAAAGGGGGTAACACTGCACATTAACGTAGCTTAGTGCTTTCTCCAGATCTTTTTATTGTGGCAGCAAATCGGATACTCCTTTATTTCCAAAATCACGATAGCTGAAATTACAAGTTTTCAATACTTGTTAGGGTTGAAAACTTTATGTATTACCAACGATGTGTTCACTTTTCTTTTGGTTGAGACTGACTAATGTGACAGAAGAGAATGTTATCCTATGTCAGCACTGTAACTATTCAGAGCATTTCCATTAAAGAATGTTGTGGGTAGTATTTAAATGCCCATTTGAAAGTTTTCAAAGAATTAATAATCTTCACTGTGTTTATTTGAATACTGATTTTTTTAAAAAACTTTTTCATCATTTGTACCTGAAACTGCTAATCACTCAGTTCCTGGATCACATCATCAAATAAAACAATTATGTTTGATGAGATAAATTGTCATTCAAACTTGAAAGCTGCATTAGAAAGTTTTTAATTACCTTTCTATGTCTACTGTTTCATAATTGCTGAAAATATACATATTATTCTTAATGCTAAATATGCACAAAAATCCAAGTATATTCATCTTCAAAAAAGATCACTTTCTATGTCATTATCTTGAAAGATTCTCAAATGTTTTCAAGCTATTAACTATTACTTATTACATTGGATAAGATTAGCCATTAGCACTTTGTAAGTTCTTGAAGAATGACAGGTGAAGGAAAAACGGAAAATAATTTTCAGAAGCTGAAGAACACTTGCAGGGTGCTTTGAGGAAAAAAAGTGACAAATTACTGGATCATAACTGTGACTCAGTTAAGATTCTCATTACAGCAAAAGGAAAGTATGGAAAGCAATTTCACTCAGCAATAGACACTCTCAGATATATGCTCTCCTTTAGATCTAATTTTCCACATACAACATTAGCTTTACCTCATACAGACACTTTCTCTGAAAAATCATTGACATACCAAAATCATATGAATTATTGAGTGGTTTAATGTATCAAATGGCTGAATCTAGATTACTTTATATGGAATATTTAGTATGGGCAGATTAATTTAGCAAACTGTGAGTACATATTTTAGGAATGCAATATTAGAGAGTGATCTGAAATTTTATCTTCAGGATCCCACTTTTAGCATGTTCTTGAAATCAGTGGAAATACTATGTTCACCAAATGCAGCATGGGAAAGAACATTTCCCTTTAGCAAACAAAGTTGGGCAGAACATAGACTAATATTATTGATCTTGTTAAGGCTCAGCTTCAGATTGCAGCTGCCCACCTAATAAGCTTTAAGAAGTAACTTCAACACCATGATGCACTGAAATGAATTATATCTAATAATGAAGATTTTAATAATGAATTGGAGGCTGTGATAATTCATTATATACTTGAGGTCAGTAGAAATGTAGAGGTCCCCTGGTTTTGCACTGGTCATCCATCCATGAGGTGGACATCTTGCACAATGCCCTTTCCAAATCCCCAGATGATGTCAGCATCATTCATGGCTGCAACCAATTAAGCTAAACAACTAACTCTTCTCCCTCCCCTCACTCCCTGCTGAAGTCTCTTTATTGCACTAGGACTTGAGTCCTTTGTTGCAGGAGGGCTCCTTACACAACAAAAGTTACATAAATGCTGGAGTCTGTGCATATGCCTCTTTTATTCACTGTGGAATGTAACTTATGATTTCTAATACTTTGATACAAGATCATTGTACATTGATTATTTCAATAACAATATTAACATCTTTCAAACTTACCATACCTTGCACTGGTCCTTTGTCCATGATTTCTTCCATTATATCGGTTTCCTGATGGGAGGGAAGCAGCAGCAGAGACAGCAAGGGAAGAAAATACATTCTGTTAAATTACTTAAAAAACACATACTAATTTATCATTGTATACATATGTATATAGATGCATAAAAAATATGTCATTGTACTTGTATTTCTGCTACAGAATATTTGGTTTACCAAATGAGCAAAACCTTCAGAAACATGTTTAAGAATCACTAATACACGGTTCCAGCTGCATAATTTCTTATCTATTTCCTATAGGACCACAAAGCAACGTCTCTTTGAAGAGATAACATAAAACAAAAAAAAAAAAAGTAGGAAATTTAAACCAATTCTGAAAAGACAAAGGCAATAAAAATGAAGACTCACTCTATCACTCTTCAAGTAAAACAGACATATTTCCACATGCCAGATATTTTTTCCCAAAGGAAAAAACATAATGACAGGATGAGTGCACAGCATGAACTTACTTTTGAAGAGACCCTGTAGTGAGAGCCACAGCGGTATAGCCGATTGGATTCTTCTAAATCATTGGGGCATGGCCCACTTGTATAGTTTTGTCCATATTCACTTGACACATAACAGTGATTTTCACCTGGTGGATCCAAGTGATGCTTCCAAAATGATGGATAACAAGCGTAAGATACAACCCTGTTCAGTTTAAAAAATAATATAAAATAAAAAAAGTTGATAAGAGTATTTTTAAACTTGTTTTATTTCAAGTTTTTAATTATTTTGCTACTGTAAGTTCACAGAAAGAATCATTCTTCAAACATATGAATGTGTCTGACAGCTTCAACAGGAAGGTGTTTGCTTCATTTTGTATGTATGATGCTTATGATCAAGTTTCAGTTGCAGTAGTTCTCTCCCCGCCCTTCTCTAAATAGAGGTAGGGTAGAAAATGTGTCAGCACTGCCCTTTGTCACCTAGCACATTCACCTCATTAAGAATGCATGAATGCTCACACTGAATAAGATCAATAAATTACCAACTTTTTCAACAGTATCAATTTGTCAAAAGTGGCTTGTGAAATGTGCATATTTGCAGCAGAAAACTTTTAAGGGAAATGAATCATTTTCTAGTTTTATCTACATTTTCTACAGGAATTTTGCTGAGAAGCTACAGGTCCTTTTGTTTCTTTCAGCTAAAAAGTCTTAGAACTTACATTTTTCTCACAAAATAAAGAGAATATTTGCTCATATTTTCTTGTGAACTTTTGTTGACGTAAAAAATCCTATATTAAATTTTTTAAAGGTTTGGGTAAAAATAATTGGTCTGTTGGCAAATGAGTAAATTTTTTGGTTCTTCCAAAGAAAGGTCCAATGCTTAGTGGTTAATACCTAAGTAATGCTTAATTAATAGAACCAACAAACCTCTGGAGTGAATGCACCTCCTTAAAAGGGAACTTTACTACCTGAAATACATGAGAGATAAGTACAAGTGAGAACACGACCTGAGAAGGTGTTAAGTACTGAACTTAAGTAAGTTAATGAACTATCTGACAGTAGAGAAGTATTAGGAAAAGCATTTGATTATGGGTTGGTAACTGGGTTGCCTTATCTTGATTCATGGGAAAAATAAAATTCTCTGGAGTGATGCTGACAGAAGGGACTTCGCCTAGTTTGAAGCACTGAAAAATGACAGAGAAAGTGTGAAACTCAGTGGGGATTAAAGTGGTGGGACTTATTGCGATTTTATAATTGTACTATTTTGCAATAATGTTTTATGCTTATAAAGCCAATGTGAGTATGATTAAATAAGGTTGCTTTATCTGTAATCTTCATTTTCCCATCACATTGTTCTTGACGGGGTTAAACTCAGGATGAAGTCAGAAAGTATAATTCAAGATAGAGAAATTCAAGGAAGCAGAAAAGTATAGGCTTGTGCCTGGAAGTGAACACGAACCAAAAGGACAAGCAGAAGTATAGAATCATAAACCGTAGAATCAGAGAATGGCTTGGCATGGAAGGGACTTTAAAGATCATCTAACTTCGACCCCTCTCCATGGGCCGGGAGGCTACCCACTAGATCAGGTTGCTGAGGTAAACTTAAATGGCTGGTAAGCATGTGGCATCTGGTGTTCAGAAAAGGTCAGTGACTATCCTGGGATGATCAGGCCACAGGGCTTCTTCTGTAGGTTTCTGGTTATTGACAGCTGGACCCTTTTGAGGAAACTGAAATGACAGACCGTGCCGTGATATAACAGCAGTATGTGTCTGCTCTCTGCAGCTCTTGAACACATCCTATCTACTTCTTAGAAAAGTATCTATATCAAAACATTTTCCAAATGCTGAGAGAGTTTTTGCTCACACATACAACAGTTAATTTTTTCATATTGCTCACTATAAATCTGCATTAATGGTTTTGATTTCAAGGTTTTAGAGTTTAGTTATAGAAAATGACTCATTTTTAACAGTTTTAAATAAACTTGTATATTCTAGAAAGATTATGTTTTTTAAATATTAAGTCCAGTAATGATTGGACAGTTTCTATTGTTATGAAGATTTCAAAATCACAAATATCCATTTACTGCAAGAATCTTGGAGGAAATGTTCAATAGAAAAATCTGTGAAATGAATTTATAGATCTAACTCAATCAAAGACAAATCTTTGAACTGAAAAAATTCCTCTGGGTGACACTCCTCTAGCTGTAGGCTTCAAAGACTCAAAGGTATTTAACACTGATGCTGTCAAAGTAATGATTGTGGAAGAGCTACAATAAATCACCTGAGGTTTAAACCCATGCTAATTTTGGATGTGAAAATCTCCAAAGTTCTAAATCAAAGGAGCTTTGAAGAACGGGTTAAGAACCCCCATTGCATCCAAGAATGGAGACTGGTAATGAAAATAAGGGGTAGTTTCATGGAGAGGAAAGGAGAGGTTTTAATTCTTTACCTTGGCAATACATCAAAACCTTAATTATAATGAACTGCTTCTTCATACAGTAGCTTATCCTGATATATTCAGCCATTTTGACTGTCTGACTAACTGAACATCCTTTTTATTTGCTTCACTTTATTCAAGTAAAGCATATATTTAAAATACACTTACTAACAATATGAAACATTTAAGTAAAAGCACCCAGAATCTACCATTATTTTATATATTTTTATGAGTTTTTGGGACCTTTTGGTTTTCTACATTATAGCACTATATGTTTCTAAAAAAATATACACGCTTCTATGATGTTGCCATGGAAGCATATCAGAAGGGCTCTTCTAAGGAATGGAATAAAGTAGCTCACTGAAACAGAATATTTTGAAATGTGTAGTCCTATGAAAAGGATATGTATTTTAGTAGCTCAA
Organism: Anser cygnoides; assembly: GCF_040182565.1. Taxonomy (NCBI): domain Eukaryota; kingdom Metazoa; phylum Chordata; class Aves; order Anseriformes; family Anatidae; genus Anser; species Anser cygnoides. The sequence continues at coordinate 97,357,927 of NC_089875.1, forward strand.
CAATTATACTGAACTTACTGAATCTGAAAAAGAATAAACTGCATTTCCATGCAGTTTGAGGCATAATTAGATTTGCCTGTGTTTACTTAGTCATTAGGAATTTTAAAAGATGAGCACACTCATGCTTCAGCTACTCTGGCATTTTCCCATTAAGTCTTCGGTTATAGAGCAATTGACCCTGAGGAGTGTCTTTTTGCTTAGCAAATTGTTTCTGCCCAAACTAGACCAACACACTCAGGAGCTGCAGAAAACAGTAACTCTGCCTACAAAAAAAAAAAAAAAAAAAGACTGCCCATCTAAGGGCAATCAGGCTGTTATTGCTTAGGTCTTCAACCTACTTACTGGTAAGTCCTTTTAATTCCTTCTGAAATGGCTGAAGATAGTCTGATTCCCCAGATTTTAACTGGGGAATGATAAGTATTTAGGCTACATGTACATAGGATGTTGTTGTTTGTTTTAAAATGTATTATACTTTATTTCTTCCACTGGGTAGAAATAATACTTTGTTTTATATATATATGTGTATGTTTTCATATATATATTTTTATAATGTTTATATAATGTATCTATATATGTAATTACTCTAGTCACCACTGATCATAGCATTCCAAGAGAAATACAGCATTGCTGATGAGTGCAGTCAGGCCTGCAAAGCAGGTAAGGTGGGTAAATACAGCCCTTAGAACACAATCCCTCATAAGCAGAGCAGAAGTAAGTGACTGCAACCCAGTGTAAGTGTGCTTAGAAACACCATGGAAAAGAACAGAGGACAAGTGCATTCATGAGATGGGGATCTTTTTCCCCCTTCTTTCAGTCTGATTACCCCATTGGAGTTGTCACAGATTCTGCATGGATGGCTCTTACATTTATGGTAACAGAAGTGAAGCAAATGATTAACTGGCATTCTGGATCTGTGTAGTATTCCAGACTTGACAACTCATTCTGAAATAGCAGTTACTTTTGAATTCTTTCACTAACTACAGTTTTTGCCATCATGATTGACATAATTTAACACGAAGATTGCCTTTAACTCCTTGCCAGAACATCTGTTTGTACATCCTGAAACATCAGTACAACATTAAACACTAAAAACCTTTAAGGGAAGTGGATCAGAGAAGTCCTTGCCATGAGTCATAGAAGAAAAACAGAAACAAATGTTAATGGGTTTAAGTGTACATATATATAAGCATATAAATAAATACTAGTACTAGGACCAAGCAACATCCATGGAGAAGCATCATAAGCCTGTGGTGTTCTCATACATTCTTGGTGAATTCAACTAGTCATGTTTATGTGTTTAGCTTTATCAAAATATTTCCTTTTTTATTGCATATATATCTGAATTGAGAAATGAGGACATAGTTTAAAATATTAGATTATGTTAATTGCAAGTTGGCCAAACCTAATTACAATAACATCCCTATCAAACCCTGCAACCGCTAGGAGCCCAAGCTATGAAACAGATCAGGTCCTGATTACAAGCAGTATTTGTATTCAAGTGTGTAACCATTTACTTCCTGAAAGTAAAATATTTCTTTCTCATTCATAAAGACTGTAAGCTTTAATTTCCATTACCAGATTAAAAAAAAAAAAAAAAGCTTCCAAACCTAATTGATTCCTATGAAAATATGGCTTGTAATTGAGATGCCTAAAATTATTAATAATTAGATTTATTCTTTAATTAATGGGGGAAGACAGAGAGAGAGGGAGAGAGTTAGACAGTGATTCAGCTCCTCTTACAGCAGATTTCACTGTTAACTGGGTGCTCAGCCTTTCTGAAAGCTCTCCTCACTGAACTTTATGGAAGTCTTCCTTTGACTTCACTGGCAATAGTTTAGGCCAGCACTATATTTTCCTGAAAATCTATCAAAAACTTGAGATAAGCACACTTCAGAAATCAGAAAGCCAGAAGCTTTAAAACAGCATTGAACACCTGCTGTGAAAATTTACAAGCCCACACAGAAAATCAATGTGCTTTCTACCTATTGCAAGCTATGGAGATAATGAAAAAAAAAAAAAAAAAAAAAAATTGCAATACACTGGCTCATAAAATAAAAGTTACCTGAAAGTGTGAGGAAGCAAGCACCACTTAACTGGGCTCATTCAAAAAACACTTTGGAATTTATCCCATAAAATTCCAATTTTTCATAGTCAAAAGTAAAGTGTTGTGGGGTTTTAGCTATAAAAATGATTCAATCATCAGCATTAGTGGATTAAATTTTTTACTTTTTTTTTCCAGGTAAATGTGATAACATTTGCTGTTGGCCACTGTCAGAGACAGAAGATTGGACTAGAAGGACCCTTGCTTAGACCCAGCATAACCATTCTAGTGCTCTTCCAGCATCTGTCCTCACTCTTTCTATCTTTCTATCTAAGGTGTTTATTTGTGGCTAGAATAGTTGGAGGAGGATTTGAAATATCATCTGAACTTGAGGAATAAAAATCAGGATTTAGAAATATTGTGTATAAAAATGGGTAAGTAGAGATATTTTCTTGTTTGGTGAAGCAAAATCTGGGGGTAAGCATGGGAGGCAGGCAAACTTCTGTAAGAGCAACAAAGCTGTATGTGTAGGAGCTGGCTCCACAGGGATGAGAAAGCTAAGGTCGGCTAAGATGATGATCTTGGACTGCAGAAATTTCTTAGAGATCTAGATAGCCTTCAAAAGTTCTTGATGGTTCTCACCACAACTGCTCTGCAAATTGTCAAATTGTTTGCTCAGTCAGCTGCAAGACTGGTGAATCAGATGAATGAGCTGCAAGTCATGTCTCAAGTGAATGAGCAATAGTGCACATACTTTGAAATCTGGAGTATAGACATGGCTGGGTAGATAGCAAAATGCCTCATACAGCTTCAGCATGCCTTGCTTTCTTTATAGAAATATATTAACTCTGGTATGCCTAAACTATCTCTGAAGAGTGCTTTGTGTCACTAATCACACTGCTTCAGGTGAAAAAAGATAGAGTTTCTTGGTATAGGAAGAATCTTATTATTACGGGTTCATGTTGGTTATGCCCATACAGGGATGACAGTCAGGGGGAGCAGAAACCCAGGAGGCTGCAGGATTCCTTCATTCTTTAGGGCTTTCCCTCTAAAAATAGCTGTCTCCAACTGTTGTGGAGATAATACTGATTAAAATGAATCTTTTATCTTATCTACACTACCAAATCTTCTGCTCCCATCCTTAACATGGTAAGCAAGCAAACAGTTCATTGAGAAAGAGTTATATTTACTCTGTAAAGAGCATGAGCTACAGATTAAAAGGAGCCTGGTCTTCTAGATATAGAAAAGAGTTACTTAAAATATAAAGCTATAACTTTCATTTCTTCATGAATGAAACCTTTGCCTAAATGAGGTGCTGAGAGGCCTTTACCAGGGTGGAATCCATTACTTCCCACTGTAATCACTTACCTAAAGGGCCTGCCACTCAAAACTAGTCAAAACTAGTTTAATGTTGAAGCCCTGAGATCTTTGTCAGATCAAAAATAGTTCACCTGTTTAATGCATTTGAAGACAAGCAGAATGATCACTTTGTATTCTTAGTGACTGTGTGAATGACAGTGCTTTGGTCTTCACCTAGATCCCCATGCTGCCATGACAACTATGACGTCTGATGCAGCACATCTGACATTTTCCTGATCTTTTCATGGTTTGTTTGTTTGTTTTTAAACTAAAATTAAAAGTTGACAGACAGCAGGCCTGAGATCTCTCTATCTACAGGTATGAGCTACATCAAAGACAGAATAAAAGGTGAGAGTGTATGAAAGCAAGGGGAAGTAGATTATGGTATGGAACAGGAAGCACAAAAAAATAACTTTTACAATGTGAGAAACAGCTGAATTTAATTATAGAGTATATAACATCTGGTTATTGCATATCCTCCTAGAAGCCATTTCCAGGCACATGAAGGTCAAGGATTTGACTGGGAACAGACGGCACAGACTTACCAGAGCAAATCATGCCTCATCATGATGAGATGGTGAGATGAAATTGCTAGCTCCATGGAGAATAAGAAAAACAGATGATGTAATTTACCTTGACTTTAGCAACCTTTTCAGTGTTTTCTAGCTGAACTGGAGAGGGACTGGATGAGTTGCTTACAATTTCCATAAGTGAACTGGGCTGCCGTGATAGAAGGTTGACTGTTAAAGTGACTGGTAGCTCTTTACTAGTGACATTCCTCAGGAGTCAACATTGTGTCATCTATATTAAAAGCCTTAACAGTGGGACATAATGAATGCTCAGTAAGCTTGTGGAGGATGCCAAATTAGTGGTGAGTGGTCGGTATGCTGGAAAGTAGGGCAGGGCTGCCATTCACAGGGACATTGACAGTTTGGAGAAATGAGCTGACAGAAACCTCATAAGGTTCAGCAAAAACTGAAGCCACATCCTACCACTGAGCCAGAACCGTCCATGCAGCAGTACAGGCAGGGAACCACCTCTAGAGAAAGCAGTTTTACAGGAAAGTACCTGGGGTCTTGATGGGCAGTAAGTTGAACCTAGGTTAGCATTGGGCACTCCTGATAAAGGTGGGCCCACAATACTGATTTTGATCTTGCTAAGCAAGAGCATTGCCAAGACATAGTGAAAAGTGGGTATCCCCCTCAAACTGTTACTTGCAAGGTTACATCTAGAGTACTGTGCTCTTTTATGGCATCCCCAGTAAAGACATCAACAAGCTGGTCAAGTCCAGTGGAGGACCACAAAGGTGCTTAAGGGGCTGAAGCGTGTGTTATACAAGGAGAGGCTGAGGGAGATGAATTTGTTCAGCCTGGAGAAGAGAATGTTAAAAGGTATTCTAAGTATTGTCTTCAGCTACGTAAGGAGAGGCCACAGAAGAGACAGAACAAGACTCAAGAGGTACAGTGAAAAAATGAAAGGCATCGATCACAAGTTTTACTAAAAAGATGCAGATTAGATAAAAGAAGAAAGTTCTTTACTGCAAGAATGATCAAACACAGAGACACATTGCAGGAAAGGCTGTGGAACCCCCATCCTTGGAGATACTCACGACATGACAGGGGACATGGCCCTGAGCAACCTAATCTAATTTCAGAGTTAGTCATGAGCAGGACAGTGGACTAGGTGACCTCCAAAAGTTCATTTCAACCTAAGTCATTCTGTAATTCTATAAATTGTTACATGTCACTTCAAAAAGCTTCTAACTGTTCATGTAGAGTTTGAGGGTTATTAATTTTGCTGAGTCCAACTCGAAGATAGAAAAATTCAGGTACAGTCCTTGCTACGGTGTTACATTCTGAAACAATCTTGATACAGTATGATTACAATTTGTTTTATATAAAGACAACGTCTGAACCTTTTAAATATTCAAAATATTGTCTTTTGCAACTGGTTGCTTTCTCAAGGTCGTTTAACATGAAAAGCCTGTATCTCTATAACTATAGAAGTTTTGAGTGCATTTATGGTATTTTCCTAGACATAAAAAATCTTTTCTTGCTTTTTTGCTGTTAGAGAAGTTACCTTTTTTCTCCATAGTATTATAACTAATGACAACATCCAGATATAATAAGCCTTGAAGAGGAGATGGGTAGTTTAAGAGTTTTCTCAGCAAGAGCTCCTATCTTTCTAATTCAAAATAGTCTTCATTTATCTCTTTGGGAATGATTCATAGCTCCTGGGCTTCAATAAGGTGTTTTAAAGAAGGTGTAAACCAGAGAAAGTGATTGTCCTGATGAGGTGACACAGGTAATCTGACCTAAGACAGAGCTAAATGTTTCTATCTTGAAAGGTCAGAAATCATCATTATCACACATGTAAATTAAGTGACTGGGTCAAGTTCAGATAAACTAAACAGATAAAATATTTACCCATGTGTTTTCAGATATCTCCAAGCACCATCAATACTTCCACCATTACATCCATGCTGATTCTTGGTATCACAAGAAATCAAGTTCTGAACAGAAAGGTTGTCTGTGATCTGACCATCAGAATGAATTGCTATTCTATCTGCTGCAACACCTGTTTTGAAAGAAATTTTGTGTTATTAGAAACAAATAATTACTCACTGCTTTTTACTAGTTATTGTGAAAGAGTGACTGAAATTATAACATCAGTATTTTCTCTCTGTAGACATTTTTGCAAAAGAATTTGGATATTATCTGTCAGAATCTTAAGAGAGTTGTGAAACTGCAAAGCACTGTGAGCAACTTCACTGTAATTTTATAAATCCATAGATTTACCAAATATCATCAAAACTTAAATATAAACATCAGATGAGACCTTTAGATAATATAGTCTGATAATCTCTATGTCTGTACATGAACATTCATCTACATTCATATTCATCTATCTTCAGCAGAAGATACAAATACTCCCCACATCTCTTAAGCTGAATTTCCAAGTCCCTTTTCTTTCTTTTTTACCTTTTCTTCCTTTAGGACTATTCAAGACTGAAAATATGTATTGGTTTTTTTTGGAAAGAATATTTGGAATTGCTCATATTAATGTATAAATATGGGATTCACACAAAACTACTTCTGAGACAGTCACCTTAGATGTCTGAACTAGATCAGGCATTCATGATTCTAAGTATTTACATATTTATTCAGAGGTTTAAAGGCAGATTAATTAACTAAATTATAAGTGAAATCAAATGACTTCTTTGTAACGTTGTGATTTAAATAAGAAATCTTCACCCATGAGGACCCACTGGCCAGATCAAGTAATAAGGATTTATTTTAATATTTTTTTCTCCATCTTTAGATATCTTAATAGGTACTGAGATTTATTGCAGCATGAGATAAATGAACGTAACTGATCAGTATATTTTATTTGGGAAAAATGACACAAATACTCATGTCCATTTATCATAAAACCAGAGGTTGTAACACATGATTTTATTACTGACAAATTTTTATATATAAACCTTGAAAATAATTTCTTCCACAAATATCTGACCAATTTCAGGGTTTTCTTCTCATAAAATCATCAAAAAGATTGCACCTAATGTACTTGAATAGCAAGGGTTAGGCAATGGCAAATGCACAGATATGAAAAAATATATATATAATGATGCCTTCCTGTTTTAAGCATTCAAGTCAAGCATGCAGTTGTGCAAGCAAAGAATGCAGATTTGTTTAAAGTTACTCCACCATTTATGATAAACTTTACTAGTCAATTCATTTGCAACTTTCTGTCATCAAAAATTTTCATACGATACAGAAACTTATGAAAAGCAAAGAAAAATCCCTACCGCTTGTATTGGTTTCTTTGTCTTTGGGACATATTAGAGGGAGAGGTGTAGGGAGAGGTGTAGCAATTTTAAACATTACTGTTTGCTGATAAAAAGTTAACAGAAAGTGGAAATTTTCATTGCTAAATGAAATTACATCATTACTAATCACTGTACATTTTCATTACACATGTAACCTAGAATTATATTTTAATATGGAGGTAAAAACATGAATATTACTTGCAGTTGAAAAAGCCCAGGATGCTCCACAATTTCGTTGATCCAAAGGATCATGAATCCACTCAGGCCATGCATAAGTGGCTGCAAAAAACTCAGGAAATTTTCCTTCCGGAGGTGAACTTCCCTAAAACAAAATGTAGGAGATCTGTATATGCTTCATTTCCTACTTTTGCCTTCAATATCTCCCTCATTTTGTTTTAAAAATTCTTAATGTTTGATTTGAGGAAACCTAAAACATCGGCAGCTGTGGCTCGCCAAGCATCCACGTGGCAACCACCCTGTCTGTGTGCTGAAGCTGCCTTGAGAGTCAGAGGCTTCTGGCACTGCCCTGTCTGAGCTGGAAAGCTGAGCTGCACAGCTGCCAACCTGAATAACCTGTCCAGTTTTCCTCTGATTTTTATCTCAAGCAACATTTCCCTATGAAACATGTCAATTATGGCCCAGCTGGCATTTTTGGAAGAAAAAGCCGCCTGCTGCAAACAGTAGTGAAGTCAGGTACCTGCTACCCTATTCTCCTTGACATGCTTTACATATTTCCACATGGCTGGCAATAGAAAATTCCAGTTACTAGTAGGGAATCAGTAGAGTGTATCATTAATTCACTTTTTACACAGAGCTTTTTCGATTTCCAGCACTTACTTTCATTCCAGAATGAAAAGCCGTGATTTCCGTTCTGGTTTGCAATCTGATGTTGAGCTGATGAGAATTCATGGCCTGCTCAGTAAAGCCATTTGGACAGCCATTTTTGGCATCTTCATCCCTCAGCTTTAATTTATGTCCTCCACGCTTTGAACAAATATCCACATACGCAAGAACCATCTGGTACAACTGCTAATAATCTGCTCTATGTTTGACATATCAAAATCACTGACCTATTTTTTTTAAATTGTTTAACTTTATGGACTGATTGCTTCTGCTGCACAGGGAAATAGGAATGGCTATACAAAACTACAGGATTGATCCATCCAGTAGCAGTTTGTCTCAAACAATTGGTTGTAACATCTGTTCCAGAGGAATATACAGCATATGAAATATGATAATCTGTTCCCAAACATAACATTTACCGTCGTTTCTTTGCAGGCTCACACCCAGAAGTACAAAATCTTCTATCCTGATCAAAATCCTTTATTTTATTTTGGTTTACTTATCCTTAGTCTTCTAATTCGGTGTGTCCTTGCTGCACTATTATTCTAAATTGCTTATGTGACTTACAAGACTAAGTACCTTTTTCTAAGATGATTTGCATATTTGTGCCCAGTTCTTTCAAGCTATCTCAGGACTCTTTGGCAACTGAACTTTACCACTTTGGCTGCGTACAGATAAATTTGTGGCTTGTATTGGGAAACAGCAACATCTCCATCCAGCTTGTACACCTGGATTTCCTTCCCACATAAAACCAATAGTTGAGAAGAAATGTGTGAGAAAGAAAAAAGGAAGCTTGTACATCAGGTCTTTATCTGATATTAGACTGGTATACAGCACTTGCAGACAGAATGATACAGTCTGTACCTACACCCAGATCCAGTAACTCTGAAGTGCCTGAGGTTTACCACTTTAGATGTAGGCTGTGAGTCCTAAATACCATTAGTCATTTTAAAAGTATATTGCAATCTCGTATGTCACTTATGTTCTTCTGAAAGTTTTACCTTCACACATAACAAACCAGTAATCTTAATCTTGCTAAGATTTTAATCTCAATATTTTCATTAATTGCTTTCGAAAGCCTGCTTCCTTCAAAAGCTTGTTGGAAATATGAGACTTGCAACCACAAACGTCATGCACAAAATAACTGCTAAGTTAAAGATCTTGCTAAATTTTCATTAAGTTAATTATTAATGAACAAGCACAAGCACAAGATTTACTTTGAAGATGAATCGTACTGGCAAAATTGCAGATAAAGAGCGTTTCATTTATTTGATAAACCTGCTCACTATCAACAAGTAGACAAATAAAAGTTGGCAAATTTTGCTTAGCATGCCTGCCTGAGCAATGACCATTTACAGTCCAAATGAGGTAGTTGAAAAAAATAAATAAATAAATAGACCTTTGGTCCAAGCCAATGTGTTAATTTATATATTCCTAAACTACTGCCAAAGTATTTAATAGCCTCAAATTGTAAATCCCAGAGCAAATCCCTTATTAACCCTCAGCCTTGTCATTTCAAAATGCAAGATTGTCCTGTAGCCAGAAACATTAGCTTTTTGTCTGAGAAATTGCTACCCTGATATTGAGAAGTACTGCTGTTCTGTGATAAATGGTAAGTCTAGACAATTGTTTCTCAATGTATGCTCCATAAACCACCATTAGACAGTACAAAGCAATCAGAAAAATGACTGGCAAACCATTTTTAAACCTTCATATGTATTCTATGCAGTGAAGCTAGCAGTCTGGCCAAAATGGAAAGGTAAGGAGATATAGAAGAATACTCAGATTTCACCTATGACTTCAGAAATGTTAGATGGCCCATCAGATAAAAAAAGGTTACTGAATTTACAAATGTAAAAATAGTTTTTTGTTTGTTTTCCTGAGGGATTTTTTTTTAATGTTAAATTATTTTTAATATAAAAAATAAGAAGGGGGTGTGGACATCACAGGGCTTTGTAAAGACAATAACAGAATTTTTAAAAGCTTTGTAAGTAACTTCAAGAATTCTGTGTTTTCCCTAAGATTGAAAGTAGCTCTATCACAGAGTAATATTATGAAACCAAATTTGTAGCTGAACATGTCAAGTCAATGAAACAACTAAAAAACCTTTACTCCACGACAAAACACTGCTAAGAACTAAGAATCTGATGTAGATAAAGTGATTAACACAGAAGGGCTTTGCATTCTTGAATCTTTTTTTTTCGTCGTACAAAATTGAGTAAAGAGCTCCTTCTACGCGAAAATGGTTTTCTCAAGAATCCCTAAAACACAAAAGGAAACAGCAGCCCCTTAGTTACCAAATGCTGTAATTTATATTCAAGATAGTAGACCATTAGCATGCTGAAGAAATGGCTTTCATTTCAAGTCAGAAAATGTTGTATTTAATGAATAGGTAACTATGGTTTTCTTTCTCCATTAGCAAAGCCAGCAGCTTTTAATCAGATCAACACTAGATAGAGCCAAAAGCTCCCAAACACTAATTGTACCATTTTTATCAACTAACTATGTGACTTTGGGCAAGTGACTCACAGTTTTCACACTAGCAAAATGGGAAAGACAGTAATAATCATAGTGCCTATTTTATCCACAGTAAGTAGTACCTTGGCCTGCAGGTAAATTAGTACTCAACAAAGTCACTTGAAGGCCAAGCCATTAAAGTTTGAAGAAAACCTCTGAAAAAAAAAATATATATTTAAAAATCATCATTTCTGAATTTCTCATCATTTATAGATTTTTACACATTTCTGAGCTGTCACCTGGATGCAGAAGCTTAATGGAAACACTTTAATAAAAACTCACTTTTTTTTTTTTTTTATCACTTACGTGTTTGTAAATGCGTTTGTATGCTTCACAAAATATCAGTTACAGAAAATTATTCATGGAAGGGAAAGCCAAAGCAAGTTTATCTGAAAATCTAGGAAGACACATATCTTAAAAAGTGCCTGGGAGTTATCTCCATGACTACTGTTGGTCTGCCAATTGGAAGAATTTGTCTCTACCTCTGGTGAGCCTGATCCATGCTACGAGCTTTCTGGATCATTCAATGACAGTAGATATTGGGCCAGCTATGAAGAGATGATTTATCACATCTTTACACAGTGGGCATTTAGGTCCTGATAACTGCTGATTCACGTGGAATCACCTAATACAGTGATTAAAGTTTGGCTTACGGGAATAAAAGCATGTTTTCTTACATTTCTGGGAAGTATTAAAATGTGGCAGATTGAAAATTTCCTGAGGCAGAATAATGACACTTAAGAGCTGATGTTCTTCTTGAAAACTGTAGAAGAGGACAGGATCAGGGAGCTTTGGAGCTTCACAGGAAGTTTCAGTGAAAAACATTTTTAAATCAAAACAATCCAAGACAGAAACCACTAGGGTAGGAACAAGGAAGTTTTAATACTTCTGAAGAGAAACCATAGGTAGACGATAGGCTCCTGTACAATTCAGAATAATTTTTTTGTAAAAAGAGAATTCTCCAGAAGCTGGGAAAGACATACAGAGATTATTATTTTATGTTTTTAGCTTTTGTAAGTAAATAGAAAGATTTCTTAGACTCCTGTGCAAAGCATGTGCTTCCAGCAACATCTATGACTTTCTGAGGGTTACATGGAAAAATTCATGGAGCTGGATTTCTGGAGAAGAATGCATTCAGGCTCCTAGGGTTTCTGACATGGCCAAAGATATTTGGGTTGTGGCTCACAGATTTTGTAAAAAGAGAGCAGTTAGACAACACGTGCCTGAGAAATGTTTCAGGCAGAACAAAGGCCATAAGTAGTGCAGCAGTCGAAGAAGCTACAGGAAGCTTAATAACAAAGATGCAATAGGCTGGACATAAAAGAAAGCCTACTGTATTCTGGGCTGCATTGAAAGAAGCATAGCTACCAGATCGAGGGAGGTGATTGTTCCCCTTACACTCTGCTCTTGTGAGACCCCTCCTGGAGTGCGGCATTCAGCTCTGGAGCCCCCAGCACAAGGGCATGGAGCAGTTGGACTGAGTCCAGAAGAGGGCCACAAGGATGATCAAAGGGCTCAAGAACCTTCCCTATGAAGAAGGGCTGAGAAGCTGGGCTTATTTAGCCAAGAGAAGAGAGGGCTCCAGGGAGACCTTATAGCAGCCTTCCAGTACCAAAAAGGTACACAGAAGCTGGAGAGGGACACTTTATTAGGGAGTGTAGTGATAGGACAAAGGGTAACAGCTTTAAACTGAGAGAGGGTAGGTTTAGATGAGATATAAGGAGGAAGTTCTTCACTCAGCGGGTGGTGAGGCCCTGGCACAGGCTGCCCAGAGAAGCTGTGGATGCCCCATCCCTGGAGGTGCTCAAGGCCAGGCTGGATGGGCCTTTGGGCAACCTGGTCTGGTGGGAGGTGTCCCTGCCCATGGCAGGGACATTAGAAGTAGGTGGTCTTTAAGGTCCCTTCCAACCCAAGCCATTCTATAACTCTAACACTGATATGTGAATAATGGTGCACAGCTTCCCAATTGATACCATTTTATTTTGCTCCTCCTTGCTGAATGTCAATAGGTATGACTATGGCTAGCAGACTATCTCTGTGGCTAGGAGAGTTTCTGGAAGTTTCTGGGAGTTTCATATACAACATGGAAGCATTTAGCGTTAAATACCTCAATCATAATCTTATATTTATTCCAATAATGAATATATTAAAAAAATAAATAAATCACCTGATACTTACTGGAGTTTCTTGCATATTCAGCAAAGAATGAGATGGAGGTAATGTGCCCAGCCGCTTTTTGAAGCCTTCTTCCAGTGTCATTCCCCAGAATTGACTATAGTTGTCAGCTTTCCATCTTCCTCACAGACAGAAAACAAGCAAACAAAGCCACATTTGAGATATTGCTCATACTAATACCTTGCTCCTTCTTTATAAGAGCACGACTAAAAATAACATCCAGAAATAAATGTTTCAAATTATGTTTTGAGACATTCTATTAGATGTGCATGAGACAATCTTTAGTACAGGGTTTTCACTACAGATAAATTTAGACTAGAGCAACACAGCAGGATATGAAAAGTGATGATCTGAGGTCAGCATTGTGTCAGCCTGCAGCAGATGAGCATGCAATGCTTCAGAGAAGCACTAGAAAATAAGGTGCTCAATAAAAGCAATTACAGTTGTCTTGAAGTTGTGCTCACATTATGCTTCAGACCAGATGCCAACAGAGAACTAATAGCTTCACATAGTGGGTTATTTTGACTTCAAGCTCTGGCGCACCAGCAGTGTTTGTGAGACACTGCTGAACCACACAGAAAGCCCAGCTGTTCTGCCTCAGTTTTACATTAATATTCAGAAAAAGAAACATTTTTTAATTATTCCCTCCCTACTCTACCTGAGGAAGGTAGATTAGCCTCAGAATCTAGCACTAACCCTGAAAACCATATGCACAACATAAAAAAACCTTACGTTTACACACTTTTTGAACAAACTGAAATTGTATGTATTACTGGAGAAGGACTGAGCCACAGGAGAGAGCATTCTCTTCATTAATTTCTTTCTTGCTTGTATATGAGGAAAACAGGTGAGATTCATGCTGCCTAAATGAGAAGCCTCATCACTCTTGGTCTGCCTGTAATCAATGGAGAATATGGACACCTGAAGAAGCTGGGTCATATCTCAGGTGGACTAAGGCACTCTGTGGTTATCAGGCTCCAGATGCCTGACTTAATTGTCTGTCCTAACTCAATTGGTTTGAATCTCTCCCATGAAGTACAACATGTTCTAGTACAGAGTGACAGCTTGAAATCTGTGCACCTGTGTAGGTTTCATTGGTGAATTTAGCACCTCAGCTGCTAGGGAGGCAATCACTATATCTCTGTCTGTAAATTACCAGCAGGCTCCCAAGGCACTGCTCTGATACCAGGGTGTCCTTCTGCACTACAGGGAACAAGAACTGGTAACAAGAAAAATACTGGACCTCACAAAGTTCTGATGTCTTGGTCCTTATCTGGCCCATTCTCTCCTCTTCCAACACTACTTAGAGTCCTGGTATGTAGAATGATATTCTTGAGGGTAGGCACCAAAAAAAAAAATAATTTAAAAAAAATCTATCCTAAGCATTGAAGTGAAGAATCAGGGAAGATGATCTAAAGACCATTTTGTGAGGAAAAAAATAAATAAATAAAATCATATGAATTTTGGAGAGTGTCTTAGATAGGTGTGTACAATATTAGCTCTTACTAGCATGAGACTTCCAGTATCTTTCCACTTAAAATTCTATAATCTGCCAGAGATTTAGAAAAGTTTTACAGATGCACTTTTACTATCATATTCATGGGATGTAACTGGGGAAGGAAAAGACAGAGAGAAGCATATAACTTGTAATTTGCACTTACATACTATAAGCAATAAAGTAGATGACAACAAAACCTTAAAATAAAAGTATTCTCACCCATAATTTCCAGAATTGATGTTCTGAATCAAGTCTGGGCGAACAAGACATACTTCATTTGAACATTTCCAGTTACTTTGGAAGCATTTGCTGAAAGGGCAAGAATATCATTGAGCAGAAAATAAATTGTCAAAAGAAATATATGCACTTTTACAGCAGAAGGGAGGGGGGGAACCTAAACTATAAATGTCACAGTAATTACAAAAACACAATTTTACTTAGTGTCACTTCAGTACCTAATGAATCCTAATTGGAATGAGGTGGGAAGGTTTACAGCTTGTGGAAAACATCATCTTTGAAAAAATTTGCTTCCATCTTTGTAAGGCCAAGCCTCACTAGAAAAAAAAAAAAAAGAAAAAAAAAAGAAAAAAAAAAAAAAAAAAAAGAAAAAGAGAGAGAGAGAGAGAGAGAAAGAGTTTATCTTTAACTCTGGAGAACCAGAAAGGAGCTACATGGCTGCAGATACTTTGCTCCAAAGACCCTGGGACAAGTTCAAGGCAGGTGGATGCCACCGGAGCCCACTGGGCTGCCCTGGGTTTGGAGGTATGGAGCCAGCTTTTGGAGAGGAAAAGCAGGTAGAGCTGGGGCAGCTGACTGCCAGGGCCAGCAGCAGAGCATCCTGCCTGCTCCATGCAGATGTCCCAAGGTGGGGAATGGGATGTTCAAACAGTTCTTCCATTTCCTACATAAATTATATATCCTCCCCCTTACAAAAGTGTTCATCTCTTGTGCCAGAGCAAAACGTTATAAAAATATTCCCCAAAATTTTAATGATATTGGTTTTCTCTGTATTCATGTCAATGTCCAGGTCTATGCCAAAACCATTTCCACTCATGTCAGAGCCAGCAGATTGAACAGGGACAGAACTAGGCCAGTGGGGAGGAGACTTTAATACTCTTGGTTTTATGTCTTGATTAGAAAACCCATTGACCTCTTGCTATTCTTCTATGTTGGCTGTAGTTTAATTCTATAACATCTTAATACAGAATTACTCTTCCAACCATTGTGATTTGATTACATTTAATATGAATTTAGGGATGCTCACTAACGTAATTCCTGTTTCATGACATATACTAAATTAAATTCAATTTGCTGTTCTCTGAAACATTACCATGAATTGCAGTTGTCTTTAATTATTGTTCCTTCTCCATAATATCGGCCATCTTTATAACAACCTGCCAACATAACATATAGATGTGTGAAAAAAATAATTTTCTTGAACTGAATTAATTCAAAAATTTTCCTACAATTGAATTAATAGGTTGTATGCAGTATACTTTATTTAGGTGAAAGAAAACAACTATTTCCATTTTTTTCCCAGTAATGAAGGTAGTTTGGTGAATTTTATTTTTTTCCCATTTACATTATTATTCATACCAAACAAAATCAACAACAGATTCAAAACACTCACTGAAAAGTGATTATCTTAGATATAAACAACAACACAAATCAAATTATTTTCTAGTAATAAAACAATACATTTTAATAAAGATCATTTTGGATAGGTAATTAAAATAGAATTCAGTTTTTCGAGTTACCGATTTTTTTAAAAATAATACCTGTTTCAAAACAGGTATTGTATTATGTTATTTTTTCTTGGCAGAGTTTAATTCATTTTTGAAAAAAAAAAAAGAGAGCAATTATTTTTAAATACAACACTCCTCCTATGTATATATCTTTTTTTGATAATAATTCACTGAGAAAAGACCTTGCGTGTGTTATAAGATCTTCCACATAAACATATTATTCAGTGTACTTAACTTCCAAGACTAAAAGAAAGATCCAGAATGCCTGCAGTGGGCTTTGAATCAAATCTATAATAAATATAGAATAGTTATCATATGGGGCTCTGTTTTCCAGCCTTTTGTCATGCTTTCTCTACAGACACTGGTGATCCTAAAGGTCATAATCCTAAAGGGATTATGTTTCTTCCCCCAGTGAAGGAATTGGAGCAAGGAACTCCAAACTTTTTTTTTTTTTTTCTCCTCCATTTTCAAGAACCTTTAGCCTCTTTATTCATATTTTATATGAATAAAGTGTTGACTTGCATTAGCATTATACCATGCTTTTTTCTTTTCAAGCATAAGGAAAGTTATTCTCCATCTCACAACGAGGAGTAGAGTCCATACACATTCACTCCTCAGCAACGTAGACCTCCTTTACTGACAGGAGAGAACTTCATACCAAAGTGCAGAAGTGGACTAGAACCAATTAGTTAATTATAAATGCCTATTTTGCCCTGTTAGCCATACAGCAGACTACATTAACTAGTGCAGACATAGGTGATTTCGCCCAAGCAGTCTGAGGCCCAAAGTGTCTGCTCTAATTCAATTTCTGCTAGGAATTGAGACATTTTTCAGAGAATATCCAAGGCAAATTACTTAAGTGTCACAGTTTATCATAGTGTGCCCCAGTGCCAACATCAGACAGTAGCTGGAAGGAGGCATAGAGCAAGTTATTTAAAATATAGCAAGGGAAGGAAGTATTAAAGCAGTGGTCTCAGAGACAGGATGAAGCTTCATATGAGCTCTGCTAGCAGCCTTCACAACCCATGCCTGAGAAAAAAATGCAAGCCTGAACAAGTATAGAAGAAGCTTTCAAAAAATACATGCTTAAGGAATAGAAGATTAAGAACAGTTTCATTAGCCTATCCAAATTAAGACTTGAAAGGCCAGGAGTGCTGTCTGTAAATTTGTCTAAGATACCAGTGTCAGAGTAGAGATGTCTAAGCTAAAAGACACTGGTTGCATAAGAACAGAGGTAGTTTATCTGGCCATGAGTATATTAGGCTGGAATATATATATATTGGGAAATATATAGTGGGAAATATAGTGAGAAATATGTGGGAAATTAATTCATTTTAAGATGCAGCCTGATGACTTCATGGGACTGTATGGTGTGAAGATCATGGTAGGAATGAAGTGGACTTGATAAACCAGGACTTCCTTCCTGGTTCAATGTTCCTGAGTTCCTATAATTCTCACCTCATTTGCCCCACCTCTGTTGTAAGTAGTCTTCTAAGTGAAATGTGTCCAGATGTACACACTTGTAGGCCAGATCCTGACTGTGTAGTGTAAAATCAATTAGCAAACTCTGTAGGCATCCCTTTTATACCACTACCAGTGTGAGATTTAGTGTACTGAGTTAGATAACGCTTTTTGTACCATCAGAGTAATTGAAACAAAAAGAATAAATAATAAATGTATTCTATAAATAAAACTCTAAAAATTCTCATAAGAACAATAACAACAAATCCAGAACTTCTATTCAGTGTCTAGGACAGGTGAAAGAGGAATGAGTATATACAGCTTCTTGTGAAATGGCACAAGAAAGCCATTGAAACATACTGAATGCTGGGTTCATAAAGACAAAGTCAAAGCAGTTCCACACATTTACATCTGGAGTCCTCAGCATGGTGCAGACAGACACTTAGGGTGTACAAAATAGCTCACTACTGTTGTGCACCAAGTCACTGCGCTGGGATGCAGAAACACAGCACTGTGCAGTTTTATTGCATTTCGTTCTATCCCTTGTAAAGTACTGAAGTTTATTGGTTTATTTAAAGCAATATGACTCAGAAAGCACTGAAAGCAAAACCACAGGCAGCCAAAAGATCAAAATCTTCAAGGTGAAATGTACTTTGGTGTATGTGGTCTGGTAGTTCTTAAATAATTCTTAGCCAAAGGCAGAAGCAGTCTCAGTTATTAAAAGTTAGCCAATATACTTATGGCATTTCTAAAAATGCTTCATAGTTTGCTTAATCTTCTGACACTCAGTCTTTTTTGTTTCTTCATTTTTTCCTTCCAATTTCATTCTTTGCTCCCTGTCCCACAGTCATTTCAGTTCTAGAAAGTTCCTTCTTGACTGATATTTTTACCTGCTGTATTTTGCCTGCTTTGTTATTCTCCTTTAACCCTTTAAACTACTTCTATAACAAATATCCAATAAACAGATTTTTAGAAAAATACATACTTTCCATCAATGAAACACTTTCTGCACCAGAAAAACATCAGCATCTTTTGATGTGAGATATAAATTAAATAAGATAGCAGCTCACATACAGAACGAATAAATGTGCTTGAATAGATTAAATAGCATTGCCACCTATGTCAGGCTTGTATAACCCAGGAGTTACAAAACAGTGAACACACATGCAAAAGTTGGATTGAGAAAAACAGTACAAATATTACCCGTCACTTATTCCGTTACCTAAAACTTCTGTTACATTTTTACCTTTCAGAGGTAGGCCTGTCACAGGACCCATATGGCAAAATGCTGCAGGTTTTGTAGTGACTCCCCTCCATTAAGCAGTCTGCAAAACCTTATCCCAAGGCTGTCAGCTCTGGAGCAGAAACAGTGCTCAGGGCTTACACAGAGCTTATGACAGCAACCCCCCAATCTGTTGGAAATAATATGCAACAGTGCATCCTAAATAAGTATGGAACAAATGTCTTTATTTACATAAATCATAAAACATTCTTTCAGAGGATTAGAAACACTTTGGAGAATCAAGCTTGTTTTGCAGCGTTTGGCATTTTTGTTACTCCCACCTATCAGATTTTGGCTGTGTGCCTGGCTTAAGAGCACAGGCTCATGAAGAGCTTGTGGTCTGAGTGCTAGAGTACAAACAGCAGAGATACCTCATAGGAGCAGTTAATTTTTAAAAGCCATGGTAGTATTCTTGTTGATTTTAGGCTTTTGCAAGTTTGGTAGTCTTTACGTTTTCAGATAAATTTGTCCTAGCAAGAAGCTATAGTCTTAAAATTACAATTCTAAAACTGTATCACCAGCAGAGATTTGCCCTCCACAGAAACCATGTGTAAATGCTGCTTGTACATATTTGTGGGTTTTGTTTGTTTGTTTTTGTGGTGTTTTTTTTTTTTTTCAATCTTTAGTTCTAAAGACAATAGACTAAGATTAGTTTTGGAGGAACTTCCACTACAAGCTAAGCAGCAAGAAACTATAAAAGGACAATATGCCAGTCAGAAATCCTTGTTCTAATTACATCCCTTCAGCTAATCCTGCACTGAGATGCTGCAAGAAAAGTGGTGTCCCAGAGGAGAGCTCTGGTAGATCTAAGCCATTACAGAATACCTCAGAGCAGTACCATTTAGGATAATCATCAGTTTTCAGAATGATCTGTTTGTACTGATGGGTACAAAATTTAGAAATTTCTGTTCATCTTGTGTTAATCTGTGAAGCTGAGATTGATGAGATCACATTAATTTCAAACTGATGAGGTTATCTCTAGAAAAGTTACAGGTGAAACAGAGGTTCTGGCCAACAGAGATACGATCGAGCCAACTCTAGAAATGTATCCCTAGAGGCAAAGAAATAACAGGAAGCATAATTCTTATTTCAGCTTTATAAACAATGTCTTTGTCCACTATGTCTGTAGGAACGTTTTCAGGATGTACACACTTTAAAGATTAATCAGCAATTTTACTTCCAACTATATTTTTCTTGTGGTACAGTAATACCAACTGGGTCTTTTCTCTGTACCTACCTGATGTTGGAGGTGGCCAAGGCTCATCTGACCTGGTGGGCTCAACAGTGTTGTCACAGACATCCCAGTAGTCAGCACAACAGTCCACAGGGCCAGGAGGACCTGTGGCACAGAACTGGTCACAGTAACATATAGCTGCTCTGGAGGCAATGGTAAAGCTGCAGTCATCGTTTCTTCCCGTGCAGCAGCCTCGTATCCTGCAGGACTTTCCTTGATACAGACTCCTTTTCAGCCTGTCCCACCCTGAAGAACCACCATCTTCAACAGAGTAAAGTCCCCGGGGCAAATTTCTTCTAGAGTCAAGCTGCTTTGCCATCCAGACTTCACTTGCAATGCAATATAAGAGCAAGATCTGACTTTTGAGCCACATTCTTCCACCTCTAGACACCTTTTTTAAGTCTCTCTGTGCTTGACTTTTATCAGCAAATATCCATTTACTGCAGATGCAATACCTCCACTTACTATTCAGAAACAAATCTGAACAGAAAACTGCAGACTACAATATTTTATGAAGGCTCTGTATTTGTTAATCATTAGTCAGACGTTATAAACTGTTTTATTTGCCCAAGATAAAAAAAAAAAAAAAAAAAAAAAAAAGATACTGGAAATAAAGCCACAGCTATGTATCCATCATTATGAAATGTTGGGTAAATTCTTTTGTGAGTAAGAAAGTTAGTAGTAAAGGTTTCTTATGCAGAATATACACGGTCCAATATCTTAGTTCTATACTTTAAGCTTCTAAAATCAAAACGTGAAGAATGAGCACATGGTGTTAAAGGAGGGTCTCTTTCCTCCTGGCTTCATTTACCTGTAACTAATATGTTCTCCAGATGACTGGAAATTATACTTAGATTACATTTCACCTTCATTTTCCTATCTGATATGCAGGGCTATATATCATTGACTTTCACTGCAGTAAACATATCCTGCATCCCCCCTTTTCTATCTTGTTTCCAGTGATCTAGGTTTCCTTTATATGCTTAATTTTGCGCTGTTTTACTGTGGGCACATTTTAAAAGTCAGGTGATATTCAACATAAAATATTACCCAAAAGATATTCTTTTTAAGTTCACATTTCTTGATTCAAAAT
This sequence comes from Anser cygnoides, assembly GCF_040182565.1. NCBI lineage: Eukaryota > Metazoa > Chordata > Aves > Anseriformes > Anatidae > Anser > Anser cygnoides. The sequence goes on from NC_089875.1 coordinate 97,379,007, forward strand.
GAACTTGGAAATCTATGTAAATAGGGTAATAAATACTAACTAGTGAGTCCTCATTCCAATTTAAAAAGTAAATGGCTGGAATAATAAAACCATGAAGATAAACAGTAGATATCAAAAGACATGCATAACAGCCTTTATTAATTGTTCCGTGCTCTCCAGGTTTTTTGACTGCAGACTTAAATATGCATGGTACAGTTGACAAAACCTAAAAGATTCAGAAAAAAAGAGCAAAGTATTTTGAAGCTGCTAGCAGAGATAACAAGGCTAAGTTGCAGAAAAATAACATACTTTGAAATATGAACAGTTACAAGACAATTTAAGTCTTCAAAGCTGAAAAAGCAGAGGTAAAAAAAAAATGTCATTCTTCCTTTTCCATTTTGTAGTGAATGAGAGGACCCTGAAGAAGTTAATGGCAGAGAATGAAGGGAATCTTTCCCTTTGTGATTTCTACTGGATTGTTCAGTGCTGCAGAAGGTCACAGAATCAAAGGACAGCTACTTTTGAAAGCACAGCTGGCAGCACAGCTGGTCTGGATGCATTGCTGTGAATGGTAGAGTCATTAAGGGGGAATGTGTGTGTGTGTGTTTATATATATGGGATTGTAATACAAATGCTTGAGTCTTTAATATAATTTCTTGCCAGCAGAGCTTTTATTGGACCTGCCTCTCACACTGTCCCTTTCACAGATAAAGAAATGTGGATGAGGGAAAATTGCATCAGACCACGTGATTTTTATTTTCCTCTTTTTGCAGGCAATCTTCTGTATGGAAGTCAATAGAAAAGCCAAGGTCAGCTACATACAATCATTGTACATCACATAATATTACATAAATCTTAACCTTCAGATTTGTTCTGTGTTTCTTTGATTTAGTTTTTTTTTTTTTTTTTTTTTTTTTTTAAGGCAAAAATCTAGATATCTCAATCAGTCACCGAGTGCTATAATGCATCAAATATAAGGTGAGGAAAGTTCAACCGAACATGATCATGGAAACTCAAATGAACTTCTTGGTAAAAATGATAATCCTTTTCCTTAATCCTTCTTTCTATGTGGTTCCAAGAAAATGTTTCTCTTGATTTGCACTGCCACCTGCAAAATGCAAATCTTCTTTGCGGTTACAATTCTTTGGACATCATTTTACAAAGTTATGTCCTTACTCTGGTGAAGCATAAGAAAGAATGAAAACTTCTTTCACATGTGATATTATCTGCCTTTTAAGTTACAGACCTCTGTCTTCATTTAGTTTAGGTTTTAGTTTGGTTAGGTGTTTTTCATTGTTTGTTGTTGGAGTTGGTTTTTCAGCTTTTAAATTTTAAGACTTGCTGATGATAAACCAGAGGCAAAGGATTTGTTTGGAAAAGAAGTGAGCTAGTTTACACAGGAATGAGTTTCCTTTTAAAGGAACGTAAAAATGGAACTAGTGCTTCTGAACAGCTTTGTTTCTTAACACACAAAACTGTGCTGAAACTTGATAAAATCTTATTCTTCTATCTGCTGGCATATGCTCTTTTTTTTTTTTTCAAAAAACAAACAAACAAATAAACATGCCATTTTGTTGTGGTTCAGCAAATATTTTGTTTTCAATAGTTTCCACTGTAAGCAAAAAGTAGCTCTCTGTAAACTTCAGGAAATCACGTGTTGACTTATCTGTAACTATTTAGGAATGGTTAAATATAATTCTTATTCTCCATTGAAGATGAACCTATTCCAAGCATACCATCTCTGCTACGTTTTTGAGTTAGGGGCCTAGTCCTAGTTCTGGTCATCACCATTAAGTACAAAAATATCTGACTTGTACCTGTTTCAGTAGCCTCTGAGGTCTACTCTTGAGCTTAAAAAAGACACTACAGATTTGGCAGGAATCCATATATTCATGTCACTGAAGGCTTGGCAAAGTAGCAAAATAAAGGCAGTTTAAAATGGCCAGGAATCTCTTTGAAGCTAGAACAGGATTATCCCACAACCTTTCTTCCAAAATTCCTTCTGATTTGTTTGAATGAGCTCATTGCATACCCTAAAACCCCATTTCTGATCACCTTTCAGATTAGTGGAAAAAGCAGAGGCAGATGTAGAGGTATTTTCCCAAACTGATTCCAGAAGCCTGACCAGGTTGTCCATGTGTCTTACCTACAAGCAGGTTCAGAGGTGCTTGGGATACATACTAACTTTGGCACCATTGCAATATGAGCATCACCAGTTTACTTCTAGAGGAACCAGCCCAGAGTAGGCTCACCCCTTAATTTGTAAAATACTCCATGCCATTTGCCTTGTGGTGAATCACTTGACTGGTGCAGAAGTAGCCTAAGATTGCCCTGTGTATGGCTAGATACTACTTCTTGAATAAATGAGAGCAGTCTAACACAGTAGTCACCAGCTCATTTTTGTTCAGACATGTTTTATGATGTACAAAGAGACACTGCAAGGATGATACATACAGCTTATTGATATGGAGAAGTTATACCTTGGCTAATGCACCCACTAAATGGCTACAATGAATGAGCTCCTATTAATATCCTTACCAACCCTGGTAAGATGTCTGGTGTCTGTGCTGGCAGGCAAGCCTCAGTCAGGTGGGGAAGGATTATGCTTCTTGATCCCCAGAACAGGCCAGTCCTCTGTGTTGCTGAGTTGGCACTTTCTGATTCTCTGCTCTTAAAGGTTTTTTATAACTTAAGGCATAGATTTTTTCCTTCTGAATCCTTGAGCTGTTCCTATTACTCTTTCAAGAATACACTTCTCTCTGTGATTTTACTTTTCTCATTTTGCATAACCTTAGGGGGTGAACTTTATGATATTTAAGCAATTTTCTCATTAAAACTGAGTCAAGACCACAGAGGTGTGCCACACCAAACCAAGCTTTGGATCCCAGGCAGCTGAAGCCTGAGGGCAAGGGCTGCCCTTAATTTGAGGCAGCAAACCACATTTTCTCAAATAATGAATTCTGTCCCTTCTACTCACAGCCTATATATGTCACTGCCCAGATACAACCTCTTGTGCTAGCCCAATTTCACTTCAGACCACTTGGGCCAAGCATAATATGTTGGGTGTTTTTTTTTGTTTGTTTGTTTGTTTTGGAGGGGGGCGGGTGTTGGTTAGCTTGGGTTGCAGCACATAGCAACAGCAGTAATACCAGCTGCATGCACAGGATGTGATGAATGCTGTGTATTAGACTGCATGTTAGCCTGTGAACAAAGATAAAAGAAAAAGGAGAATATAAGCTCTCACTAAACATGGGCAGTCATTGGGATCCTGACAGGAACGTGTACTTTACAAGGAGAAACATGAATAAAAGCAGGGTAGAGGCATCAGAAGTTGGACTAAATATATTACTTTATTGAATAAGCAGCATCCATTAATTTTATAGTACTACTGAAAAAGCAATCAATTTTTCATGTCGACTTTTGCTCTTTATAATCTCCCCTTAAAGGATTTTTTCTCTAAATACTTTTCCCATTAGTGTCTGAGGGGTAGACTTCCTAGGCTGTAATTGCCAGTATACTCTCAGTTTTCATTCATAGACAGAAGCTGTTTGAGTAGATAGGGATGCTGTTTTTTTAATTTTAAATGTTTTTAAATTTCTATTTTTATTTTTTTTTTATTTTTTTTAATTTTAATTTTTTATTTTTTATTTTAAAAAATATGCACAGATGAAAAACTCACAAAACAAGAGGTAAAGAAAGGGATCCCTCCTTTGCCTTTCCTACAGTTTTGGTACTTCTTTCTCTTGATTGTATTCCTTCCACCCATGGTCTTTGGTCTGTCACCTGGGCTAATTTAAAGATAAAAAGTACCATGTGAATAACCCTCTCTGTTAGACATGCCAGATGGGATTTGGGCTTCACAAAAATGAAATTCAGGAGGAAAACAAAGTTAGATTTGCAAGAAATTCAGAACAAGGCAACTGCTTTGAGAAAACGGGCAGAAAAACTCATTAAAACTTTGGAGAATTGCACAGATTGCATTGGTTCTAAATTTCAATTTTGCCCAGTTCAGTGTTTGACTGAAAACAAGAAATACTAATAGACACTTGTTGGGTGTACCTATTACATCTTATACAATTTATAACATATGTAGAATATTTATGTGCTTGTAAGTATGCATTTACATCTTTGTTAAAAAGGTTTTCAATATATTTTTCTTCTGTCTACCTGTATGTGTTGATTTACATCCCCAGGAACTGTCTCTTGAACTCAGTGAAATGCTTTTCACAATACCTTTTTTTTTTTTTTTTTTTTTTTTTTTTGCCATCTGGCTAATGCATGTGCTGTCCACAAATTGTACACACTTAACTTCTACTACTTTTTCATTGAGAAAAGAAACTAATACATATATAACCTTTATATGTCTATCAATTATTTAATTATATTGTGAAGGATGTGTGTGCTACAGTATCAAGGGAAAATGTATATTTTAAACTATATAAAGAGACTCATAGATGGTTGAACTTCTCTTTCATTTTTACAGTTCCACAGTTAAACAGCTTAATTCCAGGCCCAGTAGTACAAGGCCTTAAGACTATTCCATTTAATTTGATTTTAATTTTAATATTTTAATTGAGGACTTTATAAATTAGTTCATCACATTAATTTTAATAAAAGCAGCAGCACATCTCATTACAATTATTAATCTTAACCTCAAGTTGTAGCAGCGTGTCAGGAGGCGAATTGCTCCCGCACACCAGGTTGCTTTGCAAAGGTCCCTGATGTACACATACCTGTGGGGTGATTTATAAGTTCAAAGGATCGAGGGAGCGGGGAGAAGCCAGTGACTCATGCAAACATAGATGAACAGCATCCTTAAACTTTTACAATGCATTTTGGAAAAAAAAAAGAAAAAAAAATTGTTTAAGATGCAAGCTCGGGGAACACTCAGTCTGTGGAAACAGCTCAGGGTCAAAAAGAACAATGCAAAGTAGAGAGGAAGGCAGTGGTTCTTCCATGTTTGCTAGCACAGAGTTATCAGCTCTGTCTGCCTTCACCAGATGTCACAGGGCTATGAACACTTCATGACAGGGAAGAACCACTGTGTTTGCTGATTGCTTTAGGTGCTGACACAAAAGTGAAAAATTCCTTGAGCATTTCACAAAGCCTCTGCATGATGGCAGAACGTGACCAAGGCTAAGAGCGTGGGAACATTCCTTTCCCAATGATGCTGACATCCAGTCTCAGCTATTTGAACTATGCAGAGCCAGATTTACAGAAGTGAAGATAAGAATCACAACAAACACTTTGCAACAAAAATACAGCTTTATTCAATTTCGACATTTGTATTATTCCTAAATAAAATATGCTGTGTTACTTTAGGCCTCTCTTAAACTGGCAAGCACTTCAAGAAGTGGTACATAAATATGGCACATTCATGTGTGTATCTCTGGGGTTAATTATGCTAATACATAAGATTATCTCATGAAAGAATATTTTATTGTTATTGCTGCTTTACTATTAGCATACTGGAAGCAAATTTTTAAAAAATGGTGCTTTAAATAACATTAGTGTCATGGACTCCTTCTCAGTATAGGAACAGGTCTGAAAATACGGTTTTATCTCTTGATCCTAATTTGGGGCTGCAAAAGAAGAGTTTTCACATGAATAAATGTAGCAAAAAATAAAGATTTGTAAACTGTATAAGTAGCATGCACCAATCTCACTTGGTTTTCCTTCTTTATACAACCTGATGGTCTGACTGATAAATGTAACTCATATTTTCACAGGAAAAAAAAAAAAAAAAAGACATGAAGAAATATTCAGCCACTTCTCTTGCCTGCCTTTGCAGCAACCTGAGAAAAACTGTTTAAGTGCTTAAATTCCCATGTAGCTGCAACAACCCTAATTCTAAATTAAATCCCTCTTTCTGAAACTTAAGGCCCATTTCTTTTCCTCCTACTCTCAGGGAGGATAGAGAAGTGACTAATATCCTTTTATAACACATTATAAAGAGATATAACCTGTTGTGCCTCATCTCTGTCTTTATTTCTTTTCTTCTGTGTGAAGAAACTGAAACCTTTAAATCTTTTCTAAATCTCCCATTTGTTTTCCACACCTCCAGTCTCCCTTTCTAAAATTGCTCAGGACAGAACACAATACTGCAACTGATTCTTCACTAACACTGAACAGAAATGAGTAATTACCTCCATTATACTATAAACACTCCTTTCAGTATTTCCCTTGAATGACATTTTTCGTAAGAACATTGCCTCTCCAACTCAGATTCACTTTGTGGTCCCCTGTAATTCTCAGGTTCTCTCCTGCCTTATTATTGTCATTCAATTTCTGTCTGTGCTTTGCATTGTTCCTTGTAATTGTCTTTAATGAATCTTATAATTTGATTTCCAGCCATCCCTCTAATATAAGTATGTTTTTGGATTTTAATCCTGTCTTCCAAACTGCTTGCAAATCTTCCCAGATGAGGATTATCTGCAAATCTAGTAAATTTACTGTCCATTCAAGTAACCAAGTAGTTAATATTTTATAGTGCTAGAACTTGAAGATGGCATTATGGAAGTCTCTGTGAGATGTTCTCCCATTTTAGTAGCAAATGGTTGTTCTCAAAGTCCAGCTTTCCAATCAGTTGCACATCTACCTTATGTGAATTTAATTTAGCCCATTTCTGCTTTGCTTGCTTATGAATGTCATGTGCGACTGTGTTGAAGATGCACTGTGTCAACCACATCCCCTATATATGTTTTGCTGTCAAAGAAGGAAATGAGATCAACTTGATAGGATTTGTTTCTGATGTGTCCCTGTGCAAGTTCTCTTATCTGCTTGCTATTCTCTAGGTGCCTACAAATGGATTGCTTAATACTTTTTTCCAGTATCTTGGAAATAATATTAGGACTGGCTTTTCTATAAGTCTTTAGACTTTCATTTCCTTCTTTGTTAGATATGACATTGTCTTTGCCTTTCCCCAGTTTTCTGGGTATTTGCTCATTTTGCTAATTGCTAGTTTGAGAAATAGCTTTGGTTAAATGTTTAAGGGGGTTTCATTGGGCTGTGCCATCCTGAATACACCCATTTCACCTCAGGATTCCTTAAAATGTTCTTTTCCTATTCTATGTTCCTACTACAAAATTCTTAATATTAACTGAATCAAATTTTTAGTCATAATTAGCCTCTTTTTGTGAAGAGTGAAACTGGAAAAGGTATTGAACACTTTAGCCTTTTCTATATTACCTATTTGCTGACCTTCCAAGTTGAGTACTATATTGTGTCAAGTATAGCATATTATTTTCAATATGGTATTGTTTAATTATAGCACACTATTCATTTTAATGGTACTATGTGGTTATGTACTCAAGTATAAAATAATACTCAACTTATTTCAATGATATTACCACACAATCCAATCCTAGGCCATACCTCAGTTCTTTCCAGCTGTTTGATTGCATCCCACTTACAATTAATTAAATTTTGACTTTAAGCTAAGAAGTGGAATTATTCAGCATTAGTAATTATTAATAGAAAATCACTCACCAAAAATAGCCTGCTTATTATCCAAACACTGTGTTGCTAAAGCATCCTACCATCTTTTCAAAGCAAACCCATACACAACAATTTATTAAAATGACACTAAAGCTGTAGTTACATATTCTAACTGTGACTGTAGACAAGTCATAAAAATAGTAATACTCACCACTGTAGCTAAATAGAACCTCTTTCATTGGTGACCTGTATTAAGAAGAACAAAAGAAAGAAGAAGTGAAAACAAAGTTGAGAGGAGCATAAAAACTGCCATAAAATAATCAGGTACAGGACTACAATTGTTTTGCTGGTGAACAGACAACTTCATACAACATCTTTTGTTTTCCTGCACTGTTAATTTATAACTATGCTTATAGGGCTTAGGATGTTTTTCATGCATTGGCATGTTTAAGGAAGCAAATATGCACATAGCAAATTTCAAAAGGCAAAGCATTACCTTGGCTAAATGCGCATGTTGGGCTTCCAATTCCTTGTATGACCATAGCCCAGGAAGACACGGCATGTGGCCAACCTTGTGGTCACATGGCACTGATATTGTTTTCTTCTACCTTAGAAAGGCTTTCCACACTCTTCAATAGAAGCCTTGTACCCAGTGAGGAGGAGGGTGTACTACAGAGGTCAGTATTTGTTTATAATGGATAAATAACTGGTGGGACCACCAGAAAATGTAGTAGTTAACTATTCAAAGTCACTGTTCCAGGTGTCATGGGTGGCTTAGGTCAATGCTATCTGACAACTCCAGAAGGGACTTGTGTGGTGGATGAGCATGCAAGCCCCTGATGTCTGTGGACGGTCCTAACTTGGAGAGCAGACACAGACTGCTAAGCTGAGGGTATGGCTCCTATTCTGGAGCACTTTGCCGGGCTGGAGGAATGGCCCAGCAGGAGCTTTGCGAACAAAGGCAAATGCAAAGTCTTACATCTAGGCTGGGTGAGTGAACAATCCAATACAAAGGTAGGCCAGGGACTGACCAGCTGTGCAGTCACACAGAGACCTCAGGGCTGGCTGACACCAAACTGAAGGAGGATCTGTACACCTGTGTGGTGATGAAGGCTAACCTCATATCAGGCTGCATTAATTAGAGCATAGCCATATGCCATTCCTCATAGGTTGTGAGGGAAGTCATTATTCTCTGACAGGCACTAGTGAGGCTGCATCTGGAACATAGCTTCCATTTTTTGGATAGAATAGAAAAGAGACATCAACCAACCAGAAAAAGCCCAATGGAGAGCAATCAGGATGGTTTGGGGAGTTTCCTGATTTCTGGGAAAGGCATATCACAGAATCATTAAGGTTAGAAAAGACCTCCAAGATCATCTAGTCCAACCATCCCCCCTGCCACCAGTATCACTCACGAAACCATGTCCCTAATGTCCATGTCAAAACTTCCCTTAAATACCCGCAAGGACGGTGACTCCACCACCTCCTTGGGCAACCCATTCCAATGCCATATGACACATGAGGGGAAGCTACAGGGCTTGTTTAATTTGAAGAGTAAGTGAAGGGTTATCTGTTCTCCCTCTCCAGCTACTTAGAGAGGATTTAGAGAGAATGCAGGTTTTTATAGTGAAAGGATAAGAGGCAACCAGTGGGGAAATTTTAACTGCCCATAAGGAAAAATATTTTCATCATGAGTGGTGAAACACTGTAGCTGATTTTTCTGTGGTTCTATGATTCTAATTATTCATGAATTACATAAGTATTTGCATAATAAAAAATCCTCGTCAAACTACACGTGTGTTCTGACTACATATTCAGAGCAATTTCTTTTCCACTGAAATTACTGTACATTATTCCTGCTATTATTTAAAGGAGACTAAATACAACAGATTTTTCTTAAAGCCAGATAGAATTAGATTAAAATGGCAGTTTAAGTGACATGCTGACATTTCATATTTTCTCCATATCATTTTAAATAGCCTGTGCATTAGTACCCTTTTAGACTTTTTAATGTAAATTCAGCATGTAAGTAATACACTTACTGTAATTCTTTTTATAGAGATCACATTAGAAATAATACCCCATAAATTCAGAAAACATTTTCCCTTGTTAATGCTTGGTGATCTAATATGCCCTTTCATGTCCATAGGCTATAACTGAAACTTTTTACTTAAAGCAAGGAGATATCATTGAAGCTGTCAAAAAGTATTGCCCAAATACCTGTTGCAAATATAAATTTCCCATTGTGAGTATAAAGTATTAAAATTTATAAAGCTTAAAGCATTATAAAGTATAAACTAAATATAAATGATCTCTGCTGATTTTTTTTTTCAAAATTTAAAAACTTATGTCATTTGGACCTGCCTTTCTATTTGTAGGTATCAGAAGACTGTAGCTTACTGTTCCTCATTAGTAGCCCATCCGTTATGAGATTAAAGAATTTATCCCAGCTAACATTTGAAATTCTTATTCCCTTAGTAAAAGCAGTAGATGTTCTTACTTGTAATGTTCCTTTGCAATATCATTATATTTTCAAATAAATGAAACTATAAAGTTAAATGAAATGTTATGATGATATGGAGACAGTCTAGTGCTATGGTCCTTGGTTTGGACAAAATAAACTAAGGACACTGAGACTATTGATTCAGAGAGGTCTTGTTCATTTTGTTTCAAAATATTTTGGAATATTACAGGTCAAGTCGGAATGGTTATTTTGGAGGAAAGTGACATCAAAAGATTTTCTAATTTTCAACATCTGTGAGCTTTTTTTATATGTATTACTGGTGCCCTTTCCTTTATTTGCTGCCTTATGCTGCTTATAATCTCTATGCCTAGTCTCTGTATATGCATTGTTTATGAATAACCTAATACACTCTAATTCCTTGGATAGTTTATAAACTCTGCACATCAGCAGTGTTACGAATGGGTTGAATCTTTGGTGTAACATAAAAACCCTTACATAAATTCTTTAGTACAAGGATTCTACCATGTAATGGGTGCATTTTCTTCTTATATGTAGAATCTTTTAATGATTAATAGTAATGTTGACCTCTGACCAGAAACATTCCTTAAGTAAATAAAGATAAAGAGCAATGTATAACAGAACTTTGGGCCTTATTGACATTTTCATAGAATTCATAATTTCAAGAACTTTTGGTATTAAATTTGATTAAAGCAGAGCAAAACAGATTGTTTCCCTTATTAAAAAAAAAAATGAGAAAGAAAGGAAGGAAGGAAGGAAGAAAAGAAAGAAAAGAAAGAAAGAAAGAAAAAGAAAGAGAGAGAAAGGGGAGAGAGAGAGAGGGGGGGGAGAGACAGAAAGAAAGAGAGAGACAGAGAGACAAAGAGACAGAGAGACAGAAGAAAGAAAGAAAGGAGGGAGGGAAGGAAGGAAGGAAGAGAGAGAGAGAGAAAGAAAGAGAGAAAGAGAGAGAAAGACAGAAAGAGAGAAAGAGAGAGAGAAAGAGAGAGAGAGAAAGACAAAGAGAAAGAGAGGGAGAGAGAGAAAGAAAGAGAAAGAAAAAGAAAGAAAGAAAGAAAGAGAAAAAGAGAAAAAGAAAGAAAGAAAGAGAAAAAGAAAGAAAGAAAGAGAAAAAGAAAGAAAAAGAAAGAAAGAAAAAGAGAGAAAGAAAGAAAGAAAGAAAGAAAGAAAGAAAGAAAGAAAGAAAGAAAGAAAGAAAGAAAGAAAGAAAGAAAGAAAGAAAGAAAGAAAGAAAGAAAGAAAGAAAGAAAGAAAGAAAGAAAGAAAAAGAGAAAGAAAAAGAAAGAAAGAAAAAGAGAAAAAGAAAGAAAGAAAGAAAGAAAGAGAAAGGAAGGAAGGAAGGAAGGAAGGAAGGAAGGGAGGTGGGAGGAATCTGCACAAAAGTGTCTCAGTGAAATACTGTCTCCTCTGATGTCAATGGGATCAGCATTTTCTCATGAGGTCTTTTTATGAATGCTGACCTTACATTCAAAATGCTAGGTCTCAAATAATTATTTCAGCTTTTTTAGCAATAACAAATAGATGAGAGATAGTAACAGCTGCAGCAAAAGATTATGTGAACCTAAATTAATTGCATTATAAATTTGGGATTTTGCAAATTGTATATAAATGAGGGGAATGAGTATGTACATTTAGCACCTGTATGCAATGGCTTTTTATAACTCTGCAGGGACATGTGCCCTATGTTCTCTCTAAATATTCTGACAGTACAGTTCTGAAAGTAATTTTTATGTCAGTCACACACCATAATATGGGCAAACACTAGGTTAAAGGAAGACCATAAGTATTGGAAATTACTGTCTATCTCTTGGTTAGGTTTTACAGGTGTATCCTTCAGATCTCCTCCAACTAAAAAGTGCTGGTTGTAGAGAAGGATTTCACGGGGAGGAAAATCCGTTATTTGTTCTCCTGCTTTCACAAGAAAGTAGAAGATCTGATTTGCTTCATGTTACAGAAAGAAGCTGAAGCTGCATGAGGAATAGAATGCTGTTCTTCTAAACACAAAAGTAACAACTTTTTTTTTTTTTTTTTCCAGTGAATACTTCACTTTGAGGAAAACAATATGAATTATTAAGTACACGGTAGCAACATCTTCCCTTTTCCCTTCTCTCACTCCTTTCAAGGAGCCAAGGAAATGCTTATGTTTCACCGAGCCTTTGACCACCCATTCTTTTTCTGGAATTGCATAAATTGCACTGACTTTCTCTCACAGTTTTTAGCTCTGAGTGAGGAACACCAAATGGGAAGAAGTTAAGAAGTTGAGCTTACAAGTAATTTTAGATAAAGAAGAAATGGTTAGTGAGGGCAGAGACAGAGAAATATAAAGTTTTTATTGCAGCAGTAAGAGTAACATTGGCCTTATCACATGACAGAACTATTCCTAACCAGTTCAGCATCCAAACAGGATTTCACTGATAATAAAGGACATTTTAAATTAGGTGGAGCCTTGTGGGTTATGTAAGATTATAAAGTGTAAATTCAGCACAAACTGTTACTAGAGTTAAGATAGGTTCCTTTCAGAAGCTTCACAGAAGAAAATAAAAAAAAAATCCGAGAAGCTCAGCAAGGTGTTAATTGTCTAACTTTATTTTGCGAAGGCGTCTTGGGGCTTACTTTGGAAAGATCCACAATATAAACCATAGCAACTGTATTTGAGAGAACCAAGGAGTGGCTCCTGGGAGGCAGAGTAAGGGGAATTGGTGGTGTAGAAACAAGTAGGAAGGGCAAGGAGAAAGGGAGGCATCTGGAAAGCTGCAGTGAAGATTCAAACAAACTGACAAAGAAAAAGATGAAGTAACTGTAAGTCCCTGGATCCCTGACCAGAGAGGCTGGGGATGCACATGAGAATAAAAGGCTATGTTCATGTCTCATATTCTCCTGGTGTTGAACAGCAGCCTGTTGATCAACCCAACAGGTGAGCTGTCTACCTTTTTTCTTTTTCTTTTTCTTTTTCTTTTTCTTTTTCTTTTTCTTTTTCTTTTTCTTTTTCTTTTTCTTTTTCTTTTTCTTTTTCTTTTTCTTTTTCTTTTTCTTTTTCTTTTTCTTTTTCTTTTTCTTTTTCTTTTTCTTTTTCTTTTTCTTTTTCTTTTTCTTTTTCTTTTTCTTTTTCTTTTTCTTTTTTTTTCTTTTTCTTTTTCTTTTTCTTTTTCTTTTTCTTTTTCTTTTTCTTTTTCTTTTTCTTTTTCTTTTTCTTTTTCTTTTTCTTTTTCTACTTTTTAACAGCAGAAACCAAGATTAACTGTAAGGATATATTGACAGGCTCTGTCAACAAAATCAGAAGTCAGGCAAAACTTCTGCCTCCAACATGTGAAGGTCTTGCACTCAAAACTCCATCAATATTTTGCAAAACTACTCGAAAGTCACACATTTGGTAACAATTATTGGCAAACATCCATTTAATTTATTTAAATGCTCATTTTGCTGCTTTTAGCAAGAGTAGAATCTAATTTTAAAATAAGAAAAATAATGTGTTAACAAAAATGCAATTATTCTTGTCTATGTTGTTAAACCCATCTAAAAACTTGTGATTTAATTGTGAGAATGTACCCAGTCTCAGTAGTAAAAATTCATTCCTGTGTCATAGCTGTACTCATACTGCTCTTATTCATAGTAAGTGATGCATTTTTACATAAATTTCTAAAATAATGTAGAAAATGACTTTTAATTAAGGATGTTCATTATATTCTAAAGCCTGCAGTAAAAAATATGATAGTTAATTAAATTATATGTGTTGATTTCAATATTGAGACAATAATTCATATTCATGTTCATGATCCTGTTAGGAAAAATAAATAAATAAATAAATAAACTCATTGTTTGTTCCAGCAGAACCTTTTTAATTTTTATATGCTCTGTCTCAAGAGAAAAGTAAGAATGTGTAGCAGATCAGATTTTCACTTCACATTTCTTTGAGTGAATTATCTATGGTGATAACCACTGTGGTCCTAGAAAGTAGAGATGTGAAAGTAGTAAGGAATCAGCCACTGAATATAGATTTCAGGAAGATTTGTGTGCTCCTTCAAAGTCAAATAAAATTGGCACCGAATTTTGATGTTGGGCAAACTACCTCTTTGCATGCTGTCTGAAGATTCTTGACAGTCCTTTACAAAATTCTCAACAACTAATTGTCCTAAGAGATTCTGGCAGTTCTTGCATCTGGTGTTTAAAACAGAAGCTATACCAGTGACCAGAAATTGGGGAATGTATGATTTAAATGGGGCTTACTGCATAATTTAACAAATCCCACTTGATATCATCCCAACAGGACATACCAGAAACCTGAAATGTAAATGTTAGTGTTACCTCAAATTCACAGAAACAGCACAGCCTCCAAAACAACTCTGTTTTTTTGGCGTTTTTTTTTTCTTTTTCTTTCCTTTCAATCATTAAGAATAATTAATGTTTATCTAGCTCATGCACTGGACAAGAGCAGGTTTGTGAGCTCAGCACATTTTTGCTCATCAACTCATACATATGTTACATAAATAAAAGATTAAGCTAGCATTCAAATGCATAAACCCATTAAATGTCAACTGATTACCTCTTTAGAGCTGAGTGTTTCATTTTCTGGAATAGGCACTATGGGATGACTGGGCTGCCAAGCCAAGATGTCATGGGTTGGAGGGAGCATGAGGTTAAAAACAGGAAAAGAAAATTAGTTATCAGTTCAAATTCTGTATAAAATGTCACACCATTTTAACAATGAAAGACAGTACACTCAGTCATGCAAAGGACAGCAATGTAATGAGTTCCTTGTGTTCAACAGTATCTGTATGTTTACTGATCCTGTCTATTTCAAGGTATGTTCTCTGTTATATCATATTCCCATAATTAAAAGGGTGGGGAAAGATAAATCACTTTCCAGTTTGAAAGAGTCATCTCAAGTCAAAATCACAGCAAGGGCATCTGCCTTACAATGCATTCAGTATGAGATAATGCACATAAAGTTAGTTAAAACTGGTCATATTTCTATCACTTTGAATAAGTCTTCTTAAATCACCTCTAAAGGACCTCTCCTTAATCTTACATTTCAGATACATAAATCATGCAAACAGTTAATTAAAAATAAATAAATAAATAAAGAGCTATATCACAGTAATTAGTTTGTGCAGAAAGGACTTTATAATTTTCCAGTGTGTTTTGAGTACTATAGGATTTGCATCTGAGTAATTGAGTTTGATGGATGATATTCAAATGAAGAGCCATACATATTTCAATAAGATTTGAACAGAATACAGGATAAGACAGAACATATATAGGCAATATTAAGACCACAAGTTTGTGAAGTTTTCAGATTCAGCATCCTCTTTAGAGCAAAGGTCATGGAAAATATTGGAGCTTTGGTATTTTAGAATTGTAGAAAGATAAGGTTGGAAGAAGCCTTCAAAGTTCAATGTGTCAAAAGCACTACTTTGTTTTGGTATTTAGAACAAATAATACATTAGCAAATGATGTGTTGCTTAAGAAAATACTGGTCTTGCCCTAGAAAATTAACTCTTAAGGTGTAAAGCTGATCTGCCAATCTAACCCTATAAAAAAAAAGTGTGACATTGAAGTGGCACATACTGTTTATAATTACATTATGGATTTGTTCTGTATTGCGCTCTACTTTTGAAAATTTGCCCTGCTTCATTTTCAGGGAATCAGGAGCCAAGTCTTACAACAACAGCAGCAATTTTTAGTCATTTAACATTTTTCTCTTCTTTTTTCCTTCCTCAAAATGGAAAGGCAAATTAATAACTTTAGGCAATACATTTATTTAATGTATTTATTCAATAAATTTAGGCAAGGAAATAATTTTAGACAAAGGAAAGTTAAGGAAGGGGTAAGGGAACTAGATGTCAGCAGCAACATCCCTCCCCCCGCCGCAGACCTGACTCTTGATTTCATTTGGCACAACGACCAAGGCAGCCCACAGACCTTGCACCACCCCACTGCTGCAGCACAGCTCTTTACAACAAATACAGGAGGTGTTTAACAGCTCACACAGGAGACAGAAGTCCCATTTCCAAACCCAGCATCCTGCAGCTACTGAGGTTAGACAATTCTTAATGATATACAGGGACAAATTTCTAGCAACACCTCCAGTGTTTTAGCAAACTTATTTCATTAAATGAACCCTGTGCTGAATTACTTATTGTCTCACCAGAATATGGCATTTCTGTATTCCAGAAAATAATTAAGAATCACAAAAAGAACACAGGAGGTATTGATCATGTTCTGTTTATTTTCTGATGTGCAGCTAAGCCCTCTGAGAAGAAGGACTTCCACTACTAGGGTAAGGAAACCTACCTAGTCAGGTAGTGAACTCAGCAACTCTTTTTCTCAAATTGCTCATGCAGCCAATCAATGAAAAATGCACTTTTATTGTATTATCTAGTCCTAGTCTTTCTTGCTGGTATTCATTGCCTACTGTGCTTACCTGAAATTCCTACTGATTCTGCCTTACTTTGTTCCTTAAGAATGAGGTGTCGAGTCCCTCCTTAGGCCTGACAAATAATCATATATTTTTTTTTTTTCCTCCAAAATGTATCTTTGTTTGTTTTACTTTGATAGCATAGTGAATGCAAATAACAGTCCCCATGAAGACAGAAAGTTATCTATGTTTTCTGGACAGACACTGTTAATATTGAATACTTTGTAGAGATTTAATTGAAAGAAAAGAAGTGAGAGGATTTCAAGGACTTCACTGATTAATGATGGGAAGAAAAGTTAATGCAGAAGTTAAGACGTAGCAAGGAAATGAATAACATACAATTTTCTAAAGTCTGTTTTCACAAGATTTCTCTCGTAAAAACCTTGAAGAATTATTGTAGAAGACTGCATACTAGTCAGAGGTCTGAAGGCCTAGTTTTGCCATGACGTGGGGTCTAGAAAGTCACAACTACCTAGATTTATAAAGACTTTCAGTAGTACTTGAGTGACTATGGAGAACATCAAAAAGTACTACATCCCTTCTGCTGAAATAACACTTAGTCTTGCAGGTCCCTAAAAGGAGGGTGTTGGGTTCTTCCCTGTAATCATATAGCTCTATCTCTGCCAGATGTGAAGGAGATGAGTGCTTTGGCCTGGGTGAGTTCATCCTAACAAACTGAAAGCCTATTCCTGTCTTATTTCCATAACGTGTCAATGTAATTTGAAACATGTCAGCCTTCTGTGGAACAGGCCCCATGCTTTTTCTCCACAGTTTAGCCAAGAGGCCACAAGTCTTATCCCTTCCTCTCTGATTTTTCTTTATGATTTTTGTGTTCTCGAGTGCACATTACTAGAGTCCCCCAAGCAGGATAGAAAATGGTGTCTCAGTGCACTTGCTTTCTGCAGCTCCATGTGTAAGTATTTGATTCTTTTGGAAGAAAGTGAGAGAAGTTTGAACTTCTACAAGCTGCGACGGGCACTATACTTGGTTATTTCAGGTGTCTGGGCAAGTGCTAAAGCAGGGCATTGGCACCTGTTTCTTTTTCTCTCTGCATGGTGGTTAACCTAGGGTGTTCAGAGGACACTTAACAGGACATATAGCCTAACTGATTAAACTCAGCCTTGTACCTGGATCACAGTACAACATACAGACTTAAGCACAGGAAAAAGATCCTCAGAATATGAAGGTCATTTCTCTGCAAAGATGAGCTATCAAACACATAGTACCAGAAAATCAGCTTAAAAGTAACAGAAATGCAAGGTAGGCAGAACAAGGTAGGATTAACTGTTCCTTACTAGGCATTGTGTGACTATCATCCTTCAGAGTCATAGAGGAATGTGCCCCCATGTCCACAAGATCTGAAGTGTGAATGTAATTTGGACTCTGTACTTTTTACTGGTGTGTTGTCTTCGTGAGACCTCATCCTGTTCTGTCACTGGCAGTCTTCCATCCCCAGGTCAAAGCAGCTGGCAGGGAGCCCTATTTGTTTTCCTTCTAATTTAGAAGAATTGCATCTGTTTATGTTGGACGATGATAATATTGGCTTTTATAATTTCTGTTCTTGATTCTTTGGCCAGTTATAAAATTCTACATTATTCTTATAAAGTGATTAATGATTCTTAATTTTTCTGAGTCTCACACAGTTTTCTGGTGAAGTGACACTTGATTATTTCTAAGAACAGTGAAAGAGCAAACTAAACATATCTGTTTTTGTGGCTGTGAAAATTGTACTGAAGAGATTAGAATATCCTGACAATATACAAGTATTTACAGCATTTAAGTTCAAAGAGAAATTACCTACCTGGCCAAAATAACCTTGTAAAGACTCGGCCAAAGCTTAGAAAAGAGGCAGTTATATAACATCTTAGTTAGACCTTTGTTCATTTAGCTCTGTAGAGTAATCAGCAAGACATATTTGCCTTTAAAAGGTCAATTTACTTTTATTGTGCTATGAATCACAGCTGCCTCAACTAATATAAAGCTTTCTGAAGTGTTCTCAATATAAGACCTTTTTCACAAGTCTAAGTCACTCTCTAGAGGATCTACAACCTTTGATAATTGAGACACAGGTTTAAAACTCTTTGGAATCAGTAAGAGGTAATATACATAAGAAATAAGAATGTTTCCAATAAAGTAGCCAGAAAACATTCACTTTTATACCATTCTTTCAAAATACTCCATTAAATCTTTAATCATAGAAGAGTTTAGATTGGAAGGCACCTTAAAAACCATCTAGTTCCAGCCTCCCCACCATGTGAAGGCCACCTCCCACCAGACCAGGTTGCTCAAAGCCCCATCCAACCTGGCCCTGAACACTTCCAGGGATTGGGCATCCATAATTTCTGTGGGAAACCTGCTCCAGTGCCTCACCACCCTCTGAGTAAAGAATTTCTTCCTAATATCTAATCTAAACCTACCATCTTTTAGTTTAAAGACATTCCCACTTGTGCTATAACTCCACTTCCTGACAAAGAGTCTCTCCCCAGCTTTTTCCTAGGTACTGGAAGGCTGCTATCAGGTCTCCCCAGAGCCTTCTCTTCTCCAGGCAGAACTACCCCAGCTCTCTCATCTTGTCCTCATAGGGGAGATGCTCCAGCCCTTTGATCGTCTTTGTGGCCCACCTCTGGACTTGCTCTAATAGGTCCATGTCCTTCTTGTGCTGGGGGCCCCAGGGCTGAACACAGCAGTCCAAGTGAGGTCTCACAAGAACAGAGTAGAGTGGGACAATCACCTCCCTTGACCTGCTGTCCATGCTTCTGATGCAGCCCAGGATACGGTTGTCTGTCTGGGCTGCAAGACCACATTGCCAGCTTATTTTGAGCTTCTTGCCAACCAACACCCCTAGATCCTTCTCGTCAGGCTTGCTCCCAATCCACTCTCTCTGCCCAGCCAGTATTTTTGCTTGGAATTGCCTTGGCTCAGATGAAGGACTTTGCATTTGGCTTTGTTAAACTTCTTGAGGTTCACACAGGCCCACCTCTCCAGCCTGTCCAGGTCCCTCTGGATGGTGTCCAGGTCCCTCTGGATGGCATCCCTTCCCTCCAGCGTGCTGACTGCACCACACAGCTTGGTGTCATTGGCAAACTTGCTGAGGGTGCACTCAATCCACTGTTCATTTCAAAGACTAAAAATGTTTATTTATAGAGGCATAACCAGCAAACACTTTTATAAAACTGTTTCCTGGATAACCACTTTTTCTGAGTACAAGTGCATGAAATCTAGAGTAATAATAAATGGTATATGCCCACATCAGCAGAGCAAGAACTACCCTCAACTAAAGAGAGAGAAAATAAATAATGGAAACAGACAATTTATAATTATGATGTGTGTAGTTTCTCTGAAATGACACTATAAAATCAGTTTCAAAGATTCAGTCAGTTAAGCAACCGATTCTTTTGCAACTTTCATCTCTCTGTAAGGAAATATAAAGTAGAAATGGTGATTGTAACAAAGACTAATATTGTGCCTTCAGCCAGGTATGCAGTAGAGCATACTGATTAAATTGCAAATCATTACTATACACTACTGTATTTTTGCTTTTATTAACTCAAAGACTACCAAACTCTTTCCTGATAGGAGTAAGGATCTGTACAACAGGGACAACTACTGTAGACACTGTTCCCTGGCAGGTTCTCCAAGGACAGAGCCCTGGAGGGGCACCAGATCAAAGTGCAATGGAAAGATTTGCATCTGAATAACTAGAGGCTACAGGAACTGTAAGTCTTAGTGGTGGAGATTGCTTATCTCAGAGGTAAGTGAAGCTGGTAGGGAACTGGTGGAAACACACAGAGGCCCAGAATTGCATCAGTTTTCCTTGGGCTGCCCTTTCCCAGGCCAGGTTCAACTTCAACACTGTCAACAAACATTAAAATTTGTATTAAGATCATATTCTCCCTAACTATGAAAATGATAGCCACTGTTTACGTATGGGGAAAAAAAAAAAAAAGTATTATAACTTACAGTTTATTATATATGACCTCTTCATCAAAGTTCAAAACATTTTTTTCCAAAAATGAAAAAAAAAAAAAAAGACATAAAAGATACTAATGCCTTGAAGTTCATAGCATCTCTGAAACACAGGTAAAGATCATCTTCCTTATACCAAGCTGTAAGTACATACTTGGAATTTCACCAGAACTAATTTTATTATACTTTTTTTTAAACATAACTGGAAGTGGAGTTAATTAAGGCCATATTTCAGAGTACACATTATATCAATACCTGCAATAAAAGTTAAGTGAATTCTAATTGCACCAATTTTTCCTTTAAAATGTAAAGTTTCCAAAGGTTCATCAGCTTTCAATGTTTTTACTTTTTCTCAATGCCTCAAAAGAGTTATTTACAATCTGAAAAAGCAGCAGGAAATTCTCTAGAAACATCTGTGTTCAGTGAGGTCTAAAATACAATTTTCTCCATAGCTCTGAATGTTTTGGAGTAGGTTCCATTTATTATGTGTTTGTTTGTTTTGTTTGTTTGTTTTTCCTTTTGTGTCTGTGTTTGAATCCACATGCTTTTGACTGGTTTTCACTGTCTTTGATTAAAAGTATATAATTATCATTTGTTTACCCATCCAATCTTGTTTGATATTTTTCACACAAATTTACTTCTGTTCTTTTTATATTCTTGTCTTTTGTTTTTATTACTATCTTACAAGAAAAGACATGGCCCCATGTTGCAGCTCCCATTTGCCAGACTATTTATAAAGATTATTTTTAACATTCTCATTTTCACTGGTTTCAAATTTCTATGGATATGGAATTGTATCCAGTCCAAAATTCAACCATCGGACACGTTCTTAGCATCACGAGCAGCCTCCAGTCTATGGCAAGTTTGTCCCCATCACCACAGGATGTGTCATAGAATTAATTCCTTTCACAAACCAACATTAGAAGCAGATATTAGGAGTGATGTGCTATTTGGGCTGTTGTGTTTCCTTTTCTTGTTGTCCTAAAATGTATTAATCTGAAGATACAGAAGGCTAAGATAAAGATTTCTCAGAAATTAGTTGCTAGCTAGGGCAAGACTTTCTCTTATATTTGACATTGTTGTATGTGTTAAAAATGTCTTCCTGAAATCTACTTTGCAGAAAACTACACACAATCATCCTAGAATGCCAGACATATGTCCGAACTCAAGTTTTAAATTATGTAGAAACTTCTTGGAATGAAGACAAAGTATTATAAAGCACTTCTTGGTATTTGAGCATGCTTTCGGCTAATCCAGCAGAGGCTGTCTGTGTAAATGTAAAGGCAGAAAGAAAAAGAATCAGCTGTGTATTCCAAGAGGAAGTCTGTACACTTCTAGGCACAGTGTTCCCTGTGCAAATTTTGATTTTGAAGTATGGTCAGGGTCTTCTGGGGTTTGATCCTACTGTGTTCATGAAAACAATGCTTTTTGTGTGTGTTTTCTAAGTGAACAGAATTACACTGAAGAAATACCAGGCTTCTACCATTAACAGCTTCTCCTAGTGGAAATAAAGACAGACAGGCTTTTTTTTATGCGTTACATGCAGTAGTTGATCCTTTTATTTATATATTTATTTATTAATTATTATTTTTTCCCTTTGGGAGAGCTGTATCTGCATGAGTGGGTAGCAGAGCTCTTTCCAGGTGGTGCAAGACTAAGACATCTCCACATTAAGTGCATGCTGCTGTGGCTCCTGTTGAGTTTAAATTACCTCCCTGTTCTGTTGCTAATCTGATGGCTTCAAAGAAAGCAATTGATTACCAAGTTAAGATACTGCTAAAGTGCTTTAGTCTAAATGCTTTTCTTTGAAGATGTGCTGAGCAAGAACTCTAGAGGCATTTTCTGCAGGCATTATCAAACTAAGTCCAAAGTAATAGAAATGTCACCTAAGCATGATATGATTAAAATGGCTCACTAAGCCCAAGGAATGCAATAAGAGAATATACAAAGGAGAGACAGCAATATTAAACATTAATACTTTCCCAACTAGGACATCCAATTTGTAGCAGAGCAATAATTAAC
The DNA here is from genome assembly GCF_040182565.1 of Anser cygnoides. NCBI lineage: Eukaryota > Metazoa > Chordata > Aves > Anseriformes > Anatidae > Anser > Anser cygnoides. Next base: position 97,401,308 of record NC_089875.1, read on the forward strand.
TGGCTTGTTTGCTTCTGATTTTCTTCTCCTATACTAAAGCAATTGTTCTCAGCACAGATAGTGGAAGGATGATCAACCACAACATACTTAACACAAGTACAGATGTGGAAATCCAGCATTTACATATCAAAGTTCAAAAGAGAGAAAGAAACTCACTTCTGGAAATAAAAGCAGCTGGGATGATGTCTGGGAGAAAAGTGCTTTTCCATGGCAACCCTGAAAGGCTGCTGCATTCACAGAATGTCAATTCCCACTATGCAACTATTAATCAAATACAAACTCCAGTGAGTAAGAGATTGGATGGTGAGGTAAACAGCGATTTCATTAAAAAAAAAAAAAAAAAAGATTCCCTTTAAATATTCTGCTTACATGTGAGCCTACAGACCTGAAAATGATTATGAAAGGCTACCTTTCCAACATGACAATACTCAGTGATTTCAAGAAAACTCCATTTAGGCCCAGGAAAAGCAATGAAATTGACTTGAGCCCAGACTCGTATATTAAAGAAAACTGGTCCTCTGCAAGACTGGTCCTGTGACCTCTTCTCATGTGTCTGATTAGGTACAAAAATGGCCATTTTTTAACATTTCCCATACCTCTTTCAAAAACATCTTCCTTCCAACCCATTTTCAAGACTGTGCCGCTAAATATTTAAACAACGGGGAGACTTTTGGAGGGACATACGTGAATTGTGTTCTCTTCCCTTGATGACAGAAACAGAAAAGGGAGTTTGAAAGTCAAGAGGGACCAAGAGGCAGTCTCCAGTTATGAGAACTGCACACCACAGACCCCATCCCCATCCCTGCCTTTTCACTAGGACAGTTCATTGCCTTCTACTTCAAAATGACTACCAGTTTCCCAAAATCTAATGCTCTCTGCCCTGACAGATATTTATGGCAGTAGTGCCTTCATGTTCTTCTGATCTTCTGCAGCTGACCTGATGGCTAGAAAAAAACAAACGTCTCCTTTCCCTTAACAGAGTAGATGACTCAGGTAGAGCCTGCAGGAGAAGGGACTGGGACTGATCCCCTTCAAAGGATCAACAATGGGAATTGACACCTGGAAAATGGAAGCTCATGTTCATCAGGCCACATGCTGTCCTGATTTCTTGCAGCCCCTCTGCCTAGATGATGCCCAGATTATCTGATTATGGTGAGACTTCTCAAGATCAGAGACAATCAGAATCCCTTGGCATGCATGTATGTGCATGTATGTGCAGTGACATGCATGTATGTGCAGTGGGGTCCCTCCCTGGGGTCCACCTCAGGGAGGCAATGTCAGTGGCAGAGGCCTATTTTCCTTCTCAGGAGGAGACTCCACTTCGTCTCAGGACCCCCAGGGAGTACCGAGGGACTTGTGCCAGCAGCTGAGCTCTGCCACCCAACACAGTCCTCTGTTTAAGGCTTGGGGACTGCCAGAGGAATCAAATTTTGAAATCAGCCATGGGTCTTAATGGCTCAGGCTCTCTGTCACTACAAGAGTTGCAGTCTCATCCACCTTTCGGAGCTATTTTATTCCAATGAAAGAGAAAATGAACTTTTAATATATAAAGATCAACTCATATAAATATTTTATTCCAGAAGATACCAGAGCAGGACTCCTGTTTGCTTTAACTGGTCTGTTAAGTAAGAGAAAAAGACACAGTCACCCACAGTCCATCATAACAGTATGTCCAGTGACAACTGTATCAAAGCTGTCACTTTTCAAGACCAAGGAGTGTAGAAATCCTGTCAGAGCTATCTTTCAGCTTAATCTGTGTAATTCCATCAGCTACAAAGATTCAGGCACCTGGTCGGGCTTCAAACAAAAACAGCTCGGTGCTGGGTCTAATCTGCCTGAACAACAGCACCGTACCCTTTTGGTACAGCATTTCAGATAGTCAGCTGCCATTTTTTTACACCCTGAGCCAACAAACGAAATGATACTGATTATAGGAGCTCACCATATCTACCTTCCCCAATACAAGTAGCAGAAGGTGATCATTCTGTTATGTTGTTGCTGTTTTGTTTAGTTTTTTTTGCTTTGTTTTGTTTAAATAAAAAAAAAATCTGAGCAAATGTTTGTATACAGTAATTTTAAAGTGAAAGTGCAGATGGAAATTATCAAGTCTACTCACCCTCACATCCTGTCCATTGTCAATAGTATATTTACAACGTATTTTAAATGAACAAAAGAATTCATGGCAGTGGACTTTGCCCTCTAGTGGAAGATGAAGCAAAATACAACACATAGCTAGCAATGCAACTTCCTTCTTAATATTCTCTTGGACGGTTCATTGAGATAAAACTTTAATTATGTTTACACACAGAAATAAGACGTGTATATACATCTGGACACAGAGCATGTTTTTACTGGATGGCTGGAGTATCATACAATCACAGAATATGCTGAGTTGGATGTGACCCACAAGGATCATCGAGTCCAAGTCATGGCAAGTCATGGCTCATATTATCTCTTAACCCAAAGGACAATGACTAGAGAGGGGGAACCCTAAGAAATCTGCAGATACAACAGTCCAGGTTTAGTAGAGAATAAAAAGAAATTTCTTAAATATTTATGCCTTTTACACAAGAGGTCTAATAAGTTTAAGTTTCAATAGCTGATACTTTGTCTACTGTGCTAAGTTTTCTATTACTTAACTATTTGTAACAAGCTAAACTTTTTTTTCTTTTTTTTTTTTTTAATGAATAGCTCAGACTTGTTGTGTGGTGCAGGAGACAGGGTCACTGCATGTTTTTTATCTACATATATTGACTCATGTTAAAAATCAATCGTGAATAACACCAAAATCAAACTTCCTTTGATCACCAAGGAACATTAACGCTGTAGACCAAAACAGAACCATTAAAAATAATTTTAAATGGTGAATATTTCCTGCTTGTGTAAATAAAACTCTGTTTCTATTAAACAAGTCCAATATTAAAATCTGATTATTCTGTTTCCTAAACCATTGGGCCACACCCACCTGGAGGGTGACATTAATTTAGAAATACAATGCATTTTACTGCAGCTATTTACTAGCATGTTTTTTTTCACTAATAATGGTTAACTTTATAGGTTCCCATGGGTTTTCACTAAATCTTAAAGGACTGGAACAAAGACTAGCTCCTTTAGCTGAATTAAGGGATGCCCATGGAGAACAACAACTATTATCATTTTACATGTTCTTGATAAAAGCTAGGAACCTAATTCACTTACATAAGAGGGATGATGATTGGAAGTCAATCAGAAGCCCAAATATATGAACTTTTTTGCATGAATCCTCACAGCAAATCAGTATTAGGGCCTCATCTAAAACACAGAACTCCTAATTAGCTTGCCAATAACATAACCATTCAAAATGCCACTGCTACAAAAAAAAAAAAAAAAAAGTTGAATTAAAGGATCATCTGAGCTTTTCTTTAATAGAATATAACACTCAGTGAATTATGGGCTATGGATGATGCTGCTCAACCCTGGAAAGTTGCAGACTTAAAGAGAGCCAAGAGCCAAGTCCAACATGAAAATAAGAATATATAAATATATTTATTAATATAAAATAAAATAAGAGCCGTTTACAGATGTATGAAGCTTACAGAAAAATTCTTTGATGTACCTCTGCTAACAGTAAAAAATGATCCAAGTAAAGGAGACAATTTATGATGTATGAAGAATGGGAGAAATCAAAGAGATGATGTAACTCTTGGATTTATATTGTACAGGAAGAACCTGTTGACATCAAAGAGGAGTGCCTACATTTATCAGTTAGAAAAACTCACAAAGGTTGCTTGGAATGACAAAAGTTAGTTGAGATAAAACTTGCAGATGAATAGGCCTTGTAATAATCCCTGTATAGGTAGAGCGCAAATACACAGGCTGGGCTGTCCTATGACCTCTGCATTCAATGGAAGAGTTTGGGGTGCACAGTGCTATGAGAACTCAGAAACAGCAAAAATTTCTGTATTTAATAAGTTATTCAGCAAGAATATCCCTGTTTGATAAAACTACTAACTTGAAATTAACAACAAAAAAATGCAGTCTTTGTAGTCTTCAGACAACTTCTCCCTGATTTATTCACCTTCCTATATAGATCTAAAACACTGAGTTTCTAGCACTGTTTTCATTATCAACAGCTAACACCCATTTTCGTTATAAAAATTGGCTTCATCAGTCTCATAAACTGTTTGGTTGTTCATGTAAATGGCCTGCAACGAACCAGGACAGTTATTGAAAAATATTTTATCATAAAATCATTACTGCCTAAATAAACATGTCAGCCCAGTTTAGTAAAAATTAAAATAGAGAACAAAACCCAGCCTAGCAGATGTGAAAAGGTGGTTTTTCCCAAGATGATTCAAAGACAGAATGGAAGGGTGATGGTTTTTTTAATTACTATTGTTATTTTGTGTCCAACCCAATACATGAGTAAAATGGTAAATTTTACTATAACTCCCACAGGGCAGTAGGAGATAACATGGGACACTCTTTATGTTGTCTATTAACCCAAATTCTGTTTATAATCAATGGGGATAGAAAGACATTTTCAGGTGCTTCCTTCAGACTCTAACTATTGACCAACACATGTTTCCTGTGGAGCTGCTACTTCTCTCCGTAGCTGTCTCAGCTCCAAGTGGGCCTGAAACTAGTCATGTGGATTTAACCCTTGTGTTCCCCTGCTGAGGAAACCTTGATGTAGCCTAAAGAAACAACACTTAATGCCTGTGTTTTAAACTCTTGTACTCCAAGTGAAGTGCACCATACATTTCAGAGTGGAATTATCTCTGCCAGAATGAAGGACTGAGTGTTTGCAGCCATATTCTCTGCTGGAAAAATAGGATATAGACAGGATGTATCTGAGTGGTCCAAACAGTATGTCTTCTCTGGGCTTCCACATCTGGTGCTTTTCTAACACTAGACTGGGGCTTTCTTGAGATATTATAAGGACCTCATTCCAACAGCTCTTTGAAAAGACCTCAGTTAAGATGTAGGGCCCAGTATTTGGCCTTGTAAAGCTTATTAGCCAGCCCTGTCACCCACACACCTTGGTCTACTGACATTTTGTCTAATTCCTTCATCGCTGTTTCAGAGAAGATGGAAATGTCAGTAACGGCGTGATTCCTGTTGCATTGGCAAGAGACAACTGCTTGTCAGAATGATAGAAAAAGCTGCTGGAAAAAGTTCATATTTCTCTCAAGTTAGTCTTCTTTCCCTCAGTCCCCAAGAATACAGATCATTACTTTGGTATGGGTAAATGTTAAAGGACTTGAGCATGAGGAATGACATAGATTATTTCTCCTTCAGAGAAACATTGTAAATGAAGAGTGGAAGAGCTCTGTCCTAGCTGGTCTCGAGGAAGCAAACCCCAGCAAAAGTTCATTGAGGGAAGGAAAAGCAGTACTCCAGGGACTCCAGTGTCTCCAGGGACTGGAGACATGGGCTCTTCTGACAAGCATCTCCCAGACCACCCACTGGCACTGAATTCTAATGGCTCAGCTAGATTCTGCCTAGATTTAAAGGGATAAAAGGCTGGCAATACTCTTGAGTCACACCACACTTGACGCTCACCTTATTGTACAAAGAGTTGTGACAGTAAGGGCTATAAGGATTCTCATGAACATCACACATGATGGAGGACAAGTGGCTAAAAGGTCCAGGGTTTAAACAGTCAGCAAGGGAAACCCGCAGAGGATGCAAAGGGGACTTATTTGGAGGGATCGGTTTAGTAGGATACAGAGGATGTAGGAGAACAGTCTCCTATATAGGAAAAAAAAAAACAAAAACAAAAAAAACTTAGATCAAAGGATGCAGAAACTTAGATCAAAGGATGCAAAAAAAGAAGCTTTGGACAGAAAGCAAAGTTCTTATCTTAGACCCTGTTTACATTTCTTATGGTTTGATAATTAACTCGGAAAGATAATGTACCTTCATGTCAATAAAATGGCTCTACGCTAAGCACTTCTATTGGCATGTCCATGACAACCAATACTTACAGACACACACACACACACACGTAAAACTGCTGCAGATATCCCATTAAAGTTGTTATGCTTATAATGGGGCCCAGCACATTGCCCTCCTGCAGTTAATTAATGTTAGGGTGACAGAAAAGGAAAGCCCAGAAAGATCTTGTGTTAAAATACAATGGACATGCTCTGGGGAGGTTTTCTGAGAGTATGTATTGGAAGTAAAACCAGCCTGAAAACAAATACAAATGATGCAAAAGACCACTTGTATTATCTATATACTAACAGGAACACTTCAGGCTTTTTGACAAGTTTTTAACAAGCCTTTCCAGACATTCAAAAGTTAATCTTGAGAAGGTGCTCACACAATGACGTTCACTACTGAAAGCTGTCAGCAATAGTGGTTTTGAAAAAAATAAAAATAAAAAATTATGTGCACTTTGCATGTAAAGCAGATAAAAACATTTTAAACAACTGATTCTTAAAAGATTTGGGATAGATGCAGGAAGGTTACTCAGATTTTGGCACCAGTCTCATGCTTAGGTTTTGTCAAGGTCATTGACACAATATATCCTGAAGTCTCACCCATTTGGCTGGCGGAGTCTTGACCAGACTGTTCTGTAATTGTGCCTTTGAACTCCGGATCCAGAAAATTTGTGACAACACAATTAGCTCCAGCAGAAGCTAATATATTGCCCAAAGAAAAGAGTGAGCATGAGCAAACGATGGATCAGAGGCCTGGCAGCAATGAGAGTGGTTGGAGGTGGCCAGAAAACCATCACTCAGCATCGACCTTGCTTCCTGGTGCTCCTCTTCAGCATCACCATCTCTACTTCTGTTGACGATGTTTGGCAAACTGGCCTCACAGCTTCATGACAAATATAACTAATAACTCTTTAGTGCGATCTTGCTCTTCTGTTGCCCAAAGTGCTTTATTTTTTCTTTTATATATTTTTTCTTTTTTCTTTTGAACAAATTGAAGCTTACTTGCAAAATTCCTGAAACATTACTACGATGTATCAGGCAAGAGGAAAAATATGATAAAAATATTTCTCATTGTAGGGAAATTACCTCCTCCAGTAAGGGCACCTAAATATGTGACTAATTTAATTATGTCAGTTTGAAACCACAGCAATATTAAGCTCTGTCTATAACAAGTGTTTGACTTTGACATATCTACTGAATAGCACACACTACTAGTTACATATTTTCCTTACGAGAAAAAAAAAAAAAGAAAGAAAAGAAAAGGAAAAAAATAGTCAATATAAGGTCATATGAGGAACTAAAACAAAACAAAAAGGACTTTTACTGGCTCACTACAGTCATTCTATATACAGCATAACTAATACAGATAAAAAGAGCTAGCCATGAACTGTTACCCTACAACCTTTCCAGATGATCTTTACCTTTATAGAAATCCCTTTTTGTCTCTTGGTTTCGAAAAATAATGGCACATCATTTCAATATTTTTAACATGAAAGTTCATTCAAAGTAAAACTATGTATTATTTTATCACTTTGCACAGTATCAGTCAACATATGTAGAGCAATAGGAAATGAAGATTAATAATGAAAAGAAATATATATTACTATGGATTATCTGCATGAAAACAGCTGTCTGCTAAAGCAAAAATTATTTTTGTTGAACAAGAAATGCCTTTTTTTCCACGTGAGAAGGTTTATCAATGAAGTGAAAAATAAACAAGCTATTCTCTGTCATGCAAAAAAAAATGTTCAACAGAGGGAGGTGAAGCTGAAGGTCAGTAGTTATGGCTGACTGCATCGTTTTGTCGCAAACCCAATGTCACACACATGGCTACTAGTGCTCAGTGTCGCACTGGCAGGCTGGCAGGGAGGGGGAGTACTGTGGAGGTCTAAGAAAAATCACAAGAGAGACGTCAATAAATCTGACACTGTCTGGAACCTCATCTAACCTGTGTCAACGACGGTATTAGAATGAAAAGGAAAGAAAATGCAGATAGAGGGAACTGTCTACAGGCTGAACAACCCCAACTCCCTCAGCCTGTCCTCATTTGAGAGGTGCTCCAGCCCTCTGATCATCCTAGTGGCCCTCCTCTGGACTCTCTCCAATATATCCATGCCCTTCTTGTGCTGGGAGCCCCTGAGCTGAACACAGAACTCCAGGTGGAGTCTTACAAGAGCACCTCCCTCACCCTGCTGGCCACACTTCATTTGATGCAGCCCAAGATACGGTTGGTTTTCTGGGCTGCAAGCGCACATTGTCGGGTGTCCTCATAAGCTAACAAACCTGTGGTTGGAGATAAACACTGCAATTTTCAAGCAGTTGTGTTGGCACTGAGCCCAGTTTCACAGGCAGTGCAGCAGCCCTGTCACTAAAAACCATCAGGAGAGCTTTAGAGACGCTGAAAGTTTATGAACATTCTCCTGTGGGCACCAAATTCTTCTCCACTCATAAGGAACTTACATCAGCACCATAAACCTGCTCTAAGAGGCAAGAGCTGAAATCATGACTGTATGCTGTGATGTTCAGCACTGTAGTGTTTTCCCCAGATTTGGCTATCATTGTATTATTATTATATTAGACCACCTCTAAAATCGTATAACCTTTTGTCACACAAACAAAATCAGTTTCTGTTAAGTTAGTGAATCCATCTGAATAAAAGCCTAAGTTGTAATTTTTTCACAACAAAGATGTCTTAATATTTATTTACATATATTTCTTCATGTCCAAAGAAGGGCAACAAAGCTTGTGAAGGGTCTACAGAGCAAGTCTTACAAGGAGTGGCTGAGGGAACTGTGGTTGTTTAACCTGGAGAAAAGGAGTCTCAGGGGAGATGTTATCACACTCTACAATTGCCTTAAAGGAAGTTGTAGTGAGGTGGGGCTAGGGCTCTTCTCCCAAGCAACAAGTGATAAGATGAGGAGAAATGGCTTCAAGTTGTGCCAGGGGAGGTTTAGGTTGAATATTAGGAAAAATTTCTTGTTGTGCAGCATTGGAACAAGCTGCCCAGGGAAGTGGTTGAGTCACCATTCCTGGAGGTCTTCAAGAAACCTGTAGATGTTAAACTTAGTAGTACGGTTTAGTGGTGAACTTGTCAGTGCTTGACTAAAGGTTGGACTTGATGGTCTTAGAGGTCTTTTTCAACCTGAATGATTCTATGATTCTATGATATATAAATATATAAAATAATTTTGACTTGAACAACCACATGTATTCGTTTATCACATTTATTCATTTATCACATCCTCAGTCCTTCAGTAATATATTCCTTAAGTAATTTATACCATACACACTTAGCAATTCAAGATCTGCAAAATATCATATATAGATAATATTGGTTTCCATAAATATGTACGATAGCTCTGAAAAGTTGCAGACCTAGGACTTTACAGGTCTGCTTTCAAGTCAGGTTAGCCATGCCTGGATACCTGGTGTCCAAAAACCATTTCCCAAAATGACATAAGTTGATTGGTCTCCAAGATTATCTTCAAATGTCAGAAAGCATCTGAGTAGAGCAATAACACCAGATCTGTCTTTGTCTAAAGATACAAAGTTTGGTGATTGTGTCATTCTTTCATCAGTGAAAATACAGTCTGCAGAATCAGTGCCCAGCCCTGATGAAGGGAGATCTGAACTGATTGTTTTTGCAGCAGCCCGCTGCTGAGATGTCCTAGGCCAGAAGTTCTCTAGCAGAACTGGTCCTCTCTCCTTCTCTCTCACCCCAGATGAATGGCACAGTGCTTTTGGCATCAGAAGGCTTTCAGTAAGTTCCAGCATGAGAATCTCACTGTGAACTCACCTGTCATCTCTGATGTCAAATATTCACTGCCAACCTCAAAAGCTCAGAGACAAATTGTAAATGTTTAATTTTTTTTCTTCTGCTTTTATAATAAGCAAAAATGGCATGAAAATCTCTGAGTGCGAAGAAGAGGTTTACAGCCTAAAAAGAATTAAATTATTTCCTAGCCCTGACCTCTCCTCCTTCTCTGTCCAGGCACATTATTCCCAAATGACACATTTCTAATTGTTATTTAACTGAAGCAGCTGAGGTGTGACTTCTAGGTGCATTCATTAATTCATGGACTTGTTAACATATGTGGATGGAAAGCAAAAATTTAAAACAAGCAAAAGTGTTCAAGACTGTGGCCATCCCCTAAGAGTGAATAGTGGGTAAAGGTCCATGAAATGGCTGAGCCAGGCTGACCGCTCTCTGCTCCCAAGAGGGGTGGCCTTGTTCCCAAGCCTCCCTCGTCCTTCCTGAGCTTGGAAGGACACTTTCCCAAGCTAGCTCGCTTGTTCATATAACCGGTCAGAAAAATTTCTCAACCCCTTCACCAACCATGCCAAGAGAAAACACTCTTTGGTTTGGGTTGGTTTTTGTTTTGTTTTGTTTTGTTTTTTGTTTGTTTGTTTGCTGTGTTAGTTTACTACCATGTTACAGTGATGACTTAGAATCATAGAATTATTTAGGTTGGAAAAGACCTCTACAATCATCAGGTCCAACCATTAACCTGGCACTGACAAGTCCACCTAAATTTAGCTCCTAAGGACACAGACCAGTCAAAGTGAGGGATTTGAGAAGAAGGAAACCTTTCTGTCAGGAGCATGGAGGGAGCTGGAGGAGCAGATTTGCCTCTCTGAAGGGCAGTGAGCTGTCAGGGGGCTTGTCCCATCTGGGGAGACTTACTTCTCTGCAAATATTAGGACTTGTGCCTTTAGGTCTTGACATGTAAATAAGATATTTGTATGGTTGGAATCAAAATAAGTTGATGAGATTCAATGTTTAAAAAAAAAAGTTTTTTTTTAATTATAGTGCAGTTATTAAAAACCTTGCTACTTACATTACTTGGTATTTAAAGAGTAACTAGAAATCTTTTGGCATTATGTACAAAGATCTTCAGCACTCCAAATGAGCTCTTACCACAAAGCCACCACAAGTGCAAATATTACTACAAACGAACCTTAAATGTTGAGTGTTTTATCTCCCACTGAAAACTTATTCTGGCTGCAAACACAACCTGTAGTTAAAAGTGTGATTTTATATCTTACAGAAGCTCTACATTCTATAGAAACTTATAGAAGAGGAAACATTCTGATTCCACTCATATATGTTGCTGAAACCCACTGATGCTACAGATTAATCTTCCCCTGTTTATAATGCTGGAGTACTCCTACGAAATGTCAGGATTGTCCTACAGCAAGTCAGTTATGAGGAGGAATAGAAAGAACTAAAATGAAAATCTTTAAAAAATTCAGTAACAAAATGAGAAAAAGAGGGCTGCCATTGCTAAATTCTCTCTCTCAGGTGACTGGAGAGGCATAGAAGTAAGAAAAATTCAATAAGTAAGGTATTTTATTCACATTGTGTCTGGAAAGAAGACTATTGGTTTCATTTTACTACTTTCCAGATAGAAAATTCAGAGCATACTGGATAGTTTAATAATAAGCTCCTACACAGACATTCAAATTATATTTGTGTTAAGGTTTAATTCACAATAATGCACACAAACACCAGTGCAGAAGAAAAGGCCAACAGAACCATTTATTTGTGGTTACTCAGAGGTAATGCCTCATAGAAGTATGTAAAGTTCAAGATGCATTTTTGCAAAGGGATCTTATGGCTTTATGCAGAGGTTGTGGGAGAAGAAAACACTTCTGCTGACCCATGGGCTGGCCCGTTAATGCCCGCTCATGTGCAGTTCCCAAAGCTGTGGAGAGACCTGAATACAGACCTGGGGGACCTGCACATTGAAGAATTATATGGGAAGTCACTGGAGCTCCTCAGTAGTCTCCCTTGGGGAGAAAAGAGTGAACCTTGCTCAGTCCTTGCTGACCTCAGTTAACTTTGGAGAGGATTCAGGTCTAGACCCCAAATGAAACAAGCACTTTCTTATAGATCCAATCCAGACACCTACTTTACAGGCTTGCACAGAATTTCTGCTTTATTTTGTTCAGCCTTCCCTATGGATATCATTAAAAGGCACCCTCCTCAACTTCTGTTTTCTTAGATCACTAAAAAGATGTCCCTGTTGAAAGCCTAGATGCCCCTTTCCAGCCTGGAGATATTCATCCAGGAGCCAGGCACCTTTCAGTGAAGCATCTGCTGTGTATTTTCTTCACAATTAACCTTGAAAAATGAGAGACCGGGATGAAACAAGGATCTGAGTCCATTCCATCATGTTTGCAGAAAACAGCTAAGACTACAAAATCCTTCAGAGTGAGAATTACTTACCTGCTCAATATCTTGATCACTGATTTCCTCAAGGTACCTTTTAAAAGGGTTGGGTTGATAGGGCTCCTCCTTTTGCTGTGCACTCTTCGCTTTCACCAGCACAGGACGAATGACACCGGGTTTTGTCTTGACAAAGGGATGGAAAAAAATAATAAAATAAAATACTTTATATTTTATGGAATATTTGTTATACAAGTTAATTCCACTGAGGCTGTACTGACTAGTATGTACTAGTATGTACTAGTATGCACTGACAAGTCTGTACTGACTAGATTTTTTAAAAATTTTATTAATAACATATTTCATCACCAGAATTATTCAGGTTTCATACTACCTGTCCTACTTTAAATACAGACCACGGACAAAAATGGCAAAAGTTGCTTTTATGCACAGAACCTCATCACTGACATCTGGTTGTCACTGCCACAAAAATAGATGCTGGGCTGTCAAACTATTGTCTGTAGTTTTTGCTGGCTGTTTTGGCTAGTTGTGCAGCTGCATCTTGATAAGTTCATCAAGTCACAGTTTATGCACAGCCACACACCTGCTTTCACGCTGCAAATTCCTATCTGGGCTCTTCAAAATGGTAACTGCAAAGCAAGGAAGTGTAATGTGTGATGATGTTAACATACACTCAGGTAGCAATATTTCAGGGGAAAGTATTTCTGGGGGAAAATACCAGTGATTGTACACTGCATTTTCACAGTATCTTTAAGAGTTCACTTGGAAAGGTACAAGCTAAGAGAATTTAATCAGTATGGATGTGTGACACACCTCATTTCAGACAAATCTGATTATTTAGTCAAGAAAAGAATTCTTGGTTAACCATTCTAGGTTAGCTAACCAAAAAACTGACAATTAACTTGTCAATTTAGTATATCTGTGATTTACAGAATTCTTAAAGTCTGACGTGATGGATTATGGCATAACCAGAGGCTAGGGAATAATTTTAAAATAGAACTTATTCAGTAAGCAAAGAAAAGGAGAAAAAATATGCATTCTCTCTGGTATTTGGTACATACTGAAGTACTGTGAGGCTCTGTAATTGAATTTAAACTTCCAAATAACTCAATTATATTCTTCTCTGCTATGACTACTTCATAGAAAACAGGGACTGGCACTACTGATGTAGATAACAGGACTGCTGCTGAGCTTCTTCTGTAGTTGCAGCCCAGAAAGGCTGCTTGCCCAGCTGGGACTGAGATATAGGCATTGTTGCAGCCCCCCATCCTCAGCACCCAGCAATATATAAAGATGCAGAGAAGAAGCTTTAGTCACTATTAGATTTATTTATGAGATTAGCCAGTGTACATTTAGTAACACCTTGCTGCCTGTTTTCAAGGGCAATACACCTAAGCAGCATGTCTGGGAAAAAAAAGAGATGCCTACAGAACAATTTAGGCATAGGACAAATGAGCTTACACACATCACATCTCAGTTTATACAAAGGGAGTGGGACAAAAAATGACCTTATTCAGCATTAAGCAACCCAGCCATATATTCCTGCCTCATCGCTTAAGCTGGCAGTAGGGCTTATGCACAGCCATCTGGATGGAAACCTTTTTCTTTGCTAGCTGGGTGTTTGGTTGGATCAGCTCTCTGCTCCGGCCACAGTCCAGCACTATTTTCTCACCAGAGCTACACAATAAGCCACTGGAAGAAAAAGCAGCCTGGGAAGAGCTAGAGAAAGGTGACTCCTTGCTGTGCTGGTGTGAATGTTATTAGCACAAGCCCAGCAGCAGAAGTGAACCTGAAAATATAGTGGAAAATGTAAAGCTGATGCAACTGAAGTGTTTTGAAAAGAGCTATGAAATTAAGCTTAAAACGAGGCAGCTGATATTCCTGGGTGTATCATGCAAACTGAGGTATGGATAACCTTGAAATAAAATCTGCAGGCATCCAGAAAGAATAGAGCAAGAGGGGTGACCATGGGAGACAGAGGGTGCAAGAGACAGGGAATGTCCCCACATCTTGTGCTTATGCCCCTACCCTGGGAAAGAAATGCAGAGCAGTGCTAGAGGCTGAGCGGGAGAAGACAGAGGCAGGGAAGAACACAATGTCTGGGAACAGTGAGGCCCAGGCAGAAAATAAGCTTCCCTTAGTTTTGCATTATGTCACCTCCCTCCTTACCACAGTTTGGAGCCCTTTCAAATCATCAAATACAAAGAAACGTATTTGACTGAAAACAAAAAATAAGCCATGAGGTGACATTAGTTTGTTGTTTTTGTTTGTTTGTTTGTTTGTTTATTTTTTAAACAATCCTTTATGGTCAGGAGATCAGTTCTGATCTCCTTGACAGAAATTGTCCAAACTCAGCACCCAACTCAAAACACGGCTACTATCATCTTCCTAGCCTGGGGCTCTGATGTAAACAATCAAACCCTCTGAACCCTTTTCTGGCTTAAGGTTTTCCATTGTATCAGGGTTCTGGTTCCATGCCTCATTCCTCAAAAGTAAGAGAGGAGTACTTAAAATCCTCTCTAGTATGAACTGGAGAAAATGTCTTATCAACAACTTATGAACATTAAGATCATGACTATTTCTTTGTAGGATTCGCAATAAACTCCATTTGATATTTGTCCTCTCCAAGATTTCTGAGAAGAGTTTGCAAAAGTGGAAGACTCCTGGGTTTCAATGCAAAAGTAAACAAATATAAATTGGAAGCAACGGTTGTTACCAAGTCATCATTATGCAGACTTGTGGCCTTCTAGCACTCCTCCGTATCATGTAACCATGCAATTAAAAGCCCACCGAGGTACCTGCAATCATCAAGGACAAGCTACTCTCCTTATGTAGGAAACCTCTTCCAAAAGCACGCTGTAGAAATGCTTTTAAGGAAGCATTTTCTAAACATCATTGTGCACTCAAGTGCTGAGTGAGTCATATGTTTATGTCTGACTCAACCGAAAGAGTGGAAGATATCAGCCAGCAACCAGAATTTGAAATGCTTTATTAGCTACCTGGCAAGCTGGACAAAATCATTGCTCCGTAAGTAAAAGCTTGAACTCTTCTTTTGGTAGGGGGTTGCAATTGACCCTGCTGAGAATCAAGCTAAAACTTAGTTTTGTGAAGGAAGGTGTTGGCCATCCTACAACAGCACTGAAAAATGGTAAAATTAAAAAAAAAAAATCATTACTGTTTTTGTAGTGAAGAACTATCATCCTATGGCTGTGGCATTATTATCAAAATGCACAGGGCCAAGAGGAAAGATTCTCAATCTAGAGCTGTCCCATAATCAGTCATATTGTACCCTCCATGAAGGCCCTTCGCAGAACATAATGTTTAGTGGAGTTTCAGCCATGGATTCTTTCAGCAAGACACTTAGGAAATGAAACTGATGTGGAGTAAAAGAGAATATATCCCATGGACCAATTAGAGGATACGAATCAGTATGTTTGAATGAATGTTTAAATTTAACAGTGAAGAGAAGTCACAAATGGAGCTCCTTGGATACGTGAGCTGGCTCGTGGGCTGGGCTTTGAATTATAAATACAGATCAGCCAGAAAAGAGTGGCTAGTAAGGTGACAATGTTTGCTGATAATACTGAATCACTCATGGAGGTAAAAACAAAATTGCAGTGCAAAGAGTTGCAGATAGGTCTTACAATACTGAATGACTAAATGATAAAAAGACAGGTGAAACTTAACTGAATTCAACATTGATTCATAGGAGAAAAATAAACTACATCCTAAATTTACACATAAACTAGTAAGCTCAGAAACTACCTCCTTCTACTCAGAAAATATATCCTGGATTTATTGTATACAGTTCTATGCAAACATTGTCTTATGGCTCAACACAAGTAAGAAGAACTAAATAAATTACTAGGAGTCATTAGGAAAGGAATAGAAATAACAACAATGAAACTTATCACATTTTTGTGTAAATAGGAAATGCAGTGTTCAGAGCTAGACAAGAGCAGTTTATGGTTTTAGTCTCCCAATTAAAGAAAAAAATGAAAAAGTTATGGAAAAGATCACCAAGGATCATCTGGATGGACAACATCAATAATTCTCAAAGAGTGATTAAGCAATTTTGAGTTTTCTGTATGGAAAATAAGTGACAGTGTAGTTAAGTTAATATCTAGAAAATCATAAATAATATTTGGAAAGTAAAGAAATACAATTATTTTCTGTTTCAGTGCAAGAACTGACATCAAGCACTAGCTTTAAAAGAAATAAAGTACTATTTCACACAGTGCATAATTAAAAAGTAAAGCTTTGCTATAAAATGTTGTAGAGACCTAATAATAACAACAACAAAAAAAAAGTAACTAGAAAAAGATCATGAAAGAAGCATTGGTAAATGCTTACTAAACAGAAGAAATTGATTCAGGAAGTCCCTAAAATTCCATTAAATGAAATACAATAGGAAAATTTTCTCATTCACAACTCATTTTTTCCCTAAGTATTCATTAGTGGCCACTTTCACTAGGACAGGCCCTAGGACCTCTCTCGCTTCTTCAGAAAGTTTGGTTCCAACAGGACTGAAATGTAATCAGAGCTAAAATGAACATCTGATGTATAATCTCTTTTTCTTTATTTAAATCTGAAAAGGGACACTTCATTAGGGATTGTAGTGATAGGACAAGGGGTAACAGCTGTGGATGTCCCATCCCTGGAAGTGCTCAAGGCCAGGCTGGATGGGGCTTTGAGCAACCTGTTCTGGTGGGAGGTGTCCCTGCCCATGGCAGGGGTGTTGGAACCAGATGACATTAAAGGTCCCTTCCAACCCAAATCATTCTGTGATTCTATGATTTTATTCTTGCTGACAACAAGTTAAACCAGATTTGATTTATATCAGTGTGTAAGAAAAATATAGATGCCAAAACTTTGTTGCATATAAACAAAATTGTAAAAGTGGAGTATTAACAATGTTCAACAAACAGCAGTAGATTGTATAGTTGTCATACATCTCATGACTCAGCAAGACTCTCTGGTTTGTCATTTGGCCCATACATTTGCATAATGTCAGGATTTACATTTACTTAAAACAGATATGTGTTTGGTACAGAAGAAAGCAATGAATTTCTGTAGGAAGCAATACAACTTTGTAGGAAGATATTGACTTTAGTTTCCTTCAAAGGACTAAGCAAGCAAATAATAATGACTGGATTTTGTGCTTGTGCAATTGTTGATAAACAGCATAGCAGAGCTGTGCAATACATACCATCTGACTCTCTGCCACCATAGGTGTTGATTTGTAAAGGTTGGCCTGCAAAAAATGTAAAAGTATTCAGTATTAACTACAATATAATAGTCATTATAGGAAGAAAAATCTAGAAAGATAAGTTTTTTCACTGTTGATGATTCACAATTTCACTGTTGATGGTTCTTGAATGTTTAGCAAAAGTAATGCATTTGCAGTTGTCATTTTACTTGCATTTTTCTGAGGCCTTTCTAAAAGGAGGAAAAACATATAGATAGCAGTATGCTTAGGCACAGAAGCTTTTAACAGTCACACAGTGAAATGCAATTATTAAGAGAAGTTAAAATATTGTCCTTCCCAGTTTATCTCAAGGTATAGTCAAGTATGAATGTCTGTTGCTAAAGCCTTAGGGATACTTTTTCCCAAGTGGAAAAAAAAAATTTGCTTGATTTAATTCTGAAAAGTAAACCCTGACATTTCTGAACCTGTCATTGTTTGTTACTTTGCAGCATCAATGTTATTAACACTACTAGTTGTATGGGGATCTAAATTCAACCTTCTCATCCTTCTGACTTCACAGCATGAAAAGCAGAACAATCCTACTCTCCAGCATCACATTTTTTCCAAGTATACTCTGAAGAGCAGAAGCCCTGTTTTCAAAATCATGGCTCAATGTGCTAAATGCAAAGTATTTATGTGTGTTTGTGAAATAGCCATGTGCCACACACTCATTTGCCCTCACTATGGTAAGATTCAGGATTTCTAGTGCACTGATCATCTTCTCCAAGCTCTGTAGGGGGTTCTAATGGATTAGAAAATGCTTCTGTATAGATGGTATACCCTTCCTTAACGTAGGAGTGATTAAGATTGATTTGAACTCTGAAAGGTGAATGCTCCTCAATGAAGGTGCAAAAAAGTGTACTGTAGTATAGCACTACTATAGTCTGTGCCTTCACAGCCTGGATCCTCCACAGAAGGATCTCAGTTGGAC
Source organism: Anser cygnoides (assembly GCF_040182565.1). Taxonomy (NCBI): domain Eukaryota; kingdom Metazoa; phylum Chordata; class Aves; order Anseriformes; family Anatidae; genus Anser; species Anser cygnoides. Next base: position 97,419,604 of record NC_089875.1, read on the forward strand.
TCAACTATATCTTCTCACAGTTTAAAGCAGAAAAGCAAATTGAGCACGTTTTGGAGAGGGAAGAACATGGTCTTCCTTTGTCCACCCATGACAAAGACCTTGCAGAGATTTGGCCACAGAACTCTAGATGTGGTCTCTGAAGTGCTAAACAGAAGTTTAATCACTCCCTGGACCTGCTGGTTCCAGTTCTGTGTCAATAGTGAGAATGATGTCACCAAAAGTAACAGTGGAGGACCACGCTCTGACCTCAAAGCACTCATACCTCTGAACACAGCCACTAGTGTTGGCAAGCTTCACACCTACACAAGGACAGCTGTGATTTAATATTAAATCTATACGAAATACATATTCTGTCAAGGACAGAGTAAACTAGAGTTTGCTCTAGAGGCTGCTTACATACTATGGTCACCCTTTCATGCCATTAACCAAGTGTGATAACCAATTTCACTGTAAGCTTAAAAACATCAAAGCACTGCAGAAGAAGCTACAAATACAAGAGTCTGGAATTAAATTATGTCATCTCCAGTGGTACTCTTAAGTACTCTTAAGTAAATATCATAGAATCATAGAATCATTTAGGTTGGAAAAGACCTCTAAGATCATCAAGTCCAACCATTAACCACATAGTGCCAAGTCTACCACTAAACCATGTCCCTAAGCACCACATCTACACATCTGTTGAATACCTTCAGGGATGGTGACTCAACCACTTTCCCTGGGCAGCCTGTTCCAATGCATCACAACTCTTTCAGTGAAGAAATTTTTCCTAATATCCAATATAAACCTCCCCTGGTGCAAATTGAGGCCATTTCCTCTTGTCCTATTTCTTGTTGCTTGGGAGAAAAGATCAACCCTCTACCTCGCTACAACCTCTTTTGCCTCTTTTGAGGTAGTTGTAGAGAGCAATAAAGTCTCTGTTGAGCCTTTTTTTCTCCAGGCTAAACAACCACAGTTCCCTCAGCCATTCCTCATAAGACTTGTTCTGTAGACACTTCACCAGCTTCGTTGCCCTTCTCTGGACGCGCTCGAGCACCTCAATGTCCTTCTTGTAGTGAGGGGCCCAAAACTGAACACAGTACTCGAGGTGTGGCCTCACCAGAGCTGAGTACAGGGGAATGATAACATCCCTAGTCCTGCTGGCCACAGTTCTTCTGATACCAGCCAGGGTGCTGTTGGCCTTCTTGGCCACCTGAGCACACTGCTGGCTCATATTCAACCAGCTATCAACAAATACCACCAGGTCCCTTTCCTGTCATTTCAGAGAGGTTGCCTGAAATGTGTATAAACATAGCAGGTTACAGATAAACACTACTCATTTCTGCATGTGTGTGCACTTTTAGCTGCTTTGTGTACTCTCATTTTTTCACTTCTCTATGTTGCATGTCCATGACACTTTAAAAAGATTTCTTTAGAACAGAACTGTAAAGAATAGCAAAAACATAAACAATATGTACAGTGATTACTCCAGTTAATCACCAAAAGTTATTTTAAAAATAATTGTAAGAGAGGCCACATGACAAAATGATAAATTTTCTAGAACTTGAAATTAAAGTTATGAAAGCTTTTCTTGGTGACAGTAATTACATGGAAACAAAATGACTAAGTAGATCTATCAGGGCACTCAATACCCATAAAAGTCCTTTATTTAGAGGATGATTATGTTTATATCACAGCAATCAGCAATATCACCCCAAAAGCCAACAGAGGTGCACTAGTATAAAATGGTGAATGGGATCATGTCAAAGACCATACAGTTTAAAAAGCTGTTAAACTAAAACTACAGTACATTGTCAGCTGGTACAAACTGCTGTAATTTCACTGATGGCAGATCTTTTTACACACTTCCTTGCTATTTGTACTGCCATTTACATCCTTAAAATGTTCTGAAGTGGGTGTGTAGACAAAGAGTAACTGTGGTCAAGGCAAATTTAAGACATTTTAATTGTGAAAAGGCAGGATATTTCAACATTTTTGTGTAGTCTACTAATCCACATAACTGATAGAAATACTGCAAGGTGCAGATACATACACATATGTGTGTGTGTGTTTATAAATTAAACTTTAGCATGATGTAGGTATTCCTGTCCCTGAATCATAAACAAACTGAAGTTTTTCTTTCAACTAAAATCACCCTTAAAGCAACATCCAACATCATGTGTACAAAAAGATTAAGAAAATTGTATTGCTAAATTGCCATATTATTTTTCTAGTAAATTTAATTCATTTGCACAAACAAAAAGCCTACTTCTAAAAAAATAAAAAAAAGGTTTGCTAATAAAAGGCTGGCTGAAGATCATTACTCCAAGACAGCTCACATGACACAACGTGGCAGTGGGAGCCTCCTAGGGGGGGAACTCCCAGTTTGACATTATGATAACTATTTCCCGTACTATACTCAGTTCCTGATTTCTACCAATCAGAGACACTGATTGGTTGTCTCAAAATAAGCATTTTGTTTCAAAACAAGCATCTTGTACCTACTACTAAAAAATGTTGGTCCCTGAGCCAAAAGTTCTCCTCTAGTCAATGAAAGTCAGCAAACACACCGGCTCAGGGACCAGTCAGCACACTCACTTGCATGCTTTGGTCCAGAAAAACTACCACTCTGGCCCATTCCAACTACCACTCTTCTGGACTGTTGTCCTCCATGATCTGGATGGTAGCACAGAGCATGCTGCTGCCATGGGTTGAAGGGATGAGGCCACCCTTGTCCTTGTGTAGGGGTGGGGTCTCACTTTGAGGGGAGGGAAGTGGATGGGGAAAAGAAGAAGACAACTCTATGAAAGAACACTTCATTGCACCCTCACCCTGAAGGCCAAAGGACAAGCCCCCACCTGGTTTATGTGTTGGGACAGATATAGCCTCTGTATGTCCTACCAAGGAGGCAGAGCAAGAGACTGGGGAAGAGCTGCAATGTAGAGGGTCTGGTGGGGATACATGGCCCATCCCTCGTGTGACTGCTGCAGCACGCAATGACTGTGGAGTCCAGAAGAGCCTGGACCCACCAAGCTCAGCCCCTACAGTGCACCGTGGAGAACATGGTCTGTTAGCACAGTCATCTGATCTGTTATCAGGCACAAAAAAAGTGAACACATTTGTACAATGTATAAGAAAGGTTAGCATACCCATAAGTGTCTGCATTGTTCCCAAATGCATTTTTAAATACTGATTTGCTTCAATTATCTAGAATGTTCCAGAGGAGACTGGGAAGAAAGAGTTTTATAGTGTGATTTTCTATGTCAGTGAAGAAAACCTAACTGTATCTTTAGGTGTATAAATTGGATGCCTAAATGTATTGGAAGGTGTATGTCAGGCAGAGTTTTGGGTGCTGAAGATCTGTGCTGGAGTGGTAGTAATATCTATTCTGTTCTCACAGACTACATCTTTTATTTCATTAAAAAGCACTCTTCCAATATCCTTTATAATTAGTATGAGCCAGCACAATCTGTCAAGTAAAAATCACAGTATGCAATAAAATATGCATACCACCACATTCAAGAAGCAAAATTGAATTGATCAGTCAAGCATTGTGCTGGCATAAAACTGGAAGGCTTCCATTGCTTTTGCTAGCACTGCTTTGATCTGAGGTTCAATAGAAAGTCTGAATGATGAATAGTAAGCAGAGATGTCTTACCATGTGACTAGATGAGCTGTAAGTATAATATGGAACCTGCATTAACTGTGCTAGTGAGAATTAGAATGTTAATTGGGTTTAATATTTCACTAATTGAAATGATGATTCAATATAGAGATTTTATTTTTATGTTGGAATGTGAGTATACATCAGAAAACAGCTTCTGTTCTTCTTCTAAAACTAAACAGTGGGTTTTCAGCCACCTCTACACCTTGGAAGGAAAAATTTGGATCATCCCCAAATTCTGATGGATAGGCAAGAGCCAAAACACTTCTTCAAAAGTAAGTTCCCTACAGTTCAAATAAGTATGTCCTTCAGCACTTGTAATAGCCTTGCCAAATATCTGAGCTCTTGCCCCACACTTGAAACAATCAGCAACAAAGAATTGTATAAATAAATCAACTTTAAGATCATATTCTCATAGGTAGCATTATGAATAGACAGTGCACTAAAGAGATTCCAGCCATGATAGATTTGGAGCAGAGGTAAGATATCTCAGCAACTTTCTAATACCTAAAAGGGTCCTACGGGAAAGCTGTGGAGGGACTCTTTGTCAGGGAGTGGAGTGATAGAACAAGGGGGAATGGCTTTAAACTAAGAGATGGTAGGTTTAGATTAGATATAAGGAAGAAATTCTTAACTATGAGGGTGGTAAGGCATGGGAACAGGTTGCCCTGAGAAGCTGTGGATGCCCCATCCTTGGAAGTGTTTAAGGCCAGCTTGGAAGTGACTTTGAGCAACCTGGTCTAGTGGGAGGTGTCCCTGCCCATGACAGGGAGGTTGGAATCAGGTGGTATTTAAGTTCCCTTCCAATCCAAACCATTCTATGATTCTATGAATTGCAGTTGCCCTAACATACTCTTTTTTACTAGGGACAGCACCTCACATCACAAGTATGCCTATGTCTGCTACATGCCAACAAATCAGGTATGGCAGCAACATGACCTTCAAAACCTACAAAATTAGACATTTCTGCATGCCAAATATAGAGTAATTATAAATGTACTTACATATCTGGTTTCACGTCCAGCTGCTCTCTGCAGTGTTGATGACACCTTATACAAAATAAACAGATATCTCAACAGCAAAAAGTGGAGGACCAACTCAGAGAGATTTTCATCACTGAGACATTGTTTATTGCTTAAATTCAAGAAAACTTCAATTTTCTAAAAAGGTTCATGAGACACATGAAAATAAGGTATATTAAAGTTTCACTTGAGGTGTTTATTTTTTAAAATATTATTTCATTTTTACTCAAAGACATCAATCACACTCCGTTGTAGTTGGTCTTTAAATTATCTCTGAGAACTCTCATAATAAAATGTTTATTAGTAAACAACCACAGATGTGGTCGCACTGTGGAATTTAACTTATATTTGCTCACAATTATAACCTGAAACTGCCTCTTTCCATGTTCTTATTTTCCTTCATCTGACTAACCCATATTATTTCTAAGGCATTTACTTTAAACAAATACTCTTTTTTGGTTCTTAGGACTCTCTTTCACCCTCAATTCAAGCACTTTGCTTAAATTTAAACTGAGATTCATATCACATTTCTCTTGCTTCCTATGCTGCATCCTGTCAAGCTCACCTTCTGCTCTCTTTATTTGGTTTTCTTGCTGATTACTGATATCTTCTCTTTGGTCAAAAATCGATTCTCAGTTGCCCAAGGAAGTAGGTTTTGGATTCTATAGTTCAGAAGTCCAACTTAGTAGCATTGTTTCAACCACACAGGATTCAGTGCAAGTATTAGAAAATATTTCCTCAATACCAGTCTCTGCCTGCTTTTTCAGCTGCTGTCCTATTTCCTCCTTTCAGCTGCCTAAAGCCTGATTCACCACTGCATGCGGTTTGACAGAATTTCAAAAATGAAAATGAAGTTTGAAGTGTATATTGAATACACCTACTCAGGAATGCTGGTTCTGTGCCCTATATTTGCATGGTAGACTGGACATCATGAAGGTTAGTTTGAATTCATTGATTTTTTTTATAAGTTTTCCTGCCAAAAATTCCTTTTCTCCTTTTCTCCTTTTCTCCTTTTCTCCTTTTCTCCTTTTTTTTTTTTCTTTTTTTTTTCCTGACATTTCTGCCACTTTCTGTATCTGCCTCCTATAGCTGCCAAGACCAAATTAAATTTACCTGGGGCAAACGGAGTACAGGACACTCCTCCTATTGTTAGTCATCCATTTGAATCCAGAAGACAGACCAATATAACTTAGTGAAGTTTAACACCAGTATAGAAAGCTGTACCTGCCTCTCACTACGTGTTTCAGAGCTATCCATGTTAAGTGGACATAGAAGATATCCAACTCCCACAAGGGGCAAGAGTTAAAAGGAAATAAGGACTTAAGAGCAATTCTACATACTCATTTAGCTATCCCATTATTTGAAAACCAATACTGAATAAAAAAAATAAAATAAAAATAAATAAAAATAAAAATTAAAATTAAAATTAAAAAAAACGGAGATGTTTTCAGTCATTGAAACCATTGAAATATGGGCTCCTTTGTCATAAGGACCAATAGGTAGGACAAAATCTGGGAGATGGCCACAGACTCTGTAATATGGAAGGCAAGGTATGAAGGCTTTCTTCCTTGTGGATCCAGTGTCTACAAAACTAATAGACAGCTTCTATTTCACAATATATTCTATTTCACTTCCTTGGGGTGCCCGTGCCCAACCACCCTCTCAGTGAAAAACCTTCTCCTAATATCCAGCCTGAACCTCCCTTGTCACAGCCCCATGCTGTTCTCTCAAGTCAGTATGACTCCTGACTTCAGGAAAACATCTTGCAATAGAAACTGCAGTAACTCCAAGGCTAAAGTTTTATCCTTCCAAATCTTTTAAATCACCCAGACGCTTTACTGATGTTGGATCTCTTAACTGCAACTTTCTGTTGCTGAAGGCTTTGTAGTTGTGCTTTTATTTTCCTTGATGTCTACCTGGAAAGAGCTTTTGGTGTGTGTGGGGGCTTATTCACCTACCTTGCCACCATCTGATTCTGTGTTCATCTGCAGGAAACTTGGAGAAGATTCACATCGGCGCTGGAAAATTATTTTTAACAGAGAATAAATTTATTAATGATGAGACAAAAATAAAGGAAGAGGAGAAAGTCAGTCCTACATACTGATGGATTACCATGGTCAATGGGTCCTGCAGGACTTGATCAATGACAGCACATAGCTCTTCTGTTTGTTGTCTGAGCTGGGCAGGGGAGCACATCTGAAAAAGGAGGACACATCACTCAGTTAACAGAAAACAAAGCTTTTGTTTTCAAATACAGATTTGAGAGATAAAACAGCACTACCTCTGAACGGGTGTCCAAAGCAGTGCCTTCAGTCACACTAGCAGTCTTGGTTGGCTCTTCTAATGCCTGCAATTCAAAAGATGTCACTGTTACACTGAGTTTTGTTTTGTTCTGTTTTGTTTTTTAATAAGCAATCATGGAAAAAGAAGAAATTGTAGTAGGGTTCTTTGGGTTACCATCTTCTGATCTTGAATGTGTGGTTGTTTTTTTTCAGAGAGAGTGTATTCAAGCTAGGTGACTCCTCCCTGCTTTGAAGATCAGAAAATACCATTAATTTAATATAACTTTGGGGTTTGTAATGTTTACATTGTCTTCTCCTTCAATAACACCCCACCTCTCCTACAGTGAATGTCACACAGTGAATGTGCTGGACGACAAAGGTGCCGGGTGTCTGCCTGCCATGCACCACTGGAAGACAGCCACCAGCTGGAAGCAGGTGGGCAGGGCAGGGGTCCAAGCACACAGGAGGCCTGTTTGTTTCTTTCAGTAGCTGTCTTCTTTAAAAAGCACCTCCTGTTTAAAGAGGATATTGATAATACATGGCAACAAAAATGGTGCTTGACATTTATGGATTTTAGCTTGAAAAGAGAATCGTATAAAGGAAAATATTCACAACACACTTGTGGTACCATATAAAACATGACTAGTCTATGCAACCACTTAATGCAGCTGCCACAATCTCTCCAAAGCAAAAGTCACTCTTCTTGTGCTTGGATATACCTCCAGCTTTCCAATGCCCACACTTGGAGCAAGTGTGAGAACAGTGGGAATCAGTTTGCCAACCCCTCTCTTTTATCAGGAAACTCACAAAGCACCCACAAAAGCCAAACTTCACTTCAGTGTTCAGTGCCCTTTTCATCTTGTCCCAGAGTTGGTGAGGCACACTCTCACTGCCATCACCCATTTTTTCTTTGAATCAATTTTCAAATAGACTCCATACTGAGACCAAAAATTGCTCTGGAAGCCTGCTGATACATGCAGCTGGACTACAGGAGACGGATCAGCAGGGTTTGTGGACTTTTTTTGTTTAACACTTATGTTTTTATGAAGTTTTATATTTGTCAGTTATTTGCAAAAAAAATATGATACGAACAAAGGAAAAAAAAAACATTCCTATACGTATTCTGTGGCAATAATACGTATCCAGTGAGGTACTTATTTGGGCTGCAATTACAGAAGACATATGTGTGCTGGGAGGAAAATGGTAGAATCTTTTAAGGAAAAAAAAATACACATACACTTGAGTAATTATTTATGAGTTTAATTTTGCTGAGTATAACTGCTACTGGCAAAATACATCTATGTACCATACATAAATGATCCTGCACAGAAGCATGTTTGTGATGTCTTCTATTAGAGAGTTCAGTAGGAAAAAATGAGGAGTACAATGAAGAGTACTTTCTTTCCAAACACATTTCTTCCCTCCCCTCTAGCTCTAGACAAACCTGTTGGCTTTGAAGTAGTTGTAGTTCAAAAGGAAAAAAAAAAAAAAGGAAAAAAAAAAAAGGAAAAAAAAAAAAGAAAACGAATGATTTTTTTTTGAGCTAAATAAATTAATGTAATACTCTCCTGAGACAGAAAATGAAAAGATAAATGATCTTTCTCATTTCTCCTATCTCAGATCAACAGACAGACCTGTAGAAGAAGAGAGCTCAGCTAAAGAGTGCTCAGCACTACACTCAAGTGCTGTGTCCCCTGTTCAGTTTCAGTCAGATTACATCCTCCTGTTAAATGTAAAATGAAGTGGTAAAATGTGAAATGAAGTGGTAAAATGCAAAATGAAGAAGAAGAGTCTTTCCAGTACCTATCAAGGGCAGGACTGCCAAAGCAGCCTGTTGTAGAGAGATGAGTCTGAATGTGAATTAGGAAAAACAACCTGTTCCATTAAGAAATTGTCATCAGCCACATGTTCAGAATAGAGAATTTAAGAAGTTTCTCAAAACCCTCGAGAAATCAGTAGGGTGATGAACATAATGAAGTAATTGTTTAAAATATATATATAAAAATCTTTCCAATTCACTTCTCTAGGACAGTAGCAGAGGGTGAACACAATTAAGGGTAGGACATAGCTACCCAGAAGCTATTGATGGATCTTCCTAGAGTAACTACAGACACATCCACAAGTCTATGTCAAGAACCAAGATTCTGGATAATTTAAGTATCAAACATCCATCAATTTCAGTAGAAATTAGAAACCCAAATATCTATGAAGTTTGGAACTTTCATTTACTCAGGTGGTTGCAGCACCAAAAAGAGAGAAAGAGAGAGAGAAGAAACAAATATAACTCATTTTTAAGCATCCCTAACATCTGTAAAAAAATAAAATAAAAATAAAAGAGGGGGAAGATAAAAAGAAAAATTAAAAAAAATAAAAAAAAGATATAGGGAGATTCGCTTTAATCCATTGTTAGCTTTTCAAAACAACTTGTTTTTCTAGCAATATTTTTTGGTTGTTGTTGTTATGCATTACCACACAGAGAAAAATGTATGATTTAAAAAGTATTACTTTCATTTCTGAACTCATTACTAGAGTTACCATGCAATAATATTATGATTAATTTAAAGCATTAGTGTTCGCAACAGTACTGTTGATTAGCTCTATCAACAGTATTCAAGCTTTGCTTTCTATGCCAGTGGCCTAACAATACCAAAAGTGGAACATTCCAATTGTTTGATTATCTGAAAAATAATAGTGGGACCACAGTTTAAAAGAGTGTAATTTAGAGAATGAAAATGTATTTTTGACAGAACTTAAATGTGCGGATGAAATAGCCAGTTGCTGAACTGCCAATTCTATTCTTGTAAAAGGCAACTTAGAGGGTGTGAAGCATACACTTCGTTGATGTCAGTGGTTACTATAACCCCTCCCTCTTCTTTCCCCCAAGCTATTTGATTGCTGAAGCTGTATCAGAGCAGAAAGGATAGTAGTAAATGATCTGACTAGGGTCTCCAGTATTTTTTAGAAGAATTAAAGCTCTTGGCAACATACAGGAAATATAGAAATTTGTTTCATTCACTAATGAACAACATCAATGTTGTAACCTCAATCTGACATAGCCTCTTTACTGTCTTGTGAAGACCTTGTGCTGAGCAAAACCCAAGAAGTTTCCTGTTCTTTTATTTCTCTTGCATGTTTTTCCTATTAATATGCTTTTGAAGCCCTCTGTACATGCAAAAAAATGTATTCTGTATAATGGAATTTCATGTACACTCTGTTCCTACAACTTATTCCTTAAAGATCCTGGGAAATGATATTGTAAAGACCTGGCTACTCTTCCTCTTATAAAATTAATATTAAAAGCTGCTTTAATTTTTTAAAAATTAAAAAATTAAAATTAATATTTAAAAGAAAGAAAGAGGGAGTTTATAGCCTGATCTTCTATTGTCATGTGTCGTTATTATTAAAGACAAACTAGGTCTTTTAGCACTCTAGAACTGCACACATGATTTTCTTTTTCTTACCATTAGGTATTAAATTCTAGCCTTCAGAAGGCTTTTTACATGAACATATAATCTGGAAGCAAGAAATTCACCTCGTAAGTGCACACCAGAAGTAATTGATGAAAAATACAATCTTTTATATCAAAATGTTCTTAATAAAATGTTGTCAGAAATGCTTTTTGGATCCAGGGTGATCCTCACATACTCAAAAAGAGCCAGTTGTCTAGCTGTTAGGTTTATTATTAAGATCTTTTTTTCTACATTCATTTAAGAAATTGTAGTCCTCTACTTGTACTTAGTTGATAAATACAAGACAGATAAACCAACAGTACTTTCATTTGCACTCCTTCCATCCACATCCAGTTACATATAATGCTTTTCAGAAGACTTAATAAGTGCTCAGTTGTGAAACAGGTGTACTTAATGGCAAAACCCATCATCCTTGTTTCACCTCATTCAGATACGGGTGAAGTCTGAGCAGAACACTTGCAGCCAGCGCAAAGCCTTCATAACCAGGTTTTCTTCCCTGGACAAACCTTCCCTTTTCTGGACAAACACAGCAATCCCAAATACCCCTGCATAAACTTTGCTGTAGACCACAGACCACTGAATTGTTGAGAGAAGACTTTTTTTATTGTGCAATTCCAAGAAGTTCAATAGAGTGTTGGGGTTACATCCCAAATTTGACATAGTTCTGAAGATGAACTAGGGTCTGGAGTAAGGGACTGTATACTTAAAGTTAGGAATTTATCCACATCTCCCCAAAATAGACTCTTCATGACAAACTATTTTGAGTGGAAGATATTTTTATAGGTATTTGATAAATAAAATATCTAAATAATAGGTATATACTACCTGATTAGGACTGGAATTTTGAACTGGATTGTGATCTCATCTCTATAACTGTAGAGGCTATTCAAGAGTGAATGTCAGTGGAGGGGTGACTCACTGACTCAATAACAAAAACACCAGAAGGAACCACAGCGATCACCGAGTCTGACCTTTTCTTTAAACCACAGAACTGCCTGGAATTACTGTATGAAGTGCCAGAAAACTGTCCTGTCTTGATTGTTTAATTTCTATGATAAAGCACCCATTTCAGTCTCTGGAATTTTTTTCTCATGGTTAATTAATTATTGCTGTTAAACTTTTGCCTTAAGCCTACATTAAGCATGTTCTGCTTCCTCTTCTAGCCAGTGGATGCTGTTATCTGTTAACTCTTCTGCAGAAGAGTTCATTGTCACTGTCTGAGGACCTGCTGCATCACTTTAAATCTGTGTGGTGATCATGGCACTGTTGGCTGACCATGGACACCACCACTTTGTTATTACTATCTCTGCTGTCCCTGATCAAGCACCGTGGGACAGTGCCCATGCTGGTGAGGACACTGTCCTACTAGCCTTGCTGTTATGCCAGCTTCTGGCTCATCTTTCGTGAGGAGCAGCACACTGTTGCTGCTCCCAGACAGAACCTGACCGTGATGCTGAGCACAAGTCCTTTAAAAACAAGGTTTTGCTCTTCTGTCTGTGAAGGAATTTACAGCTGTATCCTCCAAGAGATATCCTGAATTTGAATTTTCCTGAGCAGACCATGGGTGATAAGAGGAATATCATGTGCATATAAGCTAAAACAGTTAGAAAGCACACCAGCTATGGGATTTGATGATATTAAACCACTTCTGGGCTTGCCAAATTATATGTATATGTAGTCAATGAGCTTCTTCTTTGCTGCTAAAGAGCATAAATTTGAACAATTCTCTTTGACTGAGAGTACTTAAGAATAAAAGTGTGTCCTAGATAAGCTGTTAAGATGATGATAGCCTAACAGTTTCATAAGAAGTTAAAAAATGCTGGCTGAAATTAAAGCATTTACACACACATAAAAGAAAAAGTTACTTGAGAAAGAAAGACACAAGGAGACAATTCAGGGGCAAAGCATTTTACCTTATATAGCATATCACTGACAGTTTTCTTTCATATGATCTAATTATTACTGCATATAAATTGTCACTAGATCACCTGCATCATAGATCTGATTGAACCCATTTTCTCATGACCACTCAAATTAAGTAACATAATTACTTACACAGTGCAAAAAGGTTCACTTTGGAGAATGTTCATTTCCAGTTTGATCACACAGCAAAATACTTTTCCTGCATTTAGGAAGATGATGTATTCCTAATCATTAATTCAGTTCAGTAATATCTGTCTTGCAAAACTTCCTTCCTTGCTAAAATAAATGTCACTCAAAAATATCTTCTCCAAATAATCTGTATCTCAATGTTAATAAAACATTATTTATGCAGTTAGAACTTGTTGTCTTGAATTGCTCTCTTTTTAATCTGATGTTTGCATAAAATGGGAGCAATATAACTACTGGCATTGAGCTACAAAGTGGCATGAGTTCCTTCCAAGCTCCCTCCCTGCTACTCTGAGGATAATACTTGTACATTAGGGTTTGGTACAAGGGGACCTGTATGTGCCATATGACTCTTTTATGCTTCATTTAAGAGACATACTATAAATGCATGTCAGCTAACACAATAGGACTATCTCAGGAGCACTATACATAGCTGCTGGTCTGGATCAATAGGATATAAATATACATAATCTCCAAAACAAGGGAAAACAGGGAAGGAGTTGTACACCAGAGCTGCCTTAGACAGAATGCCAAGGGAAATGCACCTGATACATCAGCTGTAGTCAGGCAATGCTAAAACATGTAAAGTAAATTCATCCTGAATGTCCTGTAGCAGAAAACTGATATCTTATTAGTTTTACATGACTGTGCTGTCGCTACTGAAGGATACGCTAAGGCTAGAATTTTCAGTAAATTGGCAGATAACAAAAAGTCTCTGTGTAAACATAGATTTCTTTGGAGTCTTTTTTTTTTTTTTCTACAGATACTGGCATAAGATTGTACAAGTCATTTTTATGTTTGGTGGTTATGTAACATACAGCTCATGAGTAAATGCCTGAGAGAGTCAGCAAGACGATCCCTCAGAAGGAATTGCCTTTCTTCTGAAAAGGTGCAGTCGCATGGCTGTCCTTAACCCACTAGTTCAGATCAGGAGTGTGCCCTCAAAGTAAATCCCCCACTCAAAGTCACCTACCACCTACCGACCTCTGCATCTGCAGAGCAGCACAGCTTAGTGCACAAACTGCATTCATTTCAAAGTCAGCCCTGAAGTGGCACCTCAAGAGTCCACCTAACGCTTCCGGACACTAACAGGCTCTCTGACAAAAAAAAAAAAAAAAACTACCAGAATGCATACAGTAGGTATATAAGATACTTTCTTCTACTGAGCCGTTTCTGTTGCATGTTAAGGCAGACATAGTCTTACTTGGTGTGTTCAAGACTTAAGAGAAGCTTCATGTTTGATGCAAATGATGAAAATATTCATCCAAGATTAAAAGAAAACTGTAAAAGAAAGGAATCTCACATTTTTGAAAATAATGAACTTGTTTAAGTTATTTAAGTGATAACCAGTAGGTCACAATCTTTTTTTTATTATTATTATTATTATTATTATTTTTCAGGGGCAAAATGATCATAAAATCATAAAATCATTTAGTTTGGAAAAGATCTCTAAGATCATCAAGTCCAACCTTTAATCTAGCACTACCATATCTAGCATTAAGCCATATAACTAAGCACCACATCTACATGTTTTCTGAAGACCTTCAGGGATGGTAACGCAACTGCTTCCCTGGACAGCCTGTCCCAATACCTCACAACCCTTTCAGTGAAGAAATTTCTCCTAACATCCAACATAAACCTCCCCTGGTGCAACTTGAGGCCATTTCCACTTGTCTTATCACTTGCTGCTTGAGAGAAGAGACTGATCCCCACCTTGGTACAACCTCATTTGAGGTAGTTGTAGAGCACAATAAGGTCACTGAGACTCCTTTTCTCCAGGCTAAACAACCACAGTTCCCTCAGCCGTTCCTCATAAGACTTGTTCTCTAGACACTTCACCAGCTTCGTTGCCCTTCTCTGGACACGCTCAAGCACCTCCATGTCCTTCTTGTAGTGAGGGGCCCAAAACTGAACACAGTACTCGAGATGCGGCCTCACCAGAGCCGAGTACAAGGGGACAATCACTTCCCTGGTCCTGCTGGCCCCACTGTTTCTGATACAAGCCAGGATGCTGTTGACCTTCTTGGCCACCTGAGCATGCTGCTGGCTCATGTTCAGCAGGGTATCAACCAATATCCCCAAGTCCATTTCCACCAGGCAGATTTCCTTTCATCTTCAAAATCTTTTATGCAGAGCTAAATTCACACTCTCCAATGTCTTTAAACTCTGTAAAATCCTAGGGAAATCAGCTGAGCTTTGCATGTAAATGCATATGTAGGTGTGTACATAGGAAAGCTTAATCTTACAGAAATTCGTTAGAAGGTAAGTTCCTGAATTATGTCCACAGATAGTTTTTTCAGATACAGTTATATTTGTGATGTCAGAGTTATTAAGCATGTCTTTAAATATATTTGTGGCATGTTTTGTGTTACTAAGGGACATCGTTTAGTGAAGGGACTCTGTAGCTCAGGTTGATGGTTGGACTGTAATTGAGGACATTTCCTGGTGTTGTTGAATTTACTAGTGTAAGCATAGCCATTGAAGAATCTTTAACTGGCCAAGACCTACTGATGGGTAGGTCCTAAAATAGCAGAGCTCCAGAGACTGTCAAACAGCAAAACAGACTTTGAGACATTGTCATAAATCATGATTCCTTTAGGACATGTTTTTTTACAGTATTTTTTTTAACAGAAATTCAGGTTAATGAAGCCTTTGATCCTCAGTACAGTGTAGCTGACCCTGAAAAACTGCTGGAATTATAATCCTGAGCAGCTAGTTCACAGAGTTTATGTGCTGTAATATCACCAACAGAAATGTCAGAATATGTACATAAAGTTGAACACTCTCAAATGCAATTCCCACATCTTTGATCAAACACTAACCTTCTGTTCCATAAGTAATGTGTTTGTAGGTATTGCTGCAAATGCCTTGTAGCTTGTCTTGATCTTGTACTGCTAAAAGGGCAAACCAGAAAGCAGGAAGAGACGTAAAGAAGGGTAAAAGGGAGAGAGGGACAAAGAGACAAGAAAGGAGAAAGGTACGACAATGAAAGATGATTTTAATTGTCTCACAGACATGTTACAACAATACAAGGCTTACATAGTACTTATGAAAGCTAATTCTTAAAGAAAATCTAGTGGTTCTGCTTAGATTTTAAAGGACATACATCTTTTGCATTTAAGAATGAGATAGAAATACATGAACATTCTATACCTGCAGCTTATAAATTCTAAAGTGATTTTGGCCACTTTCTACTTACTACTATCCTTAAATTGATATCAGAAGAGGCTGTGAGTTTATTCCAAGTTAGTTTGTGATTTGAAATGATAATGCAAAGCTATTTCTGCCATAACATGCACCTTAAGAACTGCTGCTGTGTTGTGTGATCCTGGACCACTAAGTCACAGGGATTTCTGTGATTGGCTTTGATGAGACTGAATAAGATCCTTAAATGCTGAATTACTTGTGAAAGTGGGTAGATCACTTAAGTCAGATGACACTACTTTTCACCTCCTTTACGAGTAACTTTAACACCCACACATTTCAAAACAAGTAGAGGAACTTTTGCACTCTAACCAGGTATATGGAACTGACGATCTAAAGCATAAAAAGTACATGACTTGGGGTACAAAAAAATCCTAAAATCAAGCTTAAAAATTATTATTTTTAATAATTTATATCTTAGACTATATTAGCTTGCCAAAATGTTTTAACCCTTTAGAAACCATACTTTCTATATTTTCTTGGTAATTATGGAGACTAAATTCAGTTATTTTTAAATGAACAATGAGATTCTTCTATACTTACGTAAGTTCAAGAGCTAGGACTCTTAATCACATGGCTGCTGGAATATTTTTGGGGGGAGTAAACAATTAAAAAGGGATTCACAACATTTTTCCTTTTCAACATCATACTAATTTAAAGAAACATTCACAAATTCAGACAATAATAGATTTTTAAGTTATTAGTTGAATATTTTTGTGATATTTAACCAGACACAAAGTTAATTGTTCATCAGCTAAGTTTTTTTAATGTACTGTTGCCTGAGCACTGGACGCTAGTCCTTATGAAATAATGGTCTGGAAAACATCCTGTATTTTGGGTTATACGTTTGTCATTTTTTTTCCTGTTTTTATATCTAATAAAACCCTCAACAATTACAGAGGGGCCAGAAATTTAATTCAGATAAGAGAAACTTATATCACACTTGAACCTCCCTTTAAACATTTTAGGACATCACCTTTTAATTCTTTTCATACATAATGTTATTTTTTCTTCAGATTTACTCATATTTATTTCTAGTCAGAACACGGAGACTGCCAGGCATTGAAGAAGTCAATAATCACATATACTGAGTGAATATGCTGTCAAAGCAGATCAATGCAGTACCAGAAATGCTTTTTCACCTTTTTTATTTTTTAATTTATATGAGATTTAGCCATTCTAACTTGGATGTCTGCCATTTAGGTGCTTCAGTCAGAACTAAAACCGTTTATAGTCATGGACATTTCTACAGGATAATTCATCGCATCCTCAGATAAGTACCTACAAAGTTAAAGTAAAATCATCCTGTAGATACAGCATCTTCTCTCCATTGACTATAATAGAATTGCTTAAGTTTGTTTGGATATCTAGCTTTCAAATATCAAAAGTCATGCGAGTTAAATACTGCCCTTTGAATGTTTAGATAGAAACACTCTGCTATAAATTATTATAGATACTTATATATATATAAATATTTATGTATATACAACATCTGTCTATATAAAGATAAGATTTTCAACATAAGATACTATACACTGAAGTAAGATGGAAGGTCAATATTCCAAATATTAACGTTGGCTTAACCACAAATTGTATCCTTGTTTACTTGTAATTGATATTCAATCAATGAAACGATTTAATTGAACATGTAAATGAATTGCAATTTCCCAAGCCCAAGTATTTTTACATATCTGGTGAGTATACTATAACTACTTTGAGGTTAGTCATACTTCTGTATAAACTAAACAAAAACATATCAGACTGTTAAAATATAAGGGTTTCTTATATAATCAATTCTACTTTAATGTGCTTTACCTCTGCCAGGTACTGTAGAACATGTGAGCAATGTGAAATTGTCAAAATCGTGGTGTTTAAATGAATGGGAAATCTTTAATTCCATTTCTTCTCTTAGGAACATGTTTTTTGACACACTAGTTTGCATTACTTAAAATTATTGTTCAATGTCTAAATAAATTTAGTAATCTGGTTCTTAGGAATATATTAGTATTTTTGAACAGCCATAGACACTCATGTCTGCTGGCCTGCACCATGGTCCGGTCAAAAGAAAACCGACTCCATTATCACCACTCGGGTGAGTATCAGCCTGGGAAGTTTTTCAGAAAATCTGCTTGCCTTGCTCAAACAATCATCTAGGGCGCACACAGGGCATTGCAAAGTGTGCTAGACATGTACCTATAAAGGCTTAGAATCAGAAACTAACCATGGTAGTGTGGAGCTCCTCATGAGTAATCTTTCCTGCTTTGTGGTAGGTTTTGCAGCTGTGCTGAGCTCCGTGTTGCTAGAGTTAGTTTGATCCCCAGCTGTTTTGGGTAGATCTACATGCATTCCTGTGCTATATTCAAACAGGAAAAAATCAAAGAATATGTAGGAATGACACACCATTAAATCACTGCAAAGAGTTTTCAAACAACAGCCAGCAGTTTTTATGCTAATCTCTTCCTGCAGAATCAGCAATTTTATCTGTCTCCAATCCATCCTACTGTTCATTTTGCTATAATGCCACCAGGATACTATTAAAATGTCTCCACAGTCCAGGGAGAGGATTTTTATTTCAAGTGGTCACCCACTGTTCAACACTTCACACTGTTCTGTGAATTTGATTATGTTCATATTCACTTTGCTGAACAGTCATATTTTGAAAACATTGGCAAACATAAACATAAATATATAAAGCATGGGAAAGCATATGCATTTATATATAAAAATGCAAATACTTAAACAAGTTCATAGGCTATTCTTTGACTTCCATTAATTGGTACATGAGTAGACATAGACAGATAAAAGCTCTCCATGAAAGAATCCTTTTTGCATAAGTGCTTTGATATCATGTTAATGAAACAGTTTGATGTGCATGATGAAAAGTACATCTGATGTCAAAGTTCTATTTTAAAATGTGCTGGTTTAATAACTATTGAAGCAATATTAAGGTTGCAAAATTACACATGCCAAAGTCAAGCAGCTCTGCAGTTCTCCCTTGATTCTCACTTAGAAAATTCACACATGCAAAAATTTTGTTGTGCACCAACAGTCATGTCGTGCATCATACGGAGTTCTTTGTCCAGTCCTCGAGTTGAACTGATTGGTACTAAAGAGACCTATATGCTGCTTAAAATGGTGGTGTTCTCTCTCCTCAATCTTTTCCTTTTTTTCCCCTGGAAATATACTGAGATTTGAGGCTGGAGTGGGTCTGGTACCATTCACAGATGAGCAAAGCAGAAGTCTGTTGAGCTATTTCAAAAACTAAGTATGGAGATAGGTGAGAGCAGGAGGAAGGGATGGCATTGAATGCATACTATTGTTAGCTGTAAATGAAGATTCAGCCTCATATTTTAAAGCCAGAAGATGACTTTCCTGTCCTGAACTTCTAGCTGCATTTGATTTAGAGATTTCAGACCATTCACATCCTGGTGGAGCCACCTTTGTCTGCATGATTAAAAATTGCACCAGTCTAACCGCCCAAGCCTGTTATAGTGGAAACTCTCCGATGCTCCATAGGGTGGTTGGACAGTTTCAGAAGTGCTATTGCATCACAACAGCAAAATTAGCAGGAGAAGGGACAGTTGGAACGACTGAAAGGATGAAATAGCCTCTGTAAATATAACACAGACAATAGTTATGTGTCACAAGCAGAATTTCCTTACCACCAGAGATTGCACCAACAGTAGCAGACACCACAAATGCTTTACAATCTGCAGGCTCAGTCATGCCTTCCAGATTTTTCTCGAGGGTCTTTTATCTTGAAATTTCTACAATTTTATTTCTCTTTTTATTTCATTAATTGGTCCTGACAGGGCGTAGTGACACTGTACAGCTGTGCTTGAAACAATAGTTCCTTTGGGGTTGTTTGGTTTTTAAAGGAACCATTCATGACAATTGTTACTCTGTGCTGATTTAAACCTCTCATTTTCAATTAACATTTTCTATGTAGTTCAGGTCACCCCTGCCATGGCCAAGCTGTTAGGAACACATCTGACACAACTTGATCTGGCAGACCAGGCTGTAATTTTGTGCTGCGAACAAGTAAATCAATAAACTGTGATGGCCTTTCTACGATGGGCAGCAAACTTCAGCTGCCGGAGGAGAGCCTAGACATCAGCAAAGGAAGCACGGAGTGAAAAGATAAAATAAAAGAGGCTGGAAAGCCTCTGATGCCTCTTCTGCAGCTCTGATGTCTTCTGCCACCAGCTCTCCCCTTGTGCAAGGCAGTTGCTTTTCTTTTCCCAGGCACCTATCTGCTGCATATCTTTTGATCTGCTTTCCTTTCCTTCCCCTTCCCATTCTTGAGATTTATCTTTAGGTTTAAAGGGAGACTGGTTCCCAAGACCTCCTGCAGCAATTGCCATTGTTGCTTATTCTCACTCTGCTGGGACTCTCCCGCCTCTGGGTGAATGACAAACAGCAGGAGTACAACTGATCTGTCAAGTGCAAGACTTTCATATTTGCAGTAGTACATATTGTAGGAAGCTTTTTTTTTTTTTTTTTTTTTTTGCCCTCTATCTAGCATAATAAAATTAGAAGTACCAGAGGGAAAGAAAGGGAAGAAACAGGGGACTGTCCTTGTCTTCCTTCTCTGGCTCTTCGCTCAGGTCTCTGCTCAGTTGAACTTAGCAGATCAGAGCCACTGGACACTAACAAATCCAGTTTGTCCAAATCTCCTCCCGTCCATCAATAAAATATTTAATTTGTATGCTAAAGGATTCTTACATCACCCTCTCCATAATACAAAACATGTTGCTAGCAATTTGAAATGGTAGGATTTAATTGTCATTATCTTCACTATCAACACAATAACCATTCCTTCATCTTCCCCAGCTCATTCATTTTACTAGCATTGTGCAACACAGATGTTTTTTTCCTACAGGGACAAAGAACTATTAGAAAATAAGCATGCACCAAGAGTACCTTGGGTTTGATGTTTTCATGGTCAGAAGGCAGGGAAAAAGATTGAGGTGAAGTCAGCTCTCTGGGTCTTGATGGCAGTGTGCATGGTGACTTGTCTGAGACAGGAGATCTGCACTTTAATACTGGTGAGGTGGCAGATTGCTCAGGTCTTGGAGACTGGGAATTAGACCTATAGCTTCTGTGCATCAATGAAGAATGAAGCTGCAGTGGGTGGGAATTAATTTTGCAAGTTTGGGGAACCGGTGAAGTAGAATCAGGACGTGAGAGAGACCACTGCTTTGAGACACCTGAAGACGTAGGAGAGGGGGTACTCAGCTCCTGAGCAGACGTTTGAGATGAATCTGACTTAGATCTAGAAGTTGAAGTTGAAAGACTTGGGGAGGGAGATAACAGCTTTTCTCGGGTGGGGGAAAATGTGCCACTAAGTCTGGTGGGAGAAAGCAAAGGATATGACTGGCAGGTAAAGATGGGTGAGTAAGTGTGCACTCTCTGACACCTCTGAGGTCCCTGGGACCTGGAGGCAGGATAACGCAGGCCTTCAGGAGGAGGAGAGGTTGGGTGTGCAAGGGAATAATGTGCTGGGGCACTAGGAGGTACCGCCAGAGCAGGCAGCGTAGACTGCCAACCTGGAGAGGCAGTTGATTTTCTATGGGAGGAGATGGGGGGTGACTGTGGACTTCGGGAGTCTGGAGAGGGTGTTCGGACTGGAAGGTGCTTTCTAGGAGAAAGGGACCTTGCCCGAGGGGCAGGATGAGGCTTGGAGTGTAAAGGCACATGCTGAGCCCATCCTGAAGGCCAATGTTCCTCTCTGCTGGGAGAATCAGGCCTAACAGGGGGGCTTGAAATAGATTTTCTGCGGGTTGGGGGAGTCATTTTGCACTTTTGATCTATTGCAAGTGTTGAGGAACAAAGGGAGCTAGGAGAAAACGTGGGGCAAGAAGCAGGGGAAAGAGGTCTCCGCTGAGAAGAGCCTGATCTCAAAATAGCAGTTAAGAGAGTTAGTCTGGTTGGCAGAGGTGATCTAACTCCCGACTTTACTAAATATCCTCTAGATGACATTTGTGTGCAAGGCTCATTTACACTATATACGGTTGAAGAGGAGCCATAAAGAGAAGGTGGAGACAAAGGTTTAGGGCTAGGAGATAATGAATGTGTAGTTATACATACAGGGAGGGGAGATAAAGCTTTCAATCTTTTGGAAGAACTGGGGGATAAAGGCTGGGATGATGATCCTTGAATTTCAGCTGAATGTGAAGGTTTGGGGAAAAGACTTGGACTCTTTGCTGGAATGGAAGATGTGGTGAAGTCTCCCATTTTGCAAACACAGACAGGGCTATGGAGACTTGGTGTTTGCAGGTTATCGTATAGCTGAGGGCTGGAGTAACAAATGTTTGATGCACAGGAGGATATTTTAGACATGGAGGGGGCTGAACTATGGGAAGCAGACTGAAAGTAGGGAGATGAATCTTGCTTAGAAGACCTGATTGCTGACTGGCAGTTGTTATGGGAGTCTTCCAGCGAAGAGGCTTGATTCTGGTTAACCATGGCACCGCACGCTACTTTCAGATTAGTTGGAGAAATTAAGTGGACAGCAGGTGGTTTAGAGGAAAGATGATCAGAGGTGGAAAGAGTAGAAATTAACTGGAGAAAAAAGAAAAACAGAAATGTTAATATAGGTGGAACCTGTGGAACTGTTAAGCATCCCACATTTCAGTCATGTGGTCATGCATATACTGTTTCCATTAGTACTGCTCTGTGGGTTAAAAAAAACAGGGCTGTCTTAAACTTGGGTTTACAACCTAATGGATAAGGCCCTCAGGGAAGTGATGGAGTACAGACAAGTTATGTGTTACTTTACTTTTATGAGACCTCAGTTTTGCTGACATAGACAAGGTTCAAGTCTACCGATATTTTGTTTTAAGTAAAACCCAAGGCAGTTGTACCAGCAATATCTAGAACCACATGATGGTATTCTCTTGTGGAAACACAACTGAAAGTGAGAAAATTGTAGTATAGCCTCATCTCACTCTCCCAGTTCAGTGTAAAGTAGCTTTTCTGTAAATGAGATTCAACTCAAGTACTCATTTTCACATTCAATAAACAGCACCTTCTGCAACATTGTGATATCAGAACAAGAAATTTGCTCAGAAGAACTCAAATCAGAGTATTCAGTTTGTTTCTCTCTTCTTGTCTTTAATAGAGCAATGCTTGACAGTTTACAGGCATATAAGAGTTCTTATCCCCTTTTCCACAGTCTTACAATACACTAATAAAACAGTAATGAACTCTTTCATGAGCTCCTTTTTTTTTGGTCTATTCTAATTAGGATTTGTCAAAACTAATTAGAGCACACGAGTATATTATCAACCTTTTATACAGTTCTATGCTTTTAAAGAAAGAAATTCCCTCAAAATCTTCCAAGCTGTTATAATATCGAAGTTAAAAACTGGGGAATATGCTATTTTAATAAAACATGAGTGTAAAATACTGAGCTGTCAACCGTGAAACCAAAAGGCTACAAATTATCACCTAACTTTTGACTGAGCAGTTTGAAAGGAGGGAAATTGACTCTAATCCCCACAAATTTCATCTAAACATAGCAACAACTATATATATATTTATTTGATAACCTGAAAAGATTATGCAATTCTGTAAAACAAACTTATACCAGGTTCTACATACATGAATTCCATGTGGCTTTGGCTCAGCTTTTGAATTCTAATTTTTAATAGAAATGCCTTCCCCTTAAGAGACAGGAATTATTATAGCTTGATGTCATATAGTACTGATACATCACAAAACGAGAATATGTACGGAACAATTTTCAAGTGAGAACACGTGACAGGAGAGCAACACATATGGACTTTTAAGGGTTAAACTGTATGTGAAATAAGTATGGAATAACTACACACAGCAGAACCCTGTTAACTCTTATAACTTAAAATCTGTGAGCTCTTCCAGCTAAATGACAGCATGCAAATAACAAGCCTTAGAGCTGAAAATATTTGCTATATAAGATTTCTTCAGAAATGCCTTCATTTATAGTAATAAAAGCCAAACATCAGAATGCCTTTGCAACGACACTAACTTCTGCTTCCCTTATACATGTATTAAGGTGTCCCGTTTCAAAGTGGAAAGCCTATGTTATGCAGTGCAAATATTGGGGTATACAAACAAATATCTGTGACAATATTCTACTATATATTCTTCTGGATTCGGAAATCATGACTATTGTTGAAAAAGCTGCTAACAAAAATAAGAAAAAATACTGAACATTTTGTAAAATAATTTACCAATATGTAAACACTATGAAAAATTAATAGTAAATATGTCATGAAACAAAAAATTATTTAACAACTTTAAAAGCAGTGTGGTAATACATCTGACAATTTTGAGCAGCCTGCTGAATTTAATAATCAGTTCTGGAAGCTAATCAACTGTCAAAACAAAGTTGGAGAATGAAATTCCTATATTTGAAAATGGAATAGATAAATTTCCCTTACAAAGACAATGGATTAAAAGAAAATGAGGAACTAATATGAAACTCCATAATGAAAGACCAGGATGTGCAATGACTTCTAATTAGATAAAGCTTAATAAGAAAGATTTATAAGCAGGTAGGAAAATGTTCTTGATAGCAGATGATAAATATGCTCCTAAAAGTATGATAAAGACATTTTGCTGTAGTCTTTGTCCAGTTTGAACACCACTGAACATTTATGTGCTGAGCTAATTAAACCATCATTCAAGCCTTCTGAAAAGGTTTTGCTATTATATTACAGTGTTATCTACATTTATAGATGATCACACTCTTATTTCAGGGTCAGAGAATCACATCAAAGTTGGTTAGAAGTGATATCCTGAGATCATCAGTCCAGCCTCCTGCTCAGAGCAGGGCTCTGACCACCACCAGCCCCTCACATTAGCTGTAGCAGTTCTGCCAGGTCTCTGAAGCCCCTGGCCAGGGCTGCTCCAGCATCCCCCCGGGCAGCCTGTGTCAGTGCAGCACCACCTCCCCCTGAGGAAGCTTCTCCTGATGTCCCACTGGGACCTCCCACGCTTGAATTTGTGGCCATTGCTGTCTCACCTGCCACCGCAGAACAGTTTGGCTCTGTCATCTTTGTACCTGTCCCTTGAGTAGTTGTGGGCTGCTCCCTGATGCCTCCTTGGCTGCCTTTTTGCTGGAGTAAACAAAGCCAGCTCCCTCATCCTCAGCTCTCATTGTATCCCTGCTGCCTCAGCAGCTTCGTGCAGGGCGTCCAATCCCTTCTCCACATCGCTTTCAAGTTAGGTTGTGGGGAACTGCTAAACTGGGCACAGTTTACTGGTGCAGCCTCACCAGCGCCAGTAGGTGAGATATAACTTCCCTCAATCAAGGGATTTGTTTTAGTTTGGTTTGGTTTTCTCCATTCGGTTTCTCTCCTACTTTAAAACGCTTTTGTGCTTTAACTACTGTACTAGTGCGGAAGAAGTGAATGATAAAAGAGGATTTGTGTTCATTTGGTCTGTGATTCAATTGTAAGTTTTTTTTCTCTGTTCATCAGAACTTCAGATATATACTTCTGAAACTGTATTAAAAAAAAAAAAAAAAGTTTAAATAAGTGGCAAGGTTACCTTGGCGTGAAGGGATCAAGGAACTTGAAAAGATTTTCATGTTGCATCGATGATGATCCCAGAAATATCAGATAGGTCTTAATCTTAGTATAGAGCCTTGCCGAGGAGACCTTCAGCATATTTGAAATCGCAGACCAGAGCTAGGTGTAAGGTAACAGGTCTTTCTGATGAGATCACATCATTTTGGAAGGGCACAAAAAATGCCATTACTGACACCAGCAAGGCCTTGAGAGATGTGTTGGTGAAACAGGAAAAGGGAAACAGTGTGACAAACATGTCTGAGAGAGAACATGGCTTAATGGAGACCTGCTTCTGGGACCAGTTAACCAAGCTTTGATCTTGCTAGAATTTTATTGGAGATAGGAAAAACTAAAGTCATTTCCCTACCTCAGCCTGTGACCTGAGAACCAGAAAGAGAGAAGGAAGCACCGGAGACTGTAAAAAACTTGACATAATATCTGGAGACAGCATAGTAAATCAAACTGTGATCTGAGACCCGATTAACACAGATGCCATTCAGAACTGTCTGGTTTCTCCCAACAAGGAAGATGCATTCTTCTTGGCTATGGCAGGGGTTTAGAGGGCTCTTGACTGATTTGTCTGGAGAAGCCAAACCAGATGACATGCACCAGACAAAGGAATGTCAAGTGACTTTGACAACCTAAAAAACCCTTTTGGTTATTGATTCCCCACAGGGAGTTGAGAAGTTTCCCCAAGCTGAGCTAATGTCCCCAGGCACTCAGGGGAGCAGCCACATCCCCCTTACGCCAAAGGGTGCATTCCCAAGGACAAGAGCCAGTCTGCCTCTCTGTCACGTGGCTAGACTCTCTTTAACCAATATATATATTATTTATGTATATATATATATTATGTATATATATATGTTATGTATGTATATTTAAACAGTAAACTATGAAGAAAAAGTCTCCCATCTCAAAGAACAACAGAAGCTTCAATATTTTTAATGATTTTTCTTTTTTTCTTTCTTCTAAATGAAGTCAGAAATGCATGGAGCTGTAACAGCCTTCTGGTTCAGACTGATTCCCTGTACAACACAATGGTCTTCAGTGCTGATCCTTGCTTTTCTCATTTCCAACAGGAAATTGTTTATTAAACCTAATTATGATTCTAAATGAACATAATGTTATATGTAATAACTCTTAAATGGGACATGATACTGGCTTTATAGTCATGGAACTGACAAGGTAGCCTCTGTTTAGAGTCCTTTGGACTACTCAGATAAATAATTCAGCTATATAATCTTTTGGTGATTTTCCTTCATATTTGAACTGATAGTGTGTTATTAGATAGCAAATCAGAAAGAGTGGTGCCTAAGAAAACGCTGAAGAATCAGAACATCAGTAAAATCAGCTTAGTGGAAACATCCTCTTCCTGTGAAGAGAGAGAGACAGCTAATATTTAGAAAATTAAGACCAAGGAAGTACTAAGTCTTGAAGATTTGTAACTTAAGAATAATGATGAAATATGTGTTATCCATATTATGGGTAACACACTATGTCTAGTCACATTTGGGTGAACAGTTACTAACGTTAGGCTTTAATTCCTTGTTCTATGCAACCTGTATTTTCAGTTTCTTTACCAAGCAGATCCCTGTTTACGCATCAAGTCACCAAAAATTGAAGAAGAAAACAGCCTATCATTTTTTTCTGCAATCTTACAAAAAATCCATGCAATTTTTATAGTAGCTTTTAAAGAAACCAGCCAGCTATGTCTGGCAGAATTTGCATACTTAAAGTTGCTGAAGTAAGTTTGTATTTCCCTAGGACCATTATTCTTTTACAAGCTGCTTCCCCTACACAGATTTACCTATGCCTCTACGTCTTCCTCAGGTAAAATTCTTACTTATTCACTGAGAGTTTCCAGGAAAAAATGAATGTTTCATAATGCTGTGAAGCTCAAGCCAGAACGGATTTCTTTTTCACAATTTTCTCCATCAAAAATCAACACTGAATTTGATGGATTAAAAAAAAAAAGAAAAAAAAAAGAAAAAAAAGAAAGAAGAAAAAAATAAAAAAATAAAAAAATAAAAAAAATTTAAAAAAAAAGAAAAAAAAAGTAGCACAAGTATTTTAACACTAAGAAGAATACCTTATTCATTTTCGGAGTATCCAGTGCTTTCTCTTTAACATGTTGATAAAGAATTGCACTTTCAACTGTTGGAAACCCAGCTGAGGTCAAAGGAAATATCTGAATTTATTCCACAAGAGAAGGGTGTTGCTATTTTGCTAAAAGGTAAGTTTTTCCATTGTGTATACACCTTTAAAATTATTAGTGCTCTTTTCTAGATGAGATACATTAACTTTTCATGCAGTAAATCAGATTCATGCATTTTAAAAGTGAAATATTTCAGACTCTTTTTTTTTTCCTTTCCCATTGAGGATTTGAAGTTTCAATAAATCAATATACGTGTCTCTGTGAAGATCAATGTAAAACAGACCTTTCATCTTCATTAGTTCTTTACACCTGTGCAGAATCAGTGCTAACTAACAATCAGAATAATAGGACTTTTATAGCCTATTTCTCTAGCATAAAGGGCTGCAGCAGGTGCCGGGAAAAATTAGGCCCAGGAAGTCAGGTGCTAATAATTCAAATGATCTACAAGCTCCACTGATTTCATTGACCTTAGCCAATTTAGTCTAGCTAGGAATCTAACACCATCTGATTAACCTGCTGTCATGATGAGCTGCTCTTAAAGGAAAGAAAGGAAAAAATAATAGATCTGCATTACCTGCTCTGTTTAAGCACCAGTGCCACAGGGAGAGGCACTAAGTCAGAAGGGTAGGAATGACTCCATAGAATACAAACATTACAGAAATGGCTAAAAAAACTTCAAATTAAAGAATAAATTGGCCAAGCTTCTTTACAAAAAGAATCAATGTCCGTGTCCTGAAAGATTTAGAAGCCACAGTTATCTCAAGAACTTAAAAAAAAAAAAGAAATAGGTTACCTGCTGTTTTTGCTGATCAGCAGTGCTGTGGGAAAGCCCAGCACCTGGAAGATGCCCATCACCAGGCTTCCTTGTCTCAGTGCCAGGGGAAATGTGGGATGTAGCCAGCAGCTGGGCGCTGATGGGACCGTAGCCATTGGAAGGCCGTTGGATGTTGATCGAGGCAGCGGCTGCTTCATCTTCATCACCGGAGTCCGTAATCAGGATAAACTCAGCCTTAAAAAGGTCATTCTCCTGCATTTTTCCTTTGCTTGGGTTACACCCCAGGGACTGGAGAACCGTTTGGGTGCTGTCTGGATGGATGGCAGGCACACGGTCTCGCCTGACACTGCTCTTTAAGGACTGCTCATCAGAGACTACGTTAGACTGCAAGAGATACAAGGGGAAAGATCCCAGTTAGACGCAATTTATTTGTGTCCCCCAAAATGAGAAGGAATTTTGGCTTGCCATGATGGCTGACACTGTGCTACCAAAATTGCAAAGAGTGCAAAAGAATGAAGAATTTGGACTTGATCCAAGTGGAAACAGGCTACCACGCCGCTCCCTAGGGAGCTTCCAGCTTTCCCAACACCCAGCCAGCTCCCGATGCTGTGGGAGATGCCTCTTTGCAACTCAGGGAGCAACAGGGGACTTGCAGTATAATGGCAGCCTGAGCCTGGTGCTACGGCTGGGTTGGGAACTGAAAGGAGGGTGCAATCAAGCCGAATGAGCTGTCAGAGCTGACTGCGCCAGACACAATGGGAAGGCATCCTGACTGCAGGATCCACAGGAGCAGACAATGTTCCTCAGAGGGGTCTGGCAGACGAATCTGGGACAAAACCTATACATGTTAATGAAGGAACAAAGGCCTTCAATCCAAGGCATTCTCTCAAAAGGGTAGACAGAGAATCTGAGGTCAGAGAGCTTTACTGTGTGTTTAAGCATCTCAGCACAGACTACAATTGTTGTTCATAGTTCCACTTCCAGAATGAGACTTCTCAAGTATGCACTGAATGAGAGTAGGAGTAGTAGTGCAACCTGGGCATATGACGTGCAAATTACCAAATCAGTATTAAAATCGCCATGGCAAAATATGTTTGTCTTGAAGAAGGAATCAAGTGAAAAAGAAATATTGTGTACTGCAAGAGAAAACCTGTAGATGGGGCTCAAATTTGCATCCTGCTTGAGGAAAGTAGTAACAACAAATTTCCACTGACAGATCCAGGAGTCCCTGGAGCTCAGTTCTTTAAAAAGAAATACAATGGAACATACAGGGAGATACCTTCAAACTCAGGCCCTTAGTGTTTTTTTGTTTGTTTGTTGTTGGGGATTTTGTGGTTGGTTGGTTGGTTGGTTGTTGGTTTTATGTGTTTTTTCAAACATTGTCCAGGTTCTAGATGTTTTAGAAAAGAGAGTAGCCAATGCTATGAAGGTCTCAGTACTGCATCACTTGTCAGGAAAGTTTTCTCTGCCTAACAGAGTGCTAAAATACAGGGTGACAGATGTCAGCAGTACTCAATTCTGCATTTCCCAGGGCACTACTTATAACAAAACCAATACTGAATGGTTGGAAATATATCTAATGAGTTAAACATCCTGAGGACAATATTTCAGTGCATGTGTCTTCAAACACACCTATTCTCTGCCCCGACCTGACCCTTTTTCAGTCACAGAGGCTTCTGAAAGTGCTGGCACATGGTCAGGTCAGAGGATGGTGAACCCTGTGAAAAGTTTGCTATGTGGAAAAGCACCAAGAACTGCAGCTCCACTGATGTCCCAGGGAAGGAGCTGTTAAACAAGAGCAAAAGCACCACAAAGCATTAAAATTAACTTGAGGATTCCACTCTCCTCTCAAACAGCATGGAATAAAATAAGAGGCTGCAAGTGTTGTGAAACAGTAAAGGAATAAAAAACACTGCGGCAGGAGAACCAGAAATGTTGTGCTGTTGGTTTCACTGTCACAAAATCATGAGGACAAGCTTTAAAAACAAAGAAAGCAAGTTTTCTCTTTGGCTGATGCATTACTACGTAGCTATGAAGGGGATTGGCACCTTAGCTGGAAGCTGCAGCACTGGCATTTGCTAAAATCAGGATCTAGTGACCACCTCTTGGTGGATTTCCATGTGATAACACTCCTCACACACTGCCTTTGCTCTCCTGAAGATCTGGAAGGAATCCCCCCTCCTTTGCCAAGAATACAATTTTGCATGATGGACAGAGGAGAGTATCAAAATGGTAAAAGATTTTCTTCCAAAGTAAGTTCTGCTAACAGCAATATAGGCTGTTGAGCAATTATGTCTTGCACAATAACTCTGCATCTCTGATAGACTTGGTAACTAAAACCAAACACAAGCCAAGACCTTTCAAGGGAAAGAACTTCAGTTCAGGGATGCTCAGGACAAAAAAATTCCATATTCTTTAAAAGAATAGAAAAAATAAACACAAAAAAGCTCTACCTTATTTATAATTTCTTGATTGCTGAGATCTTTTGGCTCCTCTGGAATAGTCACAAGGAACTTAGAGACATCTACAACCTCAAAATGAGTTGGAAGTAGGCCAATGGATGGCACAAATGTGAAAGTCAATGGTTTGGTTTCAGATTCTTGAGAAGTGACCTGCAAAACACATAATTAGTTCAACATTTTTGTCAGTTTGTCCAGGTTATTTTGGTCTAAGTTGAAATAACATATAGCAATTACATGAACTACTTCATCTATATAACTTACAAGTCAATTATTAATTATACTGGTCAATAGGTTTTATATCAAGTCAATGCATTTAAGGTCTTTTTTCACAGAAAAATACTGCTTTGATTATACCCATCAACATCCTATTTATACTCGTGATGTAGCACAGAAGACATGAGAAGAATTGTTCAATAATTCGTTATTCTTTCCACTTTCCATACCAAAACAGAAAAACATTCAATTCATTTCAAGGTTGCTTAGTTTAACTCCACGTTAGTAGAATGACAAAGTAATTATACACCGTATCTGGACATCATATAACTCCTAGAGTATTTGCTTAATAATTTATAGTAAATTAGAAAAACCTTTGCTCTGCTAGAAGAAACTAAAACATGTTTACATTTCTTAATACAAATACAGCCAATTCTGAGTAACACCTGGGATGGATTCTGCTTCAAGGAAAGCATTTCACCCCATTTTCTTTGGGCCATTTAACCACATACACCAACTGGAATTTATAGCTTTGTGTGTGTGCGTGTGTGCGTGTGCGTGTGTGTGTCTTGTTTTAACTTCTGGTTCAAAGCCTATAGAAGTTAATTGCTTTTTCAAGGAACCCTAATATGCAGAGCCTTGAACCATAATGAATCATACAGAAAAACAGGACGATTGCTTTAACACTTTTTTTGGCTTGTTTGTTTAAAGTGAAGCAAATTGGAGAGCTATGGTTCTCATTATGCTTCTTGGCAATTTGCATCTATAAGTAAATGCAATTATGCATTGGAATTATGAATACATTCACATGACTCAGCCTTATGGCTGGAACATTAAAAATGATAGACACATTTTTTTTTTTTATTTATTTATTAAATTAGGAAATATTAGTTACTTCCACTGACAGCTGTCTCCTGGAGGACTTGTGCAAAACAGAGGCAGGTTATTTATACCATTTGCTGTTGTATCTACAACTTAGGAGAACACAGTTCTCTGAGCCATATCCAGAACAAATTTCCATGTGTCCACCTCTAATTTGGAAAGAATAATAAGATGTTTTGATGCTTGAAAGTGAAAAACTCTGAGTAAATGGCAGCCATGTCAGTTCTGAAATTGGGTTTTGTATTTACAAACTCATGCCAGTAAGTTATGCTACATTGCAGATTTGCACCAGTTAGAGGTGTGTGCTTCGAGGACTCAGGGACAGAGTGATCTCCTGCTTTCCTCCCTTCCACTTCCCCCTTTCCATCCAAGTGGCCAAGCACAGGCGTGCCTGAATCAGTAACAGAAGAGTGACTGCTAAACGCTCCATGACACCAGGAGCTCTCGTATTTTACATGAGAGAGAAATGACATGGCTCTGTCTTTCTCTCAGCAGCCACGGTATACAAGCCTGATCACTGCTCTTCATAAGCCAGCGGCACAATTTTTAAATAGGAATAACTGGCACATTAAATGCCTTGTCCTTACTCCTAATACAAACCAACAGAGTATACGAGTATTTGAGCACGTACTCATTAGGTAGCAGAAGCCAGTCCCTGCAGCGCAGCCAAGGGACACATCCAACCACCCAAAGGTGCTTTTCAAGAGGCAGGTTTGCCTGTACCCAGGCAGGAGCACATATCATATTAGCATTAGTGTTTACCCTACAGCTGACACTACCCATTAAGGTCTTTCACAGCACCTAAATCTCCACTGAAATTAACTGGAGATGGCCTTTGCTTTCCTGCAGGTATGTGGCTGTGCTTTCATTTTCCATCTCTAGTTAGGAAATGCAGTTAATGACTCTACCTCAGCCATCTTTACAAAATTTTCCCTTCTCTACCTTGTCTTCTTGTCATGCTCTTACTTGATACTTGACATCAACTGTTTTGTATCTGTGAGCACTCCTGTGTCAGAGAGTAATACCTATCAGCACAAAATATTCCTTATGACAGAGAAAAGAAGAGAGAAAGAAAAAAAGTGTCCAAATAACTAGCCCGACACAAACAGAACTATAGAAAATTGCAATCAAATGTGTTAGCATTGACAAACTCCAAGTACTGTATCTCTGTATTTGTAATGAGGAAATGTGAACAAAAAGCCAAGTTACAAAGACCCCAACCGTTGCATAGTAATGACGATATATTGTGAGCACATTTCCAGAATTCCCAGACCCTAATTCTATACCATGTCTCATCCTGCAGTTCCAGTGTTATTGCTTTGGTGGAAAAAATAAAGGATACATGAAGAAAACCTCATTGTATTTGGCCTAAACACATCATGGAACTCATTATCAAAATGGGTTGCAAGCTAAAACTAAGGTTGGAAAACATGTATAAAGATGTGCAAGCTAGAACATTTTTTCAGCTGAAAAGTGTCGTTAAAACATGACAGTATTTATATTCCTTTAGTATATTTTATTTTTTCTGGACTTTAGAAAGCAAAACCAACAAGTAGAATTACTGCTTGTAGACATTTTAGAAAGTTTTAGAAAATTTAGAAATTTTAGAAAAAAAGAAAAAAATAGAAAATTTAGAAATTTTAGAAAGTTTTACATTGCCAGATACTGCGTGGCAATGTGCAGAAATGCACTCCCTTTAAATTCACTTATAGAGAGTGGAGAACAGAAACTCCTAGCAGGTAAAACTGGTCATGCAATCTAGGTTGCATCACAGAAACCTAAGCAATGAGCAAATATCACAATACTGGTTAGAAAACCCAAATGTTTCCACCAGGGAAAACAAAAGAGAAAAAATCTTGTTTAAAAATATCTTTTAAGTGATTGTTCTCATTTTGGTGATTTCAAAAAATAAGTTAAAATACTTTTACATTGCAAAATTTTAATACTTTTTAACTGGTAATGCTGCAAACAAGAGAGAGAGAGAAAGTTTCTCCCTTTTTTTTTTAAATTTTCAATAGCTTTTAGCACTATGGCCTTTAGTTTTCAATTATTTCTTCTATTTCTTCCAAAAAAGGAAGGAAAAATTAAAAAATCGACAATGTGATACAAAAGGAACCCTTACATGCTTCTGTTGATTTTTTTTTTTTCCCTCAGGTAGAGAAATAATTTTGCACCTTTTTTCATATACTCAATATACTTATTTAATTTACTGTATCTCTCTGGCTGGTGTCTCTATCCTAGAAGAACTGAAGGAAATGAACACAATGGACCTTCAACATTTAATTACATCTATTGGTAGCTATTCTGACATGCAGAAGTAAATAATAGAGAAATAAAATTAAAGATATATATATTTATGAAACTTTTAAATAAAAAAATATTTATGAAATCTTGTAGATTATCATCCTTTCTTCAGACACAATAATAACAGCAGAAATAATTCAATGCCATACATTTCCTGCTGCTCTAATTCACTTGAATTGATATAGTTATGGTGGCATCTGCAATGTGTATTCAAGTTAATACTAATGAATTCTGGTTTATATTATGTAATCAACTTTATGCACAATGTCATAATTGCTTGGCTTTAAGTGCATGCTTTTATGTTACTTAGTTCTTTGAAGAGTATAAATTACAGAGTTTAATATAACTAACTATTGAATATCCATTAGGGGGCTATAGACAGCTGCATAATATGTTGCCAAATAGTTTTAAAAGGAGAAACTTATTTTAAATGATTTCCATGACTTCCTATGTCATCAGTTTGTCGTTGTCAACAGGTTTGTCACATAATTAATACCATCAATTTACAACTGGCCCAGGGTAGTAAATTAAATTATATTAATTATTGCTTTTATTACCACAGCATCTACAGTCCTTACTTGGAGAGCACATATTTATTGTCTTGGGTACCTTATGAAGACAAATGAACAATTCTATTTATTCTCTCTCTTAGGCTATATGCATTCAGTACACTGCCTATTTTGTAATTTAAATTGAGGTCCCATTGTCACTGATTGCTTGCCAGGATTTCCTTCTGGAATACAGATTGCTAAAGTGAAATTGAATATGCTGGTTCACATTACTGCTTCTTCCACTGATTTGTTAATACAAGTCATTTCACTAATAAAATGATACCTTGAGAAAACCTCACTGTTGAAATATCAAGTACTTCCTTTTGAGGTGGCTTATTTATTTAAAGGACAGAAAAGAAAATATAGTCATAAATAATAGGGAAAAAAAAAAAACTAAATGTGTGCAACATGACATAGAAATATGTTGACTGATGTGCTGCTTTGGTCAGAGCACAAATTCACATGCCCCAAATTCCTGCTAAATATAGTTTTCACACACAGGGCACAGCTAAAGCAGTGAGCCCAGCCTGGAGGTGGGCCATCCAGAAACGTCTGTCTTGTGTAAGCTGTTCTTAGACTCTTTTTCTGTGTTCAGACTAAAGTCAGACAACAGAACAGATATTGTCTTCTCCTGTAGACTGAGAACAAGGCTAATCTGATATAAATGAATCAGTTAATGACATGTAAGAATCTTCAGCAGATTTTTCTATCCTGATTTACTGTATCTATCAGAATAACCCAGTACAGATTAGCTGATTATTGTGTAATATGAGCTCCAGTTTATCTGAAACCTTTTACAAACAGCAGCAG
The DNA here is from genome assembly GCF_040182565.1 of Anser cygnoides. Classification (NCBI taxonomy): domain Eukaryota; kingdom Metazoa; phylum Chordata; class Aves; order Anseriformes; family Anatidae; genus Anser; species Anser cygnoides. The sequence goes on from NC_089875.1 coordinate 97,455,040, forward strand.
ATGATCATCTGAACACCAGCTTCATATCTGTGAAACTTCAGGGCAAAAGCTAAAGCCATTCCAGAAGTCCAGGGTGAAATTTCAGCCCCGATGAAGTTTGTGCCAAAATTCCCATTGACAGCTGTGGTCCGAGAAGTTCCCCACACCATTTCCTAGCTCTGCTAAGTATGTGCTCATTGTATCACCTTGAACAAAGCACTTAGCTTCCCTCAGGACAGCAGCACACACTAAAACTCAGATGAATATCTTTTGAAAATCAATGCATGAAAAACACTAGAAAGAGCAAATGACTAATAGTATAAAATTGTCATCTATTATTCACAATGCAAGAGTTCATTCAGCTGAAATGTTTCTTTTCAGTAATAATTTTAATTAGCTTTTCAGCCTGGCAGACTTTATACAACTGTAATTACTCTTTCATACTGGTCTACACAGATGCAGCTGAGCAAAGTGAAAAGTAAGTAAAGATAACCTTTAATTTCCTCTGTTGCAAAGGGGGAGTAATATAACTTGCCTGTTACAATTAATTAATTTAATTTAATGCAGTTTGATTAAATGCTCTAGTGACATTGGACCTCAAGGTAACCTGGATCTCCAAGTCATATTTTATGTACCACTGACATCCTTAAAGCCCTTACTTGTGCCAGTCTCCTAAAACAGCTAGGAAGCAACATCTTCCAAGCTAAAAACACCTCTGTGGTAGCACCCCAAGATACTCTAGTCCCTCATCTATGCACAAAGCTCCAGGTAGGAAGTCCCACACCAGCTTGCATACAGCTACCCTTTCAGCATATTACCACTGTTCCCTTCTGTCTGTCCTGCATTCATTTCATTGTATGGATCAATCAGAAATGACCCAGAAATGTTGTCTCTCTGATTTTGCACAGGTTTTTTATAGTATGGCCAGACTTGCCATCTGGTCTTGCATAGAAGGCATTCAGGGACTGACAAAAGTAGACTGAAAAAGTTTAAAAGCTGATTGCAAAAGAAAATTGTAAAATCCTGGTGCTGTCTGGCATGTACGTGCACCGATTATCAAAAACCTTAGCAGTCAGAAGACTCACTGAGATATGGGAGGCTTCAGAGCAAGTCCAGTGCCTCTAGAGACATAAAAATATCTGCACCTAACCAAAGGTTCTTACAAGTCCTTAGGGTGTATGAGTTTGTGCGTAGAGTGTGCATACTGGTGTATACACAGAAACATTCACACACACTGATACACGTATGTGCTTGTACAATGTCATGATACTTCTCCTACCCAACAAAAACTCTGCAGCCTGCTTAGTCACATTGGTATAGCAGCAGCAAGGCACAACAGAACTCACTTTTTCAGTCTTTTTGTGAATAACTTCACAAAATAAGTTCTCACCTCAATTATTCAGTAAGAAATTTAAAGTTAGCCTGAATTGATGCTATTTCCTGTAAGAGTTTCTTGCAATTTCAGTTGTGCAAGAGAGTCCCAGAATGCTGCTGTCATCCTCAAAAACGTCTTTGGGCACAGTCTCATTAACGTGTATGACGTAATTGCCCTTATTTTCTTCTTCCAAAAGCAGGTGCCATTTTCAAATCAAGCTTTGGGAATAGATACAAATCCTTCCTTATGCCTGTCAGAGCTGAGAGATCAGTCTTGGTGGATGATGCTAACAAGGAACGTCAGTTTTACAGTAGCATACATCAGCCACCTGCACTTCAGTTCCTAGATATTTCTGTCTGAGCAGATGAGGGCTGGAGGGATTTCAGCCAGCACTGAACCTCTCCTACAAGTGGTGAAGTTTCCCCACCACACTGCTGGGCACTGTCCATCCTGCCACCACTACTGTGGGAAAATCGAGCCCAGAGGAGCCCATCTGGTGCTGCCACCACCAACAAGCACCTTAGCAGCTGTCCTTACAACGAGATGTTGCAGGGCAACTTCAGTAACACACCAGAGATGTCATGGTAAGCAAAATATTTTGATAGCAGGTGCTACCCAGTATCACATCAGTGCCTCTGTGGATCCCTGTGTCTTCTAATGGACCATTATCTTTGTAAAGTGGACTACTGAGTGACTCCAAAAGCAGAATATGTGTGTTAATAAAAGAGATGTTATCAGAAACCATAGCTTGAAGGCCATTGAAGAAAAACAAGGGATTTTAACAGAGCCCTCCAAAAATACAAGCACAAGATAATAGCAGAAGCCTTGAAAGCACAAGTACAGGATAGGGGCCCGAGGGCTACAAGCATAAACCATTAATAATAAGTTATTGCTCACTACAGGAATGCAACCTTGCATACTGGTATTAAGGATAAAAAAGGAAACAAAGAAGCAGTATCCAGCTTAAAAAATAAATAAATAAATAAAAATAAATCATAAAACATACCACATACAGTAAAGTTTGGATATAACAGCATTTGCTGGCCAATGAAGAAAGATAAATGACAAAATAAACATATAGCATGTATGTTAGCAAACATATAAAAATAACTCAAAGTGGGTTAAATGCACAGAAGTAAATTCCACCATTCCACCAGAAATCCCCACCGTTTGTCATAACACGTAGGAAAGAAAAAAAAAAAAAAAAAGGTACAAAAGGAGAAAGCTAGCATATGTAGGTTTTAATTATATCATTATTAGTAAAGACCTGTACTAATTAGATCACTTGAACTTTAACTGTGAATATCACTGTAACTGGACCAGTAATTGACACAAAAGCCCTGTGCATGTGTGAATTTGTGTTCATTTATGTAAAAGGCCTGATGGGGTTGGGGGGGGGGGAGCTGATTGAACAGATGATAGATACAAAAGTTAGTGCATGAAAGTCCCTCCCAAAATGACAGGCTCAGGGGATTAGTGGTCCTGTTGAATGAACAAAAACTGATGCATTCAGAATACCAAGAGTCAGTCCAGCCTGCCCAAGGCCACCAGCACACACGTGTCACATCATCAGTGAACAAGCTGGGTAATTTTGACCTCATCCCAGCAGGCCGTGGGATGCTATGTGGACAAAGACTGGGGGGGTTATACACACAACAGAAGAAAAAAAAAGGTCACCTGGAGTAACTTCATGACCTCACCTAGAAGCCAAAGGCATAGAACAACCTTCTGCTACTGTACAAAGGGTTGCCCTTGCAGCTCTGTCTCCAGCTAGATAGCCTTGAGCGACTGTGCAAGTGTACCAGAGACACAGCTGAGCAGGTAAAGGCACCATGTGAACAGCCACCTGCTGTTAATAAAAACAGCCTCGTTCATTAACAGTAATAACTGGGCTAATAAAATGTATTCTGATAAATATTGCTTGTGGTAAGTGCCTCCTCCATACTGACCCCCTGTCACAGAAAAGGGAATTAACAACATAATAACTCTATGATTAGACTGCTAATGCTTCCATTAGATTGCCTACAAACTCTTGCAGCACTATGTGTGTTTCTCTATTTTACAGAAGTTGTACCAGATATCTGGTCTTCAACCCTACCCTTGAGGCTTGGTAGTAATTTGGACACAACAGGTGAGACTGAGCATTTTCCACCTTCGTAATGTTTCTGCTCATTTTTGAGGAACTACTTTCCTGCTTTGTTTAAACACAGCTGAAGAAGGACTGCTAGAGCCCCCTTTAACAGCTAAGTTTTGCAGGTGTGCTTTAAATGGCTCCAAGTTAGAAGCTGTGTGTGAAATCCCTCCTGGACTCTGATGAGGATGTGCTGGATGACGGGTCTCTCCATGCTTCTCTGCCAAACTCTTTTATAAGACCACTTTAGCAGTATTTCAGCATACACAACAGCACTGACAGTCTCCAGTTACTGTTCTATTCATGATGCTTCAATACAGAGCCTAAACACCCTTATCATCCAACTTTGACCAGCTATCTCTGGGTGACTTGGATATGCCTCTTCTCTCTGTCTGAGATTAACAGCTCCTGTCATTGTCTGCCACCCCCAAATGCAAACATCCAGCTCCATCTGGAGCTTTTCTTCACCAAAAGTTTCCTTTCCCTCTCTATTACTTCTGTCTATTAGCTAAACAATGGTAGAATTATGTCTGATTTTTGGATAGCTTTTTCAGGTTTGTTAAAAATATATATTTTTTTCATTTTTGAAATCTGCAAACTGTAAAGGTATTTTGAGGGTTAAAACGTTTTGGCCAAGTTGGGTTTAATTGGAAGGTAACTTTTCATTTAAAGGTAATTGATCTGACAGGGGAAAAGAAAAGGTTGATGCGATTTGCTCTTGGCAACACAGATTCTATCAAGTTGTCTCCTGTGTTCAGACTCTGCCATTATTACTAAACTTTCATTTTCATTTATTTTAAATCTCTGAAGCATGACATTTTCAATAGATCCCTTCCCAAACCACAATATCTTGTGTCTAAGCATTCCTTTTGCTAAGGTGCTACATTTTTGGAGCAGGGATCCAAAGGATATAAGGAAACATGTAGAGCTATAGAGATTAAATTTTCAAAGGAAATACATCTGGCATCTGCATATCAATGACAAGAGAATAGTACGGCTTTCACATTTGAGTCTTCTCAGTGATTGATCGTGACATACTCTTAAATATGATTTTCCAGATCCATAAAGCCACCCAGCACCTGGATTTGTCAGATTTTTGATCAGCCAGAAAAAGGTTTAAAAAATAAATAAAATAAAAAATAAAATTAACATAAAAAGATAATTTAAATTTTAAAAGTGATGTTTTCATAGACTTCATAAAGTGCAAATTAAAACCTTAGTCTTAATCCACTCTTATATGATCAGACTGAGGACTTCTAGCTTACCTGCTCCCATTCCAGTAGGCAGCAGTGAAAGCTTTATAATACCAGTTAGCCCAGATGCCTCAGCTCCTTTCCATAGGGAACCAAACAGAAGTGTTCTCACTGATGGTAGGTTAAGGATACACAGCATATTTTGGAAATCTTCAGACACTAAATTTTCTTTTTAAATTTTTAACCAATCATAGGTGGAGGCAGTTGGTATTTTGATTATTAAAAAATTGATTATTTCATCATGTATAATCAGCAACAGGTTTTATGTCAGAAGCCACACCACCCTCTCAGTCACCTGTGCAAGCAATTTAACAAACAATCACAATCACCATGAGCCTATCTACTAGCATTCTTACCTGTCCTTCATTAATAAAACTCACTGGGCTGGTAATTTGACTGTCTCCTTCCTCAGTCTGCTGTCCATAACACAGCTTGGAGAAAAATAAAAAAGGAACTTCAAACAGCAGTGAAGAAATGCGTGTGACAAAACTGAAGAAGAGCTCATATTTTCTTCTTCTCAGTAGCAATTTTCAGAGGTCCTTTTAACCAGCTATTTTCTGAGTAGGCCTGTGTGGGCCCAGAAGAATGCTGGCTACAAAGCATTATTATTCAGGCACTCAGCTACAAACATGTAAGAAGGTAAAGCTGAATGGCTGCTTGCTTCTTCCACACGTTCACAAAAGAGGATGGTATACTTAGGAATTTGTTTTCTTTCCAGTGCTAATCATTAAAAAGCAGCTGTCTTTAAACATTTAACTTCAGCTTTCCCAGATATCAAGAATACTGCATGTTTAACAGCACCAGGGTCATTTTCATCTGACTTTATCTATTTGGAAGAATAGCTACACTTGTTCCAATTAAGGCAGTTTATTTTTATTTTTTTTCCCAACAAAAGAGCTTGTGTGAAGGGTTGTCATTTTATAAACTTGACTTTGTTTCACTAAGAAAAAATATTTTGAGTTTTGTACACTGGCATAATCACTCAGCTGAATAGTCATGCACCATTCCTCAGATATTTTAGAGTGTAGGAAAAAGAATGTAGATTCTCTACAGCAGAATGTACATTTTGTACCAAGAACAAGCATAATTTCTTTAGCCAACAAATCCAGGCAGGTTGAGAACTGATTTCTATGCCCTGGTCTGCCTCAGGCTTCCTGGGCAGCCCTGATCAAGTGCCTGCAACCTTGTCTGCTCTAAAATGTTCTAGCAATCCATGGCTAACCACAACTTCTTCACCAAGTCTTCACCAAGTGTTCGCAAATATGTTACATCCACCTTACACTATTTGACTACTTCTGGTGATGAAGATATGCCTAATTAACACGTGCTAGCCTTAACTTAGAAGAACTTTTGCTTGTTTGGTTTTCTTGCCCAGGGATGAAATATGGCATCTATCAAGGTTCCTATAGGAGTCCAGCCAAGAAGCCCTTCACAGCTAGGACGATCCCATGCAGATTGCTATTTTTACCTAAAGTAAAGTTCTGATTTTGCCCTGCAAGTCATATTCCTGCCAGAACAGGGAGATAAATTATGCTGTTTACTTTCATAATCAGGTTTTCCTTCTGTCTAACCTTATGCTCTTGGCCTTATATTCCAGTGTCAACTAACTCATCTTGTATTACAGCATTTATTAACACATCTGGCCAACACATCTGACCAATGACGTTTTCCTTCCTCTATTTGTCTTTATAACTCAGCTAGGCTTCTCAGACGCTGTCTTTTCTATTTCCAGTTTGCAAACTACCTTTAAGTTATCACCTGTAGAGTTTGCAACATCTGAAGCAGACCTTGAGAAAAGTGAGGAAAACAGTGTATCCAGGTGTTGGGCTTGAAAGTGTGCTACCGATGCCAGGCTTCTAATGGAGAGTCTCCCAGATTTGAGCAAAACCTTGTCAATGTTATCTTCCAAAATATACTTTAGATTTTCAGATGAAAATATATAAATAAGAATGTCTCTATAGACACTATGAACTAATGAAAAAGCTCATTGCATTTTAAAAATGGCAGGTGATTTAATTTTAATGAACATAAGTCTGTACATTGTCTTTTACTTCCCAGCAATATTTTCTTCAGAAGCATGTAGCATAAGAATGCAGGTGGTGATGTAATATAAAACTTTTTCGTGTAGTGACAGAGTGTAGATTCAATAGATTCATTCCTACACATTTGTACTTCATGTTGCACCTTCACTCTAAGCAATCAAAGGAAGACATGAAGATAATAATCATAGCTTTAGATTAAAGAAGCAATTGAGTTAGTTTATAGCCAGAACTGCATTTTGGGAGATTTAACGTTTCAATCGCTTTAAAGCATATAAAAATCCATGTTTTCTATAATACCTGAAAATACACTCAGTACTACCAAGGCTGATTCTGGCAGCAGTCCTGAGATATTCCACACAGATCCTTAAACTCCTTCATCACCAGGGCAAAGTGGTTACCTTCAAGCTGTTACCATTAGCAGACATAATTAACATAAGTGACATGGGATGTTTTCTTTCTCCTCTTGTCCCGCAGTTTAGCGTTTTGATATTGTTTAAGTGTTGTTAAGTCTTGGTTATCCTATACTATGTTTTTTATTAGGCTAAAAGTAAAGACACATGCCCCATGCTTCAAATTGTAAGTTTTATATTCTATTGTAGCATCTGAAAAAGACCTCTGTTCCTTTGGTCTCAGATGGGTGACTCTGCGGTCTCCTAAGGGCAGAGCCGGCTGATCCAAGGAGAATGTTGCTTGCTGACTGCTATATTCTAAAATGCCTGGGTTGAGGAAAGTCCTGCAAAGCTTCAGATGACATGCTGATTTTTATTTTTATCACTTTGGACAGTTCTTTGCTGAGCATTACTTGAAATAAGTCAAATTTTACCTAAGATCTGAGTGGAAATGGATGTGATTTCTCAATGTGGTCTTAGCTTTGAAAAGGACATAAATATATCTTGGATGACAACTAAATGTTATTTCTGTCATTACTAGTAATAGAGAAGTAACATTTATCAGCATGCTCACAAGAGTTTGATTCAATGCAACAGACTCAACTTCAAGTTAGAGTCAACTTCAAATGTGCTGGAAAATAATATTATATATGCACAGTTTGTTACCAACAGAGATTGCTTTCTATTTTTCATCCATGTCCTGAAAACTGCATTTCAGAGGGAAATGAATATTGCAATTCAGATTATATAAATGAGGAAGTTAATTTAAAAGTTAAAAAACTTGAAGTGTTTCAGTCATCCATTTGTTGTTTTGAGATATTATTTGAAGTTTTGATTTCTACTAACAGGGATCCTTAAATAAGACATCAGATATAGATTCTTCATTTAAATTCTACAACAAAGACCCTATAGCTCGTGTGTTACTTTCTCACCCAATGTTTTGACAAGTGGGAATATTTACAGGTTATAAACAGATTTGGACTTAATAAAACTCTCCTTCTTACATTTCAGCAAATAACTTGTTAGCATACTTTATCCCAGAGACTACGTAACTCCTGTGAATAATATTAAGAAATCACAAGCATTTTTAAACAATGTTTTCACATCTATATGCACAAACCAATGTGCAATCTAAAAGCTTCATAATTAATGCTTTGTGAACAGTTTCAGAGGTTTACAAATATAGAAGCATATCCAGGTTCAAACTAAAAAAATAAAGTTTAAAAACCTTAGCACTGTAAGTCCCACTGCAATCCAACGTAACTGTAGTTATGCATGCTTTTTACTAAAGCTTCAGGTTATTTTCTACATATATATTTCTTATATATATATCTATATATGCATTTAAGAAAAGGTTGTCAGTGTACTATTTCTGTCAAATTCTGTCTTTTCATTTTCCTTCTGGTTAAGGCTGTTTCATCAAGGAAAAAAAAAAAAAAGTGATTAGAAGCTCAGTCTTTCAAACATTACCCAGCTAAGGTATTTATTTATTGCAGCAGAGGCTGCAGGTCAATGGAGGAGCTCAGCCACTCCAGAAAAACACAAAGCACGTGTGCCTGCAGGATCAGTCTTCTCTGAAAAGCCCTTTCTCTAACTTTTAAAGGGAATGTATTATGTAACAAATGCAGTCTATCAAAAAGGCAGTTACCTCATCTGGTACATGTCTTACAGCTCCAGTCTCTGATTTTGTATCTGCCCTGACTATTAGGTCTTGTTTGTTAACTAGCCAGAAGTTGGCAGTGAGAAAAAAATTGGAAAGTTAAGGAAATGAAACAAGTTATCTTTGGAAGTGGCTCAAAAGCCCTCTTGTACCAAGTACTTATTTTTTCTCTGCTTCCCAGAAAAGATCCTTGTAGGAAATTACCAGATATACTGGTAGCTGGTAACATTTCATTCATTTAAAACGTTGCCTTTAAGTTCAGTAGAAGAAGCCAAACACTGTGCTTGTTGCATGTAGTATTGCCTCAGCTGACTCTGTATTGCCATTATACATAGGAAATCTCATCTCCTTTGCAGTTCTGAAGTGGACCAGGAATTTTTCATTTAAGTATTTTCTTCCACATAAGTCAGTTTGCTTGAACAAAATCTTTTAACAGAACATATTTGCTTTTAGTCACTTTTAATCTGGAAGGTTCCTTGAAGCCAGGAGGGACTGACTAGTGGAAACGCTGAGAAGGATGGACAGAACAGTTTTGAATATGTCTCTCTTTGAAGACCAAGATGGAAACTTACTCCAAGTTTCCTACAGTACTAATGGAAGCCCCACCTACCAGGTAATTAACTATTTTCAGCTCTCTCTCTCTTAGACACGATTTTCAGCACAAGCTTTGGAAGATGTCATCATCGATTAGCATCACAGAACAAACTGCCAAAGGTTGAAACTTTCCTTCAGAAAAAGTTTTCTCCTAGCCAGAAATGTGAAACCTACTAATTGAATGTAATGGTGGTGATATGACCTCCCAGAGCCAGGGCAAGCAATCAGCACAAAAATCCTGAAGCTGAGGACTTGGGGGGAGGATGTATATTTGATGGGCAACCACGGAGCTTCAGGTAGATTTGTAGAGGACACCTTTTGCTCTGGAACACTCATCGGCACCTGCCTTTTATCAGAAAGCAGCTGCGACCCACAGCTTCACCTGAAGTTCACAAACAAGCCAGAAGACTGCAGGTGAGGTGTCTGTCCTGAGGGGTTCATCATCATAGAATCACAGAATGTCCTGGGTTGGAAGGGACCTTAAAGATCACCCAGTTCCAACCCCTCCTGCCATGAGCAGGGACACCTCCCACCAGACCAGGTTGCCCAAAGCCCCATCCAGCCTGGCCTTGAGCACCTCCAGGGATGGGGCATCCACAACCTCTCTGGGCAACCTGTTCCAGTGCCTCACCACTCTCTGAGTGAAGAGGATTTTCATAGGCCTCTCTCCTTCTTGCAAATCCAAACATTTCAGGAAAGCACACGGTCACAGATAGATTGAAGTAATTGCTAGGTGTTTTTCTTTGGCTTCTTACTAGTGATAAGTCAACAAAAGATTTAAGGCTGCACTGGCCCATAGCAGATCTGGTCAACAGCAAAAGTAATGTCACTGAGGATTTCTGGAACAAAGAACAAAATCATGCCTGCTTCAGAGCTCCTTGTCTGCTACATAGGACACAAGCTATTTCCTAATTATTACACTTCCATTAGAACCTCAAACATTCATCAGAGCACTCAGGATGAAGAGGCTTTTGACATGCTTTCTGTAGAAAGAGTGTTTGTGTGCGTGTGTATGTAAAATGAAAGATGGGAGAATGTTATGTGGGTGGAGGTAAAGTGTCAGGAATTTGGGAACTGCTTTTGCAAACAGCTATGTCAGCAGACTGTGTACTTGTCCCATTAAAGCAAATTAGATTTTGCTCACATGAAACTCCAGAGTTTTTATGATTACCTAGGAAAAAATTAGATCTTGAGTCAATTTTTATAAAGTTTCTGAGATCACACAAAAGCAAAGATACAATGTGCTGTGATATTTTTGCACCTGCCTACTTGAAAAATATATTTCATTTCATAAGACTAGTTAAGGGCACAGTGCCACAAGAAATACGCCTGTTCACATCAAAAGATCAAATTCTGAACGATCAGCTTGTTTCAACCCTCATAGCTACCCAAGTACACACTTCAGAAGTTGTTTTTCTCATCCAAACTCTGCTTATCAGAGCATGTTCACGTGATTGTGAGTCTATTTTAAAAAGTTTTTATCTCTCAGCTGAAGTATAGATAGTGAACTAATGAGCTGTTGGGCATCTGCAGCTGCCAAAAAAAAAAAAGTGAAAAAAATGGGGTTTGTTTAAGTAGTCTACCTTTACTTCTTCCCTGTGCAGTGTAAGAATGCATCCCTTCTAAAAAGGGATAACTTGTTTGAATGTATTAATTGAATACTTGCAGTATTGTGACCTTTCATATCTGCCTAAGCAAGCCTGAAACATGAGAGACTCTTTGCGAGATCTCTTAGTCAGCATCAAATTCTTTCCTAATCACTTCTTCATCACTTCTAATATATTCAGATTTTTTTTTGTCATCACTTTAAAACAACTAGTATACAAATGTGCCTTAGAAAGTATATTCTGGGTAAGAATATTTTTACACTGTACTCCTGATGGTGACTGGTGGACAAGACAAACCCTCTGGTAAGGCTTCATGGTTGTTTTTTTGTTTGTTTGTTTCTGTTCAGATTGAGTTCACACATTAGCAGCACCAGTACCATATCTACAAGCCAAGTTATCAAACAGGTCTTATGGGAGCCTAATTTTTGCTGGTTTAATGCACAGACATTATTTTTTCCACAATAAAATAACTGTGATTTTTGAAAAAATTAAATCTAAAATAAAAAAAAAAAAAAAGTACAACATTTCAGGAGAGTATCCAAAAGTAAACCAATCATTTCAAGAGAGAACAATGAAAATAATTTACTTATGTAACAGCAAAAGAGGGTGCATGAAAAAGCCACCAAATGTCAGTTTGCTGGTAGTTCTTGCCATCAATGTAAAAGATTTTCAAACATTCAACTAAATTCTTCTCAGAATGAAGGATACCCTAATACTATCATTAAAAGCAGAAAATTCTGAGGAAAATTGAAACATTCAAAAAAAAAGAAAGAAAGAAAGAAAAAGGAAGAAGAAAAGGCCTATAATAAAAACGTGTAGAAACAAACAAAAAATAGTAAAATAAAAACTAAACCAAATTTAGCAGGAATTCAGTAGTACAGGTGAATTCATTTTACAAATAGATAGAAATTCTACAAAAACATCAGTGTAAATACATAATATTTAGGGCACTTCAGAAGCAGCTAAGGTCAGCAAAACATGGGAATGAAAAGGGTAATTTAGGTCCACAAACGCAGGAATTGCTGTGATCTGTTTACATCCATCGCCTAAATGGGTAAGCAGGTAAATTCTCTCTCTATGAATTGCTGTGCACATGAGGTGCCTGTGTCTTTGCCCTCAGACAGGAGTGTAATCACAGAACCATTTCCAGAACCATTTCCATTACAGGTGGCATCTCCCTGAGTTCTAGTCACGGGTGGGTTTTTCTTCCAGGCACATACCTCATCATTTTTAAGCCTCAGTAGGCTTTTAGCATCTACAGAGCCTCATGGTACACAGTTCCCAGTACACCAACATGTTCTGCAAAGAAGAACCATTTTGAACCTGCAACCTATGGGTTCCATCCGATGTCTGCTAATCTTTGTATTGGTAGTGAATACCAGGACAGTGAATGAAGGAGGTTTCTTCCTCTTGAAACAAACTGGTCTTCTAGATAAAGTCTCCTGGAAGATTAGAAGACTTGTTTTCAGACCTGCACTAAAGGAACCGTATAAAGAGGTGGGATGCTCAGGCTGGAGTAGTTACGGCCCAAGCACAGCCTGGGCTCTCTGCCACATCCTGGGGTGCTCAGCGTGCTTCTGTGCAACCTCCATGACCATCTGTCACTTGCACCATCAAGCCATGTCCTCGTTTCTGTTTGGGTAATAGACTTCCTTGCTTGCCATGTGAATTCCCTTAAGCATTCCCTTATGTGCCATTTGAGGGTGAATGATACAGTTTACTCTGTCACACTGATCCTGCTTTACATAAAGTGTGAGTTCAGAACTGGAGCAAGACTAGATACTGCTTATCCCAAATTCTGAACATGTGTCCTGGACAATAGATAGCAAATTCTGTCTCATATTCGCTCCAGCCCAGTGTGTATTGAATTATTTAAATGACATGAAAGACTTTCATTAGGAGGAACTCCCTCACATACTCTGTGCCTACGGTTATATGGTATTGTAATTCTTCTGCAAATTAAGAGATCTGAGCTCAATTCACAGCATTTGCCATGTTCTCATACTGTTCTCTAGGCATCAGCTCTCAGGCACTGCCTGAGACACAAGACTGGACAAGACAGGACCCTGGCTGATCCAGCATAGCAGTCTTTATAGGCTCATTCTTGTAGGAAACTGATATCTAGTTTGGAGGCCTAAATTTGGAAGGAGTCACAGCTGAGAATGCTAAACAAGGCGACCTGCTTCCCCATGGCCCTGCATCATATGCTTACTGCTCTTAAGGGCCAGCAGGATTTAGGCTCTTTTCTAAAGCTGGCTTTTCCTGATGGCCCCCTCAGGCAGCTCCCTACCATGGCTTTGGGGTGATAACATTCCTGGGTGACTGCTGCAGATGGACCCAAGTGACCCCTGTGTAAGCAACACTGAACTAAGAGCCCTGCATTTCCACCCCCAAATGACTCACAAATCCCAGTAGCCAACTCTCAGATCTCACAGAAAATCTTTTCTCTTCAAGTCTCTTGCCCTTGATCATTTCTGCTCCTGAGAAAATCCCTCGCTTACTTCATACTTCTGTAGTAGCCACATGTTGAAGGTAAGTTAAAAGTCGATGGCCAAATCAATTTCAGTGAGACTTAGAGTGTTAAGTCATCATGGATTTGTGCAACAAATGAATTCCTGACAGCTCAGAGTCGCACTATCCATTCAGAGTCCATGCCAGTCACATTCACTCTGAATTCCTGTAGTTTGTGGTGTCATACAGTTTGCAGTGTTTTCTCCAAAACATCTCTGTTAAATCTGCCTACTATTTTGATACCAGATTTCACTTCTGGAAGTTAGCATCTCCTAACCAACTTTAAATAGTGATCATTTGATCAGCACATTTTAAAGATACATCAGCCATTACATAAGTAATACCACAAATCCAGTTTCAACAACAGCAAAAATACTTTATAGGTATTTAATTCTGATGGAAACATTCAAAATGGATTTGGTCTCTTTGAAAGAGGAAAAAGCCTTGAATGATGTTGAATCTGATTGCAACATCTTCAATTGCCAATGAAATTAATTGTATGACAGTATCTCATAAGAAAATTTTACCTTTGAGGCATTTCATATCCAAACCAATAAATACTGAGCACATCTATGGTTAAAAAAAAAAAAAAAAAAAGATTATTAAAAGATTATTGCCTTGCCTTCTGAAGGAGATGTTAAGGGCAATATTAACAAGTGAACTGAAGCAATATGCAATAATCATATTACTGTCAAGGAAAATGTCATGAAGAATTCAATGTGATATGTATGTTAACGCATAACAAATTTATTAATAACATCAAATCAAGAATCACAGGTCAATGTTTTGAGCAGTTGATGTTAAAAGTGACATTGGTAATAGCAGTATCACTTATCAAACATGCATTAATGTCAGTTTACTTCTGTCACTGTCAACAGCTAAAATGTATAGTGATAATGCACTGCATATGCTACCCAACTCTCTCTGCCAAATACTTATGTCAAATTGTTTTAAAAAACACTAATCAATGTGGTCTGCTATAGAAAGTTGATATACTGAAGCTAAGTTAAGAAGGTGATGAATAAACAATAATAATAATAAATCTTCAAGCATTACAAGGAAGCTAAGGTTCCTCCAAACACAGATATCATAAAAGACTGGCAATGATTGAAGTTGGACTTTCAAATCATTTTTATATTAAAAAAAAAAAATCTCAGCTTTGTAACACCACATATAGCACCTATTAATATGGTAATTGGAATGTAATAGAAATATTTGATTATTTATACAAGACCTTGAAATAATTTTACAGATTTGCTGCCAGGGATGTTTTTATGAGTTAAAGAACATTTCATCTTTCATTATCAAAAGAAGATACCCAAAAAAGACCTTTAGTACCACCAGTCTAGCCTAACTACTGTTTTAGCCTAACTACTGTCTAGCCTAACTACTGTTTATAGGGTGGACTTGGGCTGTGTTTTGTCATAGGATTTTTCTCTACTTCCATACTAATTTTCATTTAGCTATGAAATTAATATGATGGTATTTTCTAATGGAAACCTAGTCAAATACTGAGCAGGATCCTCCCAAATCAAGAGGCAGAGGAGTACACTGCAAACAGAGCTAGACGTTATTACGGTGCTGCATTTGGATCTGATTGTACAATACACATGTCTGGCTCTTTACATGAGTCTCCAGAAAACAACTGTTTGTTTTGTTTTGACATGTATATCCACTTCCTTAAGTAAGACACCTGAGCAAAGCTTACAGACAGGTGCTAAAATATTTGAAGAATCACTGATAAGGTGTTAAGAATATCAGTACCTCAAGAATTTGATGCTTTAAAGAGTTTACATGGAGTCAGCTTACAAGATATTTTCTCCATGTCTTCCAAAATCAGAAGCAGCATGTCTTGTGGTGGCTGGAAGAACACCGTAAGTATTACAAGTTGTCAGAAGTAATGTATTCATTTTTCAGATTCCAACGTGGCTGCTTAACCATGAAAAAAAAAAAAAAACCAAACTTATTTTTATCAACAAATTGCATCAGTAGTCTTTACTAAGTACCACCTAAAACCAAGTTTTACATTTACACTGATTAGCATAAAATTAATCTCCATCAGTCAACTGCAACTGCAACTGCAATAAAATACAGAGAGCCCTTGAGCTTGCTGTATACAAGACTGCAAAACCAATTATATTTCCCTGCATGTTGTGGAAGTGAAGATTTTGATGACAGCCAGTCAAGCTCGTACCTCATGATAGATACAGAATACCAATGATATAAAGGAAACATTCTCAGGGATCTATCTACCCATTATCTCCAAACAGAATTAATTTCATGTCTACATGTGTTAATGTTAAATATATATGCATATTACTGCACCTTGTTGAACCCTAATTCTCTAAAAGCATTTCCACAAAACATATCTGGTCTATGAAATAAGTACCTTAATGAAACAAAACTTTAAATAAAACCAAGTAGCCTCAAAACTGACCAATGACACTGAGAAAGAGGAATGTTAATGATGCTGTATTCTTTGATTCAGGTCACATGATTCCTAGGCAATTCTTAAACTATAATGAAATATGATACAGAAGGAAAGCAGCAAACATCTTTCTAGCCACCAAATCACCATAATATTAACTCCTTTGGGATGGATAAATTACAAAAGGAAAACAAGCCTAAAAACCTTTGTTCATTAGCACAAATCACTGGGAATATCTGATGAAGGTCTATGTTCAGAGAGCGAGCAGCTAGTAATCAACTTCAAATTTTTTATCTTCCTATGTTTTGTGGTGAGATATAGCCCTATACACTTATATACACTATATACACTTTATCACTATGCACTATATACACTTTATCACAACTCCTGTAGAATACCTTGCTACAGAGCAGCAATTCAGGAGACTGTAAAACGCTGCTAGTCCCTTCCTTTTTCTTGAAAGCTGTCTAGATATATTAGCAGTAGTAAGCGAAAAAATAAATCTGACACCACTTTTATTAGGAGAAAGCATTAAAATGATGATGGGGCAAAGTTATACCGATCTAAAATTGTGCAGTTAGACAGAATGATTCTTATGGCTTGAGGAAGGCATAAAAAAATCTGAAGTATCTGAAAAGGAATTAATGAAAGAGGGAAGACTCATCTCAGGCAAGATTAAGGGACTGTGGATGCTTCTTCAGTCACTGTGAACTGGCATCACTCCCTACATCTCATTGTGGATTCAGTGGTCCACACCACAGAGGCAGGGGAAAAAAAACAGAGCAGGAAAATATTTCATCTAGGTATCAGGAATCGTTCCCCTGTGGCATCTATCATTCTATGAAGTAATCTCCCAGGACAGTAATGCAAGTTCTTTGCTAAACTGTTTTAAATCCAGATTTTAGAGATCAAGTTTTCAGAAACACAGGAAAGTAGGTAAGACTCAAAAAGGTGTTTCCTACATCAAATGTTCATGAATCTATTGTAAGGATTATTATTTATCTTACAATTTTTTTCTTTAGCTTATACTCCATTTCTAAATTCCTTTCTAAATCTTATTTAGTATACAAAAAATATCTTCTGCAAGCTATTTATAACTTGTTTGACTTAATAAGCATTTGCAATTCTCATCCACTCTTTATATTTCACGAGCGATGAGGCTGACTATACTGAGATGGTTATAGTACAAAACATTAAGAAAGGTGTGTAATAAGGGCAGTTGGATTTTTTGTTAGTTTGTTTTTCCTGTTAGAACAAGCTTTCTGTGTAAAGTGTGTATTTACCCCCCAGTATATATAATATATACCCTGATGTATTATATTTATATAACACGTATCCCCCAACAACTAGGCAGGAGGTCATTCTAGCAAGATGCAGCACTCCTTCCCTCTTCTATTAAAGCCACTCTATATTTAAAAATATTCAGCATTTATGATTCTTTTTTTTGTCTTGATAATAAAGGATGAGATGTCAGTTTGGGGATGCATCTTGAGTCTGATTCAAACAAATTATTCAGTCACTGGGTCTCCAGGATGCTGGAGGCCCCCTCCCTCCAGCCTCGCCCCAGTGGTTTGCCTTTTTAAAGGGCATGAGTTCTCCTTTCAATCTGTATGAAACAGAAATGGCCACCCCATACATCTTCTGTGACTTAAGCTTGGATCAGACCCACAGGTTTGATCAAACACATTAGAGGACTTGCCAAAATAACTGCTACTTTTTGCATTCATGATGGGTCCACTGTTTCAGACAGATGCCAAAATATTCAGAGTATACTGTAAAACGGTCATTAAGGATGAAATTGATGTGTTTAGGAAATTTAAATACGAAAAAGTTTTGAATGCCCTTCTGTTGGTAGCTGCACCAGGACCTGAGGGAAACCAAAAATGAACTTTTCCAGAATTTTGATTAAGACATTAAAATTCTGTCTAAATCTTGTTGTATATGTGAAAGGCTTTCCAGCTCGGGGTGCAGAGTAGGAAGGTGTTCCTTGCCTTGCTCTGCAGTAAGCCAGCTTGTACTACAGGTTAGTCAGAACCGTTTACTTTTTTGTCTTTTGCCATTCCTAAATACAGAATTCTTGTATAAATATGGAAAATAAAGAAAATACCAGATGTGCTTTAGCTTAAGCAAAAAAAAAATAATCTACCTATCATAATACTGCATGAGCTACTTAGATACACCACTGATACATAATTTTAAGTTTTTTTTAAGATCCTCAGAATAGGGTTTTGTTGGCAGGGGGAGGAAGAAGAGCAACCTGATCATCCTGACAGCAAACCAGTCAATGAACATATGATGTTCTGATATAAGCGTACTGAGCATTTCTGTCTGGTGGTGTGCAATGGGCCCTGGAGATGCTCAGTGTCTCGTCAGTTAGAAAACCTGAGATAAAGGCCTGCACATCCCTACCCCACCCAGCTATTCTCTATGCACTGTGCAGAGGAAGGGCTGTGGTAATCAGTAGCAGAAATGCTGTTCAGCCAACCAAGGCTAATAAAGAGCACTTGAAGCCACTTTCATCTTGCTTATCTACAAAAGCATTGCCAGGAGATTTTGCGTGCCTGTGAATCTCTTCTCAGACAACATGGCCAGGTTCATTACTCTATGTGTGTGTCTAAGAAAGTAATTCTGAAATGTAGCCACCAAGGACTGCATGGGCAGCCACCGTGTGAATGCTTATTCACTTGCAGCTTGGCTTTAACTGTCAAAACTGATATGACTGTGGATTTACTGCTGCAGTTTGTGCCCACTCCTTTTAGTTATTTTTTCCCCTTATGCAACCATTGTCTCCCCTCTTGTAATACTGAGCTGAATTTAATCAGCAAAGGCAAAGTTTGGCATGCACAGACTCTGCTTGGGAAAAACCGCACTGGAAAGTCCTCCAGCACCCTTATACCATCAACACCTTCACCAGCATGTGGGGTGCGTGGCTCTTTTCCCATGATGTTGGTAAAGGTTTGGGACACATTTGTCCTTACTGTCCCATCTCATTGCCAGTAATGTGCATCATGTTGAGCCTTTGTGTTCCTAAGGATCAGGTTATGAGGGCAGACAGAAATGAAGATGTACTTCCAAGACTTCCCTTTTAGTCTGTGAATTATATAAATGTCAATGCCTTTTTACAAAGGTGGGGTGGGGATGTGCAGAGAGGTGAGATAGCTGACTTCATGGTGTCACTTGGGGTCAAGTGAAGGTACAGAGTTTTCTGGACAGCCTGGAGTACCTCCACATCAGCTTTCAGTAAAGCTGGTTAATTTTTTTGATAACTTCAGACCAAAGCAAACTAGGCTAAGAGTTATATATATACATATTCCCACATCATACTACTTAACCTTGGGCCATCGCTCAGCTGAGTCAGCTTGATTTGCAGACCTTGCAACCCAGTGAGAAACGTGGATGAGAGAAGCATCAGCTTCCTTTCCACCAGCCCTTCTCACTGTGCCTGCACAGCTCCTCTCTGGCCTGGCTCCGTGCATGTAGGCAATGTGCTTTCTTTAGTGCCACTGTCCAGCTTTCTGCCTTTCCTTAAGCAATGCAGGTTTTCCCTCTGAAGAATTATGTTCTCTCTGTGCAAAACAATCTACCAAAGAAAACATACTGCCAGTGACTCCTGATTTGTCTCTATAAGAATATATCAGGAAGGAAATCAGATGAAACTTTAGCCCGGAGCAATGAGGCAGAATATCTGGTTAACTTATACAACTACACCTCCTGGATTTCATTCCTGTCTCTGCCACTTTGAACCATCAGGCAAGTCATACTTCAGCTTACCCTTTGGACAACCAGGTCTAGCAGAAGGCGTCCTTGCCCACAGCAGGGGGTAGGGAATTAGGTGATCTTTAAGGACCCTTCCAAAACAAACCATTCTATGATTTTATGATATAAAGCATTTAATTTTTCCTGTTGGGGAATTTTCGGGTTTGTAGAGTACGTGAGTCTTGGTGATGCAGCCACACAGCCTATATAATGTGTACCGGGTGAGATATAACCCAGTCCCTCTCCCTCCTACAAAGGAATATCCTTACTTCTCCCTTTCTCTCCCTCTTGACAGAGTACCCTGTGTGAAAATTTATTCTTTTTAAATGATGAAAGCAATTCTTTCTGTTCAGATTTTATAAGATGCTTTTTCTTAAACTGAATTGTTCCGCATTATGATTTTCTAACAGAAATGGAAAAGTAATTGAGAACAATCAACAGGCTCCTCTGTTGCTGTAATTACAGTAAATTCTTGCAAGAAATTATGCATAAATTATGCACAGCTCCTGTATAATTTTACTGCTTGAATTCATACTCCATGAAGCCACTATGGAGTTAACTAAATTCAAGCAATGAGAGAGGACATCTGCCTCACTTTCATAAAAAAATGAATAGGAAAGTTCTTCAATTTCATTGAAACTTTCACTGATTCATTGAAGGAAGATGAAGTGACTGGTTTGATCTGTGAACACATATTAGCTAAGTACTACAATCTTCTGACAAATTACTACCAGGAGAAAAACATTTATTAAATATATGTAATGTATCCCATTAACACCAAGAACTTTTCTCTGCATTTCTTAATTCCATTTTCCCAAAACAGAATACAATTTCTAAGGAGAAACCTTTTCTGAAAATGTGATTGCTGTCCCTGAAGACATGTCATGTTCTTTGGCCTTTTTTTCTTTCCTGACTCGTGTCTACTAAATCATAGACACTATTCTGGACTCACAAATACAGTAAAGCGAGTAACCTTCCAGGACTGTTCTCTTTCACAAAACAATAAAGAAACATGCAGGTCAAATCCCACTGCAGTAGTGATGCCTAAATAGCAATGTTGCTTACTAGGAAGGAGTTATGGTTATTACAACATGGAAACTCAAGTACATAAATCTGCATCATTAAAAGTACAAATGGAATGCCTTCCTCATCATTTCATTCATTATTGTTCAGGTGAGAAACATTAGCAGAGCCTTGTTAATTTGTCAACTGTGCTAGAAAGAATATTCAGGATCTAGTAGAATATTTAGCCTGTTTACGTGAAATAACGACTCCAGGAAACATAAAAGTAAGACAAAACTATGGAAGAGAATAAATGCAACTGACATACTTAATGCACTGAAAGTCCTCTTTCACATTTAAACAACCCCTCCCCCCAATCCTATCAATTAAATAGAGTGGCTCTTAAAATATTCTAACACTTTCCACAGAAGCAGGAATGTCACTGGCTTTTTCCTGGGACTCTGCCCAGATTTCTGTCTACATTTTCTCTGCATTCTTACTTGTGTACATCTTGAGCTGCCCATCTAAACTTTTTTGGCTGATATGTCTGTTCCACACCACAGATAACTCTGAGTGATAAATGAAATAATTTGAAAGGTAACAGAACAGCATCACAATAATCTGACAAGCCAAAGTTTCAGCAGAATTAAATTGTAGTTTCCTGCACAGGTAATTAAGGAAATATAAGTACTTACCACATCCACATTTGAGCTTGTTCAAGACCCCATTATAGCCAATGAAGAGGGAACAGGCACTTCAAAGAAAATGATTTATTTCATCATAAGATAGGCACCCAAACTATGCCAAAGAATTATGCCTGAGAAGTTCCTATTTCCATCCATTGATTACAACAGGAGCCTGGACAACCTGTTCAGATGTAAATGATGCTGTCTAAACCGAGGAGAGAGAAATCACACCCTATTGACTAGCCATGTTAAGCAAAATGAGAATTTCTATATGCCAGTTTTAGGAAAATGAAGATTAGGCAATAAGAGAGAGATCAGATTCTAAATTAGTATGACAAAAAGGATTGCAGCTTCAGGTCTACCCACACTCATCTCTGATTATTCCTGAAGACCATTTAAATCTGTTATAGGCCTCAGACACTTACAGCTTGGCATCTAGATCTGAAGTTTTTAGCGCTGGTCTTAAACTTAAAATGGGACTCTGATAGTTTCTTTACAATTTCTGAAATCTCATGCTGCCACCTGAAAAATTTTATGTGAAGGAATACTGAAAAAGAATTGTGTATGAATGTCCTGTTTGTTTGTTTTGAAGAAAGCATACCAGAGGAATGCCAAAATGCACTACTAGAAACAAAATGTCATTTACTGTTAGTTATGGAAACTGCAAAACCAGGGTAAGTCAAATGCTAGAGGTTCTTAAATGCTTAACTATTGTCTCAGTCTCAGATGGTTTATGTCCTTGTATCAATTTTCCTCTCCTATCTTTTCACTGGAAAACAGTTAAAATCAAAATATCATTTCTAGTTGCCTAGTGGAATCCAACACTACAGATTTGGCATCAGGATCAGTAAGGAGTTGACTTCAAAAGGGCAACATCAATCGCAAGTCAGTATGTTTGTGCCAATGTGTGGTATGGAAGTGACAGATTCCTCAGCCGTCAGGGAGATCAAATTTTTGGAATGGATTTGGGATGGCAAGCTCTCAGCTAAAGGGACACAAGCTGAGTCTCACTATCTCCCGGGTGCAGAGACTGACTCTCCTCTCCCCACTGCCCTGGGGAGAGTCTTAGACCTCCTAGCCTCCAACACACTGTACGTCATGTGAGGGTAACATTTACCTGGCACCTTGATTAAGTTAAAGAAGCAAAGGGTTTTGTGTTTTTGTTTTCACCTTGCCTTGTGTTTTTTCTGTTTTCTTTCCTTTGTTGGATGCCAAACACAAATGGCATAGCATTAATCAAAAAGCTCTGGGTAACCTTTTAAGAAACGCTGTGCTACGAAACCTCTTTAAAGTCCAAATGGAACACTTGCATCATCCCAGAAATGGGCTGTCTTTAAATTAGAAACAAATCTTTAAACAAACAAATAAATAAATAAATTTGTGGGCATATCATGATGTCAAGCATTAATAAATTATAACATCTAATCTTAAGAGTGTTTAATTGGATGAAATTTCATTGCCATTTCTTTTTCTACTGCACTAACATCTTACTTACCACCTGCCCAAAGGGGATTTGTGTAAGACCAGTGATTAAAATACACTCTACCAACCTTTATCTAATGAGTGATTTCCTAAAGCACAGTTGTTTTTCAGGATTATACCTGTTCTTTCTTCCTTAGTGAATGACCTCAGTTACAGTGACAGTCACCTGAACAAATGTAAAGGTCTCCACAACAGAAATCTAGGTTTGAGTTGTGCTCTTTTTATGAAGAGAAATTGACATTTCTGAGATGCAGCTCATCCTACCCAAAAGGTATATGTCTAAAATGGATCAGGTTAATCATGCTCTAAAATACCTGTGTTTGTTGTTGTTTGTTTTTTAATTGATTGTAAAATAAACCTAGTGTGACTCACTTGGATGTACATTCTAGATATCTAAAAGAGGGAACATGAATCCTATCTAAGCAATGTTAATTGAACCACTCACGCACAAGATTCCCTGTAACCGTGTGCCTGTGGTGCCAAGGGCAAGGCTATGCCTACTGCAATATTTTGTAGGAAAGCAGATATATACAAAAGTCAGATTTCCCTTCAGCGCTATGGATTTCTTGCATAAGGCACCACATGAATTTATCTTACAATCAAAAGTGGAAGGGTTTCATATAACATAATTACATTATGAAACTCATTGCCTCAGGAAGTTCCAGATGCCAAAAAGAGAAGCCAAGTTCAAAGACCAAGAAAATACATCCATAGCTAATAGATCCTTCAACTGAAATTCAGGCCAGGAAGAAAGGAAGGCATAGGAATATCTGTCCTTTTTTCCATGCCCTTTTTCCTTAAGTATGAGCTGTAGGCAACAGCCAGGAATAGGATACTTGGCTAGATGGACTTCCAATTAAGCCTGTATGTCCATTCTCAATATCTCACGTTCTAATACTGCCAACAGTTTTCCTGTGGCTAAGAGCCAAGCAAGGAATATTGTTAGCCTGCCTCACACATACCATTTTTCCTAGGATTACCAAATGCTGGTTAAGCCTTAGTTTCACGCCAGGAAAAAGACACAAAGCACAAACACAAAATGAAAGCCATTACCCCACTTGCTTTTACGATCCTACTGCAAAACATTTGTGCATGGCCCGGCTCTCTATTCCCAATATATTATTTTAGTACAGATATTTACTGGTGAGGACAGTTAGTGCCAAACACCTACTTGACATTATCCATTCTGTTTGTCATCAATATGAGTCATCATCAGCAGTTTCATCTTCCATCCTTTAGGGCAAGGTTGAAAAATTACTAAGAATAGCAGCAGAACTTGAATGCAGAGTGTTTTTTTTTTGTTTTTTTTTTCCTGGGGAACTCAACTCTTAGGCTGTGACTAATGCTGCTAATCGAATTTTTACCTCCATCTTAGAGGAGGATGCAAACAGTAAGATGTAATATTGCTTTTTATAATGCTTCTTTCCACTGCACTGTCCCTGTCTCTCCATTTCAAGGCAGTGACATATCTAATCCTTACACAAAAACCTCCTGAAAAATCCCTGCAACAATTTTTCCAAATAATGGGGGTAGAAATCTGGAACTTGATGGTGAGCTTTCATCACAACACAAAATAGCACATAAGGTCTGGTGAAATTCTCTGACCTGTTTGTGAAAAAAATATTCCATGTATGGTATTTTTTTTCTCTCCTGTCCTGGTTTCAGTTAAGACAGAGTTAATTTTTCCTCATAGTAGCTGGTAGGGTGCTATGTTTTGGATTAGGATGAGAAGAGCGCTGATAACATGCTGATGTTTTAATTGTTGCAGAGCAGTGTTTACACCAGGCCAAGGACTTTTCGGCTTCTCGCTCTGTCCTGCCAGCGAGCAGGCTGGGGGTGCAGCAGGAGCTGGGAGGGGACAGACCCAGGACAGCTGACCCAAACTGGCCAAAGGGGTATTCCATACCATCTGACGTCATGCTAAACAATATATAGGGGTGGCTGGCCGGGGTGGGGGGGTGGCTGCTCGGGAATAGGCTGGGCATCGGTCAGCGGGTCAGTGAGCAATTGCATTGTGCATCACTTGTTTTCTTACACATTATTATTATTAATACTATTACCATTATCACTATTATTATTATTATTGTTATTATTATTTTCCTGTCTTAATAAACTGTCTTTATCTCAACTCACAGGCTTCACTTTCCCGTTTCTCTCCCCCATCCCAGAGAGGGAGGGGGGAGGGTGAGCGAACAGCTGTGTGGTGTTTAGCTGCCAGCCAGGTTAAACCACAACATCTCCCCAAAAAACTTCTGTTTTAAATTAGCCACCAGATTAACTACTGTATTTCAGCAGTGTCTGTTGCTACGTATTACCAAATCTGAACTCTTATAACAAACTGAAATGCATACATCATATTTTTCTCATTAAATACTTCTTTTAGATGACAGAGAAGTAGATTAAGGAAGAAAATTTGTCACGTTAAGCTAAGACAATCTCTTTTGAGTCCTTATCTATCAGCTCTGAAAAAAAAGTGAAAAATAAATATCCAAATAAGCACCAGAATACTCAACATACTTAATAATTATCACTCCACTTTCCAAGTATGAATCCAGAGAGCAAAAAAAATTTACTTTTATCTTCCAGTATGATGAGTGTAAATTAATTATCGTTTCAAAACTAGTTACAAAGAGACACATACACACACACCCCAAACAGGAATGTTGAAATGCTGATATAATCTGCATTCAGTACTGGTGAGCTTCAGAAAAAATATTTGAAGTTTTGGTATTGTTATTGTTTTTTTTAATCAAAACAGAGCAGTAGCACCTCAGCTGCTTTGGCTGCATTTGTAGAAAGGAGCCACACCAAGCTGAGCAGTAGCGAATAACAGCGAGAGTCCCTTTTCTAACAGCAAATGCAGTCAGGGCTTTCATTCATCTCTACATTAGCAACCAGTCACACAGTGCTTACAACAATCATTGCTATGGAGTTATCAAATTTTTCAGCCACAAATTCTGATCCCTAAAGAGATTAAATCACAGAAGCAATCCAAACAAAATCAGTGGAGTGCAGCTAA
This sequence comes from Anser cygnoides, assembly GCF_040182565.1. Classification (NCBI taxonomy): domain Eukaryota; kingdom Metazoa; phylum Chordata; class Aves; order Anseriformes; family Anatidae; genus Anser; species Anser cygnoides. The sequence continues at coordinate 97,480,954 of NC_089875.1, forward strand.
TGAAGTGCGTGCACAGATCTGCACAAAGTCATAGCCCCAAGTATTTATCAGCCAACAACTGGGCTAGTAACCAGATGCCAAAAGAAAAAAAAAACAGAGCAAAAAAAAACATAAATAATTTGTCAGAAAAGAAAGACTAATACCAGTCAGCTTGTTGTTGATGTAAATGACACAAAACAACTGAAACAAAAAAAAAGAACCAAAACAAAAGAACCAAAATATAATCTCGGGAGATCAATCACACAAACAAAGTGTGCAACTGCACAATCCAGTTTATGTTATCTGATATTACTCTAGGCTTCTCAAAGCTGAAAAAAGGCAAGGTTATCTCTAGACTCAAATGAAGAACAAATCACTGGTCTGAAGAGAGCTACAAAGCTGTGGCTCATTATTCTGCCCAAAGCTGCCTCGTGTGCCTGGCATGCAGCATGCCAGGGTGACACCAGCCCTGGAAGCACTTCAGAAGACACAGGAAAAGAAGATATCAACCAAAACCATGACATATTGCCTGGCACTGATGTGTGAGAAGGCAACCCCATCACTGAGAGAATAGCAGCAAAGGAGGACCATCTCCTGATGCCAGTGAGAGATTAACTGAGGAAATAAGTAGAAAAATAAATCAAGCAAAGAGCTGAGGACTTCTCACTTGAAGGCATGATGGAAAGTATCACTGCTGGCTTTTTGAGTAGAAGAAATACATCTTCTAGCTATACACAGCCATCCTGGGACATAAGTCTTCTTTGTATCTGTCTATATCTGTTTACGTAGATCAATATAGAATCATTTGGGTAAGACTGAGTAACAAGTGCAGTCAAGTGCTTTATACAAAAGTGCCAGAGGGAAAGGAGGGAAATCTTGTTTACAGTTCAGCTAGGCTCAGGCATGAGAGTCCATGACAAAACCAGTTTGCATGGATGGAAAAGAGTTATCCCCAAGATCAGTACCAAACCAACTGGAAAGCTGTGCTGTTGAAGTCAGCAAACAAATCCTCATACATTCAATAGCATGAAGGTTTTTGTCTTCTTACTGACATCTCATATACGCCTATATGTGATAATGCAGGTGGCTACACTCCACAACTAAAATTTTATTTGGAAGAGGCTTTTAAGTGTTTAGGGAGGGGTTAACAGATGTTAGGAGAATCACTGCATCAATACGAAAGGCTGTTACAGACACATTAGCAGAAGGAATTTCTCCTGTTAAGCCAGGCTTACAAACTACCTACAGGCATTCTGGCAAGTAATCTGTGAATTCTACAAGTTTGTTCACAAAACAAAAAATAAAAAAATAAAAAAATAATAAAACCTTACATTAGGTGCAAATGACAGAGTATTAGAGCAATACAATGCAACAATTCACTTCATGCACATCACTATAAAAAATAAGGCTGTGGGACACAGCCCATAAGATCCCTTATTTTTTGTTCTCATTCCCTTTTCCCATGTTTCTTGAGCTTTTCTTCTTCGTGTTTAATTCTTTTCTATTTAATTTTCTCCCTTTTAATTCTCTGTCCCACCAAATTTTTCTCTTTTAGTGTTTTTCCTTCATTTTTAATATTCATTCTCTTTTTTTTTTTTCTTTCATTTCTCCCATTTCTGACTTCTCACACTTTTCTCTGCCTTCTCACACTGATTTTTAGGGCTCCCTACATCTTCCTTCCTACTATCAGCTTTCTTCTCAAGCCTTTTCCAATGTCTACAGCTGCAATGATAAAATGTCCGTGGTATACACCCCATTGCGTGGGACTGCAACCAGAATAATTCAGCCACTACCACTGCAATTTTCCCATCTTGCTGCAGCACTGCTGAGTAAAAAGACTCGTCCAGACCCACTCCACTTTTTACTTCACCAATAATTTTCTCTACAGCACCAATTTCACTGGCCTGCATAGGAAAGGAGTAAAAAGATTTGTCCAAGTCTCATTGTTTCACGAAACAACTGAGTGCTGAAGCTCCCACCAAAAGGAGTTCAGGAATTCACAGCAGCATTTACACCTCAAAAGGGCTCATAGGTTCGACTTTTCAATACCTCCTCCTCTTCCTGTCATTGTAGAACACTTTTCAGCATCTGGAAAAAGACATGTACCTAAATGTGGGACAACAATGTCCTTAACTTATGCTTCTGCTAGCCTAAAGGTGTCTTGGCTCAGCTCAACATCAAGGTGCTCAACTCATGCCCAAAGCCAGCCCATGAATTAATAATCAGGTGTTGCACACATACATCTCCTGATGGGCAACATTCAGTGCTCAGGAAAATAAAAAAAAAAAAAATAAAAATAAAAAAAAAGAGGTGTTGCTTTGCAAAGCCAGGTGTTGATGAGCACACCCAGAAGGCAGAGGCATTTCTTATTGCGTGGCATTTCTTATGACATTGCTGTTTGGCTGAAGGATGGTAGAGCTGGATGAAACATTGCACTGATGGACCGAAAGTGTAAACTTAAGAGGTGAGAATATAAGGAAACATTTGAAAATAACAGGCTGCTGAAAACACTCTTCCCTCAGAAATAAATGGTTGTTCTGTGTCTATTTTTAAATGTTAAAAAGTAGATTTCAATGTATTTGTGAGTTAATAGTTCTTAATAGTTCCAAATACCTTAAGTACTCATCACATAATACCTAGCTAGTCATTTCAGTCATTTTCTAAATAACTGATTTCAACACACAGATAACAAACATAAAGGTACTTTGTGACTGTTTTGTCAGATATATTCATTCCTCTGAGCATAAAAGCATTAACAAACAAAACATCTTAAACTTATGATATAATTTAACTTTTAAAACTTCATTAAAATTGCATTAAAACATGATAACTTTTTCCAGGAAAAATGCAGACATAAATTGTATTATATAGCAATGGCTTTATAAAATTTACACATTTAAAATAATAAGCATTTTATTAGACAACTATTTCCTGAATTCAGGACTAACAAATTTGGGATGTCTATTCATGAAATAAAAGAAAAAGCAAACTGATGACAGTCTTCCAAAGGTTGTTTCAAAATCATATGCAGTCGGGCCTTATATATATTCAATAGGAGCTTAAAATAAGCTTCTGAAATTGACTTGAATGACATTTACAAAGAATTCAGATGAAGAATTTAGTGTACAATAGCTTGTGCAGTGTGTTCTGGAGATGGGAGTAGTCATTGCTTTCATATTTGCTCATAACCTTGCGCTAAGAAGCCCCGATGTAGATAATTCATGGGTGAAATTGCACCATACATCATATAAAATTACAATATTAATGATGTTTATGATGATGCAGAGATAATTAATATTTATGCTACATTACAATGATTTTGATTTTCCATTGGTTTCCAAAACGAAAACATCTTGAATCCTGAATATTTTCTGACAGTTTACTCTGTATTCAATAAACTTCAGCACTAAAATCTCATTGTAAATTCCCATCACCCCCAGATAAAAAGCAAATGTGGCTAAGACATGTCTCAGAATGGCAGGTTTATTTCAGAAGACCCCACAGCCACACTCTGAACAAGTCATGGTGTCTTTTTTTGAGAGCAAAAGCTACCGCACTGAACTCAGAAACTCCTAATAATACTTCAAAATGTTTGGATGCAGTTTCAAAGGTGAAAGCTTTCTTCCATAAATGCTTCCCACATCTGCATAGCCAAATACAAAATAAATAAATAAATAAAAATCTACATGGCTTGATATCTTTTCTCCTGTAAGGCAGTATTTCATTCTTATGCCACACAGATCACTTTATCTAACATAGTTCATATGGAAGAAGAAACATATATAAGTAATTGCAGATTTACTAGAAAATTATCAGCCACTCAGACTTTGATTGGAATGGATTACCTGCTTTTGAAGTTACTTAAATCTTTTGGGGTCATTGAATAACCATCTAACATATTTACATGCAATGAATATTTGATAAATTGTTGCACTACACATATAAGCTGCTGGATATCTGTTTAGAAAGTGTATCTTCTCACAGATATTAAAAATAAGACAGCTACTATCCACTGACCATGATATATCTCTGCACTTAGGAAGGAAAAAATAAATTAATAAATAAAAAATAAAAAAAACCTACAGAACCAAACTACAGCTAGCTTGTAGCTATCTCAGTGAGATAAGTATTTGTTATTAATGTACATATTTCATGTAAATGCCAATATTTTAAAGATCATTCTTCTATTGGGACAAATTGCTTTTCCTTAAGAAGTCTAAAAGAAGACCACTGAAATATTTGAACCTTCTCCTGCATCTTTAATGAGGGAACACCTAAATCTGTAATATTTTGTATGAGAAACAATAAAAAGGGAACACAGGAACATTAATTGTAACAATATACAATTTCATAGACAAGTAGTGTTTTACAAGAAATCTAAGTTTTCCAATAAGCAATAAAAATAAGGTTATATGAGTAATTGTGTTCTTAAATGTATTTATTATCAAGAAATATATGCAGAAATAGAGAAAAGAGATGCTTTCAGAATACTAAGATCAAAATTTTATATGAGATTAAGTTCTGAATTTTATGAAGTATGTAATAGTAATTGCTACACTGCAGTATATTCTGACAATCAGCTTTAACCATCAAAGCTCATCCTGCAACTTCAATGCCTGGTCTCACACCCTTCTCAAGCCTAAAACTGCCTGGAAATTAATTTCATGATGATCTGCATTTTCATGACTCTCACATCTGCAATATTCAAGCAATTCACAGCGTTCCTAGGGAGCCAATTATTTCTATTTTCTAGGCAAAGAACTAAAGAACAATGACTAATATCTACAAATGTTGAATTTGCGGCTTTTAAGAAACAGCCTACTGATGTCCCTAGTTTAGTAATTTTGAGATTGCCACCCATGCACCTTCCTGCTGGCGGCTAATTTCTCAGAGAAGAGTGTGTAGAGCCATTTTCTCAGCTCATTTCTTTGACTGGCATTCTGTGGGATGGTGTAAATGCCAAGTTTCCTTTTCTTTGGACATCTCAGCCTCTTGGCTTATGTTTTCTGCATTTGACAGGAAGCACAAGTTCTGAAAAATGTAAAAAAATATTCACCTGGAAACAGAAGGATGAAATACTAAATTTTATTTAACTGAATTTTATTTATAAAAACACTGAGGATAACTGTGGTTTTGTTCAGACCACGTCATATTCCAAAGTAACTGGTGGATGTGATTCCTAAACAGGATAATAATTTCGGAATAAATAAATAAACACTAATCCTGTTATTGACATTTGTGTCATAGTACTTAAGAATAAAGCAAAGGGAACATTAAATTTGCTCAGATAATCATGATTTCCAAACTCTAAAGTGCATTTTTTCAGAGGTAGATTCTTAGAATCTATAAATGCCGGAGTTTCTGAAAACCCCAGGCAATCCATTACATGATGCAGCATTGAGTCACTATAAGTCATTGGCAAGGTTGGCAACTTTGACCCCCTCAACCCTGAATTCTGCTCCTTAGAAACTGGGGAAGAACTGTGGGTTGACTTGGTTACAGGAAAAATTTATCATTGCAGTCCTTCAGCATATAGACTTTCTGTCCCAGAAAAGACAGCATAAACTGGCTTGCAACAAATAAGTCTAACAAGAAAGGTTGTGGTTTTTTGGTTAACTGCTCCTCTCCCAACAAATAAATCACTGACGGTTTCTTGATTTATTTTTTTTTAATGTATGCAAAATCAGTGTCAGTTCACCTAATAACATAACCAGAATAAAATCTCTGTTTTCAATAGAGATCAATTTCATAACGTTAATGAAAAATGTACCTGTTAAGGAAAAGAAGAGAGACAAATTATGTCCTTTTCTCTGCTGGGATTTCAAACACAAATACTTATCTTTGCATTTTTCTATTCTTGTCTCCAACTGGAATGGAGAACACAGTCTTGGCTCAGGAGTTTTGCTAAGAATTACCATCTCTTTGCTTGATTATAAGAATTACCAACTCTTTGCTTGATTATCACTTAGTTCAGCTGATGTTCGGCTGTTGATCTAGATGCACTTCAAGGTACATTTACTAAAGAAATATTAAATGACACAGCTCTTGCTTGAAGCATGTTTATTATATAAAACCCACAACAACAGCTATATTTTAAGTAGAAGTAAAATGGTGATAAATGTGCTGTCAGTAACTTTTTATGAGATATATGGAACCTCTATGAAAACAATTTTAAATCTATTGAACAAGGAAACAAGTTTTGGTGGCTCTTTCCAAAATCTTCAATTATAAGTGACTCAAGTGAGTCTGATTAATTTATTTCACATAATTTAATAAAATAGCATTTCAAAATCCCTACCATTTTTGCCATGCTTGTTTTCCAAATTTTCATCATGAGCAAGATAGAAAACATGAAGTAGTAAAGACAGAATGCTAATAATTCAATTTCTGCCTCACAGAGACATTTTTTTTTGATTTCTATAAATACTTCAGTTCTAGATTATGAATACATTCGTATATAATTCAAGATAAGAAAATCTTCATTCTGTTGCTTTACATTTTTCAGAATCCTGACAAGCTAAAAGCTGTTGAGCAAAATTAATTTTTCATTTAAATTCAGCAAATCTGCTTTTGTTGCTAACCTGGGTAGGCACAAAAACCTGGGTAGGCACAAAAACCTGGATACAGTAACCTACCAGGCAGGGATGAATGTAGTAAAAAATACCATCAGAAAGTATTTTGGAGTATTTATTGCATGTCACCATTAGTTCTTTGGAAAACCTACCAGTTAACTCTCAACAATTAAATATTTAATGCAAAAAAGGTTTTCTGTATGACCATCATAAGGAAACAAAATTAATCCTATCTTAAAACAACATAGATAAATCTGATGCCAGGGTGACTACTGCCAAAACAAAAAATACAGTTTTTGATACTGCAAAAAACATCTGATAATTCAGCTATCTCATAGAAATAAATAAATAAATAAACAAGAACAGAAATGTTTTGTGAAAATGTAGAATCGCCATTCAAAGCCTACTACTTCCAAATAGACATTCGCCTGCAGATTTGGCTAAGCAGTACTGTATATGTTTTCATGGCATTTGCAGAGCTGCATTACAATAACCTGTCTTGCCTTGGCACACCAAAATCTGCTCCCTGGTCTCTCTCCACTTGGACTAGTGTTTGACCCTCAGAAAGACAGGGAAGGCTGAAGAATGCTTAACACAGAATTTAGCATGCAATGCAGTGGGTTAATAAGCCAGAACATTTTTTATTTTTTTTTTCCCTGCCATAGACAGTCTTCTGGTCAGCTATCATGGTCAAAAGCCTTTGTGCCAATGTAAGCTAGACTGAAAAAATGGACCTCTTTTCCAAATACATGTGAAAAAAACTAATGTACATCTCAATCTCCTGTGTCAGCAAAATCAGCATATTGCATGAACCCATGGTGTTTTCTATGCAAACTCAATGAGAATTGAAGGGGAGGCTTTACTATCTCATTTACAGAAAGAGACATGGCAGCAAAACTATCCAAGTACAACTCCCTGTTTTGCCTGAGTCCATGAATGAACTGAAGAGATGAACTTGACATCCCAAACCAGCCTTGGGCATCTGCTGCCTGCCACGTATAAGAAACAGTCCCCATCCTTCCTCCTTCCAGCATCGTACTTCAATTCACTCCAGATTTCAAGAGAAAGATATTTGGAGACAATTCCATTTTCAAGAAGACTAAAAAGAAGTTTATGAAATCTTGAAAACTACTGTAGAACTGAACTATTACTTTACCCACAGCCTGACTTCTCACTGCACTGAGACACCCCTAACAGCTCACACCTTTCAGAGCCACTGAGCCAAGAATGTCACAGTTTCAGTGGGTTTCACTTGCTGTCAGGTCCCGTTGAATCTTCTCTTTGCAACCACAGTGGTGAAACCACTCATGCATTTTAAAATGAAAGCTGAGACTCTTACACTATTAAGCGATTCTAGAGGACTTGTAATACCATAACAGACACCTGTGTCACAGGATCACAGCTCTAAGAGCAGCCCTACTATGTGTGGTCTCTGGAAGACCATCCTACCAATGCTAGATGCTGATAAAATAGCACAAGGAAAATGATGATGCTTGTTCCAGCTTTAATGCTTAGATCAGCTAATAATGGTTCCATAGTGACAAAAATAACATCTCAAAATGGACTTTGATTCAGCTACAAGGGCAACCACAAAAGCATAACAGCATTCATGTGGCTTCTTGTATCCCACGAAAAAGGTCTTATCATGATGTCTCCTACAGCAGGCATCCAAAAGACTACTCAGGAAAGAAGAGCTGCAGCTCTGCTCCCTTGATACAACAGAACTTGGGCAGCAAGGGTAATGTTCACCACTAAAGTAGAAACATCAGTCAAAGGTTTTGGATGGTCTAGAACCTAAGGACTACCAGACTTTGCTCCATTTGTTATCCAGTTAGGAAGTGGTGGATACTTGACAGGGCTTCATCATTTTTCTACAGCACAAACGCATTCCACACACAGGTTGCATTTCTCCAACCTGTGTTTGTTAACATAAATGCATAACAGATTATATTTAAAAAAAAAAAAATGCTACCCTGCTCCTTTTTTTCCTTATCTGATGGAATCCTGAGAGAAGAAATTAAAAAAAATAATATAAAATAAAATAAAATAAAATAAAATAAAATAAAATAAAATAAAATAATAAAAGCATTACTCAACAGAGACTTGATTATTAAAATAAGTCTGAATAATACATCAGTAAAGAGTATAAGCATGTTTTTAAAAAGAGGGTGAGAGAAGGGAAAAAAAAAAAGAAGAAAAAAAAGTCCCCACTGCCTTCCTTGGGAGACATTTTGGATAAAATACCCCGCTAAAGTTAATTCATTCACTTTTTGGAAAAATACTTATGAAGCTATTGCATCATTGCTACCACAACACCAGAATTACATCAGAAACAAGCAGAAGAACAGATATCCTGATATATGGATCCTTTTCCTTTGAAGTAACTTTTTTTTTTTTTTCTGGGTAAGTTAACATCTAAGGTGTTTAGACTTGTTTAAATACTTAAAATGCATTTAGGAAACTTAATTTGAGAAGCAGTCACTAATTACAATTAATTTAATGACATATCCAGGGAGGACAATATGAGTAAAACATATTGAAATATTATGCATTCCATACTCAATACAAAGCAAATATGGAAACATATTATTGTTTGTCTGCTGGTTGCCCTGAAAATCTAGCTCATTTACGGTCCACCTTCTTTCTCCCTTTCTCACGACTCACTTCTTTCCTCTTATTCTATTCATTGCCAAGTAGCTCTATTTCCAAGAATTCGTATCAAAGTTACAGATTTAATGCCACTGGTGTGTTATTGAACACTTTCAAAATTTAAAGGGCAGTGAATTGAAAGCAGTATTTTTTTTTATTATTATTTTTACAGAATAATGAAGAGTTCTAAACGATGAGCATGGTCTCATTATGTATCAGCGTTAAATGTGTGAAAGGTGCCCTGCAGATGGAGAAAGTTGTTGCCATGTTTCCTGAAAAATACATTGGTGCTACTTCAAAATCAAAGAATAAAAGAAATGTTGCTTGCAAGACACCTCCCAGGGTCACCCAGTCCAGTCTGGCTCAAAGCAAGACTACTGCCAAAACAAGGCCAAGTCAGCCACGTCCTCACCTATTTGAGTCCTGAAAACCTCCCAGAGTGGATAGACCACAAATCTCATTGTTGTTCCAGTGCTGTGCTACCCTTCTAACAAAGGAGGTTTTCTAATGTCCATCCTGAATTTCGGTGTTAGCAGCAGCAATGGACAGCATATGTTTTCCCAAGTGTCACCCACAACTCCTTCCCACGTTCCTGAGGAATATTTTCCCTCAGGAAACACATGATTTTTCTCAATCTTATTTGTGAAATGGTCTTTGTCCCATTCTAACTCTTAAACTATACACAGGTACATATCATCAGATGACACCCCTCCAAGACAGCTTTTTCCACTGATGCAACCAAATCCCACCTCATGCATTCTAGCAATGTCTCTGTACGATTGGCACTGGATTAAAGAAAAGGTAGTGTAAATTGACGTGAGGCGAGAGCTACGTGTCAGGGATTAGAAAAGAGGCCAGAGCAGCATTCTATGTTTCCCCCTTGCTTTGGTCCTGTTTAATGCCACATGAACAGTGACAAAATTATATTGCTTCTTGCAGCCTCCATGTTTAGTCCTTCCTTCCTTGGCAATCACTTGCTGGAGCAATCCATGCCTCTGCACCTCACCTCTAGATAAGCAAGAGGAAACACTGATGCTCTAGTTGCAGCAATGTCTCAGCCACCACATCACTCCTGCACAGTGAGAAGAGATTGTATCCATGCTAGGATCTTATCAGTCTCTTCCTGCAAAGCCACTGCAAAACCTCAGTCCTGCTCTTCAAAGCTCAAGGATGTCTGAAAGCATCTCCCATGACCATCCCTTATAGTAAGAGGCTGCCACAATCTGGGACAAGGTAGCACAGAACACCTGAAGCATGGCAGCCCACCCTGCTGAACCTGGTTGCATGACAGACTCTCCCAGAGGTCACAAAGAACCTGTAAAGCAAGAAAAGGGTAAACAGGAATGAACTAAATGTATACACACAAAACCTTCTTTAACTAATAGTACACACAGAGTTTCCTAAGATAATGCTGAAGATGAGTGTGATGCTCACACTTCAGCACTGAATTATCAAACTGAGGATTGAATTCAATCAATTAGTGTATTTGTAGTAGTTTCTCTTCTGGGTAGACGTGTTTTCATGGCTGGAAAATACATGGCTGACCCGAACAGTGCTTTGCTGTTCCCTTGCACTGCCACCCTGGCTGCACATGTGCATGCACGCAGACCCTGAGCCATACACGGATGTGAGATACCTGAGCCACAAGGAAGGTGGGGGCCTGCCCTGCTAACCAACTCCAGAGCAAGCACGTCCCTCCTATCTCCGTCTCTCCGGGCTCCCCTCACAAAATGGGCTGCTTTTTCAGGGGAGCCTTTAGCACAGCAATTCGCACAGAGAGAACCTTGTTCTCAAGGATCCTTCTGTTACTATCAATGTACAAAGATCAATCATTGTTTCACTTGGGTGGGTTTGATCCAAACTACCTGACTTTGTATGAGTTGTCTCTACATGTTGTTTGTGAAAAGCAAATAATAGTTCTCTGAACTGTACCGCAGCCCATTCTTGCAGAGTACATCCTGTCAGACAAAAACTTAGCTTAATGGCATTTCAGGTGACATATGGTATTCTTTCTGATCCATAGATTGTTTGGTTTGGTTATTTCCTCTACATGACTGTTCTTTTCATTATCACCATCTCGTGTAACAAGTTAAAAACAAACAAAAAAAACATATAATGCAAACTAAAGTATTAAGACTGAATGTTCTGTTACTATACCAATGGAAAATTATTTTAAATGCAATACTTCATGCGTTGTGTTTTCATGGAGGGAACAGAGATCAAATAGGAAACAGACAAGTGTGAAATATAATTAAAATCGTTTCAAATAACAGAGGCAATATGCGTTAATGGAGGAGAACTTCAGAATGTAAACAGACTATTTTGAGCCACGCTGTCAATTCAATAGGGAATCACTAGAATTATTCTGTCCTTCTGAGCTCTTCTAAAATCAAAACTATAAAAAGGAAAATCTGGTTCATCTGTTTAGTCCAATCTATTTGATAGTGAGTCATTCCATTTTCCCATCGCAAAATGGGACTTCCATTATCTTCCATTTCCACAGCCAGCTCAACACAAAGACTCTCTTCAGGATTCTGGCTGCCGGGAAATCTTCCTCCAGGAGGCAAGGACAAGAACTCTTTAACAATAAATTTCACAAATATTAAGTGAAATAGCCTGAAGTGGTAGAGAATTTTATATTATTTATCTCATCCACAGAAAGCAGTGAATGTAAAGGTACAATGCTACACAATAAAACTATCTGCAAGGCTGTCCTACATAGGGGTAGGACGTGAGCATGTATCTATTTAATGGACACTCTTGAATCAGAATATTTTCAGGATGATACAGACCAGATTAGGTCTTTGTTCTTTTGAAAACAGGTAGAAATATCTGTTAAAGACAAAAAGTATACAAAGCCCATTTTTATCTTATGCACAGAAATATATGTTGGTCACAGAACTATGACATTGTAGAAATAACTAAGATGTGGTGGGATAACTCACACGGCTTTAGTGCTGCGATACAAGACCTCCAGAAAGACAAAGAGGGAAGATAAGGAGCAGAGGATCCTTCTGCGTGAAGCACCAGCTCAGATGTGAGAAGCTTGAATATGATTTGTGCAACAGTGCTGGGCAAGAGCTTGTGGGTCAGGATCAGAGGAGAAATCAGTGAGTGTGGCATTGTGGTACTGTGCTGCAGACAGCATAACTGGGGTGAAGAAGTAGTCACAAGGGATTATCCTCCTCTGTGAGGCACTCAGTAGATCACATCTATAATATAGCATGCAGTTTTGGACCCTCCACTAGAAGAAAGACCTAGATAAACTGAAGCAAACTCAGTGGGGACCACCAAGGCAGTGGGAGTTGGAGCACTTTCCCTGTATGAAGGGGCTGAGGGAGCCAGGCTTGTTCAGCCTGGAGAAGAGATGGCTTCAGGGGAACCTAACAGCAGCCCCAATGTCTATGGGAGGTTACTGAGGAGGTGGAAGCAGGGGTCTTTACAGCAGTGCATGGCAGGAGGAAAGAAAAATGGACATACATAGACTGAAACAATAGAAATTTTCAAGAGAAACAAAAGGGGGGAAAAATAGCTTTTTTCCCCCCACAAGAACTGCCCAGCAGTGGAGCAGGATGCCCAAGGAGGTTGAAAACCTCCAAGGATGGGTATGGCACGAGACCCAACTGGATAAAGCCCTGAGAAACCTGGCCTGACCCCGTAGCTGCTTTAAGCAGAAGGTTGGGTTAGAGGCTTCCTGAAGTCCCTTCACTCCTGAGTTATCCCATGCCCCTATGATTTATATAAAAATATGTATATAAACTACCATCTAGTTACACACATAATGTATCATCCAGCTAATAGCATATAAAACTGAAAACAAACACTTCCTGGTGCCTATAATACTAAATAGCTAACATTTGTTATGCTGAAGTTAAATAAGTGAACAAATATCAACAACACATGTACAAATAATATCTGTACCCCAGACTGACACTGCTCCCATGCAGTGTCTGAATATTGAATGGACCTGCAAGTAACAAAGAGAAAAGCGCAGAATCAATAAAAGCCCAGGAGGCACAAAACCGGGAAGAACATGGGGACAAAGTGAAAACCTCCTAGCAATCAGACAGAAAAGCGTTAAGACTAACCAGGCAAACAGAACAGAGGGAAGCAGGGGAGAGAGGCGATGGGGGCGAGGATGGAGCTGGGCTGGAAGGAGAAAGGTGCGGGAGGACGGGCGCCGAGCCAGGGCATTCTTCTACTGTCGGCAGAGAGACACGACAGACACGAGAAGAGATGGGGCCTCCTCCACCCCCTCACTGACCACCCACAAGGATGTGACCTGCCACTGCTGTCGGCGACTTCTCTGAGCTCAGTGTGTTTTTTGAAGCAACCAGCCAGCCCCACAGGTGACCTGGGACGGGTGTTAGCCCAGCTCCAGTCAGTGGGGTTCCTCTTTGCTCCAGTTTGCCATTCTCAAAAGCAGTAAATGACACACACAATGTTGTCAGAAGATCATTATGGTCACAACCGAAGCACTCTGCATTTTGGAAAAGCCTCATTTGTGCACTTAACTGTTTGTAAATCAGGATGCAGCCTGCAGTTAGATAATCACGCTATCTGATTACACCGCTATGCATTCCCCCCCACATGAACCAGTGCAACATGTCAAAGGTTTCCTTTGAAAGTCTTCCTGAAGCTTTTGTGACTTGTATCATTGTTTTTACTTTTGAAGCGTTTTCCTTATATTTTATGTACCAACCACAAACAAAACAAAATAAGGTCTTTGTTAATTTATTAATGAGGAAAACAACAGGTAAAATACCAGATAATATTCATACTTTGAATTCATGCTTAAGCTTCAGCAGTGCCCTTTCACATATTACTAAAAAAAAAAAACATAGTACTCGAAGACCAAATCTTTATTTTGTTTCAGCACTTCCCAGATTTCCTACCCAATGCACCCTATTTAAAACTATTCACTAACACACCAAAGTTCCCGAAGTCTAACCTAAATGAGGCTAGCAGAGGCAAACATCGCTAGCAGAGGCAAACATCCATGGTTTTGCACCCATGGTGCTTGCCCACCATGAACCAAAAACCAATCCAACACCACCACTATGTAGGATAACTGCTAAAATATTCAGTGCTAATTTGTTTCTTAACAAGAATGATGGCCACCTTTCTTCACAGCTGTGTCAAGTCAATAACAAACTGCCCTTTTCATGATATTAAGAAAATAACCTTGTTTATGCAAGGCACATTATAAACTGTGTTTCAAGACTACACTAATTACCAACAAGCTGTGCTTTGACTGTTTTCACTTGCTCTTAATAACTTATTTTGGTCACACTTCTTTTCAGCAAGCTCCAGATGCAGACAAATTATTTCCTCTACCATTTATCGACTTAAGGTTATGGAATGCAATGTGCAAAGATGTGAAATAGTCCCTCAAAATAATACAAGAAAAGCACAGACTATTGCAGTTGAATTGGATTGCAGGTTTTGCCCCTCACATGCACCTCATAAAATGCATTAACAAATTTCCATAATGTTTACAGAAATGTATCATCTTAATTAATTTAACCTACACAAATCAAGTTTTAATCTTCAAGGTCACTGGTTAAAGGAATTAGGCAAATATTCCTATGAAGTACCACAGCTGATTTGCCATGCCTTCTTGTCATTAAATTAAAAAAAAAAAAAAAAAAAAAAGACATCGACGACCAACATTTCTCAACATATCTTACCATTTGCTTTTCCTCTAAGGCTTCTCTTCCTGAGACTTTCCTTTCATGTTTTCCCAACTCCATTTCCCAGGGGAAGAAAAAATAAAAACAAACTCTAATATCCCGAGCAGAAGCGATTTAACCTGGCTACATGTTAGCTGTCACTGTACTTTTGAAGCTGTGAGAGAGAAGTCTCAGGCAGTGCTGGTGGTGACTTCTGGTCAGCATGTGTTTCCATTTATAGCTGTCAAAATTCACGACTAGGACTGCGAAGAGAGGGCAGGCAGCTGCCTCCGATAACAGTAAACATGGTTTTGGTATCGCAGCAATTTGTTCAGGAGGGATTTTGGTTACCGGACCCATTCACTCCATGCTCGCCCTCTCCCCCCCCACAAAAAACTCATACTAAAAAGCCAATGAAAACAAATGGCTAAAGAAGTTAGTGCCTCAGCAGCACTAACCTGTGCTCACGAAGATTGTTAAGCAAGTAAAATGACAAATATTAGCTGCTACCACATGTTCTGTAGAGACAGAAAGTGTACAGAATATTTAAAAATGGTGTTTTATTGATCATTCCCCGTTGAGCATTTGGGGTTGAGCTACCCTAACACGCATTCACACAAAGCACACAATCTTTTCTAATACCAGGATGTGATACCTCGGATTTTTGAAATGCAGAAGGGTCTGCAACATTTTCAGAGGGCACCGTGAGCACCCCTAAGCACAAGCAGTGGCCAGCGAGCACCCAAAATGGAGCGAACACCCCTGCAGAAGATGGTTGCGCGCTCTGACGCTGGCCATTTACTCTGGCAGAGTAACTTGGCCCCGGTTCAGGGTGACAGAGTCAGGAGGCCAATATTAGAAATAGGGGTGGGAGGGGACCTCCCCGCGGGTGCCGAGGTTCGTCGCACAGCCAGCGGCTGCCGCACCAACTGGGCTGGCTCGTGCACAGCGGCGAGGGACGAATACGCGCTCTGCTCTGTCTGTGGCTTGTTAAGAAATGCATACCCCCTTATAAAACTGGCAGTTTATGCATCTCACTAAATCCTTAGCAAAGGCAAGATACCTCTTTTCCCTCTCTTCCCCTTCAGCACCCTGGTAAAAAATACTTTCTTTAACAATAAATGCATAAATATAAACCTTTCCCATCAATCATTTTTCGGCTGCCTGTGTGGAAATGACAGTCAAAAGTAAACACACTCCTTTCCACTCTGCTTGCTTCCTGATGGATACTGTACTCACACGGTCTTTAGAGCCTTGGACGGGAAGAAAAGGCAGCTGCAGAAGTCAATACACAGCAGTCCTTACAATTTATATATGAAAAGTTGACCAAAACAAACAAACAAACAAACAACAAAAAAGCAACTTATGGTTCTGCCCTGAAACTTTGTTCAGGACGAAGAAAAAGTTACTCCGGTTACAATTATTTTTCTTTTGTCTCTCTTTTACCTTTGTTTTCAGCAGCATAAGGCAGCCAGCAGCAGTGAGCGCTGCAGGGCGAGTACAAAGAGCTAGTCAAACCTACAAGGGCTGCAGTAGTAGAGGGAATAAGTATGTGCTTGATGTCACAGGAGTAAAAATACACCCGACTGAGTCTCCTGGAAATGCTGGGATAAAAGGAACGAGAAGTGACACAATACCCAGAGGAAAGCTATTGGACTCCTCTGTTCTTCAGCAGGAACACAAACAGTATCAAGCAGTTGGTATCTCCAAAATCTTCTCTGTGAGGCTGAAACTCATCTCTGTGGTGGGGGACCTACATGCCTTTGTACCACTTATGTCTTCAAAATATCCGTTGTGAATACCTTTAAGTGGGATTTTAATAGCAGCTTATGTTACGCTGCTAAAAAGGGGTGGATTAATCCCCAAGTCATTAACCCCTCCATGGAGCAGCACTGCAAAGCACAAGAACACAGGTGGCCCTTGTTTTCCTCCAGGTCATTCCCTAAACAGATCATTCACAGCCAAGTGAATGATAAAACTCTACCATCATTTCTGGTATTTCCTACGGCACACATACACACACAAAATAAATAAATAAATAAATAAAAAGCTCTCACTGATCTGTCAGTCTGCAAGAGTTTTCCATCACTGACAAGAACTGGAGCATCTCAGGTGAAAGTGTTCAGCTAGGTGCGCTCAGCCTGCTCTCCAGACCTGTAACAGGTGCCTGGAGTTCCCCCTGACCTCCAGCAGATTTCAAAACAGCAACTTCCAGGGGAATCACTTTTAGTTTGTGCTGTTGAGCAGGTACTTGTGGTGGTAAAAGAGCAGGGTGTCAGGGATGCAATGAAACAGCAAACTAAGATTCAAAACATGTATGTCCACATAGACTTAGACCAGCACTAACAAATTTTATTTGGAGTTTTTGCTATGTTAGTAAACACACTAACTGCCCTAAAATTTGATCTTTAATCACTTTCATACTCTCTATTTCCACAGTCTTCCTGTTTTTGTGTGTCAGTTCACCCACATGAATGTCAAAGGTCTCCACAACAGGATGACCCAAGGAAGTAGCTCTGAAGTGACCTTGCTCACAGTAATTCCAGCTTGAGATCCTAATAAGAGCAGTCAGTTTTACAGGTGGGTGTTTCATAATCATTCTTGTAATGGGTTTCTAATAGTGCTCACAAGGAAAAAAAAAAGCCTTCCCTTTTCCCTGTGTCTACCACAAGCTGAACATGGGATTCCATAAGGAGAAAAAAAAAAAAAAAAAAGGTGAAAATGAAAACACTGGGATAGGGAAATACCTAATTGCTTCATTTCTCATTATTGGTAATTTGTACTCTGAATGCATCATGCTGCTGATGGTCCAAATACTAGGGAGCTGGAGCAGATTGCACAGAGCTGCAGTTCCCCTGCAGCCTGTGCAGAGGCCCCTGGTGGAGCAGGCTGTCCCCCTGCAGCCCACGGGTCCCACACGGAGCAGATCTCCACGCTGCAGCCCGTGGAGGAGCCCCCGGTGGAGCAGGTGGATGTGGCCTGGAGGAGGCTGCGGCCCATGGAGAGCCCCCGCAGGAGCAGGCCCCGGGCCGGAGCTGCAGCCCGTGGAGAGGAGCCCACGCAGGAGCAGGGGGTCTGGGGGGAGCTGCTGCCCGTGGGGGACCCGTGCTGGAGCAGTTTGCTCCTGGGGGATGGACCCCGTGGTACGGAGCCGTGTGGGAGCAGGTCTTGAAGAGCTGCTGCCTGTGGGCAGCCCCCGCAGGCTCAGTTTGGGAAGGACGGCATCCCGTGGGAGGGACCCCACGGGGAGCAGGGGCAGAGAGTGACCGTGAAGGAGCAGTGGGGACGAAGCTTCAAGGACTGACCACAGCCCCCATTCCCCTGCGCTCGGGGGGAGGAGGTGGAAGTGGGAGCATGGGGGGAAGGTGTTTTTGGTTTCTCACTGCTCCAGCTTCTTGGTAATAGGTAATAAATTACATTACTATCTGTATGCTGAGTCTGTTTTGTCTGTGACGATACCTAGTGAGTGATCTCCCTGTCCTTATCTCAGCCCTTGAGCCCTTTTCCATTGTATTTTCTCCCCCTTTGCCTTTGAGGATGGGGAGTGAGAGAATGGTTGTGCTCGAGTTCAGCTGCCCAGCTGGGTAAAACCACCACACAAGAAACCGTGGATGCAGGGCTCTTCCACAGCCTGGATGCTGCCATACAAGGACCTTGTAAATAGCATAGCAAGGCTGCCACCACCCTTTTATCTACCACACCTGACATTGCATTATATTTCAGCATTATACCTGGGGAAAGACCATGGTTTCAACCATATAAGAATTTGGCTTTAAATAACTATGTAAGTACATTTCTTATTCCTACATAGAAATAATGGTTATTTTACTCTGGGGAATTTCTAAGACACTGTTAATATGGATTTATTTCCTCTTCTACTTCGCAACGGAAAACACAGTAAACAGGTGCTAAGTAAAAAGGATGTTATAGACCGCCTCAATTACTGTGCTATTTTCAATTACTTCTTTGTACTACAGTCACTGATCTCTTGACACCTGTTTTTCTTCTCAGAGCAGGACCTTACAAGAGGCCAAGAGATTAAGCTGACGGGGTTAGGCTTGTGATTGGTTTTTGTTTGTTTGTTTATTTGTTTTTGTAAGAAGAAACTGCTGAAAATCCAAAATAGTAGTACTGTGTAAATAAACCATTTAAGCAGATGTATTTTCTGTGCCCACTTAATCTGCTCTTCTTGGAAAATGAAACAGGTTACTGTCACAATGTCTGTATGCCACTCTGAGCCATGTTTTCACACATACAGCGACAGCAGTTGTGGTTTTTGGTGGTGCTGGTGGTTGGTTTGTTTGTTTTGCTTTTTAACTTCGCAAATTTTCATTCTCAGCCTGGCATTGCTGCCAGCTGGGACTGCCAGCTGATGCATCACACATGACAGAGCCACACCACTTCGTTCTTAAGGCAGTAGTTTTCATTTGCTCGGCATCAAACACACCATAAGCAGTTCAAAGCATTAATTCTGCCCCTGACATGTTCAATCACGTTATGCTCGGTTGAAAACCACCTACTTAAGTCACATGTATCAGCTAAACAAATAAAAAACTTACACAGAAATTACCTCTGCAGTGAGTTTTTAGAGGTATGATTTGGACAGATGGCTTCCATCACTTAATACGACAAAAAGGGGAAAAAGGGGACACCTTCCCTGCCAAAAGGGAATACCTTTTGGTCAGGTTGCCCAAAGCCCCATCACACACACACGCCTGGAAACACCAGGACCTCAGCGGCTTTCCTAGCAGCTATTTAGTGGTATGCTCATTGCAGGGACGAGAAGCATGCCAGAGCTGCCACGGCTGCCTGCGAAGCCAGCTTACCTTGCAAGCAGCAGGGAGCCGAGGGTGGGAAGCTGATCCTTAGGAGAGGCCGGTCCACATTCCTGCCGCAGCGCCCAGCAGCTGCTGCTGTCGCTCCCTGGTCCACCCTGCTTGCTCTGTAAATACTCACGGAGCAGGAGGTAGCAGGCGTGGAAAAAGAGGGGAACATTACGTGCACGGCCAGGCTCTGCTTTGCATGTGAGGAGGCAGTTATGGAGAGCCTTGCATATCACGTACAGGGAGCAGGAGACTCCCGGACAAACTTTCTCCAAAGGGTCAAGCTGGAATACTTCTGAAGATAAAAACAAGGAATGTTATTTTAACATTACAATAAATTGAGCCTGAGAGATCTGAGCCTGCTCTGACACCGCAGCTTGTGGAAGTACTTTCTTCTCTTCATGAGTTTTGACTTTTTTTTGACTTTTCATGACTTTTTTCTTCTCTTCATGAGTTTCACAACTTCGTGACTTCAAGCCAGTTGTTTTAAAGCAGACTAGCCAAGGCAACGTTGTGCTGGTGAGGTCCTACATCTGCTGTCCTTCAGCAGTACAGAGAGCCGTGGAACAGCTGAGCTCTTTTCTGCTGAGTATCTATGATTTCAGCTATATACATGCAACGACACTAAATGTTGCTGCTATATTGCAGCAATGTAAATGATTGCATGCTGGGAGATACACTTCAATAGATGCATCACAAAAAAAAAAATCACCCCTCCCCATATTCAGTGGTGCTGTTCACCTTGCCTTCCCGCACAACCAGAAATTCATGGCACTGATGACACGTGGCTAACGAAACACATTAGGAAAGCACTTCATGCCTTCCCATCTATCTTACAACTGAGGTGTCGGCTGGGAACAAGGAGAAGCCCGCTCCCCACAGAGAGCCTGTGGTCTCTGCACAGGCGGCAGTGGGCTCTTCCAGGTTCCTCCGCAGCAGGCACCAGGAAGCAGGATGTGAGCTGTCACGAACAGAACAACTCCCACCGCACCTTGCTTTCGCCTTCTGTCTCTGCCCACTCTTATCAAACACAGGACCTGAAAAGAGACATTACTCAGTGCTGATAAGGACGTCAGAATCTCACCTCCACCTGTGCTCCTCCTCTGTAGGAGGAAAGTGAAATGTAACCACCTGCCCCAGCACCTCCCATGGAAATGTACAGGATATTTTGCTTAAGTAAAGCCTGAACAAATACGTAGCAGAGGCTTTGGGTGACATGTTTTGTGGAGTGACATGCTCACCCGCAAGCCATTGGTTTGTTTGTCTGCGCACTTCCATCATTCTCTAGGGTTCATTTGTCTTTTTGCATTGTTTGTCCCCCACACACAGAGTGTTATCACCATAAATTTATACCCACAGCAGAATTCTCTATACTGCAGTATGAAGTCTGCCTTTAAAACAAATTCAGCTGAAAAGAACAGACAAAGACCCAAGTGTTAAAAAGTTATCTGAATACTGACAGCATTTGGTTAAGAGCACCTAATTTTAATAGCAAAAGTTTTGATTTCTAAACCCACAAGCGGAGTCCCCAAACCAATGCACATTGTCTTGCCATCTTGCCAAACAATCACAACAAGCACAATTAAACTCAAAAGCCTTATTAAATCATGGTCCAGCGCATGCAAGGTGCACTAACACAGCACCTCCAACTCTCAAGCATTTTGGAAAATAACTTACTGCCTAGGGAAGAATCAAAACCACATACCTATGCGTGAGGAGGAAAAAATAATGAAATTCTAGAGTTCTTGGCAGACCTACTTCATTTCACTCGCTCAACTACAGTTTATTCTGCAACCCAGGAGATGGCTTACAACAGTGGAATGAGATTACTTTTTCTGCAGTCTAGTAAGATATAATTAGTCAACAATAAACTGCACATAACTAGCTGGATTGCCAAAGCATTTACGGGTTCTGAGCTTGATGATATTTTTGCGGTATGCTTTGATCAAACATTGTATCATGATGGAGAAACACTGCTTGTTTTGGAGCAACAAAAGGGATGGGAAACAAATATTTTTAATATGATTTCTCTTATTGACATCATCTAAGCTAATTTGAATTGAAATGTTTATGCACATAATATAGTCTTTATTATTAAAGCAATAGCAGATTCTAAAGTAATGTTTGTTTTGAAAATAAATGAAAAGTAGTTTAATATTCCTACTGCTGATAAATTATCTTCAATTAAAATGCTGATGTACAGAATAATGAAAAAGCTGTAGTGGATGAGTTAAGAGTCAAGAAAAATCTTGATATCGTACTGCTATTGTAAATCCATTTTTTCAAAATAAAATAACAATTTTACCAGTAAAAAACATTGTTCCAACCACATGATAGCAGTACTCTCCTGGGAACTTCCTTTTTCCTGTAAAGCCAGCTACTAGCACACTCAATTCAAGTCGTACATGAACAATCGTCTCAGAAATCTTTCAGAATGTGAAAAAAAGATGAGGATCTACCAGGTCATTGATTTATATCATATTATATTTACAGGTGAAGAAACTGTACACACATGGTAAACACTGTCAAAGCACGCTTTATGCGCATTTAAAAATGTCATTACATCCCAGTCTAGCAGGACAAGACCCCAACACCTGAGTTAAGGCAGCACTGCAGAGCCCCAAACTGTTTAATCAGTTCCCAAAGGTTATTTGTAGGTACCATAAAATACATTAGAAACCTGAATATAGCAGTAAAAAGAATTAAAGGATTCAACACTGTTGTACAAAAACATTTGCTTTTCAATGCTCACCTATACATATTTATACATGAAATACTGCTTATCACAGCAAGGCAAATTTAAGGTGTTCTGTTTATATGCAAGTCAGGAGGGGAAATGAAAGTCTACGAAAAAACATCAAGGGTAAGAACTTCTCAGTTCACTCTCAGATGCATAGCTGTGTAAGGTGATTTCTTCATTTAGATCTAACAAAAAACTTAGAGGTCCCATTCAAATCTGAGATACTTGGAGAAACCATTCTTTATTTCACTCTAATGAAATATAGAATTCTAATGTAAATAACTTTGCAGGAAAAGGAAAAAAAATAAAGCACTATTTATAATACAGAAAAGGATTTTTATTCTTATAGAAAACAATATTAAAAGGGGCAATCCAAAGGAACCTGCAGGTACACAGAAGGGTAAGCTACATAGACACAAAATGGACACAAGATTTAAAAAAACAGCTATACAATTGTTTTCATTGTGTTTCCAAATGGGTAGTGTACCCTCTGAATAAAAATCATCTGTTCTTCCCATCATTGCATTTACCTGCTATAGAATGCACTTACAAGAGGGTATTGAAGCACGTAGGGACATTCACATAACCTCCCCAGAGCACACTTCGTCAAGTGCACAAGTTCTGGCTGAAGGCAAGTTCAAGGCAACCAAAGACAAACACAGATTGTGCTCCCCCTGTCCCCAGTTCAAATCCGTTCTCTGTGTAATGGTTTTACCCACAAATAAGGCATAGCGGTTCAAGTACTACATTAAATGTCATTAAATAATTGGGGGGAAAAAAATTGTGAACTCTTTCCAAAAAAAAGTATTTTATTAGGGAGGA
The DNA here is from genome assembly GCF_040182565.1 of Anser cygnoides. Lineage (NCBI taxonomy): Eukaryota > Metazoa > Chordata > Aves > Anseriformes > Anatidae > Anser > Anser cygnoides. The sequence goes on from NC_089875.1 coordinate 97,504,211, forward strand.
TAAAAAGCGCTGTTCAGACAGTCCGAATAGGCATGGCTTTCTGTGCCATTGGGCTCCTCCGGCTCAAGGTCCTCCGGATCCGGGGGTAACTGGTCGGTATCTTCATCAGAAGTTGAAGGGCGAGTGAGGATTATTCGAGGTATCTTCAGGAAGATGCAAGAGATTGCAGAGAAAAAGAGTAAGATCAAGAGAAAGGAGGTGTTTAAAAGCGGTGTTGTAAAGGTACAGGGGTAGCAGGTGATGAGCAAAAACATGCCAGAGATGTAAAGCCACAGGGGTTTCTGAGGGGATCTATGCCAAAAATTGCAGCGATAATTAAAGCAAAATTCTGATGAATTGCATTTTCCTCTCATTAGCTAATTTGTAAAGAGGTTCTAGAGGGGAAAATAAGACAAAAGTTTTTAAAAATAGACAAATAAATATGAAAAATATACATGCAGTTTTATTTAACATCATGAAATCCATGCACTTGAAAGAAATAAAAATTAATTAAGGACCAAAAGGCATATCAATTACCAAGCTTTGAAAATTTTCATATTTTAGTTTAGTTACTGACCAAACATATTTAAGGGAAACATTAAGACAAAACATCACTGTCAATTCATTAGCTGACCAATGTGCACACATGGATTGGATTCATAATATCAATGACTCGGCTGAGAATTTTGCGTTCCTTGAGAGCTATGTTGTAGTGGTTTTAAATTAATCTAAACGCTGTAACTGAGAAAAGAAGAATGTTAGGTTCTTTATGTATAGCCAAATAATGTATCAGCAATGGTTCGTATCAATGAATGGATTTTACAAATTTAACTCTGATGCATGGGAAGCCCTACTTTTTACTAATATTCCAAAAAAGTTTAACACAGAATAAAAACAGATATAGCAGTGAGTTCACGTATCTAACAAGCAAGCAATGATGTATAATAAACTGTCCACCTTACCAGTACTGTGAAATTTTCAAGAAAGGCAATATTTCTTACACACCAGTAACTTTGTTGTATTTCCTCAGACATTATAAAAACGCTTAATGTTGACACCACACAATTCAGTCATTGCTGCGTTATTTCCCTGCCATACACCATTTGATTTGGGAAATGACACAAGCACAGAGATGCTCTGTGGCTGCTCAGCTGTGCATCCAGCAGGTTTCCGCACCTAAGCCACAGGAATTCTTCTCCAGGCTCCATTGCCCACATCAGCTACAGCTCCGCCGGCTGCACGGGACCTGGCACCCCCAGCTCACAGGGGGCTGCTCCACACATAGACACCAAAACACCGGTGTCAGTCTGGATTCTCACCCACCGTAACTGTAAACTAATTTTAAAGCCAGGTGTACTTTTTAGTTATGTTCCCCAGTCTACTGAACATCCACTTCTCTCTCTTTCCCCTCCCATCATCTCGCTTAGGCTAAGGATGACGCATTACTGGAAGCTATAGATGATCTCCGTAGACCAGAAGTACTGGCCACGCTAATATCTCCTGGGAAGATTTGCTTCTGCCACGCACACCTGACAACATTTACAAGCTCTCCACCCACTGGATGTTTTTCTTGACTGTGCTCATTGCTAAAAGATGTTTCTTCCTTAGTGATAGCCAGCAGCTTTGTGCTACAGCAAATGCACAGCCTATACGTATAGGTTCGTGTCCTGGGTCATATTTTGGAATTCCACCACCTCTAGAACTAGAGCTGAGGTCTGTGCCTTATTTGAAGTTATTTGCAAAGATATGCAGTGCTGAGCTTTGTAATCCTCTAATAAAGCTTTTCTTTAAACATTTCATAACTTCTCAAGCCTGCTTCTTGCATACTATCTTTCAAATACTACTATAGGGCAGTCTTACAGTCACAAAGTGAATTTCATTTACTTAATTTAATAAAGAAAACTGAAAGAAACCCTAGCTGTCGGTGATGGATAACCCCCAAAATTTCAACTAGTAACATGAAGTTCTTGTGGGTCATTCTATATTCCACAACAATCACCAAGGTGCCAAAAAATTAGTCTTTTTTTTTTTTAATCTAAATCTGAAAAACATAACCCTGAGATTGTAACAATATTGCCACTGTACAAACAAATCCCACAGGATGTTCAAGTTCTGGCATGACTCGCCTTTTGCATCTCTCTATATGTTTGTTCAATACTCTGCAAGCTGTACCCAGGCTTTCACAACTTTCCCGAAAACTTACCTCATTTCCTTAATGACACACTCTCTCCCCTACGCCCACGGAGGAATTGTGAGGTCTTTCAGACCGCGTGGCTCCAGCACCTGAGCTAAAGCTGAGCCTCTGGAGGACATCCCAGCCCTGCCGACAGCACGACGGTCTGCTGTGGCCTGTTGGACACCCACCTGCTCACAGAGCATTTCTGTGGAACACGTATCGACTGCATTCATGAATAAGTGGGGTTCGGGAAGTCTTTTGTCTACTTTTTCATCCTGCTGCACATGAAGAGGAGCTGGCACCAAATGACTGATCGGCTTTCTGTGGTGAAACCTGAAGTGTTTCTCAGCCCTAGCAGGCTGCAAAGGCTGAAAATCTCTGAGAGGAGATCTCCCTTACCATCTCCAAAAGCCCCCAGTAACCCATACCATGGCCATCCCCAACCCCACCGCTGCTCTGTCCTCTGCAGCTACTTGCCCTGTGCTGTGTCCACCTCCCTGATGGGATTCAGGAGCCCCAGTTTCCTCACAGCTGAATCATAGGTACCAGTGATGAAACAGCTCTTGGCTGCAGGTTGTTCCAACCTATGCAACTGCAAATTGGGAGCAAACCCAGTTAAGAAACAGAGGTGCAACATTTCCATCTTCACCCAGCTATCTCCCAGGAACCCAGAGCTCTCTGTCACTGCCTTCACATTCACCCTGGCTGCAGCAACATCATGATTTAAGTCTTCCTTTCCACTTCCAGTTTTGGTTTGGTTTGTTTAAAACAAAATAAACACAACAAAAGAGAGTAGGAAAACTCAGCCACAAAATTTGCATCATATTCTTTGTCTTGTGTTCAATCCTTTTCTCACACCAGGTGCTTCTCGCCCCAGAATCCCAGTGGGATTCCCCGTGCTTTCAGATTTCTGTGTTTATCTTCACTGATCACAGCTTCCCCCTGTTTAATTGGTAAGCTTTGCTTTTAGGTCTTTTTTTTCTAGACAGGAGAACACATATCACATCCAAAATAAAATGTCGTAGCAAAGATGAAGGAAATTATTTCCAGTGCCCGTTGCAGACAGGACACGACACAGAAATTTGGGATGGGAACAAGGAAAATTTTCCAGCAAGGACAGCTGAGCTCTAGAGTCGCTTGCCTAAGGAAGGTGTGGAACTTCTATCTTCTACCAGTAACTCTTCAGAAAACGATGTTGGTGTAGGAGGACAGTTTAGGCAGGATTCTGCAGTGTTCCATTGTTTTACCTCACTAGTTTTACTGAACAGCGCCTGAACTTGTTCAAAATATTTCTGCTGAAATTGCAGAGTCCTCCTACTCACTTTCTGTCATCATGAACTCATTATTAAAATAACACCTGAAGCACTGGTCAATCCAAAACCATCATATTATATTAAAAAAAAAAAAACTGTGTAATTGACCATTTGAAACCAGTCACTATCTTCCTTTTTTCCTTAAAATATATTTTCAGTGCCTAAAAAGTAAAATTAAAAAAGGACACATCCTTCACCAAAACCAATGCATTCACTATAGGGATTTCTTTCATTGCTCTGTTTGCATCTTTCTCACACTTTGTCGACATAATAAGAGACTTAAAACACTAAAAATGAGTAAATTTCATTTTTGTTTATAATCAATCATAGATAAAAATCAATTTCAACGCCCATTTTATGGCATTATCACCCTCCACTGAAAGCTGGAGTCCTTCAGCTGAAACACAGACATGGGCTGTGTGCACGCTCCTGGTCCACACAGAAACAAACTGATCTAAATAACCCGGGGCAATTAATTTGCAGTGTTGGCTGCAAAAATGCATTCATATTGACATGAGATAGGAATAAACACACAGCCGGCTATGATGCTTCAGCTGAAAGTGTCTTCTTAAAGCATAGTAAATGACACAGCCTGCAAACACACGAACATCTGATAGTTGTTAACTTCCCTTTATACATGCATACTTTCCTTTCCAGTTCTAACTATATGGTTGTCCAAAAGGTTACAGAACAGCCCATAAATGTCTTTATGGCTATCATGTTCATTATGTCTTTTAGAGCCTTTCGGGGAAGAAAAAAAAAAAAAGAACGAAAAAAAAGAACAAACCCCATCATCTTGTTTTGCATTTGCCAGGGTTTGTGTAAACACCATGAATCATTTCATGATTTCACATTTCATCTTACTTTGTCATCATCACTGGGGATAGCGATACTATTTTAGACTTCAGCAAAAGGAAATTGAGGCTTCTTGCTAAACAATGAAAACATGCCCTTACTAGATGCAAAAGGCTGTATTTGATAATGACTGTATTCATAAAAGGAACTGCTTAAATCAATCTTTTTTCCTTGGCCTGAGTGAAGGAGTGCATTTAGGCAGGCCTAAAAAACAAAACAAAAAAACACATTACACACAGCTGGATTTTTAGATAACTGTTTTAAAAAGAAGATGCCAAAGCATATCCAACAAAACCAGGAGAGTTTTAGACAAAACTGGTATCTGGTTTTTTTTTTTTGATCAAAGCTTTGTCCATGAAAAAGACAAAGGATCAGAGACAATGACATGATGATCCTCGTCATGAGTTGAGAGAGATGCTGAAACCTGTTGACATTCTCCATTCACTGTTGGACAAAGTCCACTGGAAATTTCAGTTGGGACTTGAATGAGAATATTTGGATGGAGAAAAATTGTGCAGAGTTCATTTTATGTTTGAGAGGAAGAGCACAAAATAAGTAGCAGACGGAGAAGACAGAAAAATAGCGAACTGGAAATAAAGACTCCAGAATCCAAGCAACGTTGCTTCTCCAATAGTCAACATAGGGCACTATTGGCAAAGTTTGGTGGTCTGTATCACTGATTTTTCTCTTTCCTGTAGCAAACATGCAATATTTTACACAAAGGATGCATGTAGATAGCGGTATCAGTTGTGGTTCTAATCTGTTATATTTTGATGCACATCTTCATAGACATACTCATATTCTAAGACTACCATTTTGAAATCCAAAGACTCAATTTAAGCTCAGTTAAAGTATCGTATTTTTATACGCACATACTAAACAATCTAAAACAAACAGATTCTGTATTTCTGAGATGTGATTAACATAACTGAAACAAGTCTATAAAACACTGAATGTAAAAAAGTACCTAATTGTAACTGAAGTTCTGGAGCCTCTACAATTCCATAAAATCATCATAAGTTAAACCAAGGACAATTCTAATTTTTCTTTTGCAAAACAATGACTCAGAGTGAAAGAAATTTTCATTGTCTGTCCAATTAATTACTGATCATTGAGATCATACTGGTCATGAAATCTTAAACCTGGCACAAAGGATTTGATTTTTTTTTTTCTGGATTAGTTAACAAGTCAAATGATTCTTTTAGAAGACCTTAAAGCAACCAAGCACATGAAGAACAGAGAGGTAACCTTAATCTGGCAGAGGGATCACCCTTGTAATGTCAGAGTGGAAGGCCTGGAGATAGAAAGGAAAATGGCAAGAGATGTCTAAAGGACCACGGCTGGCAAATGACGGCAATATTATCATAGATAACATATGCAAAGAGGATGTTTATTAAAATTCATTAAGAATAATTAGATGAAGACAGATTCCCTGCTGGAGTGCTGGAAGCAGTGATGACATGGAAGAGTGGGAGAAGGAATACAGGCACTGTAGCAGCTCATCCAGCACATAATTCAGCTGTTACAAGAAGAATAATACAAATCTTTGGCGGCTTTGCCACTAAACTTTCCTCCTGACTTCCCTTGAAGTAGCTGCACCCATCTTCTCTTTAAACCTAGTCACAAATAGAAAGGAGACAAACTTTCCTTGATTCCTAGCAAAGGAGAAGATTCTGTTGTTCTTTAAAGAACTACTGCCATCAGCTTATCTGAATGTGCAAAGCATGTCTTTAATAAGAAGCCATCACTGTAAACATTTTTCAGGTAACAGTTACTGAGGAGGAAGATGAACTTCACCAAAGTAAAGCCAGAGGGAGACCAGATGAGACACTGACCAGTTCTTGAGTCAGCTGGATGCTCCTGAAAAGCCCATAACCCATAAGACCGACAAATGGTGCTTTAGGCTAAAAGGATGTAATATGCAATTTGCTACAGCAAAAAGATGTTGAACAGAAATATGAAGGTTTCTCCAGAGAAGAACTTTCACACTGTCTCCTTTCAACAGCTGAAACATCTTCTCTGGGCACCTTGTTCTGAGGTAACTACCATGGTCTTATCTGCCTCCTCCTCTCCTTGCAGCTTAAGAGCTTTGGAGAGAGGCAGGGAAACTTGCTGTGTTATTTTCCAAGAGGCACAAAAAAATGGTCATTTCATTTTTTTGGCTGAAAACACTAAAAGTCAGGTACTTCTGCAGAAGATTCAAGCCACTAGCACTGCATGAATCAACCCCACCAACAGAGATTCCTCTAACTGGAAGCCTTGTGCTTCCTGCCATGTGAGTTAAGACCATACAGAAACAGATATCAGGCAGAGCTGGACCAATAAATAAATGATGGAAGCATTTTCAGTTGGAAAATAAAACTGGTCTAAATATTTCACAAGATGATGAGAAAACTCAAAAATAGGTTCTCTATTTAGTTGCTTAAAGAAACTTTTATTGGTCTATCTCATAGACAAAAGCTGCAGTGTAAGCTCAAGCCTTCTTGAATAGTAAACCACAGAAAACCGAAGGAAAACAGACTTACATGGTCTATTTGCTTATTTTGCAGTTAACTAACAAATTATATTATTAAAAAAAAAAGAATGGTTAGCAAAAAAACCAACTGTATGTGGCCTTCAATTATAGTCTTATGTAATATGTGAACTTTCTTTTTTTTTCTTTTTTTTTTTTTTTTCCATTAGCTGGTTTGTGAGAGTTTTTTTCCTGGAAAAGGATGAAAAAAAAGGCTGAAGAAGAAGAATCAAACAAAGCATTTCTCTGGCATTTGCTGTAAGAGAAACCATTGGTGCTGTCTGGTACTTCAGACCTAGTTTAAACAAGATGCTTTTTTACCTTCATAATTCAGATACCTTAATCTTATTGTATCTTCCCAGTAAAGCTAGAATTTCAGGTGTGCAGGCAGATGACTGTGATTGGGGTAGGTCTTCAGATAGTTTAACTTTTTACAGAAGCACACAAAAGTAGATCAGAATTGTAATAAACCCTTTGCATGCCCAAACATTTCCTTTTGTGACATTTACGGTAGGCTTAATGTTGTCTGACATCAGCCACCTAAAATATGGGCACACAGTCTTAGCCTGTCATGCAAATTCCCCTTCATGATGAAGGATAAAAATTAGCACCTCCAGGTGGCAGCTCAACTTCTCCCTCCTACAAGAGGCACCCTAGAGATGATGCTCTTTCCATCAACTAGAGGGGGAGTCCAGGCAACAGAATAAATACTTACATTGGAGGGAACGGACACCACCCTTAGTGCTCCCAAACTCAAAAGGTCTGATCTGCTAAGCTAGTGCTTGACCAGGAGCTGAGCTCCCCCAGGTTGCACCCTGGGTGCAGTGACAGCCACCATAAACAGATGGTCACTGATCGTTGGTACACTTTTTCCTTTTACACAGCCTCTCACGAGCTTTGTGCCAGTCTTCACGATCCTTATTAGCATTAATGACAGACAATACAAATTATTTAGCTAAGCAGGATTTGTTACTTGCTGTGCCCCCCATACTTACTGTTATGACATGGTTTACTGTCTGGAAGGGGCTGCCTTTGGACAAAGCTTCAGCAGGACCAGCATCATGGGCATTGGGTTCTGAAATGAGGGATCCCTTTAAAAAACAATGCAGAAGAAAGACATTTTTACATCCTGTTCAAGAGGAGCAACTCCCTCCCTTTCAGGTGAATGTATGAACACCTAGCCCTTTTGTTATACGTGGTTGCACAATGAAAGCAAATAAAATTACAATTTTTGCTGTTCCCTATCTGCTGAACATACTGTACATTTGCATTGTTGAAATGGTCTGTTCAAGAACAAAAATTTGTAACATAAAATATCAAGAGGAAATGCTGGTTATTTGCCCACAGATTAGGCCTGTGCTCAAAACATCAGGACTCCTACAGCACACCTAAATGCATTAATTCCTTCTCATCTCCCACACATACAAAAAACAGTTTTATTTCTACATTCTTTAAATAGATGAATGATTCTGCCATCTTGTGGGAGACAGAGAAAACATATCTATTTGTAGGATAACAATAGCGTGACTGAGCAGTATGGAGCAGATATACAAACTTACCTCACTATTTATTAAAATAACAGACATCAGCAGCTAGTATATTTCAAATAGCCCCCAAAGTAAGAACGAATTACAGCCTTACAGAGGAACCTGAGAAAGTTAGTATCATAAAAATCAACTGATTCGATCAGAACCTCTGTTTAGAAATTACAAGTGCAACAACTAGAAATCTTGACTTTTTTCCTGATTATCTGGTGATGTGAAATATTTAGACTTATTTTATTTGCTATTTCTCACATATGTTACAATAAAAAAATAGATATTTACTTTTTAAAAGGAAAAGGTTAAACAATCCTGAGAATATTCTGATAAAATATATAAGGATATACAAATATAAATCTATAGCATAGCTGTAAAAATTGAGAGATTGATCTGTGATGCATTTGGCTCTGTCTGATATAGATTGTATCCTTATTATGGGCAGCTTAACTGACATAAAAGAATCCTTGTTCTACCCTACCTTAATTTAACAAGATGTATGCTAGACTAAAAGCTATCAGTTCAAGCAAGTACAACAAAAACTTAAGAGCACAGGAGCTGAAAAAATAAATAAATCATAGACTACTTTAATCTGAAAATAATTTTGCAGAGGTTCCCCTCCCACTCTATCTTTCACAGCTGGTAAAAAAACAAAGAATAGGCCATAGTGCCAGAAAAACATACACTGTCACCACAGCTGTGGCAGACCTCCTGAGTACCTCTGAGGCTTCACAGAAAGGCTGTCGCTAGGAAAGATGAGACTTGAAGTGGAGCAGCCAGGGATACACATTTATTCCTTCGCACTTGGCACTGTAAGACTCCACCAATGTAGTTACTTTGAGTTGTTCTTCTCTCAGCCAAAAATTACCTTGGTGAAACAAGCTGATGTAGTTTATATTTTTTTCTGTATCAAACTCATGTAATACATGACCAAGGCAATGCCATAAGAAACTCTCCTGGACCAAGTACAGCTGCGTTTGTGCTAACGAACGCCATTATTCTCCTTTACAAGTCAGCCATCAAAGTGAATAATATTTTGTTAAGCACTTTGAACAGAGAAAGATCAGCAAAACAGAATATAATAAAAAGGAATACAAAGACTTAATGTCATTATAACTTCTTTATAAAGTACTTTGGGAAGAATCCAAAAAGCTAGGCCTAAATCTAGATCTCCAGCTCCCATATCTAATTGAATTGAATTAAAGCTTACAAGAAGAAAATGTGCTCTACATTAGCAAACAAACCATCTACCTCTGCCGCTCTGTCTCCTGCTTGCACTCCCACCATGTCCGCCGGACCATCTTTTGGTAGCCGAGCAATCAAAATTCCCTGGTAACACAAAATACACATTTCAGACATAACACAGCTTCTTCTACTGTACGCAGTTGTTAAAAGCAAATAAGAAGTAATTAATTTTCAAGAGATACTGTTCTGCTCCCTCTATTAAAATAGAAACTAAAGCATCTAAGCATATTAGCAGGAAAAAAAAGCTTTCATGGCTGACTATACAACAATGAACAGAAGTCATTAATTGTTTACAATATGCCATGGGGGACAGACGGGGAAACTAGGATTTACTTAAATGATAATTAAGTGAGAAGATGCAAGAAATACTTCTCTCAAATCAAGTTAACTCCTGGGAAGGAGCAAATGGGATGGGAGAGGCACGTGGATTGCAAATGGAGTGACTTCAAATAGAGGTGCCTCCAGGAGCTTTCCCATCAAAATCTACTGGCGGCTTCTACTTTGGGAATAAGTTACCCATTTTTCCCCTCATCAACTGTATTACTAAGATAGCAATGTTACATTGAGGACAACCTCAGAAAGCAAACAACAAAACACAATCGCTGCAAAGAACTGCTCATCAGTTTCCTTCTAATGAGTACTAGATAAATTTTGAGTAATGAAATGCACCTCATCATTGTCTTTATATGGAGATGAGCCCTTTCCACCAGCAATGCTAATACCAAGACTCCCCATTTGACTGCACACAGTAATGGTTATCTGGAAAAGAATTATAATTGATAAGAGGCCTGATTAATCAAAAGTATTGCCTATTAATTACACAAGCAATGAAAATCTAGCTCCCATTCTGAACACCACCAGACTTCCCCCTATACACCTCAACCCAGAGAGAAATTGTGCTATTCTTCAACACCAGCACATGCAAGCCTAATCTGTAATTTTCAATAACATCAAGAATGCATTATTTACAGTCATGTCAAAACTTTATAAGGCTTTTTATTATGAGTACTTTATTTTGCCCACAGCTTCTTCATCCTGAGAATTCTTTGCCGTCTGGAGAACTGCTGACCAACCCAGTTATTTCATAAAACCCACCAACTTCTTGAGCATTCGTGATGGCCACAAAGCTAATATACACAAGGTGTGACAAGTAAATATTTTGGGGTACATTTCTGAAAAACCTTTGCTTCGGATCCTCATCTACAGCCTGATTACTTACTCCACTCGAGAGAGAGAGAAGGTAATTGAGTTTGAGCACTACTACAATAGCTTCTTTAAACATGCTTTCTGTGTATGTATGTGTTGCTCTGTCAGAAGATTCAACAGTAACTATTGACTTTAAAATAAAAATCAGTACTTAAATATTTTTAAAAGCAGCATAAATTGTAATCCATCTAGTCTATTCTTAGCCTGCTATTAATGGCAAAATTTCAGAACAACTGCTCAGTACCTAAGATGATTTTTTGAATGTGCATAATTTACAATAAAGTCCAAATAAAATCAGTTTCATGTTCCAAAGACAACTTATGTTTAAGAATTATTCCCAGAAATGATTTATTTTTCTTTAATGTATCATATTCCTGTTATTAAATACTTTGAAAATTGCTAAGACAACAATCAGATTAGATTTAAGGAACACCTTGCTGTACTGTAGTTGAACCTGAATGCAAATCACATTTCACTTCTTCACATAAGCAAAATGCTTGTACTGTCATTGACTTGGTTCATCTCACTAAGACAATTCAGGCTTGAACAACTTTGTATATTTTATAATTAAGACTGTTTCAACACAGCTGTGTTTTGAAAATTGACAAATGTGCAGTTACTCTTGCACAGATCACATACTCATCTGAAATTCCGGATTTAAAAAGGCATGAAAATAACCTGTCAGTCAAATGAAAACCACCCTGCCAAGCTTAGCTTAGATTTAGCATTACCCGCATGCCCAAGAATTCATGAGTAATTGTCAGCAATGCTTTGGTGATAAGACGCCACCAGGGCTGTCCCACCAGGTGAGCTGTCTTCTCTGGAGCTGTATCCCCAGGGTCTTGGGCTGCAGCAAACTTTGCATTTCTGTTACTACGTCTCTCTAAATCCCGTACGGTATGTTTCCTCCTCATGTCCTCTAACACATGTTGAGATGTGATGTACCCACTGAATTCAGAGTGTGTAGCTTTCTCTACAAATCTCAGCCCAAATCTTGCAGCTCCCACTGATGAATCTCCACCTGAACGTTGCCACCCATTGTCATGGGATGGAGGCTTCCTCACGCTGTGAGGGTAAGGCCATGTCACTGCTCCTAAACCAAGGACTAAGCATTCACAGGTGAAGATGTAGCTGCACACACCTTTGGCTTGACTTTACGAAGGTCCAAAGCTGGCTATGCAAAACAAGACAGTGCTGAATGGCTGCAGAGTGTGGTTTATAAGGATAACCCACTGGGAGCAAGGACAAACCCCAACTTACACTCTGTCAATGGCTGTCTCATTACAACTACCAGGCGAAATCCCCCTTCTTTGCATCCTTTGTGAAGATGCAAAGGTGTCTTGCACAGAACACAGACCCGGGCATGTAGGCATGCCTAGGGTGGTTCGTTACCTTCAGCGGGGGCTGTGTCCCATCGGCAGCTCTTGAGTCCTCCAGAAACCTGCTGCTCTCTCCGGACAAGCTGCCCACTGCTGAGACAGGAGCCTGTGCCTTGCTGTTAGTCCCTGGGAGAGTTTTCTCTTTCACTGCTGACTTGTGCTTCTCCTGAAGAGCTGTTCTGGTATTTCTCTGATCTCTTATGCTACCGTCAGTATCAAAAAGGCTGCCAGAAAACTTGGAAATAGGTTCCTAGGGGTTAAAGATCAAACAGGTAAACAAAGCAACACCAAAGAGAAGAGCTATCTGACTCCTGGGTGCTACATGCAGTAAATTGGATTTGCTCCTCTTTATCACACTAGCATTTGCTTCACAGAAGACAAAACTGCAACCTTAAAGCAAATGCACACGAGTATCTTTTTGTACAGTTACTTCTCTGGGCACAGTTTTCCCTCAATACGAGGGCAGAGGTTATAGGGCCGGGATTCCTACAGCATTCCTTTAGATCCCTGGACACTCACAAGCACGTGCACCCTCACCATTCCCCAGCCACTTCCAGTGATGCCCAGTGAAAAGGTGGAAACGAGACCACTTTGGGCAGTCTACAGCAGCTCAGCAGCACCAAATCCAATTCTCAGGGCAAGGAGCCACACATGTACAGCAAAGGAAAAGGCTTCCCATGCAGAAAATAAAACATTTCTCACAGCTCCTCAAGGCTCATCTTCTATATTTGGGAGTACGGGTGTGAGAGGGAAGGTGAGCCCGACCTTTGCATCTGTATCTCTAAGATTTTATTCAAATGTTTCAGTGAAAAAAAGAAGCTGGGTTGACTTTATTGAGCTTCAAACAGTAGTGAGTGGGGACCTGCAAACTTGGTAACAGCCTGGTGGAAGTGGAGCCTCAGAGGTGAGGCACCCCAAAGACAGCCTTGAAGCCTGGCTGTAGGATGTAGCTGTTGTGAGATGCAGAGGAACGGACAACGTCACCCTACGCCTAGCAAACCCACCGGGGCTTGAGATTAGAAATACACAATCCAGTCTTACTGCAAAATACGGTGAAGCTTCCCAGTTATCAGTTTTGTTTGGCAAGGCGTTTAAATGAAATCCAGCCATGATCTCCAAACTCTGTTCACATTGTATGGCTGCTTTGTTTATATTTAGCTGATTTTTTTTCCTTCTTAATTTTGATGGGTAAGGTTGAATCACACCTTCATATTACCATAATCCTTACATCTTCTGTTGGCAGTAAAATGATGCAGCAAACAAAGGTCAACACCTTTGATAATAAACCCCATAAATGCCTTTCTAAGCTTGGTGGTTTAAAACAGAATTACAAAGGCAGTGGCATCACCACGAGCAGCTGTTCAGAAACCCCAGTGGACACTGTCTTTAAATCTGTATCGGAGCTCTCCCACATTGCCTTTTTGGTTGGGATGAAACGAAGCACCACCAACCCTCAGGAGAGCAAGCGTGGAGTGATTGTTTCCTATTTCTACTTAAAATTACAAGGGAATTTGCTGAGCTTTAAGTCATGTAAGTAAAAAAAAAAAAAAAAAAAAAAAAAAAGAGCGCCCAGGGCTGAGTAGCCCAGGTAGATCCACCCGATCGGACTCGGTGGTGGCCGCCAGGAGCTCGGAAGGGAGGTGAGGTTGTGGCACAGGAGCAAAGGAGCAAGAAACCCAGTTCCCCCTTCATTCCCAGCACACTTCTGGAGGAAAACCTTGCGAGCAACACCCTGCAAGGCTGAGAAAGTGCAGTCACCTCCTCCACAGCCTCCTCCCTCCAGGGCATGACTGAGCTTTGAGTGCTGTGAACAACCCGCTCACCCTAAAGAGACGGAGGGATGCTGAGAACCAGAGACATAAGTAGGAGTAACATCTTTTTTTAAATGTACCCATCTCGTCATTGCACTGGCTACTTGTCTTGCACTGTCCTCGTGGGGGTTGGGATCTTTTAGCTGCAAGCAAAGGAACAAAACATTGAACACGATTCTGTCCTCGCTGACACAAAACGTAAGCAAGGATGTGAAGGTACACAACAGAGCTTCGGGGAGGTGGCAGATGCAGCCTCCCACTGACCCAAAAGCACCCAGCCTTCCTGACAGAGGCACAGAGCATTGAATTGTTGGTAGTTTCTTGATGGACACACAACATTGTCTCTCCTGACTTTAAGAAAACCACCTACGTCCTCATCAGGATCCTCCAGTTCCTCCGCCTCTTGCTCGGGGCTGATCCTTCCTTCCCTCCATTTTCCATTGGCAGAGCTGAGTTTGTACAGGTTGCCACCATGAAAACCTTCCTTTCCTTTCAACGAGGCCCAGCGAGAGCCCTGGGAGCTCCAGTTATGGCCACTGTACAATTTAGGAGACTTGGGAAGCCACTTAACAGAGTCCTAGGAAGAGGACAAAAAAATAAAAGGCAATTAATAGATTTTAAGAAAGTGACTGATGTATGTGCATGCAGAAATTGTCCGGCAAGTTCTCCAAGGTATTTAAGCATTTATTTATTTAAGACTGGGTTTCCCCTTTTTACCTTGGGATGTACCTTGAGTCCCAGGGAGACAATTAATGGTGCTACTGGCGATACAATGAGCAAAGGCTGCTAACGTTAGTGGAAGCCTCCAGTGACTTACATGAGCGTGGAGCCAAGCCCACCTTCAGCCTCATAAAGAAGAATTACATGATCAACAACAGTCTTCAATAATGTTATACCCTGCACTATTAAGAAAACAAGCAAGAATTCTTAGACCTTTAGTGACTTTCATCTCACGTCCTGATTAAAAAATAAAATAAAATTAAGTCATCCCCCTCCTTCTACACTATTCATCGAATAAAATGCTCTGTTTGCTGAACAGTCCCAATCAAAAGCACAATCCTAAAATAATGCTTTAAGGTTTGTTGATTTTCAAATTACAGTCCAGTTTTCCCCAAAATGTCAGTTACTTATTTACAGCCAAAAATCCCTCCTCTCTGCTTCATACACAGTTCACGCACATCAAGTCATGTCAAGGTTGCCTATATACCTTAATTTCACCGAACTTCAGAAATCATTTTTCACAATAACCTTTAACTTTCACTGAAGCTTTATTTTAAATTTCTCTTTGCATTTCCTTAGGGTGATACAAATCCAGCAGCAGAAAGCAGCCTGATGCCATATCAGTAGGTACAGTAACATGCATGCTCCACCAGGGCAAAGAGATAGAGAACACAAAGTAATGAAAAAAGTTATCCACAAGCCTATGGTATTATGGTATGGCAATCAGCAGCACATAATGACTTTGATATTGTTCAAACAGATATTTGATTCAGATCTAACACTTCTTTAAGCCTCTGCTTTTTCCCTTTTTAACGCAAAATCGTTATGTTCATGCAAACACAGATTTCTTGCTGTGACCAGCACCCCAGAAGTCACCACCTCTGTTAGATCTAAGGATGCGAAAGGAAGGCAGATAGCACAAGGCTGTCCATGCTGGACGTGCTGATCCATCTTCAGCTGCTGAAGGAGCTCCACTTGGGATTCTTCATTCACTTTTAGGTTTAGTAGGACTATAAAAGACTAGGAAATAGACATGCGCAATGTCCCAGCGAGTCTTTGGAAACAATTATAGAATTTTCTGTGAATTTTTAAAAGAGCATAGCCCAACCAGAGGATTATTTGCATTGTGAATCGAACGAGTGATCAGCCTCTGTAAGAAATTTGCTGTTAGATCACATTTTGAACTGCACCGATACTCAACAATACCGCTGTTCACTGATAAATGGCCAGGATTTGTGGTTATTCTAAACCACGCAGCTCGGGACACTCAAGCTGACACCAGATTTAGTTTGTCAGTGAACTGAATGCATGAGCAGCACAAACGATCGCGACACGTTAGTGGCTCCCATTCCTGACAATTGCAAACGCAAGGCATGCTATTTCTTCACATTTGCCATGAGTAAGGAAACACGGGGTACTCTTAAATAGAAACTCTGTTTCCTATGAATATTAATTAGGACAGAAATTCTAATCAGATCAAGAAAAATATGCTAGCTAAAATTATTTGCTATTGTTTGGGTATGCTTTATTTCAGGAGAGCTAATGTGACAGCGTAATTTATTAATTCATTCTTTATTAGATTCAATACTATAGGACCATGCTTTGAGACTGAAGAGGCTACTGACAAATCTCTTAAGAGAAAAAACATTAGTCCTCCTTACAGAATTTTATAGATGCTAACTGGTATTCTTACTACTCAGGTAAAAGCTGGAAGTTTCTTTATCTATTTTATACCCAGGGAAGCTGAGAACCAAAAGGGTTTAGACAGTCAACATTTTAAGTCGTAAGCAACAAATACCGAGTGAGGCATGTAGTTTTACATTCTCTTTAAAATATTTGGAATAAAATAAATGGAGAAGAGGGATTCAGTACTTAAGACTTTAGGCTTTGTGGATATTTGGACTGTGTTAAACTGCTGTTTTGTAAATGTAGAAGAAATGTTTGGGGAAAAAAATATTCATCAGCCTCAGCACTAGTTACATCCCATGGAAATACATTTTTAATCTCCCTTCATCAGTAACGATTTTATCTTATTGGTAAACAGATCATTTTCCTGTGATATTTCACAAGCAAGTCAGGTGGGCTCCCTTTTTACCTCCTTCCAATCTATTTTTCATGTTTTCAAAGGCAGTCTCTTCAAAACATAAATATTCCTCTGTATCATACCGCTGTATATTAAGAGGACAAATTGTTCTCATAAAGTACAAGGTGTCTGTTCTGATAAGATCTTGCTAATAAATCCTCTAGAGAATGAATTTGCTTCAGGCAACAAAGGTTTGCAAATGCTATATATCACCTTAAATCATTCTGGCAAACGAAAAAGAATCCCAAACACTCTAATATTAAAAGAGAAGAAATGAAAACCACCCACATTTCTTAAAAACCATACTGAAACCCTAGAGTGACAAGGAAACACCACGCTTACAGCAGTAACCTGGTAACCACCGGCAAGTACAACCCAATGTAAAACTGTCAGAGCTTTCAGTCACCCAGAATATTTTGATGGCAATACTCCTGCCACCGCATTTCAACTTGAAACCCCAAACACACATTCTTGTCTATAAACACCGTAAGTAATTATTAAAAATGGGAAAGAAAATGTCTTTAAAGATGTATTTCCCACAACATAAACACTCTTTTCAAGTACAACTACACATAACATTCAGTATTCCAACTGGAAACTATTTCAGATTCTTTCTCTTTGCAAAGTACAAAAAGCTAAAAGAGCTTTGTGTGATTCGGATGAAATAAGAATGAAGGCGAACCAAATTGCTGCAGAAACAAAGGCATACTTGAATATGCTTTCATTGTAGAAGAGGCAGCAAAACAGCTGCCTGGACAGATTATTGAAGCAAGACTTGTACAGGGAAGCTTTGCTAGCAGTAAATAGATGACTTAACTTCAAACCTAGATGTTCAAGTATTAATTAGCCAGAATCCATTTTTCAATTTCTTAAACATACACAATTCTAAAAAAAGCACCCTGTAGGTTATGCTGAAAGCATCCACTATGCAAATGCCCTTCAGACTTGCATTTTTCTCCTATTTTGATCAGTAATATTCAAATATTCACACTTTTTTTTTGGTTCAGATTTTGTTTTGATTTTATGTTGCTTGGTGGAAGTACCTGGTGTCATCAATGAATGATACATGCAGAGAAATTCACTCGTGTTTATAATCTTGTAGTGCCTTATTTAATATTCCAGAAATTCAGGACAATCCCATCTGCCAAAAGCAATTGCAAAATAGTTTAATGCAGCTCATTTATTCTGGGTTTGGGTAAAACTAGCAAGTTATTGGGAGAGATCAGAGAGAATCAAACTGTTTGCATCACCAGTACAGTCCCATAGTTTGCTTGAGTGCCAAAATAAGGTGGTTTTAGTCTGACACAAAACTAATTTCAAAGCATGAAGTCCTATCTCTGCGTTATTCTGGGGATGCTTATAAACTGAAATTGAAGCTGCTGATGATTTGCTGATATTTACAAGCTGCATGTGCATCGATGGATTTTGAAGAGTTACCACAGTCAGCACTCACCTACTACAGAGAGAGTTGGTTTTGATTATGATTGTTATCATGCCTTCAGCTCCAAATCCAGAGATGTCAGTTAAAGACAACACTCTTCAACAACAGATGAGCACTAAGAGAACAAGTGTCAAAGGTTACTGAACATCAGTTTTCAACTTCCTGGTATTTACTGAAAAGGAAGTTTCCTATGTCCCTTCCCTGAAGCATCACCAAGGAGCAACAGTCCTTCCCACAGACAGTACCGATGCCTTCCTTACCAGCAGAGGACCTTTCCTATGCAAAGGTAAGTGGCCTCTTTAAGATCTCAGTGTTAACACTGATGTTGGTACACTATTAACAGGCACGCCCTGAACAAGTCACAAATCCTTCCTCCTCATTTACAGAATCATAGAATCATTCCAGTTGGAAAAGACCTCCAAGATCGTTTAGTCCAACCTATAACCTAGTACTAAAGTCCACCACTAAACCATGCTACCAGGTTCTACATCTACACGTTTCTTGAAGGCCTCCAGGGATGGTAATTCAGTCGGGCACAGCACAGTCCAGCCACACATACTGAGCTCCTCAGAGCTCTCTGCCCTTGCTGAATCCAAGACTGGCCATCCTGTTGGCACAAGAACTGCAGAAAAAGGGATAAAAT
Source organism: Anser cygnoides (assembly GCF_040182565.1). NCBI lineage: Eukaryota > Metazoa > Chordata > Aves > Anseriformes > Anatidae > Anser > Anser cygnoides. The sequence continues at coordinate 97,523,112 of NC_089875.1, forward strand.
GCATCGCGTCTCCAACACCTACCAGAAGAGCAGATAAGATGGTTCCCATTAAGCAGCTCACAAAGCTGTCCTCAACCAGGTGTCTGCTTTTCCACTCTGAAAATCTCACATTTTTCATTAAACCGTTTCAAAGCTGAATATGTTCCTGAGCTCAGAATGAAAGAGGAAGGCAACATCCCGCTGAAAATGTCACAAAGTGTTCAGGAGGAAGGGAACACCCAAAACATTTACCGATAGCCAACACCAGTCCACTTTACTCATCTTCTCTGACCTCAACCTAAGCATGGGAACTGACTCCTGTGTTTTACAGAAACTTAAGGTGGGAAACATTCTCATCAAGACAACTGAAAAACTGAAGTAATTTTATTTTCCATATGCAAGGTGAAGAAAGGCAGTGAATCCTCCATTAACAAAAGGTCTAGAGATTTATGATAAAGAGCACACGCCAGTCTCAGTGGGAGGGATGTGTTCACAGATAACTGTACATTCAATTTTCAGGCTATATCAACTGACCATTAAAGTATATTAAAATAATTTACTTTACAAAAATTAAATTCCCAGTGTCATTACTCTCCTCCCAATAGCTGAATCTGTGAGCACCACGTAGTGAAATGCGTTAAGTCGCTAATCAGCTACAAATGGTTCGCCCAACAGTGGTAAAGCACTCCCATTAGACAAAAAACAGTCTGATCAGCTTGTCCTGGACACAGGCAAGTCATTTCCTGGAAAAAACATCGGTATGCAAGTTTCCAGTACTCGCTTTACAACAATACACCGATTATGAAAAATATGGAATGCGAGCCAGAAAAATAATCGTGACATACAAATTATATGGAAACTGTGGAAAACGCCTGGGGCAAGACAAAGGGGATGGAAAAATCTGTTGCTACACCAACTACTGCTTCTGCTTTCCTAAGCCTATGCAATTGTGACTTTCAATAAAGTCAACTCGCGTGTAATAACTGACAGGTTAATATTAAACCCACTCCACCACTACGGTCAATTGGTTTTCCCTCGTTAACTGTTTGGCTAATAAAGCAGCATGCAAGTACCACAGGATTTCTTCCCTTGCATTAAACCACCTCCCAAAAGAGTTGCAAAGCAATTTTAAAAAGCAGAAAAAGTTTAAAGAGGAAAAAAAAAAGTTATGCTTACAAAATTGTGTTCATTACTCGGGCTCCTCACATCATCAGACAGAAAGCCAGACTGGGAAGAGAGAGCTCATGCTTTCAAGGACAGACAATTTCAGCATAACAAATAGCGCCAGCTTTTTCTGCCTATAAAACACAGTTAAAATTGCCTGGAACCTTATCAACGCCATTTAGAATACAAGCATACCTAAAAATGCTTTATAAAATGGCACGCATACAGGCCATTCGGGAGATCAGAGGGACTAGCGCTGGCCTAGGCTGCTGGTGTTTTGATCAGGTGGAATGACAGGGAAGCCCCCCTTCTATGGTAACGCTGCTGTCAACCAAACATTTAGGTTTTGGGGGAGAGAGAAGGTAGGGGACAGTTACAGGATGGTGTCCCGGTGGACATCAGCTCCTCTAACCTCTAGCCAAACAACTGTTGAATTATATTCGGAGCTCATTTTACTCTCTCTTACAAATCAGCGGATGCAAACACCTTCGACAAGCAGTTCATATCACCTGTCTTAGGCTTGGATGACCACAGGGACACTAGAGTAGCCATCCAGCTTCTGGCCGGCTAGGTTGAAGGAACCTGAAGCCACCCCAGGGAAAAATCAACAGGTTTGGATTTCCCATTCACTGCTGTCCTTTCATATGTAGCTTCCATGCCAGAGGAACCCAAACCAATATTCCTCCCACTACTCAAAAAGATTCCAAAGCAATTACTTTATGTCAAAGCTGACGCAGCACGTGCTGCCTGCCTTCTGGCTAGTTTTTGGACTGCAGCACAGCTTCCACAAGCCTGCCAGAGTGTACAGAAAGAAACTACCTAATAGAACAGAAGAGTTCAGTTGGAAGGAGCCTTCAGAGATCATCTAGTCCAACTGCCTGACCACTTCAGGGCTAACCAGAAGTTAAGCCTCATTTCTACACTCTAAGGTCTCCTTAGAGGGACCAAAAAACTCATTTTTAGAATAGAATAATGACAAAGCACCTATCATTAAGCTATTGCAAGGTTTACGGATTATTCTGACTTCAGCAGGCGGGAGTAGGTACACACAAGCTGTTAATTATTTTCATCTGACGGCACATTAGGCAAGGCCCAAATCCAAGCTTTACACATTCATTTCATCTTGCTGATTGAGCTCTCTTGTTTATATCTGGAGCAGACGCTAAAAAACAAAACAAAACAAACCACAGCCTCTAAATGAAAAACATTACAGCTGTCACCACAGAGTACACAGCCTTGTTGCCTTTGTCTTTGGTCTGTCTTTTTTTAGGAACTAATTTCCCTCTCATTTAAATGGATTTGCTGAGGTTTACTTGGACTCTCGTTACAGTTTCCTATCCTTTTTAAACTTTCGGTTGTGCCAACTCCAGTAACTACTTTAAAAGGAAAGTTCTACCCAAAGTTGGAGTCAACTGTACCAAACCCTCATTTTCTTTCTCATTTTCTTTTAATAGCAGCTTACCAAGAACAACTGGCAGAACTCTGCCTTGGGAAGAACGAAATTGCACTGTCCCTGCCTGAACTAACCTAACACCTATCAAACCACAGCAGCTCCTGCAAAGAGCTTATGCCTCAAAGTGTAAATGAGGAATGATTGGCGTGAAAAGAAATAATGGAAATCTAATATATTTTGCCAGTTTAGATTTGAATATTTGGAGATGGCTTGCAATACCTACTTGCTTGATTTCAAAAAGAAAGGAATGATGTTTGTAAAAGCCTCAAATTAAAACTTAACAAGTTAAATTACAAAAATTATCAAACACTACAGATTGTTAATTTTAACACAGAAGTTATCGTGACTTCCTTGATCTCCTCCTTTCCCATCTTCTCCCCAAAACTCTATGCAACCAACACTTGCTAGAAGAAATGTCTGGCAGAAGGACGGATGCTGTTAGCCACACATGCAGAAGTGTCCTGTCTTCCATTTTGTTGAAATTTGGGTTCATTGCATTAGCTCACACAAAATACGTCAAATCTTTGCTCTGAACTCAGACCGCTCAAGTCCCCATGCTGAACAAGTCAGAGATCTTTGTTAGTTCATGGCACACACAGAACCCATAGACACCAAAAATCAGTCTTTATCAGCCTTTTGCAAAATTGTTATTTACTGTATTCTGCTCAGTTAATACTTACCGTTGTAAACAAACCAGAACCCACAGATATAATAAGACCTTGAAATCAGCATTGGACCACTGGAAGTGCAACACAGTAACAATGATAGTAAATTCCAGTATTAATCCATACATACTTTAATTGCTATTTTAATGATACAATAAATATACCGAAGCTTTTAAAGATTTTTTTATTATGGTTTTATATAAGTATATAAAACCACCAAAGCACTTTAAAGAATCATGCTTTCTTATGTAATACATAAAACTAGTTTCATACTGTGCTTCTGAAAGTCTATCGTGCTGTTTTTCAAGTTATTTTTACAGATGGCACGTTTAAAAACAACAATGGAAGCATGAATTTCTAGTGACTGCAATGCAACACTGCATCCAAAACAAGATGTTTCCTTACAACTAAGTTAAAGTGTGAGTGCATTATGTAATAAACAATAGCAGTTTGGTCATTTTAATCTTAATTCCGTATACAACAAAACTAACATTTGTGTTTCACGAACTACAATCCCATGACATAAACGTAAATTCTGTTTTGTAAAAATCTCAACAAATTACTGTCTGAAAAGAAAAACGTATCTAAAACAGAAGACCAAGTTTAAATCTACTCACTTTCTTCAAGAATTTCTATATTTAAGACTAGTATGACATATAAGACACAATAAGGCACAATGGGTGGTACAAACAAATGAGTACAGTTGTCCATGAAACTTGTTCTCTTCCACAAATACTAAAATATGTACCGCTCAAGATAAATTTTCTCTTAAAAATGAAATACATCATTTTGTTATGAAAGTCCTATACAAAATTTTAAAATTTACACCATCTGAGCTGCCAAAAAAATAAAAAAAATTGTATCTTTTTCCACAAAACTAAATTTCTCACCAGCACATCCAGCCACTGGGAAAAAGATATCCCAGCACTCTGGAAATGAAGAGCATTATTTCCCCTGTGTTTAAGACAAAAATATTGTATTCTGCATACAGTAGTGTATTATACTTTAAAAAGCGTAGTACTATTAAAATTACAATATTGATTTGGAAATTATTGGTTCGCTGCCTGGATGAAATAAGGCACTTTCTTCCAGTGGGCAGCACTTTTCACATATATGGAGATGATGAATCAGGTTCTGGTTAAAAACAAAAAAGGGGCTCAGTGAGGTCCCAGGAGACGACAGGAACATTTCAACAGCAGGGGAAGACACAGGAGGTAAAACCTGGAGATGAAATTCTACACAGAAGTGGTCACTCTGTCAATGGCATTATTGACCTCGTTTTTGTTTGAATCCAGTCCTTTAGCAGCATTCATATCATTCCGTAAATTCTCCACTGTCTTTTTCATGTTCTTTAATTCTCCAGGGTGTGGAGTGGCTCGCCTTAGAAGTGTTCTCTAAAAATAAACAGTGCAATAAGTGGTTTTGCCTTCGTCTCTTTGAAAAACAACATACACTTTCAAGGCTTTAGCATTTACATACCAAATATTAGCTATCGATTTAAAAAAAAAAAATCCCCCACTTTTCCTTTTCAAACTACTATGCTTAATTTTGAAAGTTTTTTCCATAGCTGCTTGTTTACGAAGACAGTGAAAGAGGTTTTAAGAACTGTCTAGGAGCAAATATTTTCCCCTCTTGACCTACAAATCTGAAAGCCACTCAAATGAAGTACAAGTTCCGAAATGAAGATTCTTTCTTTAACATAGTCGGGATTTTTTTTTTCCCAAAACCATCCAAGTGATTTAAGATTACACTAATAAAAAAAAAAAAAGATTTAGCTGGTTTTGAAAGAATCCAAAGAATCCAACAAGATCTCTTTACAGTGTCAATTATACGTTTGTATGGAGATCTGTATACTTTCCAGTCAGTTTGGTTCTCTTATCAATTGAAAACAAGTATCTTGAAAGCAAGAAGAGGGAACGTTTTTCTTGTATCTTAGACACAAGACTATCTAACATCACTGTGTTGACACTTGCAAAGAAAACAAAAGTTACAAAAACTTCAGTTGGCATCCAGATTAGGGACCCACAGGACACCAGGAATAATTGCACAATATGCATCAGCATAATAGATATAATACATGCAATCACTTTTCAGTGGCATATATGTAAACTACGTACGGTGGAACTGGTGAACTACCTATAAATGGATGGATCGGTCCATTAGAAATCCCACTGCCCCCGAAAAGGATCATAACCTTTTTTTTCTCCAAAAAATATTCTTGCCTCAGGTCAGGCTGTAATACCATGACTGAAAGCACGTTATCATTACCTCCTGAGCCCTGGTAAGGGCATTCTCAGGTTGGCACAGTGGTTAACAAGCACCATTCTGAAATCCTTTATCAGTTAATCTAAAAACCATGCTTGTCAAAGACATTTAGTTTCTGGTACTTTAGACTAAGCATCTTACTTGAAAACTTAAATATTCATTTCCCTACCAAGAAAGAATCTTTATAGTCATTTTTTAAAGTAAGACCAGGCTTGCAGTGTGCAACAATCCAGAGAGTGCTCTGAACTATCTCAGGCTGAGCTCTAATGAGGACCACCAGGAAGTTTCTAGAGCATTAGAAAAGCATGCTGAAAATTTGATTGAAGCAGTCTTAATCTTTACGTAGGTATTTAATTGTTAATAGAAGTTAGTAAAGTTAAAGACTCTTGCATTTTGATCTTCAGGACATGCAAAGCCCAACTTAATGGAGAGGTCTTATAAGTACAGTGACAGATGTTCCCACATCCTTTAAGTGGGAAACTAATGAGCAAAATCCTTGCTGTTCATGGACATTATGGTTATTTCAATGCAAATGGTGAAAAAGGAAAAAGGGAGAAATACAGAGAAAGATAAGAAATAGAAACAAGAGAGACAAACAATGTAGCAGGGTAGCAAACTTGGTGGAGACACATGCCAGAGTGCTGGAATCCTAAATTAGGCCCTATATACTTTCAGGCAGTAAAGCTTCACAGAGGCAGAGGAAGATCCTATCTTGTTTCTGGAAAGCTGGAAAGAAAACATCCTGAGGAGACACAGGAAAAGAAAAGAAAACAAAGATCGCCCTGCATCAGAACTTAAATTCAAAACAGAAAAAAAAATAACAAAAAAACACATTTTAAGTTTATATGAAAAGTTTCAGCAGTCAACATGAACAGTTCCCACTACAAACACGTACAAAATGCATGCAGTCGCAGCTGAAATTTAGAGCAAGACAGCTCAGATACTTCCCACACTTTTGCATTAAAGCCACAGTGCCTGCAGGTATCCAAAGACTCGGAAAACATACCATTTCATTATCCTCTTCATCTTTTTCATCTTCTAAGAAGCGAATTGCACTGACTCTGTTCACTGCCCGCTCATTCCACGTTTCATCTGACATTTCGTTTACCAAACTCTCCAACGCACCACATCGTGGCAGGTTATCTGTTAAAACAGCAAACGTAATTGAAGATTCACAGCAAGTCTAGAATGTCAGCATGTTACAAGTGTTAATAACTGCAACAGCCAACCACTCACTCATCCAAATTTAGAATTGGGTATTTTTATATTTTGAAAAGAAAACAGAAGTTTCTAATGAATTAATTTTCTGTTATCAAGTGTATACAAAATATAACTTCCAAATAAATGAGAAGTTTCCGTACCTGGGCTGTTTCAGGCTTGTGGTGGTTTTACAGTGTTGATTACCTACTTTAACATACTTGCCCTGATAAGTGTTTTTCTTTCAGATCAGGCCTGCCACTTGATGTTAGCCATTTACCTAAATGGCACTCCATATCACAGTATCATTATTTTTATCAACCTTTTCCTTTTACTGTTGCTATGCACACGTGTCAAACAATCTTAATTCCAATCTTCTGTCCTTGAAGTCATAACATTCATTTGGGGAAGAGGAAATCTGATTTCCACTACTCAAGCCTTTAAAGAAAGTCAGTCTGTCTCTGCTACTCTTCTTGCTAATTTTCTCTAAATCTAAAGGGGCTAACTTATTTACTTCTTTTAATTCTTAATGTAACTTGTATTCTCTTACAACTCAGAAACTGGCACAAAACAGCCATTTCTACACTGGGACTGTTTTAATGGTTTCTATTTGCTCCAGTCCCACAGTATTGAAATTACTCTCACCCAAGTATGGATACCTATAATATAGATATCTACAACTGAGCTGCTCTCCTCAGGCTCCCTTTGTACTCGGAGGAGCGTTCTGGGATAGGATGAATTACTGTCCAGTGATTACAGTAAGAGTTTAAATATTAGCTCAGATGGATCCCATTCAATGTTCACACGTTGCTATAAAAGCTTTGGAGGACAAATAACATCCAGAACTTAGTGGAACAGCAAACCGTGAAAGAGTTTACGGTTCCACCTGACCAAGAGGCAAGTTTCACCATAAAAGGTAAAAGCAACTTATCGTTACAATTCTGTGCTTGTTAAAGAATGTAATAAAGTTACTGTAAGGCAGGCCTGCTTGAAAGAAAATTCACTTGCTAAGTAGTACATCTCCTGCTTTTTACAAACTATTTAATTATTTTTCTGATAAAAAGATTGTAGTTGGAAAACCACCAGTTTTCATCATATATATATATGTAATTTAAAACGTATAAACAATGTATACAAATATATACATCACTACTTGGTCCACTGGAAAACCTCAGAATAATGATACAGTTAAGCCATTTTCCTCCAGGTCTGTATTTTATGTATTGTACCTGGTTGCATTTTATTTTCAGTAACACGTCTGGGAGTGTTTTCAAGTTATGATTACAAAAGAAAAAAGCTTACACGTGAAAATTCAGCCATACCTGTGCTCAACACAGCTAATACATAGATATTGAAAAGTCTGTTTTACAAACCTTTACAGAACAGAAAACACAGTAAACAAAGCAGTAGTGTTTCTATACATAATCAAAAACTAACTCTAAGCATTTACCTTGGCAACCAGGCTCAGAAGGCATTTGAGGAAGTAATACACATGTTAAAATCTTTTCTCCAGTTTCAGGGTCTGTGTCGGTCTGAAACGTCAGCAAAGGTTGGGACTGGTTATCAGACAACCACAAAGCCTTCAGCTTTAAGGTAGTCAGCGAGAGGGGAAGATACGTCAGTCTAGTTCAAAAAAGAAAAGTAAAAAAAAGTCAGGGTAATCTCCGGGAGACTTAATCGATGGTCATGAAGTTGACTCATAACTATACAATTCTGAGTTGGAAGAGGCAGGAGTGACATAATGCCTCATATTAGAGGCATTACAGTATTCGTCAACTCAAACTATCCCATTCCTTTAAAAACAATCTGTAGCTTAACTTTATACTGTAATTTTCTATAGCTGTGAATATCTGCTAAAATAATGCTGAGCTTTTTCTCCTGCGATAAACTGCCCTGGGAAGGCAGACTGCTGCTTATACATAGGCAGACCTTATATATACAATTGCCAGAACAGAAATGCTTATGAAATAATTATATTGCACACACGAAATACCATTTGCTGTTCCTCTATTTTAACTTCCTACTAAGCAACTGCACTAATTTGCTGTTTTATGCTTCAATCTACCCCTTTTTGCACCTTGATTTATGAAGCGTATCAACTAAGATTCATGAAAAGCTGCAGAGTCAAAGTTGGATTGTTTGTCACTTGGATTGTTATCCCTAAGATAAGACACTCAGTATTAGTGACACTTGTCATCAAGATAGGTAGTTTCAGCGGAAGCTCTACAGAATTGCCTAGATTATCAGTTTTAATTCAGAAATACACAAATCCAGAGTTTTTCCTTAAATCCTACCTTTTCCTTGGGGTCAAAGCAATCCAGAAAATTTACACATGACAATATGCAATTTATGCTTACTTTGGGCCAGAGGGGAAGATTGCTTTGACAGTTTCAACAGTAATGAAAAAAAACCAACAACATAACAGTTATAACTGGGGTTTTGCTACTTCATTCTTAGGCCTAATGTCTGCTGTCATTAGAAAGAATTACGTAAAACCAGCAAAAGAATGTGACAATACAAAAATCCCACCTGTTTCCTGCAACGTCCAGGACATGAAGTTCAGTGGCTTGTGAAATTTCAGAAGGAATTCGAGACAATCTGTTGTCACGTACAGAAAAGACATTAAGACTGCAGCATCCCCCAATCTGTATTACAGAAAAAAAGAAAAAAGAAAAAAAAGGTATTTTTATTTAAGTACTGTAATACAAACAAAGGCATGCAGTATGGGTCACATAAAATGTCATAGCACATTCAAGTTACAATGCCTGCAAGACAGGTCAGCCAGAGGTACAGACTGCAAACAAGTATTAACTTAAAAGAAGCCTGACCTGAAGCTGGTATGTTGTAGCAGTTTCTTGAACAGCTTTATTTGTGAATAATGTGTATCCTTACAAATACATCAAGTTTTACCTACTTTTTGTAGCCTTCCAAGCCAGGAAGACGTCAGTAACCACACAGATGTCACTTTGTAGGCTACCCTCACAAAAAATACTAGCTTTAATGTTCCATATTTCTGAGCTCAGTATTTACCTATTAATTCTTTCTTTCCTCATGGTAACTTTATATACAAACGAGTGCAATGGGGCTTTAGGCAATACAAAATGCTAAATAAACCAATCAACGCCTGACATTTATTGAGTCAGCAAAGAGTAATGAAGAGTTCACAGAAAGTAGGCTTTATGAGTAACATCTCTGACGCCCTGTTTTATTAGAAGCATCTAATTTCAAAATAATTCCCATCTGAACTGGCCAATTCAATCTAATATCCTCTGTCTCTACTAATTTATCCAAACCTAAGCAGCTCCATTCCCAAGATAGTTTTGGGGTGCAAAAGATGAGATTTCAGTTTTACCCTTGAAGTATCTGTAATTTACGTCAAAGGTACGTATTTTTCAGAAAAAATAAACCCTCTAAATTCAATTTTAAAATATTGCCTTTTTGTTCCAGATGGCGATTACTACTTCTACAAACATAAAGATTATTAGTTTTAGCAACTTGAAAGCTGCTTCAAGTAACTCTTTGTTCCTAGTCACAAAAGAAACTTACCTTTGTTTGCTTATCTTATGTAGCTTCAAAAAGCTGTTGTTTGTTTTCCAGTTACAAAACTCACAAGAGTGGAAAAAGTTTCTTCCCTTACTTCAAATATTAGAAGAAAAATATTCAAAGCCTTTTGAAGCTTTCAAGTCAAGCAGACTTAAAACTGAACTAAAGACAGCAAACCTATTAGAAGACCTTAGCTCAAAAATTAGGGACTTCTACAGCTACACACATGTAAGAAGCTTCTTGTGTTACAATATAGCCAACACCTCACTTAATCTAGGTCAGAAGCAGCCAAATCTGAGCTGAAATTACTTATGTGTTCTAGTTAGCTGCAGATTTTACAGGGACACATCTGACAGTTTAGTCCAAAATCAAGTTTTAGATTACAGGCAAATACCACAAAAGCTTTTCTACTAGTCAAAGCAAAAATCATCTCAATTTAACCTATGCTATTTACCAAGGAAAAGGGCATTTTAAAAAGGATGCCACTGTGAGTTAGAAAATAAAACAATCAAATGGAGCAATTATACCCCACTCACCTTCCTTTATTTCATAAATACATTTTAATGGAAGAAAGCAGATATCAGCTGCTCATGGCTTCTGATTCACAAGCTATTTAGAGCGCAAAGTTACAGCACAACATTCTGTTGACAAAACAAAATCTGGGTTGGTTTCTCTGCAATCACTGCCCTCTAAGATGCCACCATTTCACAAGAGTATCAGCTTCTCAGAGCCTGTGTGTACACACGAGCAGCAACCTTGTTAGCTATTTTAGCTTGTGAATCAAAGCCCTTAGAAACCAGCGCTCAAACCACAAGCAAACACTTTTTAGTACAAGAATTCCGCTTGTCACTTGAAAGCATGTAAAGATTCTTAAATAATGTGCCTTGACACATTCGCAGGATACGGAGTGCCATACAGAAAAAACAGTACATAAACTGTCTAATTGGTTTATCTAACACAAGGAGTCGTGAAAAGCAAAAGATAAAGTTGTGTGGATGCTGATGAGCTGGCAAGTGATGCCCTAACTGTACACAGTGTTCGCTTTTCTATGAATGAAGTTTGCATTATTCAGTCTTGGAGCATGAAGATCCAAACAATTTAGGCAAACAAACAAAAGTAAGCCATGCAACCCTGATGAGACTGAAATTTCTGTTACTTGTGACAATGGAAAAATGCAGCAGTGGAACCAGCCGGCCTGAGTCGTCATGCATTTAAAGCAGTTTAATGAGAGGTAACAGTAGAACCGTGGACTGAATAATACTTACAGGGTTATCAATTTACCTGACCCATAATTTTCCAAGCGGCTAACAATTAAGAAAATACAAAAGATGTTCAATTCATGTTTCTTTATCCATACTGGACAAGAGCATGCCAACAAATGGAGACAGAACATACATTATTCTACTCCTACACAGGGTTAGAACTCACAAGCTGCTGCTGTCTTCAGCTATTTTAAAGTTAATGGATAATTGTTCAAATTGTTTTGTTCATTCAGAGGTAGAGTTTTGGTTTTTTGGTGATTTTTTTATTTGAAGAGGGCAGCTGAGGGGCAATACAGAAACCTTTGTATGAAACTTTTTCAAAAACACAGACAGCATCTAACAAGCAGTTAGCATCAGGCAGGGTATCACAAAGAAAAAAAGACAGGCTGACAGTTTAAAAAAACTAAAATCTTTGTCCTTTCAAAAAAGATTGGACTCGTTCAGCATTACAGAAAGACATCAGGTCCAACACTTGAAAAACCAAAGTGGTATCATCGAGGCACAACGCACACACCAAACGGCAAGCTGAAAGAAACACATCACCGTGACCACTATGAAGTAGTACAATATCGGAACTTTGCTGGTTTGGCTTAAAGTCATCGACTGACAAAGAGACAGGCACACTCTGCTCATGCTTTCCCTGGGTGTGATCACATGCTTACAACAGACCTCGCCAAACCGTGACGTAGGCACCAAGTACACATTTTGGACCACAAGCCCACTTAACAGTTAAGCACATCGTTCATTTCAAGCACAAGACTTTGCTTAACGGACAAGCATGTGCTTAGTTCTGGGCACGTGAATAACTGCTCCAAAGCCTGGAGGTTTAATAGGTCCTCACATCCTTCTGAGGGGAGCTGGACATCAGGAAAATGTCTCAAATGACTTGTGTTTGTCTAAGTCATAACACTTTAAAGAATTGTTGCATTCTAGCCACTTTTGCAAGAGTTATTTACTTGTCTCATCTCACCATCTCCAGAGAACAGTCAATTAAAACTCCAGGTTAAAAACAAAAACAAAAAAACAATGGTCAGACTGAATCTAAGGTAGAAAATGATTGTTAATATGAAAGGCTAATTTTGCGATCGTTGATTTTTGAAGTACTGTAAAGTCTCAACAGAACTGCTTATTTGCATCTGGTGGGCTCTCTGCAGAGTATGAGTGTCACTAAGACCTCTCTAGGTCCCACACAAAACTCTACCCTTAGAGAGGCTTTGGTGGTTATGTTGTTCTTCTGTCTCACTCTGATATTCATCTTTGATCAGCTTCTTTGTTCTGGAGAAACAGTAAGACTTGGACACACACAGAGAACAAGTTAACTTGGCTGCTGAAACTCCCCTCTATGTTCTGAGAGCGACCAGCATCCATCACTTCAGCTTCCTGGTTTTTGACATCCACATACCTAGTACCAGTTCATCTTAAACAATCCCCCAGAACTGTAAGTTTAGCACATCACTTCTCTGCTGGTGGTGCTGATGACTCCATTTTTCTACTGCAGACAGGTTGCTGTTCTAACACCTGCATCAGTTGCATATTTTTTTTTATCATATGTCTTTAGCTGCACTTTTCTGTTACGATAACCTTGTGGTTGCCATTTGTTTTTTCCTGCTGGTGACACCACTGCACCTGAATTGCAGCTTTCTGTAGATAAACCCATGAAGAGTTTACAGATTCGCCTCTGTCTTCCCTTTTAGATCCCTCCCAAGAACGCCCTTTTGGTTCCTCGCGAGCCCAGCTGAACAGTTACAGCCATTCATCATCACTGAGCAAATCTCACTGATTACTATGACACATCCTCATCTTGCCAGTGCTCTAAAACCAAAGCACAGATTAAAGGTGGGAAACTTAAAAGACCTTGAAGTTACTTTAATTGAATAACACCTTTTGGTCTCAGCATCTGTTAACTGCTTAAACGCTATGACTCAATTCTACTGTCCTTTAACAGTTAGACTCTTTCACACGGGTATAAAAAAAATATAAAAAATACACCGTTGTGACAAATACTACAATTATGATTTAGTACATGACTAGTTGAGGCCCAGTGACATCTCTTTTATTTAACTCTCAGTACAGCTGACAGCATCAAGACCTCTCACCAGGCTTTTAGAACTCAGATAAATGCACTGGAAATTTAAACACAGTTCCTGTTTTGTTGTAAAACCTTTTCCAGGGTGTCATAACCAAAATTTTGTTTGGATTCAGAGCAAATAATGTCAGAATTTTCCTTGGCCCAGATAATATGGATTAATTCTTTAATGGCAAGCACAGAATATATTTAGACATGGAAGAAACTGCCCAATTCACTATAAGTAGCAGTATCAACTATTACTAACTTTAAATTGGCTAGGAGAATCTTCTACAGACACACTTTAGTATCTCCTGCACCACCAGTGAATAGTGCACGAGGAGCACAGCAACAGAGCTTCCCTGCCGTCTGCTTCAAGACAAGTTTTCCTGCATTTTTCCCTAATGCCTTTTTTCTCTTTGAGAAACACATTTACAGAAATGAGGGGAGAGCATAGGAAGGCAAAAACAGAAACAACAGAACAGCCCCAACTTGCTGAAAAAAAATAGAAATGTAAAAAGCACGGTTATTGCCAAGGAATCCCTACAGTTTCACCTCCTGTAGTACTAATTCTCAGCCACAATACACCTCAGAGCCAGGAAGGACACATTACCAGATCTCTGCAAGTTGTAGAGACTCATTAATGAAAGCACACGAACTGGAAAACATTCCAAGGAGGTTATTTATGTAAGTGCCAAAATCAACACACCAGTTTCACCAGCGTTCCAGTGCCAGGGTGGGATTTCAATACAAAAGAGTCACCAGGCAGGTCTTTCAAGTAGAAGGGGAAAAACATTTGTAACTACGAACAGGTTTAGACATACTCTGTTCTTGCTGAAGTCTGTTTCACTACTCAGTTCACCGAGAGAGGGATCAAGCTGCAAGATGAGATACTGAAGATGAAATCTGTGACTCAAGCCTTTGTCAGGCGTTCAGCTGTTTCACATTTTGCCTTATATACCAACACCACATCCAGAAGAACCTTTGAACCAGGAACTTTGAAGGGGTATCGCAAGCGAATTCCTCAATAATCCCAAGTCAGGAAATGTTACACCAAAAGGTGGAGACCAGTTTTACAAGTGTGCACAGAAGCAATCTGACAGTGTAATGGTTTGCCAGGCTGACCCAAAATCTAATCCGAGTAAACTGCTAGGAATGAAATAAAAAAAAGCTAGAATTCATAAGTTATCTCACCAGACTATATTATAATATTACAGCAGGCACACAATTTCTGCCATTATACCTATAAACATTCTCTTTGCTACAGGAACAATTCTGGATGGAACAATAAAGATACCAGTGTGTAAACATGGCATCAGTTGCATGCGTTCTTTTCTATAGCATAAATCTCCACTTTTTCTATATGCATTTTACCAGACCCTGCATCTTTGCCCCCCTTTATCCAAGATAAATCAGTAAAACCATGTCCCACACCCATTTTTTATACGGATGAAGACCACAGCTGCACAGCTGGTCTAGCAGTTCTGTAAAGCTCAGAAAGGAAGAGAGAAAGGAGAAGGGAAAATAGAGGAATATACCAAGCAAGAGTATCTGTAATGCACACTCCACTTTTATACTTAACTCTGCTTCTGTTAAGGGGGAACCAGCATACAGCTACTAATACTGATGGACATGTAAAGGTCTGAGACCCCAATCTTCATCACACCATCTCAGGAGACATCTTAAGCAACACACAGCAGGCTAGTGCCTGGCTTGAAGTATTAATTAGTCAGTTTGAGACGGAAATAAGTGGAAAGGACAGTATGCTTTCTCACTATCAAGCAGAGTGTTCCAAGAAACAAAAAATGGTGGTGTGTTTTTCAGTTTACGTGCTCTGTCAACGCATTTTGCTTTAGTTTTTTTTCCCAAATCAGTAATTATGAGAAGGAAAGTAGAAACAGAACATGCCACCAGAACACCAAATTGTTCCTCCCTGCCACCCAAAGGGAAGAAGATCATTTGCCTCTACCACTGCACCAGCTATTTATATATGTTGCCATTACTAGCTCAGAATTCAAACCAACTGATCCAGAGGGTGGATACAACCCTCCAGTTAGAGAAGGACTAACTTCCTTTAACAAAAGCAAAAGCAAAACATACTTTAATGAAACATTCTCTTACATGTGATCTCAAAGTGTTTGCTCAAATGAGAAACACATTTAGGTGTGGAGACCTTTACAGAAAAACAAACAAACAAAAAAACACAACAATCTATTTCAAAGACGTGGATGCCAAGGAGCTGTTTCCTCTGTTTTTCTGCCAAGCTCGCTGTGAATCACCCCCTCCTATCTCTGTTTCAAGGACTCTCTACAGTTTCTCAGCTCATCTCATTCCAGTTACCACCTTTCGTTTCCTCATCAGCCAGCTCCCCCAAACACAGACTTGTCCCCTACTTTATACCACCCGTTGTGCAAGTGCCCCCTCCCCTTTCTCTCCAATACCAGAAGTCCTGCGTGCAGGAATGGTCTCCACACACATTCCCATTCTTCACTTCACCCTTTCGTATCCCCGCTCCTTCACTGACTGGGCAATGCTTTCTACCTCTGCCATCCACTTCTGATTCCAAGTCCCCTGTTTCTTGTTCAGCACCAATACCTTCTTTTTCCTGTACCAAACCCTCAATTCTGTTACCTCTCCCAAACAGACATACCCCATATTTATCCTGTTTTAACTGAGTCTCAATCCAAGTCTCCTCCTCTATTCTTGCCCCTGCTCCTTCCAAGCCACACTTTCTGCCCTAATACACCTTCCCCCTTGCGACAGGCCTAATACACTATCTCCAAGACTCTACAGATACCACCAGTTTCTCTTACACATTGTCCCCCACAGGATAGCAAGTTCCTCTCCCTGTATAGCAAATAGATGATATACTGTTTTCCCTGTGATGCTTCACACTCAACGCATCCTAAGTTTCAACTCGCTCTAAATACGCATGCATTATCTGGAAGATTTCCCCTCATCATTAACTAAGAAAAGTGCTTACACACTACATAACATATTAATGACCAACCACAGCACATCAGTAAAACCTTCCACGCTATAACAGCCCAATTCTGTTTAAAGCTACACCAGACACAAAATTGTACAAGTCTCAAGTACAGATTGCTTAGGACACTCATGAAATGTATTAAGGTCTTTGTAAAGACATGGAAAGCTTTCTGCTGAATGAGCACAAGATCAAACTGTCATTAGATCCCAACCCAGAAACAGTTTTCCCAAGATCCCGTCGCTTGCTAGCATTTATGCAATCCGTCTGGGTACGCCCTCAGTAATTTTCTCTTTAGAACTAGTAGCACCTCTGCAGAGGAGACACTGTCCTGCCAGGGAAGCAGTAGTACTCACACCTTTCTCCTCCCTCCCTCGCCTCTACTCAAACACACATTTACAAACCAAACCAGAAAGGAACATTAAGGGCTATCGTGTAGCCCCTTCTCTGTAACCAACCCAGCGAAGCTCACACCTTGGTCATTGAAGAATTACTTGGACAAAAATAACAGAGAAACAGTAGTGCAAATGGAACTAACTCTCAATCACATGCTCCAACCTATCACAAGTATGCTGCTTTCTCATTTAAATATCAATCCTACCTCTTTCCACAACTTAATGCTGAACTAAACTCATAAGGCCATCAATATTTTTAGTTTCACATCAGAAATTCTAGCCTCCTTTCAATCCGTACACTGTTATGATGGACAAGAAGCACTTCAGGGAGCACTTTCAGGTAGCACTTCTTTACTGTGAAAGTGACTGAGATCCAGAGATGTGGAGTTTCCCTCCTCACAGATCTTCAAGGTCCTGAGCAACCTGCTCTAGGTTTCTGTGCTTGAGCCATGAGGCTGGACCAGATGACCTCCAGAGGTTCCTTCTAACCTCATCTGTTCTGTGATTCTGTGAAGAAGTCCTAATGATCATAGCTGTAACATTTCAGGTATCAGTGATGTGAGTCACTTCAGGTCCCCACATTTAAAGGTAAAATTAGTCTGAGATCTCCAAAACCAAGAAGGCTGTCAATCATTTTTCAGAATTTGAAACCATCCCTCCACTCCTGCTCACAGGAGTGAGGCTAGGAAGACTCCTGGCAGTGCTTTTATACTACCACTGAACATATCTATGTTTAAAGTGTATTCACTCAAACAAAACTTTCAGTCCTCAAATAGTGCTGGACCTGACATCCACATTGGGAATTACCAGTTACAAGTTGATTAGATCTGGGCCTTTTTGTTGAAGTGCAAACAAATTTTGCACTTCCAAGCCACCAAATCACCGCAGCTACTCTTCAGATTTTGCACTGTTCAGAGCTAATGGAGAAGTTTCTAGCTGTGATCTTTCTGGGAAGAATATCCAGTGGTTCAAAGCTGCCTGTTACTTCTTGTAGGCATGTGAAATCGGAGTTTTTTGTTTGTATAATCACATCAATTAAAGTTAATTGCATAAGACTTACCTCTTTGGGCAAAGATGTTAATTTGTTTCTATCGGCATTCAAATTATTCAGCTTCTTTAGTTTCCCGATGCTCTTTGGCAATGTCTGTGCCAACAAAAACAAAGGAATAAGCAAATTAATTTTGTAAATTCACAAAGTCAGAACAAAAAACTTATCTCAATTTAAAAACGAATTAAGAGACCGATTGATTTTCAAAACTGGCACATAGCTATCCCCAGCTATTAACGTGCCTTCCAAAGTTGTTCCAAGGTCTTATCTTGCAGAGGAAACATTCAAGAATTTCAGTTTCTAACTCATGAGTGAATTCATGTTATCTCTGCAGTAAGATGACAGATGCACAACAGCTGTTAACAGAAGCATGTATGCAGGATGTCCGTATTACCTAACTTCAGTGTCACTAAATAGCTAATTGAAAGGCAAACCTCTCAGTTAGGTGCTAGGAACTGACCTCTGGAGAAGTGTCTTTCCAACAGGCTTAAGCTCCTAATTTCCCCAAGCACCAACGTAACTTAAGAAATGCTCAATGTCAGATTCTTACAAACACTTCTACTATCAATTTCAAGCATCAGCATCATGTGAAGGCAATTTTAAAATAATGGAAGGAAACACCTAGTGGAAAGGAGTTTGAAATTTCATTTTAATTAACCACATGTCATATTTGTCATATTTATCTGGCTGGAGTAGAACAGCAGAGCAAGGAACAGTGCAACAGTAGCTCTGCAGCACTTGGGGTTTCTATTCAGTTCCAACAAGTCTGATCCAGGTAATGCACAGCAAAAATTGGCAAAAGCACAATGCAGCACAAACTCCACATTAAAAACACAACAAAGTAAATGATACCTGCACTCCAGGTGCTCCAATTCCCTTAGTGATCATGAAAGATTCAAGAGTGAATATGTAATTGCTTAGACCTTTGGTGGGAGAATTTTTACTACACACAACTTGATCTTCAGCATTCATTTAACAGGTTAGAAATAAGATGCATCTAAAGGAAGCTTGCTACTTAGCAAGTAGTGATGGTGATTCACTTCCAAGCTAAGTGAATCAACACTTCGCAGCAGGTCTTGCTACTGCCAGCAATTTGAGCAGTCAAGACCACACTTACCTGCAGTTGGTTTTCTGTTAGAACTAGTTCTGTAAGGCTTTCACAGTCTCCAATTGAATCTGTTAGTTGAATGAGTTTGTTCTGATCAACCTTCAAAATGGATAGTTTCCTCAATTTTCCTGGACAGAAAGAACACCACATTTGTTTGGCTTAGTGACCTCGGATACCCTGCTTTAATTATAGAAAAATCATTCTGCCATAAACCTTTCAGAAATTCTTTAACCCAATGAAATATTTTTTTCACGTAATAAAAATTCAAGCAGTGCTTCACTTGGCGCTTGTAATATTTTTGCAAGTTTGTTGATCTTGAATATGAATTCAATGATGTAATAGTCATATTTCAGCATATTAAGTTGTATTAAAATTGCAATCTGAATGGTACTCCTTCTAAAGGCAAGGACTAAAAGTTAAGTGTCTTCCCAAAGGCCTATAAACAGGGGAAAAATTTGTTTTCCCCCTCAATTATTCCATGTTTACTAATAAAGGAATGTTTAGAAGATCACCTGTCTACTCACTCATAATAACAAAGGCTTACACTGAAGTGAATGCCCAAACCCAAACAGGATCAAGTCTTTGTCCTAATATACAACCCAGTCAGTCAAACACGAAACCCAAGTTTATTTTTTTAGAACAGAGACCAAACTTCTTTGAAGGTCTTCTCTCCGGGAAGGCCAAAATACTATTTCAGGGCAGAAAGCTCCTTTATGCCAGAATGATCTTTCATGAGCTGTGCAAGGCAGAGCTGACCCAGACAGAGCCCAGGGCAGAGAATTCAGCAGACATTAGTTGCTGACACCTCCCTGCTCATCCCCACTGTCCACAATAGTTCCAATAAGCCAGCACATCAAACTTGCTGCTGATGCTAAATCATGAAGACATGGCTGATGCACGGAAAGGCAGCCACCTAAAAAGAAAACCTGGGGTCCAGCAAGGTGACGCACGGAGCTCTGCACCTGGACAGAATAACCTGTACAGGCTGGGGAGTGACTGGCTGTACAGGAGCCTTGCTGGAAATGACCTGAGGACTACAGCGGACACCAGGATATGGATTAGCAGTGAGATGGCACCAGAAATGAAGTAAAAAGTAAATGGGCTACATTAGGAGGTAATTTCAGCCAGCGGATCAACAGAAGTTACTGTATTTCATCTCCTGGGCACTGCTGAGGCCGCACCTGTAAAAGCAAGCTCAGTTTTACATCGCAGTGTGGAGAAGGGGATGGGGGCCCCACACAAAGCTGGTGAGGCAGCAGGGATACAATGTGAGCTGAGGATGAAGGAGCTGGCTTTGTTTACTCCAGCAAAAAGGCAGCCAAGGAGGCATCAGGGAGCAGCCCACAACTACTCAAAGGACAGGTACAAAGATGACAGAGCCAAACTTTTCTGCAGTGGCAGGTGAGACAGCAATGGCCACAAATTCAAGCGTGGGAGGTCCCAGTGGGACATCAGGAGAAGCTTCCTCAGGGGGAGGTGGTGCCGCACTGACACAGGCTGCCCGGGGGGATGCTGGAGCAGCCCTGGTCAGGGGCTTCAGAGACCTGGCAGAACTGCTACAGCTGGTGCGACTTACTGGCAGTGGTCAGAGCCCTGCTCTGAGCAGGAGCCTGCACCAGATGACTTCTCCAGATCCAGCAGTCCAACCAACAGTTCAGCAATCAGCTGAGCTCCTCCCAAAAGCTTCCACAGAGACCAGCGAGGTTTGCATCAATCACAATGCCACATTTTCTCAAATTCACTTGACACGTTCCAGTATTACACAAGAAGAGTGAGTAGTGCATCCCTACTCAATTTTCCAAACACAAGTAACTTCTTATAGTCACCTAAGTAGCACATTTTTTGTGCTTATGACAAAAGCACATTCAAAAAAACATTACAAAACTGACGCAAACGAGGCCTGGCCCTTCACAGTCGCCTTCCCCAGCAACAGACCTGCATTTAACAGGGTTCTCAGGAACAGGCAGCTCCTCTTGTCCACCAACTGGTGTTACAGACAAGCTCCCCTCTTGCAAGCTGCGTGCTCTGTACCCTCTCAGAAGATAAAGCACCATTTCTGATGTACAAAACTGTACTGCCCAGCTCAGGTCATCAGAAAGGGCTGCTGCAGCCACCTACCAAGCACATGCTAATCAACTGTAGGACCCACAATACTCACCCCACACCCCTAGATTTAATTTCTAGAGAAACATACATCTTTTCTCAGGCTTACACAGCATACAGAGAGAACGGGGAGGTCTGTCCATTCTTTTCCACATTCTCATTTAAACCAAATTCACAAATCCTCCTTCCACTACCTTTTTGAAAAAAGCACCTGGCAAGGAATGCTCTTCCAACATGAAACATTCTGGAAAAACAGCTCATGAGCAGTAAAGAAATAATGTGTCACTAACTACTGCATTGGCAAAAATATTTGCCTTTAAAAAGGTACTGGTAACGCTTCAGGAAACATTCCTCAATTACTAAACCTGTTACAAAGGGTCAGGCACAGAAAGGTTGTAATTTGGATCCTCAAGGGTGAAGGCTGAAGCTGGAACAGCCTTTCACTGGGTTCAGTACAGGATTAACCACATTGTTCAGTTCAAGATAATTACACATCCCACTAAAGAGGATGTCTTTTTTGTAGTGATACTGTCAATCAATGTTATCAAGGGACCTACAGCATGTTACAAGCCAGAATTTTACACTGCTGAAGAGTTATGACTGTGACATGGACACAGCAGGAACAGAGAGGACATTAACTTTTATTTTGTTCTGGTAGCTATCAAGTGCAGGCCAAAAAAGAATTAAGAGGTACTCATTATGCTGACAATTAAAATGCAAAATTAAGAGAGCTATGTATTTCACACTAAGGAAAAAAAAAAAGCTAAGAAAAACTCATCTCTAACACAGAAAGAGAAGACTTCAAAAGACTTAAAAACAAGCAACTTCCAATTTGCAGAGGATTAAATGGTTCTGCATGGCAACATTCACCTTGTACTTACCAATGCCATCAGGTAGGACCTGAATTAAGTTCTGAGAAACAAGCAAGTCTGTTAAAGAAGTCAGACCATTAATTTCTTCAGGAAGGCATTCCAATTTATTTTCAGAAACATCCAGACAAAGCAGGTTTTTCAGGTTTCCTACTTCCTGCGACACAAGATGAAATTTAAGTCGTGTTCAAACATGCAGCAAAGCAATTTGAAAAATGTACTATCACAGTGAAATTCCAGAAAGAAAAGCAACTCTTTGTGTGACCTCTAAGTGCTGAAGAAAGGAGGTAGCTAAATTTTCCATGATAACCCAACCGAGCGATTCAGTTGGGGTTTCTTATTCTAAATATTACAACTGGCCTCAGTAATCAGACAAGGTATGCGAAGCACACCCAGGCAAGCACCAACCCAAACTGGAGTTTTCTTCAAGTAAAGACTGCAAAGTTGTTTTTTCAGAATTACAGATTATCAACCTCCACATAATTAAAGTCTGCCCCTCCCAATTAACCCTAGGCAAATTCGGATTAGTCTCTCCTGGCTGATACTGCAACATGCCATGACATCTAGGGATTTCCTATCTTCACATCTCCCTGCTGCAACAAATGTAGAAACAGGAATGGGAGTGTTGCTCTAGCAAGCATCTTCCAAGGGACAAGTTACACTGCTATCATCTACAATTATTAGCGATTACTAAATTTTTACAGTGATAACCTGACAATTAGCTTAAAAGTCTGACAGAGAAATACCGTTCTCCCTATAAGCTATCAGAGCACCCTCCCTTTCTCCACGTACACACACCCCCCTGTACATGTTCTAGAATAGTTCACATTTTATTCATCTAAATCATCTGCAGGGGAACAGCAGGGGAATGAAGGAGGTTTATTCTTTCCTTTATTCTTACATATATGCAATTTTCATACAGGGACAGCCTTGATCCTAACTCCCAAGATCACTCCTTCTGTTTATAAGATGTTTGCCTCTCAAGAGAATCTTTCATGTAACACACAGCCCTTACTCCTACAAGTTCATCCTTTGGACATTACACAAAATGCACGGTTATGGCCAGCTTCAATGAAAACAGTTGCTGAAGTCACGCTTGACCTTTTATGAATGATTATCGGTGTTTAAGAACGTGCACTTCAAAATTGTTAGGCCAGGCCAACAACAACAAAGTCACTAACCTATAACCAAATTCCAAGTTACACTGTTGACAATGAGATCAATACAGCAAATAACAGCAAGCTGCACAAGCAACAGGAGAAAACAGGTTTTGACTTGGCTCTGAAGGAAGAAGAAACCCTTCCACACGTTATCCTTGTTCAGAGGAAGGAGACTTTAGAGTGCTCCGAGATTTAAATGCTAAGGCCCCTCTCCTCACAACTGATGTCAGATGGGGGATTTGCCTGCACAGATCAAAATTTCTATTCGTGGCAGCAGTTTTATCACTGAAAATTTCAGTTTAGATAGATATAAAAAAATAATAATAAAAAGTGAAGGTTAGCTCAGCCAATTAGTGGTTCCCTGATCATTGCACCAAGATTGTGAACAGAGGATGTGTCATTCTATAAACAGAACAAAGTGTCTATTATCAAACAACTCCTTTGTCGAAACATCTAAAAGAAAGTGTCTGACAGCACAGTATCATGTATAATCCTTTAAAGAGGAAGAGAAAACCCTTAAACATCCAAAACCAAACCCAGGCAAAGTGAACTGCGAAAACAAGTCAATTTTAGATTGTCTCCTTTTAGGTATAAATGACAAGGTTTTCTTTTAAAAACATTTTCAATACAATATCGTTAGAGCCCATCTTTACCTGAGGTATTTCAGCTAATTGGTTTCCATCCAACCAGAGGTCTTTAAGATTGAAAAGTGCACCAATTGTTTCCGGCTATAACACAAAAAGTAATAATGTCAAACAACACGGGACTTTTAACCAAACAGCCATCCCATAATTACAGTTTGAGTAAACCAATCCTTACTACACACACTACAGCCCAATGCAGCAAGGGTGACTGGAAGCATTTGGGAACTCCACCAGACAAATTACCTGCCGTAGCTTAATAACCTACAATACTTCACCTGACACGCACTAACAAATTGCATGCAAACTCTTCATCTACTGCAAATCCAACATTTGATTGAGTCAGCTTAAGGGAGGTGACGTATTTTCTGGTAGACCTGTCTGCCACAATTTAAGACACTGAAACCCCAAAGTTTGCCTCTGCCCTATCCCAGAGATTCCCACTGCCCCCCCTGGAAATATAGCAGAGCACTTATCTGTGCTCCCCCCTTCCAGTTTCCAACTAATGTTCATGTGTTCATTTCAACTGCAAGTGCAGTTTGCGCCCTTCCACGCTTTCATTTTTTCCATTGAAAAAGTCTGTGGAGCGCTCATTTTCTAGAGAACAGGTGCAGAAATTGTTCAGGCAAAGTAATATTCCACTGAACAAGATGCAGCAGATATGGGAAGGTCTATCTCACTGCCAAAATTTATCTGCATATATAGAAAGACTCTCCCCTCCACATATTCTTCTCAGTTTTGGACATCCCATGGCCTGTTTAATTTAAATTACGCGTGAAACAAGACCAATGTGCACTTTCAGTGGCATGTTCTCTTACCAAGTGATAAAGTTCATTGTTTCCTAAATCAAGTTCTTCTAGTCGCTGCAGCTGGGCAAGCGATCTATGAGATAAGTCAAAACAAAACCGCATCAGACTAAACCAACAGAAACCAAACGTATTTGAATGAGCTCATTTTACTGAAACTCATATTTCAAATTACAACACATTGTAGACAGACAGTTATTTTACCGGGCATGGACTACTTAGAGAAATATCTTACTGAAAAAATAATTTGGTTTGTTAGCATAATCGTATGCCTTTGAAACATAAAACATAGTACAGGCAACCAAATCATTATCCTTGATTTTATCTATCAGTCTTTGAGGTGGACAGTGCCATATAGTTTAATACAGTTGGTTAGATTTCTTTTTAGGGAGCATTTACAGTTACACAACTGAATAGAAATCCCACATAGTGGCCACATGTGACAGTACCTAAACCCCAAAAGGATGTAAAAGAGGTTTTCGGAACATGAACAGACACAGAGAACATGAATAGATCCTTTCCTACTTCAAAAGCATTCTTCTTCTGTAGAGCTTTTGCTTACCTGCTCCAAAGCTGCAGTAGCACGAAAACCAGAGAGCTGTCAGTTACATTACTGACACGCCAAATTTTCCATCCAGTAGCAATAAAATTGCCAACATTTACGATAGGTTAATTCTGACACTGAATGGAGAAACCTTGCTCGTAATTCATAATTTCTGATCACTGACATTTAAAGTTCCTTGTGGCTCACAGCTATAAACAACTGCAACAGAGATACTGGGGAGATTGACAGGACAAAAGGGACCCAAATGTAACTAGGGAACAGATTCTGATTAAAATAGCTTACATATATTACATTACACTCTAAATGATTTAAACAAGCTGAACAGAATTCATGGGAGCTCCTGCAAGAAGCAGCCGGGCAGTGAAGAAAGGAAACTACTTCACTACAGAAATAAAAAGCTTCTTCCAAGCAGCCAGAATGGATCCCCAAACTGTTTAACTGATTAATCTTAAATAACTGATTAATCTTATGAAAGAGCACCAACTCCTCGACCACAATGCAGACAGTATAGAGACATCTAGATTTTCTTCCCCAAAAACCGCTGGGGGCGGAGTCGGACTTCAGACATCAGTAGGCCTGTTTTTTCATAAAGGCTTTGATCTCCAGGTTTTTGAAGCTTTTGTTTACTCAAGTCCCCAAATGAATGCTTATTTAAATTTCATGAAGGTCCATACAGCAATTCAGAATTGAAAACTCTGAGATCCCATTATCCTGCTTTCACAGTTATGAAATTTCAGCATGGGAGCAATCCAAACTACCCCTCCCACTGCTGATGCATTAGTTCAACGCATGCAGGAAGAAACGTTTAGTGTTGCTGTATTTTAGACAGAATAGTTACACAGAGAAGAAACAATCTACACAGACTGCAGATGCCTGCAACTAATCAATTACAGCTAGAAAGAATGGATGTAACTGTTATTAAAACAAAGCTGTATCCCATAAACGTTTTCAATCTGCACTGAGCATTTTTTCTAGCTGTCATTCAGTTTCAGACGTTAGCAAATTTTTAGAATAAGAACATTTTACTCTAAACATAATCAAACATTCAAAATGTCACTTACTCAGGTAAATATGTCAGCAAATTTTCTCTAAGTTCCAGTGAAGCCAGGTTATAAAGACTAAAAAATAAAATAAAAAACACATTTTAATGCAGTCTTTTTATATTCTATGCTTTCAGAAGAAAAAAAAACAGTGTTTACATAGTTTAAAACAAAAATCTGCTGTGAGCTGTTTGGTTTTTAACTCAATCAGACCGTCATGTGAAGCGAAGCATACCAAGAGGGGAAGCCTTTGCTTGTTTTTCTGCGATACTTCAAAATACTAAAGCTAGAAAGTAAACAGACAAAAGACAATTTTCCACTTGTCAAAAGGCCGGTAGTTGCAAATTACTAAAGGGAGCATATGCATGACACGAATTTACGTCTTTGCTTTCAGAATCCGTCATGGGCTACAGAAGTTGGAGAGCACCAGGTAAACTCATCATCACCGCTCTAACTACAGCACGCTCATTAACGTAAGTGACATTATGCTCCTAAGCAGCTCACTACTCCATATCCCAGGCTTTTACTAACATCACCATAGCAACATTCAGATTTTTCAGGGTTTTATTTATGACTAAATGGAACACAAGGAGTCAGACATTATCCTAACACTATAATCTGCTCTAATCCTTCAGCGTCCTAGGGAAAAAGACAAATCAGATATGGTGACTACAAATAAGCAGTTCCCTACAACAGGATGTGTTCTGCCTTGGTGTGCAGGGGAGGGGGACGATGTCTTGTGCCTTAAATAATATCTAGATGAAAATAAAAACAATTCCACCCAATTTGAAACACCTGTTAAATTCAAAGCCAAAATGTTTTTGTTTGTATGCCTCAGAAAAACAAAAACATCCATTAAGGCCACATAAAATTGGAATTTTGTTTCCACTTCAAACAATACCAACATACTGAATCACTCAATCGCTAGTTAGCTCTAGTAGAAAAGCAGCCGATACCCTGAATAAAACTGAAGAAAAACCTTCATTCTGTGACTCCAACGCAGCTATATAAGCAGCGAAGGGAACATAATCGATGTAATGAGCTATGAAAAGGGACAGAAGATTTTTCACAAATTGAATTTGGATGGTGTCTGAAAAAAAACACACCTTACTTCAAGCACCAATTTTGCATTGCATTCAGAAAACACTGAATGAAATCACAAAGGAGCTTTGATTACATCCTGAACAGCCCTCCCCAGCTTTTAAAATGAGCAAATTTTACCCAAAGGGCTCTGCGTTCCTCCAGAAGAAAAACAGTTAAAACGCACCATATGGGTGAAAGCATTTAAGTCGATGCTTATTACAAAATCAATTAAAAGTGAGAATAACTCAACTACTGCCATTCAAACTCATTTGACAGAAACTAGGTAGTAAGGAAGCCGTCTCTCCAGGGACACGAGATAGGGCTCTCACATAAAAATTTTAACGTTATAAAACATGAGGGAGGATGGGACACATACCTGACATCCTTGCATAAACCAAACTAGTGGAGGGGGAGAAGGAAGCAGCGACGGAGAACCATTTTTCTCCAGAGGTTTCATAATGTGGGTCTGCTCTTACCACCACTTCCAGATTTCAACAACAATTTGCTTTACAGGTTTCCTCTCCAGAAATCTATTCCAATAGATTCCAATTCCTTCAGACTTTCCACTCTCTTCAAGCTTGTATTAGGTTGGTCCCACGAACCACTTTTATCAAGAGAATACAAAAAGGATGCACACACCACCAAGCTGCAAGTAATCTCGTGTTTACAAAGCATCCTTCATCTACTTATCTCCCTCCCCATCACGTTGAAGTGTCGATGAGTAAAATGGTGCAATCTCTTAATTTCTCTTCTTACATCAGACACCACTTCGGCTGTGGTTAAACAGAAATCTTTGTCAGCAAAACCACGTTCAACAGCAAGAAGCTGGGAGCCACCTCCTCAGCCTGTCTCACTGTATCATTAAACTGGGACAGGGCAGTGAATCGGCTCAGGAAATTGATCCTCCTTAAAAATAACCCAGCAAAAAAGAATAATACAGATCCCTAATCCAATGTACTATAAATCCCCTTAAACACCTGGGTCAGTACAGCTGCCAGAAAGGTGCAAGGAGGGCATCTGTGCTGCCTCAGCCAGCAGTACCGTGGTAGTCCCTGGGTAGCTGTGGCCCTGCAGATCCCTGCTGATAGCTGGATTTGCACCCAGCTGCTGATCGTGTGCTTTACAGCAACTGTGGCTGACCACAGGTCGAGGTTAGACTTCTTATGGGAGTCCACTACCTGTGGGATTATGTCTTCATGCCTTGTGACACAGCTTTCTAGATGAGAACTTCTTTATTCTACAGCTGTTCTTACTCCGAGTGTGCTTACAATTACAACTTCACCCGGGAACAAAATACAGACACTTCCCTCCACCCCTTTAATCTATCCTTTGTACTTCTTCCAGGTTCTCAAGTCCAGTCCAAACACAATATAAGCAGACCCCAATAGGCAAAATGAAGTCATGTAAAATAGAGACTAAGGCTACAAAGTTTACATCAGCAAAGCTGTTCCATTAGACTGAACTATTATGATTAAGGTGGATCCTTCCAAAACAAGAGGCCAGAAAATATGAGGAAACTCATTAGTCTTAAATTTCTACAAGTTATAGGATCCGCTCCCAGCAAGCCTATATTGCAATTGCAATTTAAAAATTGCATGGGAAAACATTTAGAGTATAAAATACCAAGCAAAAATGGGCAAGGCCTGCTGATGTACCAGAGCACCGATCTGACACATTACAGAGCAGAGACCTAGCTCTTCCTTATACTTACCAAGGGGTTCTTAGTACATTATATGTTCACTAACACTTTCCCACTGTTATGTAAACAGACAGGATTTTTAGCCATTTGCTACTGTTCAAATACATTTTCTGATTTAATAACACATTCTTTCTGGAAAGTGTAATTGTTCCTCAGGTACAAACAGATTTTTCACAGTATAGTAAATGAAATTTTTTTTCTTTTCCCTCTGCCATTAATTCTGTGGATGCACTGTTAATAAAGAGTCTTTCTGAAGATTTTCAAAGGAACTAAAAGAAGCCATACCTAACAGTTCCAGAATCTTTCCCTATTCCTAGTTTTAATCTAGGAGAGAAATAACAGTCACTGTGTTTTTTTTGTTGTTGCAATCTGTAAGACACAAAGGCGATGTAGCCTGCTAGGGCAGGAGACACAGTTCTGGCAGCAGCTGCTCACCAACTGCATTTAGAAATACAAACACGCTGGAGAGCATTGCAGACTGCTCTAGAACAAAGCGACAAACAGTCCTCTCCCCTTGCAAAATCAGAAAATGTACAAACAAAATGTCATCTGCATTCTAAAGGGGGGGGAAAAACGGAGTGCTTTTCCAAGGCTACTATTGTAAGAAGCTACGAAACTTGTAAAAGCATTAATATTGTAATCATTCTCACCACAAAAGCTACCACACACACTGAATGCTGAGCATGTGTGTGAAATTACTGAGCACAAGGCAACAGCAAAACCAGCCAGAGGATCCAGTAATTGAAATAATTACCGAGTTTTCCATTTTAGCATTCCAGACGATTTCGGGTTTAAGGGTGGAACCAAGCAGAATCTAAAGGTATGACATGGCTAAAAATGCCACTTTCAGTACAAACCAGGTAAGTTTATTCAGTGCTGTACTTAAAGTAACTTTAGGTACTGGTGTTCATCACGAGAGCTGGAAGAATGAAAAGAAGAAATGTGAAAAAGCAATAACTGAGAACAAAACTACAAGGAATAAAGTAGTCTGTAAATGCTGGAAACATCTTTCCTGAGCACACCTGCCAGGATTTCGGAGGGAAACTCACAACCTAACATGTTCAACAGAAAAGGATGCACCTAGGGAACTCTGCGAATACTCCTTTATGTCAACTACAGCATCTCTTCCAAAATAAAGAGAACAGTAGAACGAGCCACTAACACTGGAATTAAAGCACGGTTTTGTTCTTCCAAAGCAAGGCTATTTTTACTTGGATTAATTCAAAAAAAAAAAAAAAGCCTCAGTAGCAACATATCCTACAAAACAACCATTTCAAAAGCAGACAGATGACTGTGGACAACAGCAACGCATTGCAGTAAGCAAAATACTACCAACTGCAGTTACAAAAAAAAGAACACCATAGAAAAAAGACAGACACATTCCCTAGTTACCTTGGATGAAATCACATCTTTTCAGTGTATCCTATATGTTAAATATACTCTAAAGTTATAAAAGACAAAGCTGAGATGAGTTATGCTGGTGCTTTAACACCATAGACAGCCGTATCATTCTCCTACTTAAGACAACAGAAAGTCAGCCTTAAGACAACATTATCTGCCCCAATTTATCTCACCCCTTGCCACAACAGGACTAGAAGTGCTCAAGCCCTTGGGTACACCAGCAAAGGCTTCTGAGGAAAGAAAGGGGAAGCACAGTGACGCTCATAGTATTTTCTTATGAAAAAGTGGAAAAAAATAGAAAGGTGGAAAAAGCTGGGAGAAAATGAAAATGAAGGATAAAAGGACTAATATGAAAGCTAATGTTGTTAATAAAAAACCTGAACAACAGCCATCTCATTTCATTAATAGAAGCCTCAAGTATTTCAATCCTATGTGAGGAGCACGACACAGCTGAGCACATAGGAAAAGTCAGACATTGGGAAATAATGGAGCAAAATCGCATGAGATGAAGATATAAAGTACTTGCAGAAATGCAAGGCCCCATTTGCAGCTTTCCAACAGGCTTCAGCTGGTTATTGGAATGCAAAATCCTCAACGCAGTTTTGGTAGCAGCAACCCATAAAGAACGACCTTTTCCTCACATTAAGATTGCAAAGAGAAGCAAAAGACAAGCAAGTTGGCACGGTCCCTGGATTTATATGGAGCAAAGGCAAGTCCTACACAGTAAGGATGGTTCTGGGCACAGAAAGAGTCACCAAAGGCCCTACAATAAGCAAGGCCCATTATGCTGACAGGAAAAGGAGAAAGTAGCAATCTGGGAGATGCTTTGAGCTCTGTTATCTTTAATGAACTCTGTAGCTTAACACATCACAGGCAGTAAGAGAAATGGTTTCATTCTAGACTTCAGAAACAGTACGATTTCAGAATTAATCTGTCGCAATACTCAAGGCATTCAGAAAGAGTTGGGAGAAGATGCAGATGAAGAAACTATTAATTTCTTCTCTGAAAGCACTAGTACCATACAGGTGGTTATTTTATCTGGGAATGATTTCTAAGAATATGCAGAAAACTCTTCTCTTCAGAGGCTAAGGTAAGAAACACAGTAAAGACTCGGTATTTGGTTTGGTATTACATTTTTTTATGCAGCTATGGCCATGGCTACAGAACACAGTGCAAGGACACAGAATGCAGAAGTGTGATGGCTTCTGCTTTCTGGCTATTTCCACCGATTCCAAAGGCTTTCAGCCCACTGGGCCAGCATCTAAAGGTTACTGTTACCTTGATGAGGTCCTGCCCCTGCACCCCTACACAGCACATACATTTTGAAACATCCAGCAGGACACTGGAGTAGGAAGGAAAGGCGTGTAAACTTGGCAACTCGATTTCCTTTTTTGAGCAGATAAGGAGCAAGCCAGTCTTCCTGCCTACCAAGGGTCTTCTTCCAAGAGATGAGAGGGTAACTGGTACTCTGGCAACAGGAAACAAGATGCATGAAACGAGGTGCACTGAGATACACTGCAGCAGCCCATTCCCGCGTCCAAAGGGGACACGCACAGCCCTGCCCCAGGACACGCCGGTTACGTGACTCGTCACTCACCTGACAGGATCCCATTCAGCTACTCCCATCCCACGAGGCTTCTGGCTGCAGCCTGACAGTTCACTCAGGAGCTGGCGTTTAGCTGTGTTTTTTCCCAGGGAAATGATGGGGTTAATCAGGCACTGGCCAGCTCTCAAAATGCCACGTACTCAGAACAGGAGCACTTCAACTTACACCTCCGGACAGGCTCCTGTCCCAGGTCACTCCCTGAAGAAGTCTCCTTCACTCGCCCTCTCTTCCTACAAGGGCTGCAGAAGCCTGGCAAGACCAAACTCCAAATTCCAGCACCTAAATTATTCACTGAAACTCAGGGGGTTTCTTGAGCTTAAGGACACTTCCAACACAAGAGAAGCAGTATTAGCTCTGTAGGGAATTATTACGCCTTTCAAATTCCCTAAGTTTCCACTAACATGTAACCATGCACCTCCCAGTGCATGTTTTACCCCCCTTTTTTAGAAAGCTAAAAACACTATATACTTATTTTCCTTCCAGCTACTGCTTAATACTGACATAATTAGACAAAGTTATCACGAAAGAACCTTAAAATTTATATCCATTGTATGGTAACCTACAGATAGTATAGAACTGCAGCTAGTTTCCTTTCTAGCTTAAGCTTAAGTTGTTTTTTTTCCCCTCCAAATATCAGTTTAACCAGTGTCTCACCTCCTTGATGGGTTCCCCTTCAGTTACAGAAACCTGCTGTACAGTCTGAACGACAAAGAATTTTTGCAAGACTAATCCAACAGAATTTAAAGAGAGACCTTAGGCCCACATCATGCAATAAGGGAGAGTGCTTTTTGCAAAGTCTTAGTTACTGAATCCTACAAACTCCTAGGTGAGCCAGAAACTACAGCATGAATTTATTTCCTAAATGAGGGCACTTACCCATTCAAAACATATTATCTTCACACACGCGAGGTCCTACTCTTTTACCTCTGAATATAAGTGCTGCTATAAAAATAACTGCAAAGCAAGGTAGCTAGACTTCGTTTTGATGAAGCTGTTATTACGTCTCCTCCTCAGCAGGCCTGAAGACCACTCTTCCAAAAGTCACCTTTGGGACCATTTACCCCCCTCCCCTCTAAAGGCAAACCAACTTGAAGCAACTTGCATCTAAGCTCAACACTATTTTTTCCTCTTAAGTTTACATGTGTAATATACAAGGGAAAGGCAAGTGAAGTTGGTTTCTGTTTCCCCCTTGTCAAGGGTGAACTTATGAAGGGCTGCCAAGGCTTCCTTGGAAAACCAATTTTAAGTAGGCACAAAAGAAAGTAAAGTTGATAATTTTGTCATCCTAGACTTAAACAGGAAAGACACTGAAAGCCAGAGGAAGAGCATTTGAATCATTAGTTACTTGAATCAAACTGTTGATACAATTAACTGGCTCGTAAAAGAGCTACAGGTCTGCCACAAGGGAAAAAAGAAAGATAGAAACATATCTGTATCTTATCAGCCACTAACTGGAAGAAAGGCTAAACAGACAATTCAGTACAAGTCGCATCCAAATTTTAGATACGGAGAAAAGTAGTACAGCTTACGACCAAGAAGCTCCTTAAATCTGTAACAGAGGTAGTCTAAGCTGCTAACTAGGAATAGTTTTCTACATAAGCTTGTTTTCCAAGATGCTGTATTCACTTCTCTCTCACACACAGCAGCGAGCATGGTCCAAAAGACAGACAGGGAAACTGAACTCAGTCTGACCTTCAAAAGGGATCATTAAGAGATAAGAGAGATTTGTAATTACAGTACAGCCTGTTCAGTTTTGAATGCTTTCTTCAATTTGCTTATCAAGATTACTGAAACAATTTGGGGAAGCTAAGCCAATTCACTATTACAACAAGATTTCATTTTCAAAATCTCTTCCATTCCACTCACGCAACATTAGTTTCCCACTACTTAACCAAAATTGTGTATTTTTATTTACAAAAAATAATTGCTAAATATATGTTAAGTGCTTCTTCCTTGTACAGCATACAAGATGCAACTTCTCTTATTTGAAGGCCAGATGGTACCGCACTCACTATTCCATTGTTCCTGAAATAAACTTTCGAGTTCCTTAACGTTCAGTTTTTGCCATTTAGCAAACAGCTGTGATTAACACCAAACACTCCACCTACTCAAACTGTAAATATTACTTGTCATGCTAAATTCAGAGTGAGAATGTCTAATACTATATATAGTCAGCCTAGTCAGGCCAACTACAAATAGTTCTTCTATGTGTTTGCAAGATAAGCCTCCCGACTTTTGTTATCATGTAAGACCATATTATGCGAAACCTTAATACTGTCTTGTTCCAGACAACTTCTAGAGCTTTTCACACTCTGTGCAATGCTGCCAGATGTACAGTCTACACTTGTGACGTTCTAGCATACACTAAGAAAAATACAGCCAAAGACTGGCCCAGGAATCCATTAGGAAAATAAGGATACTGTTCTGACCTGCTTCTGGACCATCTGCATTAAGAGTATTGTCCCTGCCTTTGAAGACCTTGTATTGTCCAGCTACTCCTATTCAGATCAACATTAAAGATTCCGAATTCAGAAGTTGATGAAAACTTCTAAGCTTCTATAATTAAGAACATATATATTAAATACCATGCTCAGCAATTTTATTTCCCTAACATGAAATCTCTGGATACTTGTGGTTCTGTGACTCTTGAAAAGGACACCTATAACACATCTAACATTTGTTCCGCTCTCTGCATTATGTTCATTTGCATTATGAAACGCATATGCTAGCTGCAGACATCAAGAGGAAAATTTCTCTGCTTACCTGGTAATTCCCTCTCAGTAGTAAGGCCCTCAGATCCACTCAGCCCGCTTGCAAGCTTGGGGGTAAACCAGACTCATCAGTCATTGGCATCAAGAAGAACATCCGTCTAAAGAAACTCTCACCTCCCCATTTTAAAGGTTTCTAAAGCCAACACAAAGCTACTCTACTTTCTTCCATCACAGACTGTACAGCTCTCTGAAGAAAGGGCTGCAAATCATGGGGATACTATAAATCATGTCTTTGTCTTTTTCAGACACGGGCAAGATAGCTGAAAAAAATGGTGAAAGCTAAAGATTGGATAAGAGAGAGATGTTTTGTATACTGATGGGCAGCAGGCCTTAAATCATAATTTAAGCACAGTAGTAAAGCTACGCACTTTGCTTCTGCCAGTAAAGAAAGTTGTACCTTCTGATTTTGCTGTCCCCACACAGTTTGACAAAACTAAGTCCTTTCAGCATGAAATTAATACTTGAATGTTTTTTTGGTTAGTGCAGATTCCTTCCGAAGCACACATCTGAAAATCCAATGCTAGATTAAACATCAGATACTCACAAAGTACTTAAAACTAGATATTTGGACTTCATTTCAGGCCAAAGAGCCATAAATAAACAAATATACAATGATGACACAATCTGTCTTCTTTCTAGACGTCAAACCATGAGAGCACAGCATGAATCTTTAAGTCCCCAGATCTTTGTTGGCAAAAAGCCAACATCACTCTGTAGGATGCGGGGAACTAACCCCAAAGCCAACACCACTGAATGAACACGTAAGGACAGAATGTGCTCAGGACAGACGTGCACCTGATTATCCATATCACTGTAAGGCATGCCCCAGGAAGGCTTACAGGCAGGTACGAAGAAACACCCTGATTTTTGAATTTCAGGAAAAAGTTATGCCCCTGTGTTCTGGATGTTAAGTAAGGAGCTATTGAAGAAAAACCCCGGAAGCAAATGGAAATTCCTAAATGCTACCCATGGTGGGAGGAACAGACTACACCTGCTCGTCAGACAGCTCTGCATTCACAATCCTGGTGCTGCAGAATAGGCAGGGAAATTAGACTTGCTTCATTAGGCTGAGAAACACTGAAAAAGACACTCCCACTAACAGCTTAAATTGTATAACCTGTTTCTCTGAATGGTTCAACTAGATAACAGGACAACTCCTATCCCTATTCAACTAATTATTAGCTTAAATATCTCACACGCATTAGCATTCACTGTTCTGCTCCACACCATGAGTTAAAAGACCGCAGAGAAACACTAAAAAAATAGCATTGGTAATATTAAAATATCCAGTGTGTTACCAAGTCCCAAAGCAGAGCACAGCAAAAAGATCTGTGACACACTAAAATTACAGACAAGGCACGGGCTTAAAAAAAGAAATGTTTTTATCTGACAAGGGAAAACTTGTAGCACATGTACCAGCACTGGATATGCAGATTGAATTGGTCACACAGAAGAAGACGAGCTGATATACACTGAGTATGGCTGTGTACAAGCAAGAAGACAAAAGGGAATAGAGAGGCATCGCCTATGTTCTTCAAACGCCCACCTGGGAGCCTCGTGTACACTCCACTTTGGCAACACAAAGGAAAAGAAACATTCGGAAGGACTGCGCCGGAGAATTCTTAATGGCACAATAAAAATATAAACAGCAATTTTACATGTCAAAAGCTTGAATGAATTAAGATACTCGCCTGAGACAGTGAAGCTGATCATTGGTATTCATCTTACACATCAGAGCATGGGAAAACTGGAGCGAACATGTGGAAGACTCACTTCCACCAAATGCTCCCCACAAGTGAAATATAAGATTATTACCTACTGTCAGGAAGAACTTCTGAACTAGCCTCTGAAGTACTGCTCTTTGAAAAAATGCGCCAATACTTTTGCTGCTTTCCTCATTTAATGCAGGAGGGCAAATCTGTGGTGCCACAACATTTGAAGTAAGTAGTTTAATTTTATATATATATATATATATATATGTATGTATTCTTTAAGTACATAGTGATCGCTATACTATACTAAAGTGAATTAGAGATTTCACTGGCTGTATTAGGCAGTTTCCCAGACAAGATTCTAAGACTTCAGGATGTTTTTCCCTACGTTTCCACATACTCTGGTGGCCAGAAGACCAGTAGCAAGCACATGGATGTCAAGTTTTTCCCAAAATAAATACAGCTGTAGTAGAGTAACTCACCAA
Source organism: Anser cygnoides (assembly GCF_040182565.1). Taxonomy (NCBI): domain Eukaryota; kingdom Metazoa; phylum Chordata; class Aves; order Anseriformes; family Anatidae; genus Anser; species Anser cygnoides. The sequence continues at coordinate 97,560,183 of NC_089875.1, forward strand.
ATATGTACTTCCTTGCTCACTATTTGACACATCTCACACAAAGCACATAGACCCAGAGTACTCCATCAAATAATAACATGGATCATTACCCAAAGCACACAGGAACTCCAGTAAGGCATTTGCAAACATCCAAACACCTGGAAGAGCCTTTTTTGGTCTCTTCAGCCACAGAGACAATAAGCGTTATCTTCTTTTTAATACCCAGCATTTTGGGGGTCCCAGAAAGTGCAGAAGAAAGAGAACAGAGAGGGGAACAAAAAACACGAGTATACAACATTTAGAGAATCCACCGAGTATTTCACTGCTTTTATCAAACAAAAGGCAGTCAACGGGACCATCGAATTCACACTTAAAATAAATGACGAAACTTGTGTGAACTAAAAAAGGAAAGCTGCACCTGTTGGTAGCTAGACAGAAAAATAATAATTTGTTATTTATAGATGTAATAGTATTCAAAAATGTTGGTAGAATTCACTCTCAGTGGAAAAAGTCATGTAAGGACTTTGTGCTGCAGTCCTAATTGGCTACAAATAAGACTTCTCAATCATTTCCAGCTATAATTAGTATACCTTTCTCTTCGTCACTGATGGCTGAAATTCCATAGTCTGAAGAAGTGAAAAGACAGAAAAGGAGCCCTACTCTTTTGTTACTGGTCAAGACATGAGATGTATTAAAAAAAAAAAAGTCATTGGGTAGGATTTAGGTCAGTTCAATGTACTCCAATGCAGATCAACATTCCCTACCAGACTTCAGGAACAGTTACATTTCTGTGGGATATGTCATTAGTTTCCCTCCTGTTATGTTAATATTCTTCTGAGTTGGAAAAGCCAAAGCTTACTTTTGAACTGCCATATCCCTATCTATTGTGAATACCTGATGAGCCAAAGAGAACAGCCCAACACACTTCTATCTGCTTCTTTAAGCATAAACCTGATTAGCAGAAATAGCTGCTAAAAAGAAAAAAAAAACACGTGGGTTTGTATAAATAAAATATGCATATTCTTAGAAAGCTATCCTGGGTGTATTTTTCAGATCAAAGCAGGCCTATCAGATCTGAATAAAAGTCTAGCCCTCCAGGAAAATTCACCAGGAACACCAAGACAAGCATGATTCTTCCTGAAGCAAGTGAAGATCCCTGGTTTTTCGCTTCAATATTGGGAACTGTATACAGGTTTTGAGGGTTACACTGCTGTATTCTGCAACAGCTTGTATAAGGTTGAAATAGTTCCGCTGCATCTCCTTGGACTACTTAGGATCAAAATTTGGAACATTATTACACTTATTTTTGCATAGCTGAACATACTGACATCTCTGCAAATGCCTGATAACCCCATATGAACCAAAATTGTTTCTATTCGTTTGCTCCAAAATAGAGCCACACGATCAAATGACAGGCAGGGTAAGCAAGGAGGTCGAGTCACAGTAGGCAGTGACCTGTCAGGGAAGCCAGTAACCTTCCTCCAGATATTATTTGCAAAGCAGCAGTCCCCTTTATATTTTGGGAATTGTTTCAGCTTGTCATGTTTCTTGTATTCATTTTCAAAACCAGGCAGGATCCAGAGTTTTATCCCTAGGTTTTCAGTAACCGAGAAGTCCGAACAAGCCTGTTCTTAGCTGCCAGTGCTGAGAAAAGCTGCAAGAAAAGTTTTGTGAACTTTTTATACAAAAGAATGTTACAAAAGCCCCAGCCCGTGCAATTTTTAGTTAGACTTTGCCGTAGTCAGTGGGCACACATTAGCTGTACCTGTTAGTGCTTGTGGAAGGTTTCAAAAGGTATTTTCTACTTCTGTTGGGCCTGGTGCCAGCTGACAGCTTTCATATACACGGGAAGTGGCTAAAGCAGTACTGGTCTGGACTTGACTACAGTGCAGGAGCTCTTAATAAGATCCCTTCTGGAGGGCTCCTCTATTTAGAAACAGTTGGCTTTTAATGATTGTTAGAGACTATGCTAGCTCCCCAAAGAATCCATGTTAAAAATACTCCACTTTATGAAAGGATGTCCAAGATTAATAGGCTTCTACTGTTACACAACTCAACATCCAAGCTGGGCACAGTAACCAGAGAGAGGCAGAACTATCAGGTGCTGCAGGAAATTTCTAATTCTCTAAAATGGTAAGTTTTCCAACAAATGTAATAAAGTTGAGCTAAAGCACAGATCTGATCTCTTCAGTTCAGTGAAAAGTATTTCTGGAGCTGGAATAGCGAGCTAGACTCTTCAGCCTGAAAAAAAAAGCACCTGGGGTTAACATAGAAACCTACGAAGTCAATGGCAGACCAAGAGCATAGGGATCAACTGTTCACTGTCTCTTCCAATACTAGCAAAAAAAAGCAGCCAGACAGGTGGAGTCAGGCTCAAAAACAAACAAACAAAGGAAAACCAATGCAATGGGTAATAAACTTTTGCAGCTATTTGCCAGGGGCAAATACTAAAGATGTCTCCATAAACTCAATGAGAAACTGGACTAGTAAGTGGAAGAGGGATTCATTATTGCTGCCATTAGACTAACCACAATCCAAAACTCAGGAAATCCCCTGAACCAGAGGATGGTAAAAGGAGTAATCAAACACACACTTTTGCTTCTTAATCCTCACTAGGCATCTACTTATTACAACTGGAGAAGAAAGTTAGGCTAGATGGGCCCTTAAACTGAATGAGCAAAGCCACTCTCACCTGTTTAATTGAGGAGACATGAAAATGCCTTTTCTCCTTCAAATCAGAAGAGCTACCCTTCTCTCCACTAAGAGAGAAGACATTCCTGTTTGCTAGCGTGGATGTTTATTACAGCCAAAATGAGACAGACATGAAGTACCCTTTACTTTTCATGTGCTCCACTTTGGAATTCTGTCCCTGCAATCATGCTGTACTTTCCAGAGCTAACAAACATCTCAGAAGCTTATCAAATTTCACCTTAAGAGCTGTTTTGTGAGTTTCCATCTCGACAGTTCCCGCTGGAGTTTTTTCAGAAGCAGACTGCTGCTATGATTAGGAACCTTCTAATTTCCATCCTGATCATGGCCAGCTTTTACCCGTTTGTTCTTGTGCCAACACTGTCTGGTTCTGAGCTAAGCTGCAAGCTGGCTGACATGTTCACAATAATGGATCAATGGCCTTTATCACAGCGAAGGAAAGTAAAAGGTCAATTCTGCATCATAAAACACCTATTTAATTCTGCATTTAAAAATCCAAGTTACTCCAAATCCCTGAGAACAGAGCATAAGCATAAACATACATGATTCAGCTTCTGCGTTAGCCTGCTAAAGGTAAGTGAAAATGCAAAGTGATTTTTTTAAACAGATCAATATAAAGAAAAAAAAAGCAAACCTGTAAATAATTGTATAGGTAATCACATTATTTACAGTTATACTAGTCATTTATACAGTAGATATAACAAGATAGAAAAATAAAGATACCAATAAAGTTTAAAAAAAAGAAAAAACTTACTTCCCAATGTTTTCAGGTAGTGCTTGCAGAGAGATGTCATTTACTGAAAGACATGTTAGATTCTGTAATTCAGGAAAGCTTTCGGGCAACCTATGGAGATATTAATTCAAGTCAAGGACTTCCAGTGTAAGTATTCACATTAATATAATACACAGCAAAAATGAGAACATGTAGCAGAAAACTAAAGTCTATTTAGCCAATGTACACAGAAAGGGGAGGAATGCCTAGACTCCAGCATGGCTCTCAAAAAATTCTAGGGATCATAGTAAAAAAAATAGATAAAAACATGGCTTAGAGACTTTAAAGTTTCCTCTGTGTCAAAGTGCAGGTAATATCTGTCTCCTGACTTCTCTCTTCCCTGTCTCCAATTTACAGCTCCAAAAAGCCATATGACTTGAGAACATACAAGGCATTTCAATAAGTTTAAAATTAAATAGAAGAAAAAAACTATTGGTATTATCCTGCATCACCTATATGGTAAAATAATCAAATTAGTTTCATGCATGTACATTCCGTTGCCTACATGCTTACAGCAGGGCCATTTTGTGTTAGCTACTAGGCTGTTCTTCAGCTGCTGTGTTTTGAAGAAACAGTCTGTTTGCTATCAGGACAATGTTCCGTTGTTACAGCACTCCACGTTCACTGCTTCACAACACAACAGCACATAATCCCTCTCCTTTTTCACTATAAAATGCAAGCATATGCAAAATGCTCCCCAAGCCCCAAAGCCTTTTGGTTCAACACCCAGTTTTCTGCAATGCTTGGCTTCCCCCTGCTCACTCCGAAGGATCCCTGCACCCCTGCTCTCTGGCAGCCAGGGTGCACCAAGCAGCTCCGCTTGCAGTGCGCAGACACAGGAGGCAGGTAGGGTAAAAGCAGCGGTGATGCAGGGGAGGAGAGGTCCTTTGCTCAGCCGGCCACCTTCTAGATGATCCTCAGAGCCTGCAACCTAGCTCAGGCCATAGCATTTGGTTTGGTTCCTGCTCCCCACGTCCCCCAGCTCCAGGTACACGGTGCAACCTGCAGACCTCTAACAGGAGACATGGTACGCAGGCAAACAGCTGCATGTGATGGGGAAAGGGAAGCAGACAAATGACAGTAGGGGGACTTCGCATGTGCTCAACCCCGTACTGCGTTGTCATGTTCTGTACATTACTAACAGAACCCACTTGGTGTCTCTACAATGCGAGCTGTACACCCCCCTGCCCGTACAATAGTAGTAACATGCTTGGAAGCAGCAGTTTTACCATTTAGGCTCTAATACTCTTAAGACTAGAATTAAACGTTCTGATCATCTATAGCATTGTGTATAGATATTGCGGTCTTCTAGTCTAACCTACAAAAATGGGCCTCCTTTTTAATGTAAGCCCCAAAATCATCTGAAAGCATCAGCCACTTTTAATACTGCAGATTCATCAGCCAGTAAATTTGACAATGAGGCAACATACTGTATTAGTGGAAGGGCATTGATTGGGAAGATCTCTGACTGGCTTTTAAGCTTAGTGAAAATAAGAGCAAGAATCGATAGCTTAAAAAAAAAAAGTTGCAGCACATCACACATAAAAGGAAATGACTGCTAGGCTTTATCACTCTATCTGGGCTAATTAGTGCCAAGACCTACATGCTGTTACACAGGTAAAACTGAAATTCTGGACCTCATCATAGGAAGCACCAGGCAACCGTGTGTAAACAGCTTCTGTTATCTCTGTTTTCTAACTTACTAGGTTGCTTGGAGTGATATTTTCCAGGACACACACATACTTTGGAGCCACTTTATCAAGAATTTTTAAAGTTCTCCTGCAAGCACCAACAAAGAATTATGAGATCTATTTCAACCCCATTAAAAAGCCTTTCAATTCTTTTGTTAATTCCTCTCAGCTGTAGTTATGCCTTACAGATGCTGTTGAAGGAGATCCATTGCTTGGGCCTCAGGCCTTATTCAGTGCACAAAATGGAGAACAACAACAACTAACATGCTGCTACTTAATTTTTTTTTATTTCATTACCATGAGATGCAGCTCTGTGCTTTATGTACAGCGCACTCATCTCCGGGAAAAGGCTGTTCAGTGACCCTCATCACTTTAATATCTAAACACCAGTTCAGCTTCAGTTTGCTTTACCAGATTTTTGCGGTATTATTATCCTCAGTATATAAATGGGCTACAGAGGCCCAGGGATTAAGATCACAAGTGTCCCTTTAATGCTTAGAGATCCAAATTTCCAGAGAACTTAGAATGCACTATGCGCTATATTCAAAGCGCAGCTCTGAAGAATCTCAGCTGCCTATGGGGGAGAAGCTGTCCTGCAAAACCGCTGCAGCGGCTTAAGATATTACAGACACTCAGCTGTTTGTTACCACTCATGCACTCCAGCCAGCCAGCTAATCATGCAAGTATTCCCAGCCTATCTCAGCGCACAGCGAAGCAAGTCGGTTAATGCCCACTGTGAATACTCCGGCTTATGTGAATTGCTCAGCATCACAAAGGAGCTCTGTGGCACAGGCTGGTTTAGGAAATCGTTCTCCAAATAGTGTTCAAAGGCCTTAGCTGGCAGATCACCTCCTCTCTTCCTTGCTATCTCCAGTCTCATTTCACTATATAAATTCCAAATTGTCAGCAAGTGGAACAGCGAAACGTAAACAAAGCTCCTCTTCTGTAGATGTGTGTAATCCCCAGTCCCCAGTTCATCAGAACACAGACCAGGAGCTGCAGTAGCAGCCACCAACGTATGCGGTACATTTTTGCCACATGTTACTGCATGTCACTGTGCCCCAATTGATGGGAGAGTGATGAAATACTAGTCCAAGCTTTAATCATTAGAAAAAGCCATTATCTGCAGCAGCTGATCTACAGTCTATTCCAAATTGTCAGGCACCTGGGTTTGTGCCAATGCATTCATGCTAACCATTGCCTTATCTCTCCCAAGTATGAGCGTGGTTATCCTACGCATTTAAGAGGAGAAATGAAAATTGAGAGAATCAGATTTACATTTTTCCTGGTTGGCTAACAAATTTCATCCCCTCCCAGTAAAGATGCACATCGCTTTTTAAATCTGAACTTCTGCTACAATCACTGCCAGAGACAGACGCTGTTGGCAAGATTTCATAGAGATGCTAGATCACAATTTTTAAGGGCTTATTTAAAATTGTAATTGTTACAGCAAGATTGTAATTCTGGTATGGCAAGTACTAAGAAGAAGGTGGAAATTACCTAGTCAGTGGATTCCCACTGAAATCTGCTACCTGTAGTGCTTTGCAGAATGAGATGCTTTCTGGTATTTCAGGAATATCTGCGGAAGAAAAAAAGGGAAAAAAAAACATCATCAACAACTGTACTGCATCTACACTGAAACTATTGCCTCATTACATTTGGTAACTTGCTACTGCAAGGAGTTATCTTGGTATCTTTCAAGACATTTCAACATGCAAGACTGTTTCATGTCCAAGTACTCGTACTTCAAATGAGAGCAAGAGCAACTAGCAGGGCAGAGTCATTTTGTGCTTTTTCAAATCCCACTTCCCCCTCCTGCTCCACATGCTTTTTACTGAACCTAAACTACTCACCTGTCCTTGGACTGATCTTTATCAGTCTCTGTCCAGAAAAAAAATTTAAAAAAAGATTCTCCACATCCTAAGACTGTTCTAAAGAACCAATTAAAGTCTGAACCTCTTGTAATTTGATCAATACACACCCACAATCTCTGCTGGCAGAAAGTACAGGGGGAGGGAAAATAAGGAAGGGAAGAAGAGAACATGCAAGTCTCTCTGCTCATAACACAGACGCATGGGAACAGAACCAGCCTTCCTCACAATAAAGACAGTTAATTTGAAAATATTATTCAAATTATTCAAACAACTGGTCCCATATAAGAGCTAGCATACTACTTCAAATTGCCAGAAACTAATCAGAGATATTCCTACGTGAAAACATTTTTTTTCAGATATGTTCAATATTACACATTTATCTAGTGAAGCTCGTCAATGCTATCTTAAAAATAAAATGCTGTTCTGGGCCTCTTACTTCCAGCTACATTTCTACGAGTAGCCTGTGGGCCCTCTGTGTAAGTCCTTGTTTATTGCCATCAAGATCCAGCAAGAATGGAACAAATACGCTTGGTTTCCTTGTTTAACGACTTAGATTGTTATGATTCACTTGGAAAGGAATTCAACAGAAAAGGCGGTAAATCTTAAAATAAAAATCAGTCTTGTGATCAGGTTTTCCTATTTCCATTCTTTCTACGGAGTATTACATCTATTCCCTCTCCCCTTCCTTCAATTCTCACCACAAATAATACTTCAGGAAATGTCTTCATAGATTTTCCCCATGTAAGTAGCACCACTGACTTCAGCAGCCATCAGTGACCTAAATACGCTGAAAAATATTTGGAAATTAGGTCTCTTCCTACCTAGCTGAGTAGCTCAGAATTGAACGCCTATGTATTTCATTCAGCTCTTCTCCCCCTGAGCAGCATGACGGGAGGCACAGCAGGAGGAAAGTACCTGCTCATCAGGCTCCATCTCCTGCCAGGTCATCTGAGCAAATGCGCTTGTTCTGACTCATTCCAACTCAGAACTGAATCCCAAACCAGTATGAACATCTCCCAGTCCCCCCCCATCACCAGGTGTGAATGGTCAACGAAGGGTTGGTACAAGAACATCTCCTGGGAACCCTCTTCTGTTTCTTAAGTGATTGGGAAGGGCTGGAGGGACGGAGGTGGACAGGCACCACCCAGCAGGTTTCACTGCATCCCAAGTGGTGCTCTCTGAAGTGCACAAGTCATCCCCTTCTCCCAGAGGAAAAATAAACTGTATCACAAACCCTAGTGCACCCTGCATATCCACCAGGCACAGGTCTGAAATTAGCCTAAGCAGTTATAAAGCCTAAGCAGGATAAACGATCCCTGAAGTTTACAAATAGCTCTGGAGTGGTCCATTCACCAACCCCAAAAACACACTGTGCCTTCACATGATGGATCCGCTGCAAGCATTACTAAATATCAAAACAATTTATGAACAACAGAGATGAACATCCACAGTGCAGCACATGGAACAACAACAAAGCTGCTCTTCCACAACACCAAACTGCAGGGCCAAAGCCGCTCAGTGCAAGGTTTACATGAAGTGGTACGCAAGGTACAAAGTTCACTTTACGGGGTGGTGAAGATATACTCCTTTTAAAACTACACAAAGCCTAAGGTCTGCCATTGGCACCAGCTCTCCCATACAAGAAAACAGATTATTTTAGAGACAAACTCCTGTCAGAGATGCTTTATATCTCTCACAAAACTCCTTCATAACAACTTGGATAACTGAGGGTAAACAGTTGATATTAGAAATCCAGTAACGGCAAGATAAATCATAGAAACACAGAATGGTTTGGGTGGGAAGGGACCTTAAAGATCATCTAGCTCCAAACCCCTGCCATGGGCAGGGACACCTCCCACCAGACCAGGTTGCCCAAAGCCCCATCCAGCCTGGCCTTGAGCACCTCCAGGGATGGGGCATCCACAGCTTCTCTGGGCAACCTGTGCCAGTGCCTCACCACCCTCTGAGTGAAGAATTTCTTCCTAATCTCTAATCTAAATCTACCCTCTTTTAGTTAAAGCCATTACCCCTTGTCCTATCACCACATTCCCTGACAAAGAGTCCCTCCCCAGCTTTTCTGTAGGCCCCCTTTAGGTACTGGCAGGCCTCTAAGGTCAGAGTGAAACATTAGGCCTTTAAGGTTAGAAAGGATGGGTAAAACGTAGTCCTCAAATCACGGTTTAAGAAGAGATTGCTCCTCTGTAGCGGTTCGCCTCACAAAAAGACAAATCTGTCCTGCCAAAGGGCCATGAAGGAGCCTGCAAAAACGGGCAGGGAGCTGTGGTGTCATGGCTCAGACACCTGTACAGGGGACATCAGGCAGAGGAGGAAGCAAGCCTCGTGGTCAGGCTCCTCAAGCTTCATGGGTTTCGCTAATCTGTGCCCAGCCAGAATACATTTCAGTGACACAGTCGGTGAGCAGATTCTTCACCAAGAACTTTGGAAGCAACCACAAACCTACTTCAGGAGGAGCCACAAGAGCTGCTGAATGCAAAGGAGGGACACCTGGAATGAGCAGCCTGTGTCAAAGTGCCACAAGCACACCCATCTCTGCTGACCTTTCTTCTGAGTCAAAAGCTCACACTTTGTCCCTACCATAGGAAAGGACTAAACAGCTACGAATATTGACTTCTAAATAACCATAAGGAGAAAAAAAAAAAATAAACCCACATTAACATTGCCAGATTAAATGATGAGCGTGCAATAAATTCTGTGATAAAGTGATAAACTGTTGCAACACATGAAATACTTAAAACTATTTGCATGCCACTAATACTCCATAAAGTAAAAGCACTGAAGTCATTGCAGGGGTGCTCTGTCTGGCAAAGCAGATGGCAAGTGATTTTATTTTTTAAGAATAAATAAATAAATAAAAAGAACACCAAAAAAAAACACCACCCACACGCTCATGTAAAAAGCATTCACTTTTAAAAGGGTGCTCTAAAGGAACTCAAACAGTACACAGACCTGGAAACTTTCCCCTTCCCTATATGCGATACATGAAATCAAAACAAAATCAAAATTGCACTTACAGACACAGACAGCAAAGGTTTTATTCATTCCAATCCTCGATGCGAGCACTGTCTGTATAAGACTGAATTTACGCTAATGGATTATTGACGACAAAGGTCCTACATACACTCAACAGACATTGGAACCTCTACCTGCATTGCAGCAGTGCGAAACACCGATACTGAGAGCCCTGTTTATCAGCACTAAGTACAGAAATTTGTCATTCACTGTCTATTTATTCTTCCTACCATCCTCCTCTGGATAAAATAGCTGGAAATTAACAGAAAAGCAGTGGCTCACTTCTCCTGTTTTTTAATATCTTTCTCTCTCTTCTTACCCTCTCCCCCTCCCCACATCAAAATTATACTTAACATTAGCCTTAACTAGTTCAGAGCAGTTCTTTGTATTGAACTACAAGAACCCATGTAATATTTGTCACTGCCTTATGAGTCCTGAAATGGACATTGCTATTTTGAAGCTTCACAGGACTCTAAATAACTTGTGTCTTTGCAACCAAGCCAGTGTCCACAACTTTTATACATGCATATATGCACACAGAAACACACCTTTCAGATATAGATGCACACTTGCTGTGTGAATCCTTCCCCTGGATTAAACAAAAAACAACCCAAAAAAAAGCTCAAGTAATTATTTGAATTTGTTTTGAAAATACATATATATATACACACACACAAAACATATAAAGCAGAATATAAACTTAAATTTTTGATGATGACACAGTTTCTGAAACTAATCACACTACTGACTTCCTCTACCAATATGTGGTTTCATTGTCATACTGTAAATAATTTCTTTTCTACTACTATATAATGGGCTACAGGGAAAAGAAAAAACAACAACAAAATACATTCTCAAACCAAACTATTTTTATACCCTCCTTGTTTTACAAGGCTTGGGTATTATCTACAATAACAGTTAAGTATCTGAGCTAAGTAAAAATTACTCCAGCATATGATACTACTTGCAAAAAAGCAGCATGGACACTGTAGCTTGTATGTGTTTGCAAATGACAAAATCTGTTTTGAAAGTAAAGTGTGCTTTCCCAGTCTATTTATTCCAGACTATGAAATCATTACAAGAGCAGAAATCTTCAATAAGAAAGTGTAATAGATACAAGAAAAAAGGGAAATCCCCCACCACCACCACGATACCTTCATTATTCTTTTTTCTCCTCTACCTAACAGACAAAGGACAGACAAAAATTCAGTGCCTCTCTTTGAGCTGAGTTTCATTATACTTTTAGTAAGTAAAACATGGTTGAAAAATGAAGATTACAGAAATTTATCAGGCAAAACACAACTGAGTTATGACAGTATCACTACATGGGAAGACAACTATAGCATTGTTTTGAATAAATGACCTCAGAAGAAGAAAGGCAAGGAGCAGTTTAGTATATGACAAAAATTCTGGGGTGATTGTTTTATAGCAAAGGAGATGATCGTCCATAATAGAAGCATTGGCATAATCAACTGAAATGCAACACAGGATATTAAAATACGTAAAGAAGTCCTTCTGTCTCTTGATGGATTAAGCAGCTTTTGCCATTACTGTTTACTACTAGATTTTGCTACAGACATTATCACACACATCTCTGCCAATATTAGCAGCAATAAGGTTGAATGCTGTTCTTGCCACTGCTGGATAACCAACTCAAATCCTACTTAAATATCTAGGATTCTTCTAATACCACATACTGGTGAATGCTCCACATTTACAGGATGCCCCAGATGTTCTGGCATACAGATTGTGCAGCATTGCTAATAATAAAGCTATAAACCAAGCATAAGCCCTGTGACGTATGACAATACAAATACAGTGGCAGCAAAAAGTCATGCCAGCAAAGCAGATGAAAAAAAAATCAAGCTTGGCAGTCGTGTACATAAGAGGGTGTATACATATATACACACACATATTTCTGCTCAAGATACCTCTTCAGATATTTATCATTCTAGTTTGCACAAGAACTTGTGGTATCAGGTAATGATCTTTCAAGCACCGTACACATGACTTAAGAATCAAGTGTGATAGTAGGGAATTCTGTACTGCCTGAATGAGAAAATTATTTCCGAATATCCTTATGTTTGGTGCTAATCTATATATGATGAAGATTTTTACAACAGTAACATGCCTCAATCCCCTTTCCCTCTCTTCCCTTCCTCTGACGACTGCGAAGGTGAGGGGGAGGCAGCCTTCATTTTAAACTGATAAAACCTTTCATATGGAGCATTTTTACAGCACTTTTCTATAAAATTTCAAAATATATATTCTTTTCTCTACCAAAAGCCTACATGTCCAGCATTCTTTACATATTCTGTAACAGAGAACATAATTTCTGATACCTGGTACCTAGGCCGCAGCCTGGCATGGCGCCCTGCCAGGAGTGCTGCACGCCCCCCAGCAAAGGGAACCCCACAGACTGGCCTAGGCTGTCAGAACAGAAGGCCCACACTACCTTACATAGCCTGCATAACGCTTAGTGATTGCTAAATCATTACTGTATTGAAGAGTTTATGCCAATTTTTTGCCCAGTAAGGCCACTCCAGACCATGAACCAACGCAGCACTATCCCTCAGGGGACAGATAACCAGACCACATACAACCAGTTTGATACATGGAAGAATTTTCCCCCTGCCTCCTCTTGAGTATATACTATAGTGTCGTATAATATGCATATGTTACATGCACACATTAAAGGTCCAGATAGCCCATTAAATCATGAAGCACTACGGTGCTTGAAGGATTCAGGAGTCTCGAGGCTCTGCTGTCATTTCCAGGGGGTCCCTGCTGCCATCCATGGCACAGAGGCACTCGGAGAAGCCTGGCTTGAGTGAGCTGAAGCTTGCCCTCATAGAAGTCCTCCCTTCCCGCTCACCACCTCCTCCACCTTCTAAACTGAGGAGGAAACTATCCACTTAGTGAAATGCCTTGCAAGAAGGAATTTGTGCTGCAAGTATTTATTTGTCTTTGCAAAGGGCTCTTCAGCCGCAGAGCCCAGCTGAGGAGGTTGGTACCTCACAGAGGTCACCATCACATCCCCCACCTCTCCCAGGGCAGCGACCTGTGGCTCCCAGGGGGTCTGCTTCCTCAGGGGGCTGGAGGAGGGTTAATGCCCCCTCTACTTCCACTCTGAGATCATGGCATGCACCATGATGTGTCAGGCTTTCTCCTTGTTTTCTGTTCCGAAAGCCAGAAGGTTTTGCTGCTAGCCCCGAAGGCTGAAGTAATCAACCTCTTTACCTAAAGTGTTACAATTTCTGGGACAAAATGTGACAGGAGTCGTTGTTCTTGCAAAGACTATTACGATTAAGTGGCTCTTGTACAGGTTGTAACATTTTCCTCTTCAAACTCTAAGGCGGAGGATACACAAAGAACAGATTGCTCTTTTAAGAGCCGCCTTCACAGCTTTACAGAAAATACACAAACAGGTTCAGGTTGGGTTTTCTCAACCAAATCCCTTACCGTATAATTAACAAGAAACTGAAGTGAGGTAAGTATATCCCTTCCTCCTCCTCCTCCTGGTTTCTGTACACTTCCCTTTTTCAAGGGAGGAGTGGAGCAGGAAAAAAAAAATGTTCACAAAAGACCATTTTACAGATACATAGATAGTAGGCATGTTACTTAAGAAACAACTGTGTAAAGACTTAAAAGTGAGCTGTTTTTTGAATAGCTAGCCTGTGGTAAATCAACAGCCCGTCCTTCTCAGCTGCAGAAACAAGCACAAACATAGGATCACGAGCTGCTAATTGTAAACATAAGGAAAAGGGCCAGGGAGAAAGCTCAAAGATTAGAGCACAGGGAAACAGCAGGTCCAGGTGAATTAAGTGGAACAGCCAGAGTTCAGCAAGGAATTTGGGCCTTCTATCTTTCAGTAGCACTTAACCAAAAAGAGAGAGAGTTAAACAAGGCTAGGACACATTTTTATGAAGATTTCTGTCTTGGACTTCATGGCTAGCAAGAATTAAATACTTAAGAAAAAAATAGCATTCTACCTATGAAGCTGTGGATGACAGATACTGCGTAAGCATTGCAACAGCGAAGTTGCACGTTTATTGGATCAATTCTTCAGTAACTTTATGGTCATCACATCTAACCTTCCTTAAAAAAACTCCACGTAACACTGCAAAAAAAGAGCTAGCAAAGCCTGTTTGCAGATTGTAATCTAGATTACAGATCATAAAAATGACAAAGAAAATTGAAGTATTTAGTTTACGTCACTCCCATATGAACTGATGTTTAATGCTTGACCAAAGGTTTCTGTCTCTAACTCTTTCCTGCTGATTTCAAAAAATAAATAAATAAATAAGTAAATAAATATAAAAAACTTCAAAATCATCCACAGCCTTCTCTTGAATTTGGATCAAGTCAAGTACTGGGATGAAAATTGCTAGATACGTACACACGTACTTCAGCATGCTTCCCCTAGAAAAACAGCTAAATCTGGCAGAATATGCCATGACAGAAAAATCACTGTGTTGGAAAAAATCTACTTTTCTGTAATCCATTTAGAAATAACACTTTCTAAACTTCCCTAATTAGATCATTCTATCATGAGACTTCACTTATCTTCTTTCCCAATCACAGCCAGCACTTGCCATTTCTTTTCTTTCCCCTTCCCTGACAGGCTTTCTTCACTGACTAGGTAGGGTCTTGTCTCTCTCACCTTGCAAAGCTCACCTCCTCCTCCTGCAACTTACAGGCATCACATTCATCTCAATTTTAGCAACAGAGATTCACAAATTCCAACTTGCACATCACTTCTTCAAAGTGAGCAAGAATTTCTACACGTCTATGGGGTTCAGCAGTGCTCCACATCTGAAAGCAGTTTGCAGTAGACGTTTTTCTTCCCTAGTACTCTTCTTTGTGTATCGATCCCTAAATTTCACATTTAAAACATGAAGATGATACTGTGTTTTAAACAGTATCTTTAAACTAACTTCAAGAGAGGTGTGGGAGATAATACAAGAAAATATGTCACTAGAAATTAGTATTAACACGCACACAACTGCCAGCAAGCAACCACTTGAAAGAGTGAAAAATTCTGTTTTCTGCTAGTCTGCAACAAGGGAGCCTTACCTTTCTTAGCACACACACAAATATAAGTCGCTAGCCTGACGTAGGCTAAGGTTTTTCGTCACCTGCAGTAGTGTTTTGCCACTACACAAGCAACAATAGTCTCTGATGGGATATCCCTTGGTTTTCAGGTGTTCACAATGAGTGTTACAGTGAGAGCATTCATAGGATGCTTTCTTGTATCAGGTAAGAACCATCTACGGCAGGAAGTGGAGAGCAAGTCTTTAAGTGTTCACCTGAACAGAGAGCAGCTCTGAAGGTGAAAAAGAAGCCTACCAAATCTAGCAGCCACTTATTTTAACAAAAAAAATATCCATTTGCAAACTCTACTGCCTCACCACACATCTTGTTTCCATCTTTTTCTTTCTCATCCACCAAGCAAGTGTCAATTTAAATGTACTTCCCAGCAGTCTGGGTTTTACCATTTACTGCCAGCATTGTACCAGCACATTTGTGATGGGGCAGCTGGTGCCAGCCCAAGAGGGAGGTGGCTTCATGGAGGAGGTCTCGTTCAGATGCTGGAGAAGCGCAGCACAGGCAGACAGAGAGAAATCTGAGGTTAGACCAGAGGTCAAAAGGCAGCAGCTGGTAGATGAGGGAGCGTAGCCTGAGTGGAACTGCAGGACAGGATCAGAAGCCTTAGAGTGCTTCTGCCTAATTAGCTTATGTTCTCACTGTTAAATGGCCTGGTCACCAGCCCAGGCTGTACTGAAACAAGTGTTCAAGCCCTTTCCTCTCAGTCAGTACCTCTAGTCTGAAAACACTGGTTATCTTGCTTTTTTTGTGGGGATACTTACCCATTTTACGAGCAGAAGGAAGATAATTCTAGAGAAGGGATGACAGGTGTGTATTCGATAGCAGACAGCTGAATTAAAAGGGAAAGCATGGGTGTGCATGCTGCAATACAAGTGAGTGAGATGACACTGAGAGAAAGTGAAGCACGGATTACACACCGCTCTCCTGCTGCATTAACTGACACTGTACATCAGCTACCTGTGCTCCAGAAGCACCCTAAGGAAGCTTTAAAATACTTCTTTGAATAAACGTACATATCATGCAGCATGCAATGAATGTGGTGTTCCGAGGATGACTAAGACCTGCAAACGGACTTTTAATTAGACCGTAAAGCAACTGAAAAGAATAAACTTTTCGAATACAAAGCAGTAATATCAAACTGCTTGCAACTGAAAATGGAGTTTAAATACTGCTGCTCTTGATTTCTGAAACTACAATAATAACTGACGACAGTATCAACTAAAAATGTCCAAGTCTACAAATATAATGCGTTTTGGAAGGAGGAAAACGTAAAATAAGGCTCACTGCATTTGGGACAATGGCTTGCAGCTGCCAGAAGTTGACCTGAGGGATGTTGGGCACTGATCAGACTGTCAGCCTTCAGCAGCAGTAGCTCTCTCCTCACACCACAGTGTTACTACTATTTAGATGCTTCTGAGGAACCATTTCTACTCCTAGGGTAATCCTGAAGCAGCATATTTATCGTTTGTGAAACATGCAATTATTTGCACAGAAGCGGTAGCATATTTGCCATAATGTGGCAACTGTGTTGAGACAGGATTTTCGGAATGCAGATCCTGATTTCATGACGCTTGTATCCAAAACAACTGTACTCTCTGTAGTCATGAGCTCAGTTTAACCAGAAACTGCAGAAATGGGTAGTAACTAATATATAGCCAGAGTCTGTCTCTACAGTACATATCCAAGCACCCACATTGAACTGAAATATTATTATTATTAAGTGATATCAAAGCAAAGAACCATTTTGAGATTCTGGTACCAAGCACCATGCTGAGTCAAACATGGCTTGACAAGGCCTGCCCACACAGATTTCTTTAGTAGCTGCCACAGCAAACCTATCACTCCTCGGTTCACCACGTAACCGATCACAGCTCCACGGAGACCAGTCAGAAGCAGAACCAGCAAAAACCCACTACAAAGGTTTTAAGAAGAAAAAAAAAATAATAATAATCCCAAACTCCACACTACGTAAATTACTAAGAGAAAGTATGCGGGGTAGGAACTTCCTTCAGACAAAAATACTACAAATAAGTTAACACCTGTGGGGCGTTTTAAGGAATATTCAACATGACAAAAACATATCCGTGGAATCTAGGGGATTTAATACTTATCAAAGGCAAACAAATAAAAACACATTCTTGTAGAAGAGGGACAATAAAAAGGAATGCACCATGTCTGCAACAGTACAGCACACACACATGGCATGCATAATCCCAAATATCAGCATGCATTACGTTAACTACAGAAACTTCGTGCTGCACCCCTCCTGTCTGGAAGAAGCTACAAAACAAGAAAAGCCATTAACATTTTAATGAATCTGGGATGGCAGGGCCCTAAGCTCTACGAATTTAGCCCCCAAGGGATTCTGCGGGGGATTTTGCAGAAAAGGGGGGTGGGGAGCCGCTGCAGGAAACCTCTGCGGGAGGAACAGCATGGGCAGCAAGCAGCCTGCTGCACTTCCAAGGGATTTCAAAAAAGAAGCACTGGAGTGAGGGAAGCTCAAGCGCAGCGCCTGCTGAGGCTCCAAGGAAAAGCTGCAGAAATTTCATAGCATCTTTCTTCCTCGGGATTGTACTTTTCTCAATCACAGGGTCTTCAGAGACTGAGAGCTTGTCCTGAGTGCTGTGGGAAAACAGCACACGCACATTTCTTATTCTGCCTAGAGCAGGATCTCTCCTGTACCACGCAGAGCAAAGACTTGCTCTGAAACTCGATGCAAAGCACAGGAGCCCTGCCCAAACTACGTACGTTTGCTTCAGCAACCCCAAGTTCACCAGCGAGGTGAGAATCCTGGATGGGATTTACCTAACTGTGAGGAGGCTGAGGGAACCAGCAGACACCTCAGACACCCAGCAGTTGAGCAGCAGGGTCCCGTGCCTCAGAAGATGCTACAGGGAACACTCCTAGTCTCAGACACACTCTGCCAGCAACCCAAAAGCTCCAGCATCCGCTGTCAAATCCCGTAAGTCAGCTTTCCTCAGCTTCAGACCCGGTACATCTGCTTTTTGAACAACCTGAGACCTAGGGGCAGAGATGAAGTGCATGCCAAAGAACCTTCAAAGTGTTCACCCTCGCTGTGATGTTCATTCAGCACAGCCTTCCTCTGCCCTCTGATATTCCCATCTTCGATTCACCCATTCAGCCTTTGCTCAAATACCAGCCTCATCCGGACCAGAAAAGCATGGTGGGGATGCTTCCTATGAAACCTACATGAACACATCCTCACAGAGGAGTAAGAAATAGCATCAATCAAGGAAAAGTTTAAGATCACACAGCTCCTAGCCTTCTCCAAACCCTCTTCCTTCTGCACTCTGCTGTCTCGCCTTATTGTCACCAGACCTCCCTCATGTACACCACCCCACAACAACAGAACATCAAGTTTACACCTGCTGAAGATTCTCAAGTTTTATTTTGAAGGAGTTTTGTAGTCCTATATTCACTCATTAACCAAAAACTGCTTAAAAGATTAGCTGTAGCACATTCTTACCACACATGAACGTGTCTTGGGCATTTTAAAACATCTGGGAATCTAAGAAAGCCACACTCCAAGAGTTCACAGAATCACAGAATTGTCTAGGTTGGAAGAGACCTCCAAGGTCACCTAGTCCAACCTCAGCCCTAACACTAACAAGTCCTACACTAAACCATATCACTAAGGGCTACATCTAAACGTCTTTTAAAGACCTCCAGGGATGGTGACTCAACCACCTCCCTGGGCAGCCCATTCCAATGCCTAACAATCCTTTCAGTAAAGAAGTTCTTCCTAACATCCAACCTAAAACTCCCCTGACGCAACTTTAGCCCATTCCCCCTCGTCCTGTCACCAGGCACGTGGGAGAATAGACCAACCCACACCTCTCTACAGCCTCCTTTAAGGTACCTATAGAGAGCGATGAGGTCTCCCGTGAGCCTCCTCTTCTCGAGGCTAAACAACACCAGCTCCCCGTTCATTTTTACTGAGGGCCCACGATCTAGAGCTACACTTAGAGAATGTAATGCTGCACTGCACAGGCATCCAGAGCTGGCCCCGAAGGGTCAGCAGGGATCCCACTGGAGGGGAATCGACCCACCTTCCTCATCACTGCACAGAACACAGCGGGCCACGGCTGGAAGCATCCCAAAGTTCAGCCATCCGACATACGCACCAGCTCACGCAGCTTCCGAGATCACACGCAGACCAAAGGATTAGAAGGCAATGAGAAAGGAGGGCATGTTACTATTTTACTAAGAGGGAAATGGAAGCACTTTGTTTATTCAAAAGCCTTTCGTCCTCCTCCTTTGATGAGAGGTTAAAATATAGAGGGCTACTCCTCACACAGATCACTAAATGAATTTATATTTGCATTTTTAAGCTCTTGAGGAAACAGAATGGCCAGAACTGAAAGCAATTAGTACAGCGAACCAGACAGCTAAAACAACAAAAAACACAGAACAATGATCTCTTATTTCCCAAGTTCAGATGTCACCATCACGCTTTCCTATTCATGCCGCATACTGAATTTTGAAAAGCTGGGCTGTTTTTCCGTGCCTGAAAGGAATACAAAGAGTTCTCATTTTTTTCCCTAAATAGTTTTTTAATTAGAAAAACAGAAACTGATGAAGTGCAAACCAGGGAACAGGAGAAATCTTTGGCAGGTTGCGAATCTAACATATTGGAAGTTGGGTTCTAAATACAAAGCTAAGAAACAAAAATATTATAATAGCCAAAATCTCATGTGAGAATTTCCCCCTGCAGCATCACATATGGTGTGTGTTTTGCCTTTTAATTTGGAGAGCCAAAGGAGTTGTGAGACAACCAAAAAAAGACTAAACAGTGGAAAGTAACATCAGCCTTCTTCTGCAGCGGACCCCTGTATCACCTCACGGGGCGTTTTGTTTTCAGTTTGAGTCGTGTAGTATCTGAAACGTGATTAAGCACAGGACAGCAGTATCAGTCACCTTCTGTAATGAACCACGGAGAAGAATAAGCAACGCAATAAAATGCATGATTAACATTGGACTTTGGACATCGCAAAGAAATTGCTTCCTGCAACCTGCATTAGCCCAACACATCACTTTAGAAAACACTTCCTGGTGCAGTAACTTCTAATGACACATGCATCTACCCAACCATAAATGTTCACACCATCTGTTCTTGTTACAGTTCAGCTCTCAAGCCAACTTTCAAGTCAGGCTGACAATAGTTCACATGGCTCTGATCCATCAGCTCTTTTGCAGCTAGTTATTCATTGGCAAAAAGAGTTACTAAGCCAACACAGTATTTCCTTTTATAAGATCTGTCATAGACAGCACCCATCTCAGCCAAACCCAGTAGCCAAAATACTGCGTCAGTTAATTCTCATGTATTTCTAAAATATTTTAACTAATGTGTCTCTTCTGTTTCTTAGGTGATTTCTTTCCAGTTTTCTTCTTTTATGAGGTTTGCAAATGTGCATAACATTATATGGTTCACAGGTTTTTTTTTAGACACTGCCTAGAGTCTCATTATGCTTCATCAGATTACCAGATTGCATTAGAAGCACCAAACAAATACAAAGGAAAGATGCAAAATTCCAATAGTTACAGGAAGGCGAGGTGACCACTGAATATTCTTTGGCAGCACAGAGTCAACGTGATGTTGAACTGTCACAAGAAAAGGCTTCCCAATGCATTATTTTTTCTCCTAATATTCAGTTACATCCCTCACTTATTTACAAGGCTGCACAGCCTTGGTCTCTCCCTCCCCCCTCCGTCACACCTCAGAGAGCATTCTGTGCATACCCACTGAATGTACGGAGGCAGAAATAGCTGACAGTTGCTCTAATTTGGTAACGCTGATTCGCTTTTTCTAGACCACTGGGTCATAAGGCTGCCTAAAGGTGACCCACCAGGCCCGAACTTCTTTCGGAATGGCTAAGTTCACCAGGTCACCAAAAAAATAAAGGGGGGGAGGAGGTCAAAACCCAAGCTGATTTCATTCCATCACGGCTTAAGACACTATAAGAGCAGCAGCAAACTTTACAACAGAGTGGTAAATCCACATGGTTTCCAACAACAACAGATTTTAAAATACAGTTTCTCCCAGCATCCTTTTCTGAATTTCTCTCTGCAAGTGATAAGATTGATTTTTCTTCCAGAAGCAAAACTAGAAATACAAGCACTCTGCCTCTTGCTAATCACAGGTAAAGAGGACAGCAGAAATACAGAACTCAACTTCTAACCTAGAGGCACTCTTTTTTGGGCAGACAGGAGCTTTATTCTTTCAACCTCTTTTTCTTAAATTCTAGGCATTTGGAGAGCTCAGGGAAAATTTCTTTCCCTGAGCTCTCCAAATGCCTAGAATTTAAGAAAAAAGAGGTTAAACATAGTGACAGATACACATAAAAACAGGGCATTCCTCAAATTGGAAAATAAGGCAAAGCATTCCTTAAATTGGAAAATAAGGCAAACTCTCAGAACAGCAAAACTACAGTTAAGCATTATCTTTTTACTGTATTTCTACCACTGCCTCTCCTCTGCTCATTCCCTCCTTCCCATCTTGAACTACAGGCAGATCCATGCATTACACAGAAGAGCATTCTGCAGGACGTAGATAGCAGCTTCAGAGACAGAAAAACCCTACTAATCCAGCTTTGTAGATCACATCATGTGACAGTATAAAAATCAAACAACTTAACTTTGTAACTTACCATTTCGAGATAAATCAAGTTCCACCAGCTGCATGAAGTTTGCTATTTCTGGAGGAAGTCGCTGGATTTCATTATCACTAAGTCCAAGTTTCCGTAACTTCACAAGTTGGAAGAAAGGCTGAAAGAAAAAAATAACATGTCAGAAGATATTCATAAAACTCACACACAAACCTGATAAACAACAGCACGATGTATAAGTTAAACTGGAAGCTGTTTACAGAATTTGAGCTGAAGTTATTGCTCAAAATCAGTTATGCAGACCTCTTTCAGAACTGCATCAGAAGGAACATTTTATTTTCTACATGCAAACACTGTATCTGTAAAGCCAGCTATTGAAGATCACAGCAGACAGACACTAGTGAAATCCAGAGTGCCTGCTTCAACATCATTAACGGGGTGAAGTTACCCATCAGGGTAATTGAAAGCATCCTAATTACACACCGGGGTCACCGGGAAGTTAATGCACACAGACACTCTACAGGATGATCCAGAAAACCCACACAGAGGGGCTGCCAAGGTCTTAGCAGGCGAGCACAATAACCAGCTAGGTTACAGAGCTGGCCTCCCCCAGGAATACTTTCCTTCCAGCCTCATAAATCCCATGTTCCTGTCTGCAGACCGGCCCAGTTTCAGAAGGACTAATGAAAGTTGTGTGTGATGCACCTGATTTCAAGTCTCTGCAGCATGAGGAGGAGCTAAAGCATGCAAGTGGCATCTTCAGTGCCAGGCTGCTGCCCAGGAGCAGGCACTGCTCCTCGGGTCAACCTTTACAGGGCACGGATCAGGTGCTAGGAGCAGCTGGTGGCTGAAAAGCAAAATGGGCTTTAAAAAGCTACGAAGATGTAGGCGTCCCTCGGACAGGCTGAGGGCCCTCACCTCACCACAGCCTTCCTCTCTTCAAGCTAGGCACTTGGCTGAGAGTGACTGCAAGCAGTGGGGATTTGGGCAGCACCCAGTGCTGTTACACACACATAGTCTTGACCACGACTGGCTGGACTCCTCGTATTTTGAGGGTTTGGGGCCTCTGGGCTGCACAGGCATTTTTACACAGCACTCAGAGCCTGCCCATCCCATCCACTGGCAGCACGCGTGCACGCCTGCACCCTTGTGCTCTCTTCCCCTCTGGAAACTTCTGGGGCAACAGGAAGATGCTAGCAGGTTTTGGGTATCAGCTTCTGTTTAATCATCTAAAATCCATTCTTGGAAATTAGCGCCTTTTTTTTTTTTAAGGTGCTGTAAGTGAGTTTTCTGACTATCAGCCAATTCTACCTTAAATCGCCTTGACAAGGGGCAGTAAGACAGGCACCTTACTAGGATACAAGGCAAAAGACAGTCTTCTGAATCTGTTATTATGGTACAGGTTTTCAATCTTAGTTTGAGTGCCCTATGCCCAAGATCATAAATCAGGTTTTAATTATAAGACTTTGCAACCCCAGCACAGTTTCAATACACATTTTTGTTCCTTGTCTCAGAAAAACAGAACGTGATTGAAATAAATGTTTTCCTTCAAAACCATGGCTTCCTTGCAGGGATTAAAAAGGACAGAGCTCTGAAAAGTTTCTAAACACTCAGCAAGCAGAAGGTGCGCTAGATGTGAGCAGGATAATTAAAAGGCATTTTGAGAACGGCACTCCTCCCCTGAAAGCATTAAAGGCTCTGATAACGGCATTAAAATTTTAAGTGGAAGATGAAACGTAGAATTGTAAGCAATTTTAAGCTCTATAAAAATGTGTTACAATTAAAATAGACACAAATCTGTTTCTTTTTTTTTAATCCTTCTTTGTCCTCGCCAGATCCCTAACTGCATTTTCCTATCACGAACGTATTATCTTCTAAAACAACTGCACCCCTTTTGCTAAATACTTGTTAATACGACAAAAGCAAGAATCCATCAACAGCCGAGAAAAGCACTTAAAGATACTTTTGTTAAAATACAGGAGTACATCCCACAGAGGAGATCCTAATCCATCCCAGCGCTGGCCAAAATAAATACTCGGCAAAAAGCACCGCCAAGGTGTCTCACTGCAGAGATTTTCCCAGGCACTTTGCAGCTGCTGACCTACAGACCAGTTACAAACGCTGCTGCGCTGATACCAGCCTTCTCCGTAAGCACCAGTTGTCCTTGCCAGAGACCCTTTACAGTTGCAAGTGAGAAAAAACAGAAGGAACGTAATTAAAAGATGGAAGGAACGCGATTAGAAGACAAAACGGTGATCAAAAAGCTATTAGGAGGTGGGCATCCCTTGGCAGGTTTACGGGCCCTCACCTCTCCGTGCATCAGGGTTGCATACGGTCACTAGATGTGCAAAGCACACACATGCAACAAACAAACTATGTAATATTTAAAGGCATTCTTGTTTCTGTAACCGACTACTTCAAAGAAACATGAACTGGGAGCTCTATTTCTAGTTTGCATAACAATTTTTAATGAATGACACCATTTGCCAGATAAAATCATAAACTGCAGTTAGGTGAATGGCATTTCTTTGAACTTCTTGCTTTGTTTTTTTTTTTTTTTTTTTCCCTTTAAACTACAGAACTTAATCACTCCTGGATGGCTAGTACATCCCATCTCAGCAACGGTTCTTCCTTTACCAAGGCATGGTGCTAATGCTCTCGAGTGCTCCTGGCGAACCAAGCCGTAACTCTTTTTTTGCTGTACTTGTTTTACCTGTCAGGAAGTCCACAGGGAAGAAACAGAACCAAGAGCATGCAGAAGAGAGATCAGCGAGTGGAAACATACAGATCAAATTTGTTAACGGCTCCAGCATACGCCAAGCAGAGACGTGCTCCTCCTGTGATGCACTGGCCAGAGCTCAGCCCCTGCTTGAAAAGCTGCAACAAGGAGCAAAGCGCCTTACAGCCGCTGGTTAGCTGGACCCGGGTCACAGGAGAGCATCCACCCCGCACGCCGTAATAGCAGGGTTTGATTGCAGCCCCGACGGCTCCACGGGTAGCTTGGCAACACTCTTAATGCCACTCGGTTCAGCCAGCCTAATTAGCAGGGCCTCCATGAGACAAATAATTCCACGAGCATCAGCACTAAAGAAGCCTACAACTTTCTATTTAGAGGCAATTTCCAGCCTTAAATTGAAGCTTTTCTTGCTATCAAAGAATGCATAGAGGTTCCTCTTAGGGGGATTTTCTAAGAACACACGTCCTGAATAGAGCCCTTCTCCCACTGAAAAATTAAGCAAGTCTCCGCCCAGCCATATACTAAAACAAAACAAAAATCCCAACATCTTCATTCTGACAAAATTGGGTAAATATCAGCCAATGGAAGGAAAAAAAAAAAAAAAGATGAGCAAGTGACTAATTGAAAAAAAAAAATAGTGTGACCCCACTTTCACTTTTCTTTTTTTTGGTCTTTTACAAATACCATTACCATTGGCACTCTCCATGCTAGAAACTGAAGTTAACAGTATTAAGCCAGGCCTGTTGGATTGATAAAACTCAAGATTTTCTCCTGGGAAAGTGGCCAAAACAACACATGTCGCTGGCTTCCTTTGAATGATCCGCTCCTGGAACAAAAACATGAATGCCCAAGAATGCTGCCTGAATGCTTCGGCACCTTTCCTGGCAAAAATAAATAAATAAATAAAATGTAAATAGGTGAAAACAACCAGAAACTGAAATTAAAAACAGAGGAGGACACAGGGCACACAGACCTACCTGCAGCTACAGCAGGGCTGGAGACACAGCAAAGCAAAACTCCAAACTGTTTGGCACAGGTGGCACAAATAAATGATTGCTGTCTCAAGCAAAATGTTTCTATTTAAAGGGCAAATGTTTACTAGCAGCAAAGAGAACAAAAACTAGAGACTTTAACATAATCTACAGCCTAATCTTCAGCAGAAATAGAAACAAGAGAGAGAGGAGGAGGAGGAGGAGGAACACTGCAAATTAACTCTATTTCCAGGGTTGTATTTACACAGGCTAGACAGATTATTTTTTTTCTTTTTTGCCGTGTGCAGCTGAGCTGTTGTTGAAAAGCTTAAAAGTTTCTAAGTACTTGCTCTTATGTCATGGTTTCCTTTGACACCAACGAGGACTTTCAAAATATGCAAGCTGCCTCAGTTTTTAAGGCTCTTTTAAGTAACTACAGTATTATATTCAAAGAGTAAGTAAATTACCAAGACACAGTACATGGCCTGGTCCCGATTCTTTAACCACCACCTCTATTTACTCCACCCATTTTCCAAACGTGTAAATGCCCAGTTAAAGCGTATCTGCATTTTAGACTAAAACGTAGCACAGAGTAATTTAAAGGCAGTTTAACGCCTATTTGCATTCCTGCTTCAAATCTTTCTTCAGGCTTCACTTTCTTCTCCTACACTGTAAACAAAATCAAGGGGAAAAGCCTTGGCTTTATTTGTTCATCTCTGTTGATGAGTTAACTGTATTCTTTCAATACCTAGATAGCTAAAATTGAAATCACTTTCCTCTACCTCTTTTGTACTGCTTCAGGAAGATCTCAGTTTTGGTAAGCTAACAAAACAGCAAACAAGATACAGCATTAAACCCATGAGGTAACTTCATGACATGGCCAGTACGACTCTCTCCACCGCTCCACAGAATCACAGAACCATCTAGGTTGGAAGAGACCTCCAAGATCACCCAGTCCAACCTCTGACCTAACACCAACAAGTCCTCCACTAAACCATATCACTAAGCTCTACATCTAAATGTCTCTTACAGACCTCCAGGGATGGTGACTCAACCACTTCCCTGGGCAGCCCATTCCAATGCCTAACAACCCTCTCAGAAAAGAAGTTCTTCCTAATATCCAACCTAAGTTGGTGATTCAGGACCTTACCGGAGGTCTCAAATCACCAACCTACAAAAGCACTTGCTTTTGGTCCCTAGAAGCCACTTCTTTGTTTGCACCATTTTAGGGTTTCAGCAAGAGAGCAGGGGAACACAACCTTTCTTCAGGCTAAGATGCAGCTGGGTGGTCAGGACACCAGGAGGTAAAGGTTCAAATCTCCCGGGGCAGAAGCAGCACTGAATGCTAGCGCACTGCTTCCCGGGGACGTGTTTAGTATAAGTTCTTGCACAGGCACACATGCAAACACATTCCTTGTGCTTGCAAGAAGGGCAAGCACGAGGAGGAAAGGGCAACATCTTCCTCATTCCTTTTCTACCACCCTTTAGGGAGGGTTGATGAAAGAAGTTGTCTGCAGTCGATCCTTTGAAAGACGACGCGTAGAGGTGATTCAGCACTACAGGTCCCAAGAGAACAGGACACATCGATGCCATACCTTAACTAACACTACATCCTAACTAACTAACTAACCCTCTACATCCTCACCTTAAATCCATCCCAGAGACTGCTGCCAGTAACGTGGGGCAGCTCCTGGACTCTTCCCACAAAACCCACTCCTGCAGCCCCCCCAGTACCAACGCGCTTGAGAAGCACAGGCAAACGAGGTGCACAACAAAATACTTAGGGAGCAGGATCCTCTTCTGGATTTATGAGGTGTAGTGAGCTTCTGGCAGGCTCCAGTGAAGCCTTGTGTGGACTTTACCAAAGCTTGCTATAAACATCCGATCAGGATCCCTCCAGTCACCTCAGCTGCTTTCACCTGTGAGCAGGGACAGCTCCGAAGAGGTTTCACAAATACTGATCCCTCTTCCTCCTCCAGGAAAAACAGGAGCTAATTTTCAAATCAAGTACCAAGCAAACTACTGAAACGATTTCTGAGGACAGGGACTAATTAGCAGTGCAGAACAGCAGAGTCCCCATGCAGTTGATGCCTCTATCTCGGAGCGTTTCTGGAAGCAGCTGCTGGATTTTCTCTGGAGCAATGAATCTCCCTTCAGCAGCCAGCACAAAGACAGCAAACGTACGCCTGCTCCACGCACCTGAGGTCTCTCATTCTGTCCTCCCGTGTTTCGTGGCAGAAACTGAATTGCTACAAGTTTTTGGCATGGTAAAAGACTTTCATATGCTCAAGCTACACCTGTAGAATTTGCTGAAACTGCACTTTGGTATTGCAGCATCCTAGCACCAAGTCTGCCGTCATGAATAATAATGGAACAAAGCACAGGGGCAGGCATTCAAGCAGGAATCCCCAAGAAACACTAATAAAATGATTAATTTTCATGACAAAATAAAGGATTAATGAAAGCTCACAGCCCATCCTAAGCAGAACCAGATGTTACAACTGCTATCTCCCCTTCCAGTGACGCTGCAAAGCCCGACATGAAGGGTCAGCCAGGCAGAAGGGGTGCAGTGAGGAAGGGTCTACAGGAGGGAGAGCAAAGACGACAACAGCTGCCTCGCTGCAGCTGGCATTCAGCACCTACCTGCCCCTCTTCTGGCCCCTATTTTCAAAGGGCCTGCCACTTTCTGAGCTAGAGTCAATGATGGGCTGGTTCCAGGAGCTAGCCTAGGTTGTTACCACTCACCTTCTCCTCCTGCTGTACAGAAAAGAACCAAAATGCTGCTCCACCGAGCAATGAACAGGTTGCCTCGTACTGTTTTGTAGTTGGCAAGGATTTATTTTCTCCTATATGTTGATTAAGCAGAGGCAACACAGCTTAACAAGCACGCAATGCCATGGCCATTAGAGTACCAAGATAGGAGGAAATATCGCTGCCTTTCAGAGAGGCCAGAAAGCATCTGCTACAACAAAACACGGATTCATTGCAGTTAAATGCACTTGCCCTTTGAAGAGAAGAAAAAAAAAAAAAAGCATTTAATCTCACTAATGAATTGGTAGCATGCATTTTTCTAGTATACAAGATTGTTGTCAGGAGGTAACATCTTTTATTAGACCAAACGATATAATTAGAAAAATAACTATGTATAATCATAAAACTTATTTCAGAGCTACATTTGTATAACTTCTGCCCCCAAACCTTGTCTTATCCTTGTATGTACATCACACGGAGAAGGGGGCTCTACCAATCTTTTATAACAAAACACTCTTTACAGGACAAAAACAGTTGGAAGTACTGAAACATAACCACCTCATTCCTTTCTTCCAGCTGAGGTCAAAAATCACACCTAGTAACAGCTGAGTTCTGCTGATGTTGGGAGGAATAAATTTAATAAATAAATAAGCAAATAAAAATGCCGTTAGGAAATACTTTCGACCAAGCAGATTTCAAATAAAATTTGCCAAAAAATGTGCCACAATCAACCTCATGGCCATTAACAGCAAAGTCACACTTTGTGGGGGACACCAGAGTAAGTTTTTACTCTGTTTCCATCTGATCACAGTCTTTCAAATCTCAAGTCAAAAGGCACAGTACTTTTTTCAAGTCTTAAGCAGTACAACAGAAGAATCTGGATGCTAGCAGAAAAAAATAAAGAGACAATTAGCTGATAATAAACTTATGTGGATCCTTCAACACAGCAATCTGTATTTATAGGGGCCTGGCTAAAGGCAGGACAAACAACATCCACTGCTTCACCCTCATCCACTCATCTCACTGGAAAAAGCTATCAGGTTGGTTAAGCAAAATGTCTCCTTCATAAATCCACGTTAACTACCCCCAACCACTTTCTTGTCCTTCACATGGCAGGAATTGCCTTCCAGGAGGATTTTCATCAGCACCTTCACAGGTGAGGCTGGTCAGCCTGTAGTCACTCCTATTTTCAACAGGAAGATGCGGGGAACATTTGCTTTCTTCCAGTTCTGCGCATCTTCTCCTGATCACCAAAACCTTTCAAATATAATCAAGAGTGGCCTCACAGTGACATTGCCCAGCTCGCTCAGCACTCATGGGTGTCTCCTATCGGGTCCCATGGACTTGTATATGCTCACATCGTTTAACTGTTCTCTAACCTGATCCTTACCTAAAAGTAAGTCTTCCTTATTCCAGACTTTCCTCACTTGTCTCAGGCACCTGGGACTGTTAAGGGCCAGTCTTACCAGTAGAGACCAAGATGAAGGCGGCTTTGGGTACCTCAGCTTTTTCAGTGTCCTCTGTCATCAAGTCACTTGCCCCACTCAAATGCAGGACCACATTTTTTTCCTTTTGCTGCTGAGGTACCTGCTTGTCTTCTTGCCCCCATCAGCCCTTCCCACATTCAGCTCCAAACAGGCTTTGGCGCTTTTAACCCCATACAGTGTCCCCTGGGTCACCTGTCCATGCTCCAACCTGCTCTACGCTTCCTTTTTTTGTGTCTGAGTGTCATTGAGCTCTTTTTTATCCTTGTACACTTCCTGTCACCTTTGCTTGATTTCCTGCTTATCAGAATGGTCTTTCCTGAGATTAGAGGCAATCGATGAAAGTCAGCCAGCTCTCCTGAACAGTCTCCCGCAGATTCCCCCAAGCAGATTCCTGAACACACCCAAGTATGTTCTCCTGAAGCCCATGGTTGAGATCCTGCCTTCTGCTCTGCTCCCTCCTCTCAGGATCCCGAACTGCACCATCTCAGGACCACTACAGCCATGGCACCCCTGACCTTCACATCCCGATCTGTCCTTTCTTGGTTATAAGCAGAGGCCCAGCACAGCACCTCTGTTCTTTGACTCCTCCACCACCCGTGTCAGGAGTTATCGCCACTGCACTCCAGAAACCTCCTGGGTTGCTTACGACTGTCCTTCCAGCTGATGTCAGGCTGGTTCGGGTCTGCCGCAAGGACCTGGGTCTGCCAACATGAGGTTTCTTCATCTACTCATCTGAGGAAGGCCTCGCCTACTCCTTCCTGATCAGGCAGTCCAGAGCAGACAGCCACAACAATGCTAGCCCCGGCTGCTCTCAGCTGGCCCATCATTTATCCCTCACATATCCCCTCTGCTCTGTCATGCAAACTTCAGCTCCCCCTCCTTGTCTTCCCGGTCTCTTCTTACAGAGCCAATATCCATCCATCGCAGCACTCCAGCCATGGGAGCTATCACGCCACAGCTCCACGATCCCAATGAGATCTATAAATTTGAAAAAAGTAAATAAAATGCTCTAGATGTTTACATTTTAAGAAGGGACAGTTACAACCCATAAGCACAAACCTAAAGAGAGGTTTAGTGTATCATTTCTTTCCACAGCTGACTACTGGCCGTCAACCAAGCGTCTTTCAGGCCTATAATGGAAGAAACTATGGTAGAACAGTGAAATTTCGTCTAAAAGAGGGTATTTTCAAAAAAACAAGGTGTGGTATGGGAAGAACAGAGCGCCTTTTTTCCGTAGGGAGCCTTCACAAGATTTTGTTACGATAACAGCACCCTGGATTTCAACACCACACATAATAAAGAGACGCACAGCCGCTGCCGAGCTGAGTGCTAAGCTTGGGTTTCTCTCACACGGAAACTGGGGCACAGGAGGTGGCCAGGGCCTAACCAGGTCTCCTGGGGACGTGGTCTCACAACAGCCAAAGAACTCTGCGGAGAAGCATTAGCATATAGCACCGAGCAGAAAAAATCACAAACGACAGACACACTTACGGGTAAGCTCAGAGAAGTGCAATGATTCAGAGTTCCATCAGATTACGTCTGCGAACACTACATAAAAATAATCTCCAAAAGAAGAAAGAGCTCAGCAGACTCTTAAGCTAAACTAAGTGCATACGTAACATTTTTTTTCTCTTTTTTTTTTTTTTTCCCCCACTGGAGTTTTCACGTAAACAACATCTGCACAAAGTCTCATAGGAAAGTGGTCTTTATCCTTTGAGGAAAACAACGTAGCAGTCACGAGACAAAACAGCAGCAAAACAAGAGTCAAGCTATTTCCACTACTCACCAAGGCAAAAAAAACCTGCTAGTGATTTAAGATAAAAGCTACATTGTAATACTGCACTCAAAGGTTTGTAAGAAATTCCAATTTTCTGCAAAACAGGGAAGAAGAAAACAAAAACAACGCAGCAAATTCCACAGACGGCAAAATTAAGCTGACAAGATGTCCTGGCCCTTAAATTCTAACGCACAGAAGTAGGAGACAACATTTAATGGACGTCAGACTGATCTATAGAATTGAAAGCACCCTATTTTTACCTGATGCTTTTCATGAGATTAGCTACCGAAATGCATCATGCAGAATGTGTTATTTTCTTCCATCAAAGCAATTTGCCAGAAAGCCTGTTCTTCAGTGAAGTGTAGTTCTTGACACGTAGCAAATGATACGCTACACCTTACAGCTTAGCCCCCAAGTTTTCACTCGAGGAAAATAAAACTGGTCCAGGCTCCAGAAAAAAGCACAGACTACATCTTGATGTTGCTCTGTGCATGTTGGTGACCACATGCTTTTTCCCAATCAAATCAGACACACCAAAGATTCACTGCAAGGCACTTGGATAGGATAGCCTGCATCCAACACCGAAGAGGATTGTTTTTTTTTAAAGGAGAGCCACCCTCCACAAAACTGGCCCTAGACAAAGCCCTTCCTTTTGAGACCGAAGGGCGCAGCTCTTTAATTTGTCTTGTAAAGCAGAAGCGGTGAGAAGCATGCTGACAGCTAGAAATTGCTGTTCTGTGGGAAAATATCCGCATCTGCCAAGAAGGGATATAGAGACCTCAGTATTGTGGAAAACCACCAGCAGCTTAATAGTACAGCCTGCTCCTCCAGCACATCCCACCAGGCTGGCTCATCCTGCAGGAAGGGCAAGAGCGGGAGATGGAGTCTGCGAGGCTGGAGAAAGGAAGGGGAGAGAGCAGAGTGCAAAGGGGAAAAAAAAAAAAAATAAGGGCAGTCAAGAATCAGGCACAGAAGGGATGTGAAAGAGAGGAAGCAAGGAGCAGAAACACGAGGCAGAAAGAGCTGTTTAGACTGGAGGAAGTGAGCAAGATCCTGGGACACCGAAGGGCAGGGGAGGAAGGGAAGGTACGTGCATGCGGTGGTAAGAGAGAAGAAAGGTCACTGTCAGCACGAGCACAGGCAAGGTCTCTATCAGGTCACTGGGGAGTGGAAGGAAGGAGAAATCTGGGGAATGGGGCAGAGCAGTTAGGGAGGCCTAGGAAAAGAACAGGAGGACTTACTGAAAAGGCAAACCAAAAGCATCGCTGTGCAGTAGCAAAAAGGTTTTTTTTTTTAAAGTTACCATACAAATCAAAAAGATTAACTTGTATTTCTATTCCTGAGAGGATGACTGGTATATACAAAAAAAAAAAAATGTAGGGAAGAGTGGGTCAGAGGAGCCAAGTTTGCCCATTCTTGTCTTGGTCCACGTGTGCATTAACACACAAAGGAGAAAACAAGGTGAGGAGTGGAAATAATGGGGAGCTGAGACATCTCTTCTCGGACATCTCTTTTTCAAATGTTTTCCAGATCAACCCTTCTTGTCCCCTCAGAAACAAGTGAAGACTTCTACCATACGTTTTGGCCAGCCAACACAACAGAAATAAACCCAACAAAGTAATTCTTTCAAAATAATTCAAGACTATTTCCTGTTTCTCCTCTCCTAGGAATAGCTCAGATGACTCTCATAATGCACCAGTGTTTTTGAGTTTCTCTGCTGGTCTTTTCCAATCACGACACTACAGCACTTTTTAAAGTTGTTTTCTGTCTTTTGGGGGCTTTTTGAGTTTATTTTGTTGGGTTTTTTTTTGTGTTTTGCACAGGATCTCAGCGTGTGCCATGCTCTACTGCCCTACAAAAATAGTAATAAGCACGTTAGCAAATATTGCACATTAAACAAGCCTCAGACTGCTTCTGTACCTCAAAACAGGGGTTTTAGGGCGTGCTGGAGAGTATTCTTTCATTGGTGTAACCAACCAACCAAAGCTGGTACTTAACACAGAAGGAGGCAGGGAGAAACAGGTGAGAAGGGGGGAAGTTTGTGCATCCAACACAAGCTGCCCCATCAGCCTGGCAGAAATCAGCAGAACCTTTCAGCAGTTACTACACCCTCCTATAATAGACCCTGTTAGTACATACCACAGGAAGGAAAACAAATGCAGAAAGTCCATCTACTCCAATGTGCCACGTGCTGATATTTATCTGCCTTGGAAAGCTTTAAGGGGCAAAAAAATGCGCAAGTGGAAGGAAAGCAGATGTCTGGAGATAAAACAGGCATCAGTGTCTCGGAGCTGCTGCATGGCCAAGGAAAGATCTCACCGATACCTGCTTGGCTCCAGAGGAGTATTCACAAGACCTCCTGCCTGCTGTAACAGCCATTTCAGACCGCTCCTCCCCACATTAGGAAGATGAGGTCTAAATTACCAAAGCACAGAATGAAGATCAGGGCAGCAGTTACGGTTTTGCTCATTCATTCCGCTATTGTAACTTCCACTGTGAGTCAAACAGCCTACGGAGTGATCCTTCCTCATTATTTCACGGTGAGCCTTTACAGCAGAAATTTCCTGAGGAGGATCACGAACATCTCAGCAACACGAATGCCTCACTGGTGTTACGGAATACATCACGGACGGCATCAGCAGTCTGCAGATGATTCACTGGGAATCAGCACAGATCGCTGTGAACTTCAGGACTTTGTCAAGTATGGGAATCTGTCTAACGAGCAAGTCACCGAGAGTTAAACAAGTCTCCGGACGTGCTAAGGACCGAACTGAGCCTATCATGGCTTCATTTTGCATTGCTGCCTTTATCCACATAGATAGGAAACTTAAGCAAGGTAAGACCATTATAATGCACCGCAGGAGATTAAGGGCCTCATGACTACTAAGATCTATGCTGACCTAACAGTTTGTTAATTACACACCCTCATGATTTCCCTAGTGTTTTCTGTGCAAGAGGTATGGTGTGTCCCTGCTTTTTGTACATATTTCCAGTTCTGCACTTTTCATCACACTAACCTTCTAATACAGAGAACCAACAGTTTATCCTGTAGCTAACTTTCAAAGAAAAATCTTCCATTATTCTCCCGAGCCAGATTCCTACAGGAGAATTTTGAAACATATTTGCTAGCAGAAACTTCAAGCGAGGTTCTTCCCATCTGTTTCCAGCTTCAGTAGATTGGTATCACATCCAGGACTGCAGCTGTATTTTTTGTACCTGAAATACCTACAGAGTCAACATTTATCTGAGGTGAAGGCACTATATTCCACTTATCAGAAACCACTAATAAGGAACTGACGAGGAAAGTTCATAGGTCACTGCAGAAAGCCCTAATAAAAATGCCTTCCTATGTTGCAGAGAAGGCAGAATGTATTCCGGACAGATAATGCAAGTATGCTTCCGCAGTTGTATTTCACTGGATTCCTCCTACCACAGCCAAAAGCCCACAAACATATTCCTACAGTATATTTAGGCACTACTGTAATCTGATCCATGCACATAAGAAGAAAATCTTCAACTTTATTTCCTTGATTCTACTACAATGCCAAGGACTCTGGTCCCCCCTCCGGTTTGTTTGTTTGTTTTTTACATGTACAGGACTCAATATGCACGCATATCTAAGTAATGGGAAGAAGTGGTCTTCTTTAGTTATCGTGGGACAAAAAAGGCCATTTCATAAGTTACAGTTCAAGGAAGAAGAGAAACAATGAATAGCTGCAGTCTATTTTCAGAAATAAATTGTATGTAATACCACGAACAACAGACATATCTGCATTCACCATTTATATTTGTACACAGCCACCAGTTGGGGGGGCTTGTTTTGTTTTTTTTTTTTTCAAAGGGAGAGCCATAGTTCGCAGTGGGATTCAAACCACACACATTCAGTACTCCTATAATAAAAAGGGTACAAGCTTGAAAGCCAGCACTATGAAAAAAGTCCAGTACACACACACAGAAAAAAAAAAAAAAAAGGCTCATGCGCCTAGCCTGTGCACAAAGCCAGCAGAAATTGCTGGAAGTAAAAATAGCACCCACACTGAGGCTATGTAAACCAGTTTTGCTCTACTTCAGAAGGATAAAGAGCTCAGTCACAACAAGGCACAAACCTGTTTCTGGGTTTTTCAGAAGAAAAAGCCAAATATTTAATAAAGTCATTTCAACTAAACATCTTTACTGCTGTCTGTACAAGGACTTCTTCCTCATACTTACTCTTATTACGTGAGAAGAAGTTTACGTAAGAGCAATGAGTGTGAAAAAAAAAAAAAGTAATGCTGTTTAAGTTTTAGCGTGAACAGACCAACTTTGGTTCAGGTAGAAACAAAGGTGCTTTTGAACACGTTTCTGGCTACTAAGCTCAGTTGCTCAGCTTCCAAGGCAGGAAGAGTTTCACACTCCTAGGTACAGCTTCTCGATAACGCTTCCCCTCTCGTGTTACCAACCACAGCTCACGGCGGCGTGTGAGGAGCCTGAAGTTTAACGAGGAAGCTCTGCAAAACGCCCTTGGTTTACCAAGCCAAGCGTGGATCGCGCTCTGTAGCTGTCGGGTTGAGGAGCGTATCTCATTAGGAGCTATCCTGCGATAAAGTTTCTCCAGCAAAGCCACCAGGTGCCAGCCTGCACGTCCCCAACGCCGTGAAGCTGGGTTGAGAGAAGCATCGCTTTTTTTTTATTACCGAAAAGCTGTATAAACAGGAATCTGGTTGGGTTTTTTTTTGGAGGAAGCGAGGCACTGACGAGTAAAGGGGGATTGTGGCGATGAAAGGAAGGAGCGCAAGGTAGTTCCTGGGAGTAGCGTAGGGAGAGACGTGCACGTTGTTATCTGCCAGAGGGGGGTGTTTCAAAGTGGTCGGGGCGGACGAGGGCCACGCTGGCTCAATTCCCCTCCTTTATGGGGTCGGGGTAAGAGGATCCGCTCGGGCTGGGGCAGGCCGGGCCGAGCCGAGCGGTAACCGCTCGGCTCGGCCCGGCCTGCCCCAGCCCGGCGTGAAATGGCCGCGCTGCCCCCTCCCGCACCCCGCTGCCACCGGGCACCTGCCCGCGGTCCCCGCCTCCGCCCCTAAACCCCGAAACACCCCCGCTCACCTTGGGCAGCTCCCGCAGCTGGTTGGCGTCCAGCAGCAGCTCCTCCAGGCTGCGGCTGTAGCGGTAGATCTCCTCGGGCACGGCGGCCAGCGAGCAGTGCCGCTTGTCGATGGACTCCACATGGCGGTTGCAGCGCCACAGGGGGATGCAGTGAAACATCGCCGCGACGCCCCGCCGGGGGGGAAGCGGCGGGCAAGCCGCATCCAGCGGCGAGGAGCGGCCCCCGGGCGAGCGAGGCGGCCGCCGGAGGGTGGGAGGAGGACGGCCAAGGAGCCGGAGCCGGAGCCGGAGCCGGGAGCGGCCGCCCCTAGTGCTCGGCGCCGGGCCGCTGCCGTCCCCGCAGGGGCATCGCGGGGCGCCGGGCGCAGCGCTGCTGGCGGCCGCCGCGCATTCCCGCGCCTGACCCGGAACACGGCGGCCTCTCCCCCTCCTTCCCTGCCTTCCCTCCCTCCTGCTCTCCCTTCCCTCCCTCTTTCCTCCCTCCCCCGTCCCGCCTGACATCAGCGGGGCCCGCCCCGGGGCCGCGGCGTGCTGCCGGGGGGTCCCCAGCCGGCCCGGCCCTGCCCGCTCCGAGCCGGGGGTCGCGGCCGGGTTTGGCTTTTCCCCGCTGCTTTACGCCGGGCAGGGTAACTGCAGGTACGGGACGCTGCTGCTGTTGCAGACCGTGCCATTAAAAAATATTTGTATGCTGTTATCCTCAAGGCTCCCTGAAACCTCTACGAGTACCTGAAAGGAAGCTGTGGGGAGCTGGGGGGTCTCCTCTTCTCACAGGTAACCAGCGATAGGACCAGAGGGGATGGCCTCAGGTTGTGCCAGGGGAGGTTCAGGTTGGAAATGAGGAGAAATTCCTCCTCAGAAAGAGCCGTCAGGCATTGGGACGGGTTGCCCAGGGAGGTGGTGGAGTCACCGTCCCTGGGGGTGTTTAAGGAAAGGCTGGACGTGGTGCTTAGGGACATGGTTTAGTGGGTGACATTGGTGGTAGGGGGATGGTTGGACCAGATGATCTCGGAGGTCCTCTCCAACCTTTATGATTTTGTGATTCTAAAATCCCCCTCCCGAACCCTCAGCTCCCCGGCCAGAGCATCCCCGCCAGGAGGCTGCCCAGCGCTGGTCTGGGGAGCCACACGGGGACATAAAACACGCTCGGAAGCAGGCATTTGACGTCAGAGTTTCTCTTGAAATACTGCTGTTTTCTTGCCTAATTATAACTGCGTGCAGATACAGGAACAGGGCAAAGGGGGAAGTTCATCACAGCAGCCTCTGCCCCTGCGTGCTGCTCAGAATACCTAGTCATAAAAGGGCAATTTTCTTCTTAACTGATAAATCTTGCAAGATAAATTTGTGTAATTTCTGTGGGAATCGCAGGGGTCTGCCCGCTTTTAGTTGTTAAAAGGACATTTTAGGACTGTGTACTGTTACAGATTGCTAAGAAACTTTTAAAAAATTACCACTGATACGCATTATTATATAATAATACATTTCACACATATGTACCTTAAGGATCTGTCAGAAGGAAGAATTTATTTCTTCAACCAATACATTCAATAAATAAAAAAAAAAAAAAGGAAACTCCCAATGTATCTAAATAAAGTATGTAAAGAAATCTGCTAGCCTGCTTGCAAAAGGCTTTAAATATTGCTGACCTGATAACAACTAAACTGCAGAGTTTTTTGGAAATCCACAGGAAATGATCAGTTACACTGATTTCTGACTTTAACATGATTAAAAATGTGTGTTCGAGAGAACGGGTCAGCATTTCCCCTCCAAGACCCACAACTGGGTTTCCAACATAATTTTAATCCAATGCAAGTGCACGAGATGTTTATAGCACACACACACAAAAAGAGAGCTGTGACTGATCTTCGTCTTGCACGTGAAAGAAAGGAGGACCTTCACCTGACGGTATCCTGAGCAGGACTTCGAGATCAGTTTTCTCACTGTGTGCCCCCATACCGTGGGCAAGCAACTCTGCAGTATTTAAGCCAAAGACTTGCTCAGCTTCTGCAGCACCCATGAAGCTCATGAATGTGTCCACGCGTGCTTATAAACAGGGTGAGTGTGCACCAGCGTTCTCAGGCTGTCCCAACCCCTGGCCATGAGATTAGATAACCACAGGGCATAGAAGACAGGAGAAAATCAAACAAATGCGTTGAGCACCAGCGCAGGGCCTGGCAAAAGCAGGGATCCGGGACTCTGGCCCCAAGATCTCAGAGGTGGAGATGAGGAGGAGCACATCCAGCCGTAGTCCTCGGCGGGTCTCAGCTGGCGGCCAGCCACGCACTACCAACCTACATCCAGTGACCGTGGAGGCTCCTCGGTGGCTCCCTTTCTAGGGAATCCTTCAAAGAAGCAGGACTATGTGGGAGCCGTGCAGCAGGGGACTTGAACAAAAGAAAAGGTCCCTCCTGTGGGAATCACTGCAGGGAGTGCCGAGCTGGTGGGTACAGAGGCCGGCGTGACGACAGATTGGTTGTCCCTGGGGCTTGTAAAGGGCTTGAGCCTTTCTGATGTGACATGGACACAAAGTTTGGCATGAAGTGTCACTGGTGTAGATGCTGTCATGTGTCTCATGACTGGGTCTCACTGTGACAAGTCTGGACAGTACCGGGAGGGTGACAGCGACTGTGGGGTGAGCCTGGGTACTTCAATGAAGAATTAAGCAAAATGTTTGCATGCTTCTCATGGGTGCCAGGCAGTCCAGGGGATAGAGTGATGACAAAATGCCTCAATACTGTTAAGCTCTGCCTTCACCATATAATACTTGGGAGCTTTGGACATCAAATTTGTGACAGTGGCCCTGAAGATATAGCCTGTGGCTAAACTCATGGTATGAAAACAGGCATCAAGGAGGCTGAGAGGCAAACCAGCACCTTCGCTGAGGAAATAGTATTCTCACAGCTGAAAGCATCATCCTGAACTTCGGCTTGTAAATAAACCCGTCCAGCTGTGGGAGGTGTAATGAGTTACTAGTCTCTATTGTTCTTTTGTGCTAAGAAATAGCAGCAACAAAAAACCCTTCCCTAAAATGAGGCCAGTTCTGTATCCCGTGTGCCCAGAAGAAAAGTGACTTCATGTTGGGGTAAGTTGTTGTGTGAGAGGTCTTTGAAAAGGGGTGAGAAAGGAAAATTGTGATCTAATAAGGAGACTCTTTAGAAGCACTTGGGAGAAGCTGCGTGCCTCAGTGAGCAAGCAGCGGGGGACAGCAGGTTGCCAGGATTTGTACCAGCACATATTTGACAAACTTCTTACTTGGGGCAATTGTCCCCTCCAGGGCTCAGAGAAGTATTGCCCTCTCTGATAGCAGCGATCCTGCTGGTTTACACAGATCCATGGCAAGCCAAGGTGTGGCTCGCCTACAGAAGGAAGCGAGGGCTGTTGCTCTCCCAGTTCTGCAGGGGATTACCTGGCTCCGGACTGCCATTTGATAGCCATTTGGTTTGTCATATCTTCACTTTTATTCTGAGCTTTTTTATTTAAGTCTTTCCATCTTTCTTTTTTTCCTTCTTTCTCTCTTTCTTTCTCTTTCTCTCTCTCTCTCTTTCTTTCTTTCTCTCTCTCTCTCTCTCTCTCTCTTTCTCCCTTTCTCTCTTCCTAGTGCTTCTCCAAGTACTTCAGTACTGTTGTATACTGGTTGGCTTAATTTCAGTTCCTTGGGACAAACAGACTTTATTTTACAACTGTCCCAACAACGCCCAGAGCCTCTGAGCTGTATGAAATCTGTAAGAGAGGTAATCCCATTGCCTCCTTTGCTAGATAAATTAATGTCAGGAGCAGCTTCATGGATCTTTCTTGGCAGGCTGCTTTATCCAGCCTCAGGTGGATGCAATCAGGTTTCTCTGAACTCAGCTTCAGGGTGGAATAGATGAAGTCTGCTCTCACCATGGTGCCACAGTTCACATCTCTTTCTGGTGTTCACACTGGCTGGGCAACCTACATCAGGCTTTGTGTCATTCACCATTGCTCTGTTAAACAGCATTAAGGTATAAACACAGGAGAATTTGTTATCAGATACATCCTTCTTCTAAAGAGGATTGATTCCCGAGCGCTGGTTGCACCCCCAGATATTCACAGCACAGGTACAGGAGCAATCTCTCTGTGCAGGACTGCTGGCGGGGTTGCGTTGGATCACCCTGTTCTCTGCTGGGAATGGCAGCAGGGTATCAGCTTCACGTACAGTCACATCATAACTTAAATTTGGGAGAAAGGTCGTGACCGAAAACTTAATGTCTTCTAGAATATCAAACAAACTGCCGTCATTCAGCCACTGCCGGATTGGTCTGCGTACACAGGCAAGAACATCAGTGTTGAAAATCTGTTTCTCTTTCTATACACAGTCCTTCTATGTGCTCTTCAAGAAAAAAAAAAAATAGTTTTATGTGAGTTTTAAGGATCTCAGGCAGTGCAATGTAAAATATAGATTAGGTTATGCCGACCTCAGGGAGAATTCCCCAAAGTTATTATTCAAAAGAAGCGAGAGCAAGGTCACGCTGCAGATATTCCCTCCTCAGCACTGATCGGGCAGAAAGCTCTCTGGTTTTTCAAAAGGAACACCCCATTTGTTTGCAGTGCAAGCAGGCAGCATCGCGTTTTGAGACTCTTATAAAAGGCCATAAAGCACAGATATCCATGGGTTGGGGTGAGTGTGGAGGAGGTGAGTGCTGCTCCAGTGGAAACAGGAATATTCAGTTAGAAATTAGCAGTAAGGAGCATTCTGGGGTGAGGAGGGAGAAAAAGAATGGAGAGAGATAGTTTTTAGCATCAATACAGTGTAAGTAGTTCATAAAGTTCAGAGTTCAAAACACACTTAAATTAACACTAGGAAAAATAATTAAAAAAAAAAAAAAAAAAGCAGGGCAAGTTCCTGAAGTCTCTTCTGCGTTAGGGACTTTTTCCCTCCCCCAGCCACATTTCTCTCGTGCCCTTAGAGAAAAGGAGACGCAATTACAGAGCACGAGGAGGCTGGGGCAAAACAAGAAGGGCATGAAGAAGGAAAGATTCAAGTACTGCAGGTGACAGGAGCAGGCCGGGGTGCAATAACCCAGCGGTACTCTCCATACGCAGGCTCTGATTGCTGCTGGATGTATCTACCCACCCCTCCGACCAAATTAGACACGAATGCTAC
This sequence comes from Anser cygnoides, assembly GCF_040182565.1. Taxonomy (NCBI): domain Eukaryota; kingdom Metazoa; phylum Chordata; class Aves; order Anseriformes; family Anatidae; genus Anser; species Anser cygnoides. Next base: position 97,601,900 of record NC_089875.1, read on the forward strand.
CGAGCCACCAGCAAGCAGAAAGCCTGCAGAGCTGCTGAGAGCCAGGCTTGGCAGTGTGCTGGAGTTAATTAGCACTGACATACTTTTTCTCTCAGTTTTGCTGGCTGAGGACTCCAACCACATTTATTCTTCACGTTTTGTTTAAATTGTTTAGAGGGGGTTGTACAAGCAGCAGGTAGGTGTAACTACGAGGCACTCCTGTGTTGATTATAGAGCTACAACTTCTGGTTACCTAGTCACAGGCCTCACATCTACAAAGCTTTTGCGCGTCTGAAATAACTGGTATGGAATAATATGAACGTATTATTTGTATTAAGGTCTACCTAAGAGTTGCAATGAATTATCACCCTACAACGCAAAGCCTCAGTGGCACACGCTGGCGGCACTGCCTTTTAACACATTCGGTGCTTCTGCAGCACTATAAATAGCAATCACTTTGAGCAAGAGCTGCAGCATCTCTCCACCCCCACCCCCAAACAAATCGCTCACGATAACGTCACCTTTTATTTGAACACAATGAGCTGCAATCACATGAGGTATTACTCTGATTTAATCCTATTTGCTTCAGTTTGGTTTGCAAGGAGTGGCCAGTAATATGTGGTTGCGTTGTATCCTATGTATCCTATGGTTTCTTATTTCACACCAACTCTCGAGGGCTGACACCCATCGTCTTCTTTGGCCAGAAGAACAAAGTAATAGGTTCTGGCAGGTAAGGAGGAGCCAGTGGCTGGGATGGGCTTCTTCCCTTTTCCTTTCTTTTCTCTTTTTTTTTTTTTTCCCCCTTCCTGATTGCTGGACTTGCTGATTGCTTGGACAGCTGATGGTTAGATTTTGAGCACCAAATACTTTTTCAGGTTTTTATTATTCTCGCTGGGTTCAATAACAGGTATGAACCTCTCGCAGCAAATTTCACTTCTTCAGCCACTGTGAAGCGAGCAAGTAGAGACACGAATTCAGGCCTGTGTTTATTTTTTCTGAATCAACACCATAATTTAGCTAAATACCACTCCACTGTGTTTGAGCGCAAGTTTGGTGCTCTGTTTCCCATGCCCAGCAAGCTGCTGGATTTGGCATTAAAATGAAAAGGCAGGTACCAGAAGCAGGTAAGTCACGCTCCCTTTCAGACCTGTCAGAGAAGGTTTTAGGAAGGCGTTATGCCGCACCTTCATTTTGTGCTCTTTATCCTCTGGATGAGGAGGGACCAACAGCTCTCCAAGCCAGCGCTCAGCATCACCCAGGGCAGCAGAAGACATAGTTCCACTGGGGAGCTGGCTCAGGGCAGGGATGGGGCAGGACCATGCCCATGCCCTTGCAGGAGTGAGGAGCATCGCTCATACCAGGACCATCCTCGCGTCCCACAGCATTGGTACTGACCAGTGGAGAATGTTGTATTTAGTGAGCGATGGGAATGTTGTATTTATTGAGCAGCCAGCACTGGGGCTAATGCAAATTCGACAGCAATGAAAAATATTTTAACTGGCTCTTAATTTTTATTTTATTTTTTGGTGTGTGGTTCCTAATTTCCTTCTTCCTCTCATCTTAGCTGGAAGGGAAGTTTAATGCCCTTCGAGTAATCACATGGGGTCTTATCTACAATTGCAGACACACATACAATTCCACATTTGGTATTCATAAAGGGAAGTTTCAAAGTTGATTCTACTCTTCACTCATTTCCTATAATAGTTATTTAGCTCATATAGTGCTTGTTAATTAGACTGCTGTACTTTAATGACTTTTGCCATAGGATATTTTTTTTTCGTATTATAAAATATCATGATAGAAAAGTGTTATTGATCTTCAGTAAAAAGAACGATGAAATTTCTGACATTTCTCCTTAGACAAAGAGGAGCAGGTAGACTATGAAAGTGGCTTATTTTATGAATCAGACCCAGGATAAAGGAAATATAACCAGAACGTATTTAGAATGCCTAATAGAAAAATCGTAGCAAGCAGCTGCACCAGGTTCTGCCTCTAATTATGTAACAGCAACAATTGCAGTTAAAAGCAGACATTTGAATCCAGTGAGAGATTAGGTGTTATATAGCAGTGCAATGAGAAGCACAATTGTCTTTAGATTTAAATGCCTTTCTGAAGAGACATCCTGCTGAATACCAAAAGACAAATTAGCAATTTAGGACATATATACAACAGTTCAATCTTCTAGTTGCGAGATACAGTTGGAAAAAAATCAGTTAATATTATAAAAATAAATAAAATAGAAAAATAACTGCCTTTACTGTTGATAACAAAATGGCAGAGCTTGCATGTCCAGGTGACAGCATCTATTAACCAGCTACCCGGTTCTGTAAAACCTGAGTTACAATTGTCACAAACGATTGTTTTCAGAAGAATTCAGGTCAAGCAAATAGACATCGTGTGGTAGCCTGGGAAGTTTACGGGGGCACCTCAGAAGTTCTGCAGGCCAACAGAAAGTAAACAGAAAGCAGAAGGGGCTGGAGTGGGACCCCGGCATGCCTTTCATGAACTCCCAAAGGCAAGGAACCTATACCCATCATCATCCTTTCTATGAGACACAAGTCTTCTTTAGGTACCAATGCACTCAGTAAATACTGCTTTGGATTTGAAGAAGGTATTGAAATTAATTTGATTATGTGAAGAGATGACTGTAAACACTTGAAAATGTATGTACCAGGGAAAGATCTGATGTTTCTCTAATTCAAACCTAAAATATAGACTTCTTCCAAGCCTCAAGTTGCACCAGGGAAGGTTCAGGTTGGAAATTAGGAGACATTTCTTCTCAGAAAGAGCAGCCAGGCGTTGGATCGGGTTGCCCAGGGAGGTGGTGGAGTCACTGTCCCTGAGGGTATATAAGGAAATGTGGTACTTAGGGACATGGTTTAGTGGGTGATACTGATGGTAGGGGGACGGTTGGACCAGATGGTCTTGGAGGTCTTTCCCAACCTTAATGACTCTATGATCCTATCATATCAGGGGTGCAGTGTACACCTGGTCTTGCCCATTTGTGGGAACCCTCACATGGGAACACCATCAACCAGGGGTGATGGTGGATACTGCTCAGCATTCACTATGGTGTACCACTGTTTATTTACCTCATATGCAAACACTGACCTCAAGCCTGAACATCTTATTCAAGCTTTTCATCATTTATTTATATTTTCAGTTTACAGATGCCCCACAGACCTCATAGACAAGGCTGAAAGCAACACCTTGGCCTCCTTCCTGGCATGCGCTCCTTGCAGCCACACAGCTGGCAAGAAGAGAGAGTAATTTTGCTGCTACACATCCACCCTGTCAGCATGAGGTGCTGAGCTCTCTTGGAAGGAGCAGTGCTCACTTACCTGATGTTGGCTGTTTGTATCAGCAGAGGAATGTCTTGCTGGGACATCCCAGCCCAGACCTCCTCAAAGCATCTCTTGGCCTGAGGATGGTGATGGGCTCTGTGGAAACAGCGTGGGCAGGAAGGCAAGCTCCAAACACAGCCCAGCCATCTCCGTACGGGTGTCTTTCCACTTGTGGCCCTTGTTGCCTGCATGAGGAGAAAATTAAAATCCGTTAGCTTGCTTGAAGGCACCAGCGTTTCATAAACTGCTGGAGCTGCTGGTACTCTTGAACAAGTTTGAACCTTTGGATGAGACTATGCGAACTCACATTCATTTTAGTGGGCTCACTTCTTTGAAGCCTTTCACGTGTCTTCAGGTTTCAGCCTGGAGTCATACAGACGTGGTTTGCTCAGTGTTGGGCCCACTGCAGATGTGGCTGGTCTGTGCAGTTTCTCTCTGCCTTCCTCCCTGTATATCTCCTACAAGACTCTTGTGAGATCAAGGCATTTATTTTCCATTAGGTGGGAAGCTCTGCTCAACAGCCTGAATTAACCTTGCGGCTGGAAGCTGAAAAGACGGAAAGGTGAGAGGACACAACAGCTGTAAGTGAAGCCAGAAATAGAAGTATTTCACACTTTATAGTTTCTGGAGAAACATGGTAAACACTGAATGAGTGGCTTCTCCCCTCACCCACAATACCCAAATGCTGAAGGTTTCTTATCTTTATATGCTTCCCTGCTCATCCTCCTCAGCTGAACACAAAACCCCTTTCTTCACATTTTGAAACCTCTCTAAGAAGCAATGGGAGCCTTTTCTCCTTCTGTCATCATGAATGATGAGAAGAGCTGATAATCTCTATTGCTAGCTGGCCCAGCACTTCCTTTTGTGAGATCTAGTTTCTACTTGCTTACAGCCTCACCAGACTCTATCTGTCAGGATCATGTTTTTTACCTCATGAGCCTGACTCATATTCAGGTATTTTCAAGAAAGTATCAACTAAAACAATCACCTGTTTCTGAGAGCATTTGCCAGAAAATACAGTGTGCAATAAATTGAAAAGATGCAGGCAGTCTTGCTAACAAGATCACTTGCTTTGGAAAAAGTCCTTTTAGCAGACAGGGTAGCTTAATATTAGGTTGGCAATGTGCCTTTTGCTGCCACAGCCACAAAATTCGGTTAAGATCCCTCAGAAAAAAATAGAAAAGTAAAAAATCAGCTCACATATATTCAGCAGCACATAATATTTAGCACCTAAAAACCCACCGAACTCTCCTTGAACATAAGCCATCAGTGTGCCCTTGTCACTAAGAAGGCCAATGGTATCGTGGGCTGCATTAGGCAAGGTATCACCAACAGGCTGAGGGAGGTGATCCTTCCCCTCTACTCAGCGCTGGTGGGGCCACACCTGGAGTGCTGGGTCCGGTTCTGCGCACCCCAGTACAAGAGAGACCTGGACGTACTGGAGAGAGGCCAACAAAGAGCTACCGATAGGACAGGGACTGGAGCACCTCTCCTGTGAGGAGAGGCGGGGAGAGCTGGGACTGTTCACCCTGGAGGAGACTCAAGGGATCTCAGCAAGGTCTATAAATACCAGAAGGGAGGGTGCAAGAGGACAGAGCCAGGCTCTTTTCAGTGGTGCCCAGTGCCAGGACAAGAGGCAATGGGCACAAACTGGGACACAGGAGGTGCCACCTGAACATCAAGAAGCACTTCTCTACTGTGCAGGTGACTGAGCATTGGCACAGGGTGCCCAGAGGGGCTGTGAAGTCTTCTGCTTGGAGATCTTCAGAAGCTGCCTGGACATGGGCCTGGGCACCCTGCTCTGGGTGGCCCTGCTTGGGAAGGGGTTGGGCCTGATGCCTCCAGAGGTCCCTTCCCACCTCAGCCATTCTGTGATTCTGTGACACCACCTGTTCTTTCTCAGGGAAGGGGACAACTTGGGTATACTTGTAGCACCCCACAGAGCCAGGTTTCCAGCAGCAGGTGACGTCCTGCAACACGTCCAAGGGCCCTTGCCTGGAGCAGGCCTCAGCGGGTTCCCGCAGCCGGGACCTGCTCTCTGCTGTGGAAATGTGGGGTGTCCCACAGCACAGCACTGGGAGCAGAGACCTTGAGACGTGCTCCTTGCAAGACACTTTGCTCATTAACCAGACGAAGCAAAAGTGAAATTCTTCTCAGGTATGTCACAACATAGCAGGGAATTTTCTCTATTTAGGGAACGAAGGCGCGTGACCTGCAGCCTGGCGTGGCTGCACAGCCTGTGATCTGTGACACCGAGCAGCGAACAGGGGGAATCACAGTATGTTTCCTCAGCCTCATTCCACATTATAGCACCTCAGCCAAAAAAAAAAAAAAAAAAGGTTATTTTTGATTTTTGCGACCTTACATGTCACATCTATGTTGCTTGTTTTGAGGCAGATTTGTTACCCATGCAAGCTACCCTGTGCTGTTTAAACAGCAGCTACAAGCTGCTGTTTTTTCAAGAGGTAAATCCTGGTTGCATCCTGAGCTTTAAAGGACTCCGCACTTATCTAACGAGCTGTGTAGCAGTTCAGTAGCTTATCTTGTCAGTCCTCTTACTGGAGGGGAAAAAAAAGGCCCCCAGCTCACTCCTAGAAGATCCTAGCATCTCCTGTGCGATGAGAGCAGATGTATTCACAGGCAGACGGAGTACAAGCTGCTTAAAAGGAAAATGTGCACACAGGGATAAGGTTTCCCAGCCTACATAAATGTTGATGTATCTGTAAATGGACGTAGATCAATTATTGATTTTTCATTTCAGCTGCATCTGAGTTCTCATAGTAAGCAGAAAAAAATATCCCGTGTTCCCTGTAAATCTAGGGTTTGCCGCTTGCAAAACCTTTTACTTCTTTCCAGCACGACAAATCAATTCTCAGATTTCACAATGACTAAAAGCAGCATCCCAAGTTTTCCAATCAAATCTTCAGAAGCTACAGGAAGAAAGAGCAGGTGGGTCCCCCAAAATCGCAGTGAGCTTCAGCTCTTCAGGGATGACCATGGGTGCAACAGGGAAAGCTTGCAGCTTGCTCAGGTTCTCAGAACATTGGTGATGGGCTCCAGCCCCACTTCTTATGCATATTCACCACCACTGTTAGCATGGACCCAATTGCCCTTGAGAACAATAGAAAAGGGTCAATAAATCTGTTCTTTCAAGAGTACGTCATCTGAGCATGCTGAAGATTGTCACCACTTCCAAGCAGTTTAACAGCAGAATTTTCTGAGAGACAATACTTTAGATGCACCTTCAGCATCATTAGCCTAAGGCAAGCAAATTTCACAGCAGCGTTACAGTTTCTAGGGCAGAAACATGTCATCTAATTTGTTCCCCTGGCCTGATTAGTCCCACAACAGAAGCAGAGATGGCTCATTTCCAGCCAAGCACAGTGACGAGACTCTGCAGTGGTTCCTCAGCTGCCAAAGGATGGAAGAACTCCTTGGAGATCTTCAGAAGCCACCTGGACATGGGCCTGGGCACCCTGCTCTGGGTGTTCCTGCTTGAGCAGGGGCTAGACCAGCTGATCTCCAGAGGTCCCTGCCAGCCTCAGCTATTTTGTGATCCTGTGACTCTGTCTGTCACACAGCTCCTTCTGAAGCTGCTCTCCATTGCTCACTGTGTCCACAAAGCAGCATGCTCCTACCACACTCTGCTAGTTTCCACCTTAGGGAAGCTTCGGTGTGTACTTGGGGTTAAGGCAATGACATCGTGACCCAGCATCACATCCCTCGGATCTGCCACAGGAGTTTTCTTTCCTCCTCTGTATTTTCTAGTCTTCTGAATTTTTCTCCCCACCTACTTGAATGCCAGGTTTGTTTCAGAGTCTGGAAACCGGCATGATTATCAATTTGGACTCTGAATCCTGGGATTTGTCCCCTTATGTGCACCTTGGGTCTCTGCCCACACGGGAAGCTCTAGGCACCATTCCTCTTCCAGTGTATAAGAATGAGTCTCCACAAGGACCTAATCAGTCCTGCAGAGCTGTGTTTGGAAAGATAACATGTTTACCTCTTTCTGAAGCTCTCATCAAATGCTGAACACCAAAAAGAGAGATTACCAAGTAGAAAAATAAACACACACCTGGTCACCTTAGGAGACTTGAGCAGCTATGGAGGCTGATGCTTACTGGAGATAAGCCTCATGCACCAGCATGGGAAGAGCGGAACTACCATGCTGGTACATGAAGCAAACATATCTGGTGCAAGTATGTCTGTTTATAATAGAAGAAGAGTTTTCTTTATAAGGAAAAGAAGTCCAGCCTTAATTTTCCTACCGAGTTTGTCCTCTGGCAAAACTTGCTGTCACAATTTCAAACATGTGTTTACATAGCACAAGCTTCCCCATTGTTGGGAAGACAATGTGGTTTAACAGTGGCTTAAGCTAGAAAAATTAAAAGGCTGACAGCTAAGTAGATGATTTTTTTTCTTGCAACTTAAAACTAAAAAAAAAAAAAAAACAACAGTGAGATTTTTCATGAGCATTTTCTTCACATTTTATGAACAAACATGAAATCCAGGCGCAGCTACGGACATCCCTTTGCCAACCCTTCCCCCAGCTTAGATTATTATAAACTGTTGGAGAGTGTTTGACAAGCGATATCAAACAATAATCAGAAGACAGGAATGTTTGGCAGGAAGGATGATCCCATCAGATCTGCGAGAAAGAGGAGGCTGGGTGAGTGCTTTAGCTGGGGCTGAAGCACCCTCCGTGATGGTGCAGGCACGGGAGCCTGCAGCAAAGAAAAGGTGGGTGGTGATGTCTTGCCAGCTGCAGGAGGAAGGAGGCCTTCTGAGAAAAATAGAGGCCTGGCTCTCATGGCAAGGGCAGCAGCGGTCCCTGGTATGGACAGAACGTCATCACCTATCACCAGTGATGTCCTCATGGGGTCAGATCAGGGTTGCCCGCGGGTGCCGGCACTGCTGCTGCTGCTGTCAGCAACACCGGCTCCTGCCAGCAGCAGGGTGCACCCTTGAAAAGGAATTTGGAAAAATCAAGCTGTGGCCAGAACACACAGTAAAAGCTGTGGGAACCTCTAGCAAACGTAGCATGGCAAAGAGGAAGAAATGTAGAGCTTTAAGCATGCAAGAGTCCTGCAAAGCAAGCTTTTACATAAATAAGTAGATCAGTCATCAAAATGAGAGAAAGACGGAGCAGACTAACACATGTTCTGTATGCAGTAGGAGTTTAATAGCCCTGAGAAGTGAAACCCATTTTATTGCTTTATGGGTGGTAAGCTTGGAGTTTGGCAACGTGCAACACGCGCACAACATCTTTATGCAACGCTCTGCAAACCGTCAACAACATGTGGCTCGCCAGCCGATCAGCCGCTGCAGACCTTTGAAAACGAGGACATCCAGTGGCTGAACGCTATAGCAGGGATTTTCGCGAAGGATTTGGGTTTGTAGCAGAAACACCTGACCGTTTACGCCAAATTTCTGCACTTCACAGAGACCTAAAGTAGGTCGCGTGGGGAGCAAAGGCTTTTACGTAAGCTCTCTGCACTGGGGTAAAGTCCTCATAATAAAAGGCTTGTGGCTGCAGCAAGCTCTTTGGGGCGGTCTCGGTAAGTATTGCCCAGTAATTGCCAAGAATATTCCCTCACTTTCCTTTCTCTGCTTCCCTGTGATGACAGACTTACACTTTCATTTACATCTTCAAGAAAATAATAATAAAAACCCATCACGTTTCTAGGCTAGCCTCTAAATCTCTTATTTAGCTACAGATAGTAAACATGGTTGTGAGTGTTAGAAATCCCTTAGTAAGTAACCAGTCCCACTGGAACCAATCAGTACAGCAAGCAACCTGCACCACAGGATGAATAATTTAGCCTTAGATGCACCAGTTGGAATATTTACACCTAGCTCCTATTACTGTCATATTTATAGAGCAATTGTAGCAATTAATCACGTTTCCAAATGTATGTTGTAGGAGAGAAACTAAAATATTAATAGATCGAATTCATGCTTTGTCATGAAATTGCAATGACTGATAACTCAGAAATATAACAACCCAGGACAAGAAAATTGTGCCTTGTGTGAACCACAGCAGAAATAAAATGAAGATATGTAAAAATTAGAGTCACTTCTAGAGGAAGTGGACCACTTCTGCACATTTACAGGGCTTGATTTTCCCTGGAGATTGGCTGTACAATGTCGTTGTGTGCAGTAACAGCTCGCCTAAAACCAGATATTGCAGAATTGAAAAAACAAAACAAAACCTTCAACTTCTTCAAAAGTTGATTTGAACTAGTGTCACGTAGGACTATATTTATACGTCCCAGAGAAATCCCTTGAAGATTTGTCAGGTAGCTCTTCACACAACTCGAAGCTCTGAACCCACGAAGTCCCGTACCGAAGGCACAGGGAACAAGAGAGCTCCAGACCTTCTCCCACCAGCAGCTTTCGGCGTGGTGTGCATGGTGCAGGTCAGAGGGCAGAATCATAAAGTATTCCGAGGTGGAAGGGACCCACAAGGATCATCGAGTCCAACTCCTGGCTCCACACAGCACCACCCAAAAATTCAGACCATATGACTGAGAGCACAGTCACAGTCATATGATATAGGGACTCGTGTGGTCTCCACCTTCTCTCACTTCTCTTTTTCACTTGGGCTGACCACAGTAGTCGGTCAAGCTAGGTACAAACTGCTGTCAGAAACCGAACCCAACACCTGTGTGGTCAGCAGAGGCGCCAGCACAGCCCGAGGCTCGCCAGCACAGCCCGGGACACCTCTCGGAGGGCTTCAGGTCGCTCGGCCATCCCAAGCCATGCTTCACCCCAAGCCTTTCAGTTGTAAGCTGCTGTCAAATAAAATGCTCTTCTCCTTCGTCTCCCCTTGCCCAGGCCTTCCTGTGCATTGCCTGCAGCAGCACCGTATTTCAAACCAGTATGAAAAATATAAAAAGGAGAGTTTTTTATTTCATTGACTTTGAATGCCTAATCAACATACTGCATACTACAAGCGCACTAGATCTGATTCAAGAAAAGAGGTGGAAACATTTGGTCAGCAGTTTGGGAAGGTTTTTTTTTTTTTTTAAAAAAAAAAATGCCACCAATTTGGCTCACTGCTAAATCAGGAAAACCCTCAACTTGGTGCAAATAAGGGCCCAGGAACATACGGCAAGAGGGAAGAAACTCTGCAGCAATGCCAGTTTTGATGAGCTCACGTTGCCATATCTTAGAGTTTAAAAATGTACAGCTTTAGCACTTGGAAACTATTTAGAGCTCAGGGGAAAAAAAATAGAGAGAGCTACGAGCATGGTGAGCACTGCCATTACTCTCTTTGAAGGAGAGCTGTAGTTTTCTAGGACTGACTCTTCCAGGATTACAGCACATTTTTCTTCTCTCGCTTGGGGCTTAGGAAGAGCAGAATGAGAATCCCATCACGGATTTCTGCATCTTTATATTAAAAGTTCCTGTATTATAGGCAGTATTTGGGGTGGCCATGCCTTCTGGCTAACAGCATATAAACTCTTGACATCCTTGATGGCGTAATGTGGAAGCGAAGAGCAAGAGTGAGAAATTCAGGTTATTTTCCCCATTACTGCTGCTGTTCTCTGCCTCTCTAATATCTCATATCTGTTCTGGGCCATTAGTGCCATACACAGCTACTGACTTGATTTTACTTATTGGTAAAAGGCACATTGTTTTGGGAGCAGATGCTTAAACAGTGCGTTCAGCAAAGTCGAGTCAAGGTTCCCAGTCAAACTGAATTGCTTGCCTTTCCTCTTTGTTCCTCTCCAAATGTAATTTTAATTACATAAACTTCGTAGAGCAGCTCATGAGGAGCAGCTAAATTACAGACAGCAGGCAGGGACAGGTGGGGAAAAGTGGCTCGGAGCTCCGAGAGGTGTTGCAACCTGTGCTGCAATGCAAAGGATTGCCAAAGTCAGTGAATATCGTCAATACAAGAGCTTCAGGGCTCGTTTTGTCCTACAATGGCTCCATGTGCCGAATTTTTGACGCAGAGCTCCTGCCCGCACACAAGAACTTCATCCTGAAATTAGAGAGATCTTTTCAATTAGCTTAATCTTACAGCTAGATTGTTCTGGCTTTGTACAAGATATCTGCATTTCATTGAATTCGTTATGAATGCAACCACGAAGCATGTACTTATTTCTCCAGAGGCTGACTCAGATTATGTGTTGACAAATTATATATTGACAGATTATATGGTGACAAGCAATTCATCCTTCCGTTCCTTTCACCAGTCCATCAAAGACAGAAACCCTACTGTACGCAGACTGGAAACGACAAAACCACCACATTAGTTCCTTCTCATGTGTGTAATTTCTGTTCAAATGCCTTCTTTCAGCTGTGAGGCATAAGGGCGAAAATATTCACCTCTCTACTTCCAGTGAGAAAAGTTGTTTGCGTAAGTACCACAGGTAAAAAGCAACAGAAAATACGTATTTCAGTATTACCAATTGTACAAAACTGACATAGCCACTACTGCCAGTAGCATCAAACTCTTATGTCTGGGGAGGTACCAAAATACTCCTCCCTCCCTCTGCTCTGTAGGGCATTAAAATGTTCTTTTTAGTTAAATACCTTAAAAAAAAATAGTAACACTCATGCTTCATCTTCCATAGGTTGAAAAGGAAGGATATGGATTTTTTTTATTTTTTTTTAAACAAGCTAGACTCTACAACATCATTTTCTCTGAATCACCCCGAGCCCATCAGCTGGATGAAAACCAGCTGTCCGTAATAAGACAAAAAATATAAGGCTGAGAATTGCTGGCTGATTCCTGCTGGGGTTTGAAAATAGCGAGGGGATGTATGCTGTGTTTTGAAGAGATTTATCTAACTTTGACCAGAGCGGCTTGCATTTTGAAGTCCTACTGAATGCAACCATCCTTACCATACTGAGAAATAACAGATGTGTATCACGGAGCTTTGTTTTTCCAGATCGGTGACAGTGGATTTTTGGTACAACTATTGGACTTAATGGACTGTGAATATTGCAAAATAAACAATTTGCCTGATTGCCTAAGTGGATATTGCTATTCCTATTTTTCTCAGGTTCCAGCATAAATTTTGCAGAATAAATTGCAAGTGCTGAATTTATTAGCATAGATTGAAAGGGTTCTGCTTATTTTTTTGAGTTCAATCCTGCACAAAATCCTGTTGATCCTCCCCCATCCATCCACAGCACAGCTTAGGAGTCAATATCTCCACTCACGTTTCTTCTCCAAAGTCTGGGGGATTTAATGGATAACTCCCATGGATGTTCCCATAAAGCAAGCATGCCCACCTCTGTGGCCCAGCAGCATCAGGTTTCTCTGACTTTCTGAGCCACCTATTTTGTCGTAAGCATTGTCTCATGCAAGCAGGAGACTTTCAGATGCTGTTTGCTATTCAGAGCAGGTGAAGAGGAAAAGCACAAAGAGCTGATGGGGCTCCCCACGAAGAGAAGCAGTGAACCTCACAGCCCCAACGCAAATGTGTGGCGGCATATCTGGAAAGCAGCGTCACTCTCCTTCAGCCTCTCGTGCTTACATTTTCCTAAGTGGAAAGTGGCAGAGCATCATCAGCGCTCCCCAGGGAATTGCTGCCTCACCCTGAAGGAAATGGGAAGGCTTTCCTGCCTGCTGTGGCCACGCTGCAAATCACAGGGCTGCACCACAGGATCGGGTGTGACAAGGGGATGCATTTAGGTACCCCGGATGCCAAGCAATGATGCTCTTGGAAGGCATTCGAGGAAGTCTTCCCCCTAGCAAATCCTCCTCCTATTTTACAGTAACAAAAAGTGATGGAGAAACAGGCGTGGGTGATACCTGATTGCAGCTCAGGAAATGATTTCCAGTCTTATATGCGTCTACATGCCCAGAAAGAAACACGCCACAGCCACCAGACCTCCAAAAAACTGGTCTGGTACTGCTCTTGTAGGGAAATCAGCATGGCTAGCACCACTCCAAACCATCTCATCTCCACTAAATAAAATAGCATAGAGGAAAAAGTCTTTTTAAAAAGCTGCAAAAAGGCATCCGAGCTCCCGGTATGATGCTGACGATGCTCGGCTCAGCCTCCCTGCCTCCCCCACAGCTCCAGCTCCTCTTCAGCCTACACACACAGGCTTCAGGAGGGGAAAAAAAAAAAAAAAGAAAAAGTCCCATTTTCAAAGACTAAATCAGACGTTTTGAGTCTGAGTTTGAGCATGGCATCTGCACTCAGGAACACAACCACCTATTTCACACTGAACGTCAAACCGGCTAGTCAAAGTGTGAAGAAAACTAATTTAGCAGCCTGAAAAAGTAAGAGCAAACACTCAAAGATAGCAAACATAGCCTGGTTTTTGAGAATATCAACAGCATCCTGATTATTTCAGGATCCATTATGCAGCAGGCAGCTGAGTCTCTGAATTGGGAAGCTTTGACCTCCTCTAGGAGCTCTCTGCAGAAGGGAAACGCCACTTGAAACACATTTGTAAAATTACCTGTGCTGTGGAACAGGGAACGTTTTCAACACGGGAGCTAAGGCAGCACCCTGAAAATGAGGGGTATAAAAGAAAAGCAAGTGTGCTCAACACGAAAAGAGGTAGAATACATACTAGGGCACCCTGCAAAGGTTTTTCCTTCAGAGAGCATTGTGTTGCCACACTGCACCAGGAGCTGGAAGAGGAGGGGTTACAACATGATCAAGAGGCAGGGAGCAAGAGGGAGGAACAAGGAGGGTAAGGGTGATGGCACCACAAGGGTTAATCAGCTTTTCGGTTCCCCAGAGAGGCTGGGAACACCAGGAGGTTTGGGGCAGAAAAGAGGTAAAACATCTCGCTCAGTGCTACGGGGAGAGCTGGCAACGCTAATAGCTCCATTAGCATTTTGGACGGCAGTCCAAAAAAACAGCGTTATTTTTAATCTCACGGCTGGGGATTAGCCTGATGTTTCTCTGATTTTTAAGATTGCCCATGCTTGTGGTTTGGCATCTATCTTGAGGGGGAAAAAAACTTGCAAACAGCACACCAGGGTGCTCACACGGGGGTTGTTAGGAGGAAATGACGTGGACCTCCATTTGCCTAATTGCTCGAGGGAGCTGCAGAACCAAACCGTGACGAACTTCAGGAGGAAGCAGGAGCCCAGCTGCCAGCTCTCCTGAACTGCTCAAGCAGGAGGCAGACGTCCAGGCCCTGCTGACCCAGGAGGGCAGCTTCCTGCAGGCCTTGGGGCAGTGGCTGGAAGGACTGATGAGCAGAGGCACGAGGTGGGCTTCACGAGGTATTGGAGGCACCAGCCTCCCTCCTCATCCTCCTCAGGGCTGTGCTCACACAGCAGTGCAGTCATCTTCCTGCTGTCATAATCCTTGCCAAATTCTGCTGCCTGGAAACCAGAGTATGACAGCCTTAAAAAAAAAAAAATCAACTTTAAGCTTAGGTAAGCAGGCCATAGCCGCGGCTGCAGGGAGAAGGCAGCTCACAGGGCAGAGTTTTTCCATCCCAGCAGCAGCACACGGGTCGCTGCGATGGGCTGGCAGCCCCACTCTGTTCAGAGCAGGAAGAAAAAGCCTGGTGGGACAAATAGTTATCTTATCCCTTGCAAGCTCAGCAACTCGGTGGGTTTTAACTACCAAAAGCCACGAAGAACGTAAAGCAGAGTGCCGGGCACAGCACAGGACCAAAAGCACGGTCTGTCACATACTTGATTTTTCCTCAGAAGATCCTCTCTGTGCCATAAGTGCCATAATTTGGAGGAAATTACACTGTTTTCAATGTTAAATGGAAAATATAGCTCAGTCTTAGTCAAGCAGCTGAGACAAATGCTTAATGCACATCACAGGAGTTCTTCCACAGAACTCTTGATACAGATTATAAACAAGATACTCTGTCATTTTGCACTGAAAGTTTTGATAACGGTGAATGATGAAGTAACTCAGCAGCAGACCCAGCCCAAGGTTTTCTCAAGGATCCTCTTCCCTGAGCCTCTCCGGTTAGGCAGGCCTAAGCTCCGAGCCCTCGGTAACGAAAAGCAGGTTACTGCACTGAACAGCAGGGGAAACACACCGGTGCAGCTCTCCAGACAGGGCGACTCCTGGAAATGGCGTTTGGTGGAGATTGAGGACACTGCCTTTGTTAGGCACCAGCATCTTTCTGAGAACATTAAATTCTAACCTCTTCTAAAGATCATTACGAATCCAATCCAAGTCCTTTATTAAGGCTCCTAGAATAAAGCAATTTCTTAACGTTTCTACTTTCTGCCTGTTCTAAAAATATTTGTCCTCCAAATAGTCACGGGGAAAGCAGGTTTCAGAAAACATACCTTTCCCAACTCATTAGGCCCAGAGAAGAGTAGGTGGCGAGGCCTGAGCAGCAACATAAGCCTTATTTCTTCATGTATTCCTCTACTCCTTAAAGCACAAAATCATTTTTGCTATGAAAATATAGGTCAACGAGGCTGCACACCTCCCAGTGATGTGATGCCCCCTTACCAAAGAGGGGAGCTTGGAAGGCTGCCCAGGTGATCAACTGGCCGGTGGTGACCATCCAAGTAACATCACGACCTTGTACCACAGGGCCCTTAGCTCCTTGCTGTAATGAGGTCACCGGCGTATTCATCCTTCAGCTTCAGAGCCACGCAGAGTACTTCCTCCTTCCCGGTACAAAAAAGACAGGGATCTCCTGAAAAGAGCCCAGAGGAGGGCAACAAAGATGATACAGGGCCTGGAGCATCTCCCCTATGAGGGAAGGCTGAGACCTGGGTCTGTTCAGCCTGGAGAAGACTGACAGGATCTTATCAATGTTTACAAATACCTGAAGTGTGGGAGACAGAGGGATTTGGCCAACCTCATTTCAGTGATCTGTGGGGACAGGACAAGGGGCAATGGCCACAAAATAGAGCACAGGAAGTTCCGCACCACCATGCGAAAGAACTTCTTCACAGTGAGGGTGACGGAGCACTGGAACAGGCTGCCCAGGGAGGCTGTGGAGTCTCCTTCTCTGGAGATATTCAAGGCCCATCTGGACGCCTACCTGGGCAGCCTGCTCTACGAAGCCTGCTTTGGCAGGGGGGTTGGACCCGATGATCTCTTGAGGTCCCTTCCAACCCCTACAATTCTGTGATTACCTGAGTCAGGGTCTGTACTGTTCACCCCTCAACAGCACAAGCAAGCTGAGGCCTCAGGCTTGCTGGAAACCTGGAGCTGCTGCTTCGTGCATGAGCCCCTGGGACCTCTCCGCAGCATTTCATTCTCTGCCTTGATTTTCTCAACGCCCAAACCCAGATTTCAGCTGTCAGCACCACTCCGGCACAATACTAATGTTCTGAGAAGTCACACTTTAATGCGGCACTTTAGTGTTTATCTAAATTTCAGACAGACTAATTGTCTAACTTCCAGCCTGAAAGGTCTGAAAGCACTGAAAAGCACGCCAACATAGGTAACTATGGGAAATGTATTTTGCAGAGAGCTGGCTGGAGCACATCCGTGGGAGAGAAAAGCAGAGAGCTCACTGAGTGTTGCGAAGAGCTGTAAGAAGGGAAAGTGCCTCATGCAGGGAAAAGGGACAGGAAATTTAAGGAACAGAGGGGCACGAGGACACGGCTCCAACTTCTTCCCCTCAGAGAGGTCAGCACCTCAAAGAGAGGTAACGCAGCTCCCCAGCCGTGTCTCAGCAGCTTCCTCCCCTCTTGAAGGAAAGTAGGCTCCTTCCTTCTCCCAGAGGCAAGCAGCAGCTCGCTCCTCCTTGCTCCTGCCCGCACACCTATTTTCCTGCTTCTGCAGGCTCTGGCAAGCAGCATCTCCTCTCCTGCAGGCTCCACCATACTGCAAAGAGCCAGGGATAGGGACAGGAGAAGTGGCAAACAGCTTTGTCTCCCACCTGCAGTTCCATAGGACAGCTATGTAACCATTTCCAGAGCCGTGCAGCCCCCTCCCTGAGCTGGTGCCTTTTTTAGGTCTGTCCCCAGGGATGAGGATAGGCATCTTATCTGTAAACAGGACTCACAAAACATACTCTGCTGAGCGCTTCCTCTGGTGCCTCCCACAGCAAGCACACCATTTGGGGCTTAATCTACAAAGACGATGCTCATGACTTTTAGTTTCATGTTTAAAGCAGGGATTTCAGTCTTTGATCTCAAGGGGGAAAAAAAAAAGAAAAAAAAAGGAAAAAGGCTTCCCCACTATCCTGACCTGAATATTTTCTTCTTCTGAATCCAAAAGACTTTTGGATGCTCAAACCTTTAAAAATTGTGTAATTTTCTAAACGTTAGATGCTTCATTTCTGGAAAACTGACAGCCTCATACTATATTTTATTTGACAGTCCTGGCAATTCTGAGCTTCACTTTAATGCTGTATTTGTCTAGGACTACATTGGTGAGGGAGTTGAGGAGGGCTGGACGTACATGACCTTTAGCCACCCAATTCCAGGACATTCCCAGGATGCGCCATTTTACAGAAACCAGCTTTTGCTGATCTACCTGGTTCCAGGCTATGAGATTTAGGCTTCATGTGCTCATCTGCAGGAGCAGTCTTCTCAAGTCTTCTGGGATTAACATACTCCTTTGCATAGCTGCAAAGGTTTATTCTGTCTTGTTGTTTTGAATCCCATTTTACCACAAATTATATCGATTTTCTGAAAAACCTGCAACTCCAAGTCAAAAGTTTGTCCCTGATTGAGTCAGCAAATCAGACAGGAAATAGCTTGGGGGCTAGAGAGAATTGTTCATATGAATGTTACTGGGGGGGGAAACACACCGTATATTCAGGCTGTAAAGAACAAGAAGACAGGCTTTCTCCCATAGCTGGTGAACCAGGAGAATAAGCTACTTCTTCAGCTGCCCGGCAGTATTAAGTTTGCCACAAGCAAACATTACAGACCTAGAGAAAACTAGACCTGGTTCCTCTGGTGGCAATACTTGTTGTAAGCACAGCAGAGACCTTGATAAGCACTGTTGTAGGCACTGCCCTCGGCAGCTCTGCGGGAGGAGGGAGACCTCTGGTCAGTGCAGGGGAGATGGGAGGCCATCTAACCACGGCCTTCCACCACCCTCCCAAACATCGTGTCTGTCTTATGGAAAGAGCAGGTAGCTGAGGCAAAGCCAGTTCACCTTCTTCCCCCCCCCCCCCCCCCGCCAATGAAGGAAAAAAGTCAGCCACATTTTCTTTCAGTACATGCTCCAAGGTGCACTCTTTCTTTCTCTGCAACCCAGTAGTATTTTGCACCACACTAAATCCTGGCACAGACATTATATTGAGCTTTCAGAGGGCAAGTCTGAGGTTTACATCATGTGAAGGGGATCCTTCTCCCTCTGATGAGACTATCCCATGGCTACCAGAAATCTGAAAAACTGGAAAAAAACAGGTACAATGGCAGTCATGGACACATGCACATTAGCAGCACCTCAGACAGTGATCCTTAGGACAGCAACAACTGATGAGACTACACACAAGGCTCCGTGTCCACTGAGCTCTCCAAATTCTTCCAGAAGGATCATGCCAAATCCTGAACCCCTTCCTGGCTTTAGGATAGGACTTAACCCGAAATTTGAACATCTGTGGTCCCTGGGAAGAGCTCAGCTCCTGGAGCTTCACACGCCCTCTGAGCAAGGTCTCTGAAGAACACTTCACCTCAAAATTGTGTTTTCTCCTCCTACCATAAGGTCTGTTTTAAGTGTAGGATCAGGCGTCCTTATTTTAAAATGGAGCAGCAATCAGGCAATCAGGCTGAGCTTTCTGCTTGGGCTCAACCACTAACAGGACAGAAGACAAACATTGTGAATGCTATGAAACACTGGCAGGATGTGGAAAGTGGGTTTTGTGCATGAAATGGACAGTTTAAGAAGTCTCCTTCACTTGTGGTCTTTTCCACAACAACATGGCTTTCCTTTTGCGACCATGTTTGTTCTCCCGTTACTTACTTAATTTGCCAGAAATGAACATGGAACTTGCTTGTGACATGGAGGAAAAAGCAGTTTTACTGCTGGGATGAAACGCTGCAAGATCTTCCAGAAGCACTTAGAGCTGCAGTGTGTTACTAAGGAAGAGCAGGACATCACACACTCAGGATCTTCCACTTTCCATCAAAGCAGCCACCTGCTGAGGATCTTAGGTCATCTCTTCCTCCAAGCTGCCCTCAGTCAGGCTCAGCTCTCTACCTGGAAGCTCAGAGCCACACGCAAGAACGCACAACAGGAGAATACAGGACTCATCAGGAAGAGAGATGTGACAACCAGACTGGGGAGCAGATTACAAGCAACAATGTTTTCCATGGATCCAGCAGAAGGAAGATGATCTGCCACAGGCCAATATATTCCAATAACACTGTATTGTTGGGTAGGTGCTAAGAATACGCAGAGCTAAGAACTATCCTTTAGTAGCATAACTGCAAACAGCATGGAAGGTAAGAGACTAAGAAAGCATCAACATTAGCATGTTAGTTCAGATTCAAAGGGTATAAAGGGTATGCTTTTGCAGCAAGCTTTCTACTTAGCTCTGTGCAAACTGATTTGCACCATGAAGCAGTGTCAAACCACAAAAAGAGGAAGACACATTCCAAGAGCGCACCTGTCTGAGCTGGGCAACCAGTCCGCAGGAACAGATCAGAGCAAGTCTGAAGTGAAACAAAAGCCCTAGTCTAAAATGACTGTAGCACAGACTACCTTGCTTTAAAGAGATTTGCCTGGCTGCAGTATTCTCAAATATAGAAATTGTCAGGAAAAAAAAACTGATTGTACAGTTACCTTCTTACCAGAGATGGGTCTATGCCCTTTGAAGTCAGAGAAAGCAAGGAGATCTCTATAGATATTCTATAAAGATGGATTAAATTCCATTTATTTTTAAGTCAAATTTGCCCTCCACACAGCTCTGCCATCAGCATCAAGCATAGGAAGAGTTCTCCTACTTGAACTAGCCCTGCAACTAACAGGCTTACCAGTTAAAACAACCATTTATCTTTAATCTCCTGGGGCTGCAGTCCTGTCATCTACAGCTGTGCAAAATGTTGGCTTAACAGCTGTGTCCTTTAAGGCTCAATTCCAAAAAAAAAGGCTTTGTTATGGCATTCTTGTCTCTTGTACAAAAGGATACCAGTAACATCTATAGCAAATAAAAAGTGATTCAGGAAAAAAGTATAAATAAAACCAGAGTTTTTCCAACAACTCACACCACCTGTGATACAAGCCTGTAGTTGAGCTAAACTTCTGCCACCAACTGATTAGCAACTATATGATGACCAGAGTGTTTGATGAACAACGGGTGGTACACCGACTGTTTAGCCATGTTTGAATCCTGAGCAGCTCCTCCCAGGAGTTTTCTTCACTGCTGTGGATGAGAAACACTACAGCCCTCCTACTAGTTGATGCTTATTTGAACCCAGAGACAGAAAAAAACCCACACAAGAGTTTGCGGGTCAATATTCCTGTTCTCATCTTTCATTCATTGCACTAAAAGGGCAACTATAACACACAAAGAAAAATCTGTCCTTGTTCCGTTGCCCAGTAAACCATGACACACTAGGACACCTACTGACTTAAAATCCCTCTATAAATAGAGCATTTACACAAGCTGTTATGTATGGGTGACTTACCTTAGCAGACTGATAAGAGCCAATTTTAGTAGCAACATTTTTTCTTTATTCAAAAAAAAGAATAGAATATTGAGGAAATTCACACTTTTCTTGAAAAAGAGACAGCTGCTGGTTTCACAACAGTCTTACCCTTTGTTTCAGAATGCAGAGCCCTACAGAAGTATGAGATTAGAAAGAAAACCTACTTGCTGTCTATAGAAATAATCCCTCCATGTGAAAGCCATGCCATTAAGACAAAGCCTGACTTTCGATTCATGCAAGTGAACTATTTTAAATGAAGTAATTAGAAAGTATCTCATTCCTAAAAGCAAGCCCATTCATAGACCAACCCCAAACCTCAGCAGCCTGTAACTCCTGGAAGGACAGCTATTTAACACCTGACAGCTTTTCACTTCAAACGCAAGGGGCCCATCCTCAAGGCTGTGAGCTAGGTCTCTTCACAGCATACTCAGAGTAGCAGATCAGAGCATACCACAAACCTTCTCCCATCTCCAGACTCAGAGGGATTATTCTGAAGTCAGTAAGATTCCTACAAGATGACCATAACATCAAGCTGATGACAGTGATGGCTTCCCTCCCTTCTGCTTTTTTCCCCCCAAAACACTATTACCCACACAAGTTCTTAGTGCCTTTAGTGGGTCTCACACCGAGAGGTCTGTTTTTCATTATTGTACAATGTCCCAACCAGAAAGAGTCCCTGAATGACACATGGCTTCTCATTAACTCACTGTCATGGCCTGCCCTATCTACCCAAGCAGTTTATACATCCTGCTTTAAAAAAGCAATTCAAATTTAACAGTTTCCTCTCACCTCTCCTTTACAGGCTAATTGACTCTCAGAAACTAGAAAAAAAACACCATTCACTGTCCTGAGCAGCTTCTTCTAGCAGGTCAGAAGCAGAGTTCCAGGAGTGTCTTATAAGACAGGTTGTCTTTATCCAGAAGAGGAAAAAACTAACACCCAACCAAACCAGGCGTTAACAGAAAGAAACATATGGAAGTCTCCTTACGGAAACCTTTACAGCAACAAATATACCAAGTTTCCAAAAGACTCTTGTGCTGGAGACACCAAAACCTCTTTGCAATTGTATCTAAATATACCTTGTGCCTCCTCCTAAAATATAAGCCATGGATGTATTTTGCCAAGGTTGGTTAAGTGCTTTCATCAAAAGCTTATTCAAATGTGGAAACAAACTGATAAAGACAGCATCAATAGAAGTCCATACAAACTGATTTGCCACTAGCAGGTACTGACCTTATTTCAATTCAGTTTTCCTCATTCATGAGGAAGGAAGCAGCACTACAAAGGGAGTCCAGGGTTTCATTTTTTTTTATTGAAAGTCATTTGCTCCTGCAACATTTGATAACTATTTTAACTACAGTAAGTCAGAGAAGGTTTACATTAATGTTATTTCCGTTAGCTGTAGCACGATATACAAATATTCACATAAGCTTCCAATATGCATCCTCATTTCATCGTCGTCCTGCTCTACTCTTCAGTGCTTTTAAAGTTTTCTTCATGATTGGTGCAATTTCTTTAACAACAACAAAAAAAGAAAAGAAAGATCAGTTAGGATTAACAGCATAATGTGAATGACAAAGTGATAGTAGCATAATGCTAAGCATACACTGACAACCAGCAAGTTAAAGCAATTATTCTGATAATTTCAGGAAATTCCACTTACTTTTGATAGGCTTCTTTCCATCTTGAGTTGTTCCACTTGAGCTAGAGCTTCTACTGTTGCTAGGAGCATTCGGATTTGATGAATTATTGTTTCTGTCTCTGCTTTCTGGAAACCGTGTTCTTTTAAAACCATGAAATAAAGAAATTAACTTTTTTAAAAAAAATAAAAATCTACTATTTGCTCCATTTCATTTTGATAAAAAAAGGTCACAGCATTTTAACAAGTCTGTCTCCTCATCAGTACTGTGATACATTTAATATCATAGGATAATTCAGGTTAGAAAGGGCCTCTTGAGGTCATCTAGTCTATTTCCATTCTTGCACAATTTTTCCATTCATTAGATGATACCTCTTATTTGTCTTTAAAATAAAATTATCTGAATTTACGACAGATGGAGGTATTATGATGATTCATAATAGGCTGTTGGCCTGTGTTCTAGTTTGCTCTGTGATTTTTTTTGTTTGGTTTTGAATACAGCTAACTACTAATTGTCCCTCTGCCAGAAAATTAGGAAAAATTCACACTCGAGTTTTCAGGTTTTCTTTTTTCCTCCTTTAAGTTAGAAATGCCTAGGAAAAGGCACAATAACTAGCCCTAAATATTAGGTTGGAAACACCAAGCAACAGGACAAGGACTGGGATGGCTGCAGTAGGCATCAGCTCTGTGTAAAACAGTTAAGCCAACACAGCATTTAACTGCCCAGCAATCCAGGCAGCCTTGTACGCCTTGGAGCCAGTCACCGAGGCCTGCTGCCAGTTAACACAAACCACTGCATGCCGAACTGCAAACAGCCTGCCAGGGATCTGTACATGTGTGCCACAGGACCTTTTTAGCTCCTGTAAGACCAGCTTCATAAGTGAAAATTTCAGCTGTATATAGTAAAACTGACAGGTTTTCAGAGGACATGTTCAAAGAAACAAAGAAGTTAACTCATCACGTCTAAACAAAGTTTTGTTTCTCAAGAAGGCAAACCAGCGACCATCCTTGCAGCTCCTTTCACACAACAGCAGTTTGTCCTAATTTAGGATGTGTGAAAAAAAATATGCAGGGCTTTGAGTACATCAGGCAGTTAGTGGGACAGAAAGGACATTTACACTACTGTACTGAAGAACCTAAACTGGAAGGCTAGTCTGTCACAACAGATACAACCTCCCACAGGGTAACCAACAGCAGAAGCCTAACTTGAAGTGCCGTAAGCTACTGCGTTGGTGTTGGACCATCTTTTCACCAATAACAGCAACAGTCTGGAAAGAAGCTTCCTAATTTAATCACCTAAAGGTGCAGCTGTAAAGAGATCATCTGCAGTGTAAAAGCTCTTTTTAAGAATTTCCTACATGTGGGCTGTCATTCCTGCCCCATACCACCACTGTCTTGAGCAATACAGTACGCTGCTGAACTGTAAATCAAGTTCCCGATATCAGCAGACTCTGTTTTTATATACGTGTGTGTATATGTTTATACACACAGTTCCCCAGGCTTCTGTTGTTTGTGTGTTTTCTCCCCTCTCCCATAAGCCCAGGTCAGCTCAGTCTTAGGCACGTGAAGAATTATTCAGCACAACTGCAGACGCTGTAGCACGAGGACAGAAACTACTTACAATGACTGCTGACATTTTCGATTACTGTCAGTCAGTCTTGCATCATCTTTGCAACAGCTTAAGTTTTATACTCCCCAGCTACCTGTCACTTTCCACTTACATATTTGCCAGTCTGCATATCTGCTAATTCAAGAGTAATCCAGATCAATTAGAAGTTTTCCCTCCTCAAAAGGATCATTTTTGACAGAGGTAGCTGCAGAGCAGTTATGCCAACAAGGGAACACCCAAAGCTATGGGGAGAAGGGAAGGCACAATGCTCCTCACAGTGAAGTAAGTGACCGCAGCACAAGACGCCCACATCCAGGCAGTGTGAATAATCTCCACTGCTTTTACAGCCCAACTGCTGATACATGGACTTACCAACCCATGGGGTGCTTTTAAATCAAACTGCTGATTTTCTTTTGAACAAGAACAGATATATAAACACAAAAAGTCTCTCCACATAGTTGAGAAGAGAAAAGTGGGTGGAAGTTGGTGCTACAGCTGTTTTTTCTTCCTGTTGCAGCCACTCTCTTGTGTCTAAGAGGACTTCATCAGGCCAGCAGGAATGGCAGGACAAATCCCACATCTCTGCTTTGGTTCCCATGGCTGCTGAACTACCCTGAATGAAGTTGTCAGGAGGAGACCTTGGTTTTGTGCTGTACAAAGAAAATATTTGAGGAATCCCAATTTTCTGTTCCTCCGGTGACTAGTGTTGGCTACTGCCACTGACTGGCTGTTCCAGACACTCCTTCAAGCTGCCAAAGTGGGAGCCCACAATCCAGCGTATTAACGGTTGCTGAGACTCACTCTGGTCAGCTATATCACTCTGGACAGCTCACTGGGGATTTTATGAAAACAGGAGAACATGTGAAACTACTAGGCAGGTTTATAAACACCAAACATCAACACTGGGATCTCCCCGGGATGTCAAGCAGCATTAATGTAATCTGGAAGAAAACAATGGAGGCTGCTCGCTCACTAGCAGGGAAGATGAATTCATCCCTGGCACTTGGAGAAACACGTGGTGACAGTGCACACACAGCAGAGGAGCACACAAGACTTAAGAGGCAACTTAGCTTCTAGCCACTAGCTGCTTAAAAAAGTAAACCAAGAGCTATTTATAAGAGCAAGGTATTTTGCCAACAAATTTTAGCACTGACAGAGATGTTTAATCTCATTAAACGCACAGGACAGAACACTTACTTGCACTTCTCCGTGGGATGAAGCTGGGTGACAGGTCCTGCTGTCCCATGGATTTCTTGTTTTCGGCGAATATTCCTGGGTGGTTTTGCTGCACTAGTCATGTAAGCCATTTTCACTTGCCGGCCTAATACAGAAGCAAGGAGCAGAGAATGTGATTTTTCCTTACTTATGTTTGAAAGTCAGTTGAGAATATGTTTGTGTGACAATTTCTAGGTTTAAATATCAAAAAAATCATTCAGAAAAAAAGAATATGGTACCAAAGTAGTAACTGAACCACAGCAAGTCGCATACAGTATTTCTTCACATTAATGTTGATATTTGTAATTGTATCTGTATTTTTTGGTATTTGTTATTAAAATTGCACTCTGTATGGTTGCCTAGAATCCTCAGTCTAACCAGTAAGGTAAGATTCGTGTACAACATGCTGCAAGCATTATGCATTAATGTACTGTATTAATGTATATGTTCACTTCGTGTGCAACCTGTAAATTAAAAGGAACAGCATCCTTACCTGATGCCTTCTCCCTGAGACACAGCATCAGTGATCAGTGCAAACAAGCCACTAAACACTACACAGTAAGTGTCAAGAAGAACAGAAGAGACTGGGTTTTGAAAACCAGAAGGTTACCCACATTTTTTACCTTTTGGTTTCTCAGACTGAGCTGAAAGAATGTTTTTTGTAAGCGTCTTCAGTTTCTCTTCCCTCTCATTGAAGAGTCTCAAGTACATTTCACGCCAAGATTCGTATTCCAGGAGGTTCTCATTTTTAAAATCCCTCTGGCAGTGTTTCTTCCACAAGTGGTCAGACACTTCTGTAAATGTCTTAGTTTGAACACAAGGTATTTTAAGATCAAGAATTTAAGAGTAACATTTCCAAGACTACTTGCTTGGCTGAGCCTGTCGACAAAGCCCAATCACCCAGTGGAGGAAGGTGCAGAACAAATCCCGCCAGGTGCCCTCACTGGTACCCCCACCATGAGGCGTGACTGTGCCACACAGAGATGTCAGCGTCAGTCTAGAAATCACGTAGCTTCAGAGAGCAGAGCTCTATATTTGAGTTCATGAGCCATGCTTGCAGGCTAGATTTGTGTTTTCAGCACAGGCTCAGGCCACGCCAGCTCTCAACTTCAGGCATGCAGAGAAGTGGCCAGCTTGCACTAAGGAGTGCCGCGCATTCAGAACATCAATGTCCAAATGCACCATGGAGCTGAAGTCTTAACACTACAGATAAGAAATCTACCAGATGCAAATTGGGAAATATCTGGAGTGAGATTTCATGTATGCTTTGCAGCCTTAACTGTTTTTAAGCCTGAAAACATTTGTTCTTACTGTGTCTAGCAAATATTCTTTGTTGTTGTTTTCTCTTGTTTTCAAAAACAGCAACATTTCCACCCACAGTGGCTTTCACTTAGTCATCAGTAATAATTCTCCCAAATGCTTTGCATCCTGACAGTGGAGAGAGGGAGGCTTGATGACAGCTGAACTCAAAGAAATAGGTATACAAGACACAAAAACGGCGTAACACACAGAGAATCTTTATCAAGAGGGGTGCAAGGAAAGCAGAAACAGATGCCTAAAGTCCTCCGTGGTTCCCTGAATTTAACAAGGCAGAGTTTACCGGATTACATTCCTCTATTCGAAACAACTGCTCTGGTGTGCAGCGTGTTAGCACAGGCTCAAGAATTTCAAAGGGCACACCTCCTACTTCATGTAGTGCTACAAGAGAGGACAGTACTTTTAGCAGCTCATTTGTTTCACTTGGTGTGTAACACCACTTACCAACAGTTTAAAAAAATAAAAATACAAATTAACTTCAGCAAATACCAACAGAACACAGGTTTTGAAGTCAGGGTATGAAGCTATAAATCAGCAGTTCATAAGTGAATGGTAATTTTTATCTGAGGATGGAGAAAGCATCCTGCAATAGCTATTGCCCCATCTTTACTGATCTGTATCACTCTCCTCTCTGCCTACGCAAGGGAATAAACAGTTTCTTGATCACACATTCCAGTTTACGTGAACAAACACTTCGGAGGGGCAAAAAAGTCAGCAGGCTTTTTGGCTTATACTTCATAGGACATTATATTTTAACTAAGAATTGGAGCTTTAAAAGAGGCAGGCCTCCAAACAAAACTGCATTTCAGCATGATCGTAAGTTCAGTTTTATAAATGCCTTTTGACCAGCTCTGAGTCACTGTCTGTAGGGAGGCACAGTATCTTCTAGTAGGCCAGCACGGAGGAAAAAAAGAAATCAAATAGTCTTTCAGTACAGCCTGCTACAAATCCCTTAAAGTACTCACAATCAATATTATTTTGAAGCACTCGGATGCACTGCTCATACAGTGTAAGCATCTTTGAAAGACAGACTGGTTTAGACCCGGAGTAAACCTGCATTTTAGAGTTCAGTCTCCGTCCCGTGAATTGAACTGGTTCGCTGACTTGCTGGGGTGCTTCCACAACAGGCGCTAAGGAAATCAAACAAAACATCAGGCAGGGTTTCTTTGGCTCCTGACATTTTACAGGGCTTTAAACATTCAGAGAAACATGCCTGGCAGGACAAATATATTCTTGCTTCTTGAAATATAATGTTATATAATGTTATTATGCTAGAGTTTGATCCCTTACAGGTACTCTGTTACAGAGGTCCCCTCATACATCTAACAGAAATACAGCAACTACATTGCAAATGTAATTTTATCTGCATGAACCCAAACCAGCCTTACATTAGCTAGCTCAGGTCTACACAAGTCAGATTCACATCTAGGCTGGGCCCTTAGCCTTCCCCTTGCAACAGGGATACTCACTGACATCTAGATACTCTCAGTTACCAGCCCACCATGTTACTGATGTTACAGGGTTATCCTAGAGAAGTTGCAATAGCAATGATGTCTCAAGCCCACAGAGACGTGAGACTACTGAAACCTCACAGGAGCTGCAAGGGAAAACCACTGGCACTTTGTGCCACCTATGAATGAGAATACTAGCAAGTTTCTAGGCTGAAGCTACAGCTGGTGGCAATTTCTACTACAGTTGCATAAGGCATAGACAGGGATAAAGACAAATGGAGCCTGGAGAATGACTACAGGATCTACACCTCCTCTACATCTGTGGAAACCTTCTACAGCATTTCTTTACTTGCAAGCTGTAAGAGGGAAGCCTTTATATCTCTCCTCAGATTCAAAACGATTTCTACAGAGGAGCAAGTGAAGACATTTCTTTGCCACAGACAGATGAGTTACTATAGTTTATTAGGAAATGGGATGAAGACTACCCTAGATAGAGCTGTAAAAACATGCACTGCTTCACATTTATCAGCCTCACATACTACTTACCCTTAAAGTCAGCAGCATATGGGGGAGATGAGATTAAAATGCTTGGCAGAAATTTAGGCAGTGGAGTATTAAGAAGATCTTGGAGGGAAGCCACCTTGGTCTGCAGACAGTCAAGGAAACATCGCTTCATTGTTACAAATTCAGATTTACTAAGGCTTAAAATAAACTACAAAATAAATTAATCAAGCCCCAAAATTACCTAGGATAACCAAAACTACTGCTTTTCTGCACTAAGATTTACTCCTGTATTTCAGCATATTCTTTCATCTTCTACTTACCGATACTACATCACAAAAGGAACTTAATGGGGTATCTGCAATCAGTGCATAATAAGGGATTAAAGAAAGGAGCAGATGTGTTCAGCTAACAGGCTTTCAGATAAATCGCTGCTGAGGTTACAGGCATGCAGCAAATGAGACAAAACTGCAAGATGACAAAAAGCAGAGTTAGATGTTTAAAGGCAAGCTAAATGCCATCCTGAAAGACAAGAAACAGCTTTCTACCTGGTTCTACCTCGTCTCCTGCATCGTGCTGGATAAGCAACACAGTCTTCCAGATATCGCCTTAAAAAGTGACTTAAAGATTCAGAAGTCTGGTTAGTGTTCCTGCAAATGCTCAGCATTGCATACAGTATCTAAATTAAGTCTTGGGTGTCTTCCAGTCATAAGCCAGGCACTTACAACATAAAGCTTGCATCTCCCTAAACTTCATTTCAGTATCTGTAAGAACTTTTTGCAACTTGAGCAGCCAACATTTTCCTCTCAATTTTACCAAGATTTCCCTCAGTTTCCTAGTTCCCAAATGCTGCTATCATGTACAAGCCTCTCTGTTAATATTCCTCTATTTGGGATAGAAGACATTCCTATCGCAGATCTTGTGCAATAAATAAAGCCTGGAGCTTTCACATCACAGCAAAGATAAGAGACTTGAAGAGACCTCTAATTCCCTGCGTACAAAGGGCTTCATTTAAAAAGTCTAATTAGTAAGCATGTTTACATCTACCTCAGCTCAAAGGAGCTACTTAAGCTTTCTGCCACTTCAAGGGACTAGGATATTTCACTTTAAGAATTCATATAAGCTACTCTTACATGTAATAATGTGGTTTACTTTAATGCATTGAAGGAAGAGTCTGTTCATTTCCACTACAGACCGTAACTAATACAGAACCACAGCTTCCAACAAAACAGCTGTGCTATGCCAACATCTGCTAAAGTCAAAAAACAAACTGGTCAAGAATGAAGTTACGGGTAAAAAGTCAATTAGCTGATACCAATTAAATACCACTGCTGCATAGGAAGTTATCATAAAAACCATAAGAAACTGATTGTAAGCTGTCAGTATGCTGTAAATAATCTTTTTTGCCCCAATTATAATTATTTGCCATTGCCACGCGGCCTATGTCACAGCCACACATTTGTTGCTTAAATTAATCACAGATTAATTTTGCTGGAAGTAATAGACCAGAACACTCCTTTGCCTGCAGCTTATTTGCTATTATTCCAAGCACGCAGTGGTTTACCTTTTTACTGGGAGTTTCTGACTGATCATCCTCACAGTTTTGGATCTTCTCTTCTCCCCCATCCGCGTGAGGAAGTTTTGAAGTCTTTTGCGGTATTGAGCTACTCTTCTGTTCGCTGCGCTTCTTTGGACATTCACCTGTAGAGCAAGCTTTCCTCTTTCTTTTTTTTGTAACCTGATCATAATTAAGATAAGATTCAAAAGACATAGTAGGGGGCTCAAATTCCTCATCACTAGGTAATTTAGCTTTGCTTCCCGTGACGAGCTTTTGTTTTGGTTTCTTCACCTGCTTAGGATCTCCCTGTTTGGGAGCATCCTTACTAGGCCTTTCCTTCGTGGGGGATACATCCTTACTGGCTACATAGGAACGCCTCTTTTCTGAACCTTCCTTGCTGCCCTTGGAGGCTCTCTCTTTCAAGGCCCTTTCTTTAGCTTGAGGATCAGTACCCTGGGAACCATGTTTAGAACCACTGCTGCTACATTCTTTACTATCACATCCTTTTTGAGACTCAGAACCTGTATTTTGGTGCTTTTTTTCAATATGAGTATGCTGCTTATTCAACTTTTTAGAAAGGGGAGAGCTATTGGAGCTTTTGGAGGCCAATACAGATGCTTTGGACTTCTCTGAAGGCTTAGTTCCTTTGGAAACAGAAGATTTTGTCTCATCTTTTTCTTTTTCAGTATTTTTTCTTCCTCTGTGATCACTGCAACACAAAGGAAAAAATACATCCCACGCTACATCTGATGCTAAATTCTTGAAGAATTAATCTTTTTATTTACATCAGTGAAACCAAAAGCTTTAAATCACACCACGTGGCATAATTCTTACAGGACCCAGAACCACACTCTGTTGTGCTCTTATTTTACTTCCACATCAGCACAGAAATCTGAGGGAGTCACCATTGGGTCCAGCGCCACTAACTACTGCAACAAGAAACTGAGAGCAAAGCAAGGGGAGAGTAAGGACATAAGCATCAATAAGAAAATATGTTTCACATAGTACTATTTGTTCAAAATGCTTTTGATACCACTGCTTTTACGCAAGTTTCCCTGCATACTATATAATACAGAGATAGTACCTGAAATAACTAGGAGGCAGAATTTAAAACATGTTCTGCAGGTGGTAAGAGTACAAAACATCAGCCTGGATATTTTGTTATTACCCGTGTGCTCTGGTATGCCACTTTCCTGTTGTTTCAACAACTTCAAATTTAAAATGCACTGCTTAGTCAATCTGAAGCTTCAGCTTTCTCAGATCAACTTCTCCCATTGCCAGAGGACTGCAAAACACCTTCAGCACAGTCAGCCTGCTGATGGCAGTGGAGGCTGACTGCTGAGAAGGAATCACATCTCTTCGAGTGTGACTGCACTGACACACAAAACCCTTCTTAGTCTGCAGAAATACTATAGGGAAGTCCTGTATACAACCAAATCACTAGAGAGATGCTTCATTTAACAACAGCCTCATTGCCGAGAAGAAAAAGCAAACTTCCTACTTCTCTAGAGGAGTGGAGAGCACTGCCCATCACTGGCTTAGTGCTGCTCATGTCAATTAGCACCTAAGAACTTGTGCTGGTCAAAAAGCAGGTGAAGCTTGAGTGCTGGCTGGCTAAACCAACACTGGTTGCTTTGATCTGTCTTCTAGTAATTTATAAAAGACTCATTCCTACCATTCATGTATATTTCATAATGCATATTTGTCATTCCAAATATTATTCTAATATATCCAAGTTGCATTTTATTAAATTAAGCAACAGCACAATTAATCCTTTAGAAAAAAAGCCCATACCTACCTTTTATTTTCTGGAGGAATAAGTTTCTTCCATCGCTTCACCAGGGATTTAGCTACATTCCCAGCAGTGGCATGTTTCCTAAAGCTGTTCACTGTTTTGCCTATGCCAGTTTCCTGTTGAAGACAGTGCAAGAAAGATGGGTGGAATAAATCACAGCTAACATCCCAAGTAAAACCTTCCCTAAAACTGCTACAAGCAGCATTAGCATAGCAGTCTGAGCGGTCTTACAGCAGCTAAAGAAGTAAACACTTCTCACCCTACAAACAGAACTGAAAGAAAAGCATATATTTATAACCAAATACTGGGAACAAAGTGCAGCCTTAATTCAGAAAAGAAGCTACTTTTCTCCATTAAATGCATGTATTTCAGAAAGCTCACTTGGCTTGAGTGCTTATGCCCACAAAATGCTTAAGCGAAAACAAAATGCTAAAGCGAATTAGATTAACCAATTTAAGTTTCCTTTAGGCTTACACAGGTACAGGTTAATGTGTTAAAGAGCACAAATGATCAGTGTATTGTAATCTAAAAGCCTCAACACGAAGTACCATGGGGCAGAGGTGCCAGATGAGCAGAGTTCATGTGACTAAACTCAAGTCTAAGCCACAGGAAAAATCCCCTGATGTTTAAGATGCCATGTTCGCTGTTCTGTTCACCCACCACACGATTATTTTCACATTATCATTGTCTTCAAATCTTGCTCTAATGATTTCTACATTGTCTAAGCAGAACTATCCTGCAGACTTTGTGCATATATAAGTATCACAGGTGAATTTTTTAATCCTGTTATTAGTATCTCCAGCCCACAAACCCCCACTTTTAAGATACACTTTTGTGTGCAAACCCTGGAATTTGCAAAGCCAACAGCAACCTATTAATGCTTTCACTAGCCAGTGAAATTTTACTCCTGTGAAGTCTGAGTAAGAGCTATACAAGTACTACTCCTCCAGGCTCAGCTCAGGCGTTAGAAGGGAATTCCTTAAAGTCTCAGAAAAATAATTTTGCTTTAAAGAGATTCAGTTTCTGTATCATTCAGGAGCACTGGTTTGGAGGTTCAGTGTATTGCAAATACATGCGAGAAAACTGGTGGGAGGATTTCCTAAAGCTATCCATGTGAGAAATTTATGTTCCTAAAAATGCTTTAAAATATGCAGAATCCTCAATTTTAAGACATCTCTTCCCTCTGTCTCACTAGAAGACTTCCATCATAGTCTGCCACATTGTAATATGAAAGTATGCTGAGAACATTAATTATCTGAAGAAGCCCTTTGTCATTTTTAACAGCTCAGATGAGATTACTTCATTACTCGATAAAAATATTGGTGGATTATAGTAGAGGCCCATCTGTTTTTAGGCAGGCAAGTGCCTTTTGCCCAAATAAGCTGGCCAAATATTCCAGTTACCGTATTTTTCTCTTGCTCTGCAAAGAAGTATCTCCAAAAAAAATCTTCTTCCCAAAACATAGATACATTGACCATAGTAACCAGAAGCTTCCCAAACACTGAGAGTTTCCGATATAAAACATGACAGGATGCACCTTGGCTAAGGATACAAATCACAGGTATTCTTACTCCACAGCTTGGGATGGCTGCTCTTTAGGTGCAAGAAACTCACCTTGACCAGCTAATAAGAGACAGAAGATTTAGACAACTGGCCTGAAGAACAGATCACCCATATTTGGGGTATCTTAAGCACTGATTTGAAAGCAGATTTAGTAAGAAGAAACCAGCCTTGAGTAAGAGTATTCCCTGTATGTTCAGATCCCTGCTCACCACTAACACTTGTCACAACGCTGAATTTGTTAGGTTTTAAGCCCAGCTTCCAGCTGGTTTTTGGAGAAGGCTCCATGGCTTCTTATACAGACCTTTAAATGAACCGTGCTAAGAGTCAGAATTCCCAAATGCAACAATGCCCACTGCTTCTGGGATTGCAGACCCCATAAACTCTTTCTTAGTGAGTGATTGTGTAATGTATTACTGGTCACTTACCACTAGAATATCCAGTGATATATCCAAATCCTGTAGTACCTCAAGTGCTTTTAGAATCTGTAAGGAAACGTTAGATTTTTATTTATTATTTTTTTTAGAGAACATATTCCTAAGTACCATCCTGCTTTTCTCATCCTCATTCCCATGTTTATCCAAAAAAAAAAAAAACATTGAGAGGAGGAATATCCAGTAACTCCAGGAAAACTCCTTTACTGTACGTAAGGGCTATGCTTGAAATTTGTTCTGCGAACCAGTGCAGCTCTGTGATACCCCCAGCAGCAGTAACACCAGAAATCCCAACAGGTTTGACTTTACTGCTGCAGAGATTACATTAAAGATCAATAACGCAGCAGCTCAGGTTACACATATGCCCCCACTCCTGGTGTACCAGTGACCGATCAGCACCGAACCGATTCAAAGGCTGCACTAAGCAGAAGCAGCACCCTGGAAAAAAAAAAAAAAAGCAAGTTTCCCACAAGGTCTCCCAGCCAGCAGCACCACTCTAGGCCAAGAATAAAAAAAAAGAGCCTGTGGGAGTTCAGCTTGCAAAGACTATCAGGTTTTGAAGCCTTCACGCTTTTTGTACATTAACAAGACCAAATCAAGCTAGAACAGCTGCTTTGTTTCACACTGGCAAAGTATATAAACCTTTGGTTAAAATGTTGAGTTTTGTAGAAGCAGAAGAGTATTTTTCAAATATAAAACTGCTTATCTTACTCTGAGAGGTTTTTTAATAATACAAAAGTTTCATTTATAAATAGTATGAACTTATTTGGCAACGGGTGTGCAGCACACCTGAGTCTTGCAGTTGACTACACACAGTTTGCATCATTATCAACGAATTTCTACAAAGTTATGTTATCTAGCTGACAGAATTAATGTGTAACTAAAGTAACAGAACTTCATAGGGCTCTAACAAAGCCTGGAATACTTATCAAGTTTTTTCAGACCATTGCCACTTCTAAATGCAATGGCAGGAACCTCCTGGGATGCAAGACAACAACCCTAAAACTTTTTAAACTTTAATAATTGCTTTAATAATAGTCACTTCCCTCTACAACAGTTCTAATTTTCACTGTCCCTGTAATGCATTAGAAGCGGAATCCCTGTGAATTTCACTGTGCGCAGCGGGCTCCATCCATACGCCTGGCACGCGGTTCTCCTGCAAGGCATCACCCTGCAGTAGTGGCACTGAGACACCCAGAGGTGCAGGAGAAACGCTGCACAGCCAGCTCCAGAACCAACACAAAAGCCACGTGAAGTTCTGCTCACCTCCTATTTAAAATAAAGACGTTCCTTGACCCAGCAAGTTGTGTTAAGTGTATGCACAATTAAGTTAAAACCAATCTTGCAGCTCTAGGAAGTGACTCTCCCTCCTGAGGACAACACAAGCTTAATATTTAACTTTTCCCAGGCACTTCACAGGCATAGACTACACATTTTACAAGATGAAAACTTTTCCTAAATAAACCCCATCAGGAAGAAAATACACTGCAAAGATGCTTACCAAGTTAAGTGAAGAAAAAAGTATAAATAATATACCCACAATGTTAATGACAAGCATTAGAAACTAAGGTATCAGTGTCAATTTAGTTAATTTTCTTTTTAAAATGATATTCCCGGGCATTTAACTCATTTTGCAATCAGAAGGAAGCAGCCCATTGCTAAGTGGATGGACTTTACTGTGTAGGGTGACTGGCTACTCAAGCAGTGCAAACCACCTGGGAATAAATCCCACAGCCCAGAGACAATCCTGCATGTAAGAATGCTAAAAGATGCTTTCATCAGAGACAATGAGGATTTTGAGTATTTCCTCTTGATGGGTTGTGGACCAAGTTCGTTCATGAAGCTGAGTTCATTACAGAAGAATCTTTAAAATGGGTTCAGGAAGCAAGCAATTACTATTCATGCAGCTTCAAAACAGCGGGGTAAATTACAAAAGTACCTGGATGACAAGCATGCCTGAGAGCAGTCAACACATTTTAATGTGAGACAAAACTCTTAATTTTTAAGCCAAAGCCCACACTGTTCATTTTGCTTTCCTGAAATGTGTATTCCATTTGGCGAATTAAGACAAACATAAGGGTTTCATTAGGTAGAAGGAAGAAAGCATTGATCAAACACTAACAATCCCGTTAAGAGAAGCGATCCCCATCTCCCAAAAGCTGGGAACAGCTCAGCTTGCAGTGAGACCAGCAGCCATGCCTGAGAGGGGCTGCCAAAGGAGAGAGAGCCCCGTGTGCCTGCGTGTGCAGCACAACCAGAGCCTCACGGACGAGCACACACATACCAGCCTGAGACACAAGTACGGGGGCCATCAGGAGCAGGAGCAAGATAAGATGAAGGGGAGGAGGGAAAGCAGACAGGCATTCGGGAAGCAGAGGGCCCAGGCAATGAATAACAGCAAGAAGCACGTGAGCAAGCAGCTCTCCATAGTGAAAGCTGAAAGCAGAGGGATGATATGAAGAGGCCCAGTTGCGCCAGGTCTGTGTCTTCCTGTTGCACCAGCGCTGCTCCAGCCTCTCTGCGTGAGCCTCGAGGTCACCTCGCCTCTTGTAGCTGGGCCCTCGCTCAGGCAGGATGGGACCCAGCAACCCAGCTGGGTGGTGAAACCCCAGCAGGTCCCTAACTCAGGATCACAGAATCGTCTAGGTTGGAAGAGACCTCCAAGGTCACCCAGTCCAACCTCTGACCTAACACTAACAAGTCCTCCACTAAACCATATCGCTAAGCTCTACATCTAAACGTCTTTTAAAGACCTCCAGGGATGGTGACTCCACCACCTCCCTGGGCAGCCCATTCCAATGCCTAACAACCCTTTCAGTAAAGACGTTCTTCCTAATATCCAGCCTAAACCTCCCCTGTCACAACTTTAGCCCATTCCCCCTCGTCCTGTCACCAGGCACGTCGAGAATAGACCAACCCCTACCTCGCTACAGCCTCCTTTAAGGTACCTTTAAGGTCGCCCCTGAGCCTCCTCTTCTCCAGGCTGAACAACCCCAGCTCCCTCAGCTGCTCCTCGTAAGACTTGTTCTCCAGACCCCTCACCAGCTTCACTGCTGAGCTAGCCACCTCGTCTGAAAGAGTACCAGGTCTCTGAAGACAGCACTTTAGAGAAGTCTTAACACAATCCCAAGCAAGTCACTCCTACGTTCGGTTGCCCTCACTTAAAAAAAAAAAGTTTCCTTTAAAAAGTCTGATTTTGTTTTCAGCCACTGAATCTCATCATCTCTTCCTGCTAACTAAAGGGAGTCCTCTCTCATATATTTTATACAACCCACAAATATAAACACTAATCATGCACATTGGTCTTTTTTTGCACATTGGTCACCTCTTGGTTTTTTTTTTTTTTTTTTAAAGGGCCAACCAGATGGAGTTCTTGAGCTTCAGTAAGTTATGCTGACCAGAGCTCTAGCCGTTCTGCTGCTGTCCTAAAATCTTTCCAGCTCGGCAGTCTTGTTTTTAAGAACAGCCCCCAGAACAGGACATAATATTCCCGTAATTGCCCCTCTCATACTACATAGCTGTAATAACACGACCCTGCTAAGCTACCCGAAGATAGCAGTTATTCCATAAGCCACTGCCTTGTACTGCAATTTCATGCTCAACTGGTAATACACCAGAGCTCCAAATCATTTTCTGAGTCAATGCTTTCCAAAATACAGTCTCCTATCCTGAGTGACCTATATTCATGGCTCCTGGCTGTGACTTTCCACTGAGCCATGCTAAAACACACGCCGCTCAAATGAATGTAGCCTAGCACATGACCAAGGCTGCCTTCTAGAAGAGTCCTCTTCATTTGACACAAATTACTTTGGTATTTGTAACATCTCCTCGCACTGCTTGCTGTCTTCTAAATTAAGAAAGATTTGACTAACGCCATGTCAAGATGAGATCCCCCTCCTATTCCCACCCTCCCAAAAAATAAACAGCATTGCTTTCTGATAAGGATTGTCACTTATTTTTGCTGAGTGTAATTTCAATCCGTCTTGTGGATGTTACATCAGGCCTGTAACACTGCTACTGTAATCAGCATCATACAGCAGCAAGTCAAATTCCTTAAGAGACTTATGTATATTTATGACAGCTAGTGTCAGCTGAATATAAATTTAAGATAAACTCAAGATAAATTTAGCAGTACATATCTATGTGAAGTCTCATTGAGTGCATTGGCTCATGGTACCATCCTTTATTTCTACACCAGTCACATCTTACATGCAAGATTTTGCAGCTGCTCATTGCATTGCTTCATGGACTTTAGGGACAGGGCTCATTTCATCTACCTGTATAAACAGAAGCACGGTAATTTTTTTCCAGAGCTGCTGAACTTCCCTAGTATCTTGAGGATCATTCAACCTCATTAGTTCTGTTCATTTTTAGTCAGTTGCCTGAAAACTCACCAGGTAGCTATTAAACCTCGCATATTAAGAAGCTTTTGATATAAACAATTGATGCTCTGCATCTTCCCTGGTGCCTGTCAAAGTATCCAGTAGTTATTAAAAAATGTGGCATGATTAGACAAAGATTATTCTCAACTATGGGAGCAGAAATACTTGACAACACCAACATATGTATCTGTAATAAGGATTTATTATTCTTTCTGTGCATCCTTAAAGCCTCTCTTTGCCTTAAATGTAACTACATGTTTTCTACTAGTAGGTTTATCTGTTATTAGTAGTGCATTTCATGACTGCCAATTTACAGTTATCAGTTTCTCCCTTCCCTTCCACTCCTTACCCAAAACTATTTCTATTTCACTAGACACAGCTTTACCAGGAACAGTGGAAGTGCTACAGCACCACCATTAGACCTACTTTATGCAGCACCTGCTTTTGGCCATACTACAAACACAGGGCATCTCCTTCTCCTTCTTCAGAGCCAAACCTGTCAAGGCTACTCATATTTTTCTCCTTAGTTTAATGTGTTTTTAAGTTTAATGCTTTGGGAGCACTTAGAAACAATTCCAGAGATAATTTTTTTTTCTTTGCCTCTTCAATCTCCTGTTCATAATAGCATATCATCACCAAACATAAGTATTAAAAGATATATTAAAGAGTAAAATCTGATCACTTCTAGAGCACATGAAGTTTTAGTTTTGCTGAATTGCAAGGTATAGCACCTCAAGTAGTACCTGCACTCTGATATTTGCATTTTGGACAGATAAAGCCTACAGCACCAGCGGAGGAAGATAAACCTTTACTGGCTAAGAAAATCAGTATTCCTTGCACATGCATAAACACACACTTCAAACACACACAGTAGGTATGAATGTAGTAATGATGCCTTTTAAGTTTTATTAACTACAAAGTACAAAGCAAGTTAAATGATATGCCTGCCCTCTGCTTGCAAACACTTCCACTAACTTGCATCAAGTTATAACACTTGAGAAATCTATCACGTGAAGCATGTTCTGTACTTTCAAGCTGAATTCAACCCCTCAAAAATAAGAAAAAAACTCCTTTAGAATACGCTTTCTTTGGTCAAACATGATTCATTAGCAACCAGTAAGTCAAATTTGGGGCTTACTCCTCTGCTGGAACAAGGTGCCTTCCCTCCTGCTCATCTCCTTCCCTGCACCTTGGTACCTTCAAGTGCCAGGCTCTGCCTCCTTCGGCTGCTCTACGCCACCTCACAGAGGATGTTTTCTTGTTTCAAGCCCTCCTTATCTACTTCTTGCAGCTCCCGAGGAGAGCCCTGCTCTCCTACATGTTGCTTAATTTATTTCAGATAAGCACAGCTTTGCTCTTCGTGTACCAGGAATCATACTGCAGGATGCGATGCCCTCTGTGCACCACCACAGCACAGCAGAAACACTTATTTTGCTACAAAAAGCTCTTACGGAGCTCAGCACCTCAGCTTTGAGCTTCTGGCCAGGACAAGACATGTAACCACCAGCACCGCCCATCAGGTGGTTTGATACGTAGCATTATATCTAGCTTCAAGACACAGATCCTTGTCACCTCATCCTGCACTGGGCCCCCTATATATGACGCCATGCAGCCAGAGCCCGGCCACACACCGACCTCAGGGTGCCAAAGGGACCTGAGGCACATCGCCCCCCCAGGCGCCCCAAGCCGGGGACGAAGCCCCGAGGCCACCCGGGGGGACCCCCGCCGGCCCCCCGCTACCTCCGCGGGCTGCTCCGCGCGGCCCAGGCGCTCCTTCAGCTCCAGCACCCTCCTCAGCCGCATCTTCCTCCTCCTCCCCGCCGCGCTCGACCCCTCCGCCATGCTCGCGGGCACGCAGCCCCCACGGCCGCCATCTCGGCCCTCTTGTAGCGGCGCCATGGGCGGCGTCCCGCGGCCGGCTGCCTGCCGTGCCCTCCCCGGCCTCGGGGGGGAGCGCCGCCTTCGTCCCGCTCCTCCATGTCCTCCGTAGGCTGCCAGTGCCGAGATCAGGCCCTCGGTTGCCCCAGCCTCAGCCCTGCAGGGCCTCATCCTCGTGTCCTGCAGGGTCTCATCCCCCTGTCCTGCTGCTGAGGGCACAGCCAACAGTGTCCCGCCCAAAGCACCTCTGCCCCACGGGGCTGGCTGCAAGGATGGTGATTGTGGTCGACCTGGTTGTTCTATTCCCAGCACGTATTTGTTATCAGCATGTAATATGGACTAGATGCTTTGCTTTGTGCTGCCTCTCTCAGGTTTACCTTTATTTCAACACACACTGTGGTTAGTGCTTAGCAAACAGTTATAATTCAAGTATGCCTGCAGCTCTGAGTCGGAGAGCAGCAGCCTGCCCCACGACCCGTGGTGGCCCTTCCACATGTCCTTCAAGAGCACCAAAGACGAATCCATCGGTATGGCTGGGGCAGCGTCCCTGCAGGGGTGTGTGGTCACAGTCCCCACTACAGCAGCTGACGGATGGGACGCAGCGTCAGGGGCAGTTACACTTGCCCACGCGAACTTGTTCGGTCACCAGCAGGTCATTTCAAGACCTGTGGTGTGTCTGTTGTCCGTGCGTGGCTGTAAAGCTGCTTAGTGGCTGCTAAGTACGATGGCAAGCGTAGCAGGAGCAAGGCCAAGTGCATGAAGACGTGCCCAGCACCAGCAAGCACACTGCTGCAGTCTTAACCCCCAGGTAAAGGTAGCAGCCAGGCTGAAGAAAGCATTTTATTTGTCTTTCTGTCCTACCTTATTTATAGCCTGATAGTTAATGCAACTGTTGCAGGAGAACAAAGCACTTTTGGGCCCTTCAGCTTGAAGCATGGCTTCTTTGAAAGGTACATAAGGTCACAAAAAACATTGGGCAGGGAATCTGTCTTTGTCTACTGCGAAAGCAAAATAGGATCTCTGGCACAGAGCTTACTGGGGCTCAGCACTTGAAAGACTTGAGGCTGAATGAGTCTTTCTGAAAAAATCTGTGGGTTTGCCATATTTCCTCGGAGGTTATTGTAGATATAATTAGAATAGTTAGATATGTAGGTCACTTCACTCCTTAAAACAGCATTTGGGAGAAGTGTTAAAAAGAGTGCACCCAGACTAAATTACAGGGGAATTTTAAGTAGGCAAAAGAGGATTACCTTTATGTCTGGTATTTGCACATTATGTTGCAAAATAGATCTCATTACAGCTTGGCACAGCGTGTAGCAAATTTATCAGTAGAGAAACCAAAACAGGCAGTAGTGCAAAGCAGTAGGTAGAGCACTCGGGCTGGATATGGAAAAAACAGATCCAGTTTCCTGTCATGGACTGGCTCTCCGGTTCACATCCTCATCTTTTATTTTGCAGAAATAATTAGCTCATCTTCGTTATGTCTACAGTCTTCATTAACCCTGCCCTAGAATCAGCCACCCACAGCTGGTTGCTTGCTCTCTTTTTTTTTTTTTTTTCTGGCCCTAATAATATTCAATTACTTACACAAAGTGGAATTTGTGCAGAAGAAAATCTTGAAAGAGATTCAACCCACAGCAGCATTATGGTTAACGTCATCTTTGAGTAGGGAAGTTGAGACTCGGGTCATCATATGAGTGATGTGATTGAAGCTGGGTTTCCCGTACACTGTATGAAAGCCTTAATTATCAAGCCGCTCGGTTTTGCGGAATGAAGAAAATCTCCTTCCTGTGTTTCTGCACAAATCTGAAAGATCACAGTTTCATGCCAGTGATGAATAAAATATTTAAGATCTCAAAAACATTAATAGAACAAGAAATATGTCTTACCCAGGTGTAACTGCAAAATTTCTCATATTACTCGTCATAATTTTTACAGAGAAAAGTGACAAGCCTACTTGGTCCTTCAGAAAGGCCCTCCGATGCCAACTGTCATGAAGATTCGTTTGACTGCAAAGAGGAACTCCTGCAATGAAGAAGTGGGGGTGCTGCACACAGGCTAGCTCTGATAATCGCTCCGTGTCACTACCTGCCAGAGAACAGTGGTGCGCTGCCAGCTGTGCTCTGAGGAAACTGAAATCAGGAAGAGAAGTTGGCTGTGCATGAGCTAAGAACAGCTAGGGAGGAGTTCCAAGGCCTGAACTGATGTGAGAGATTTGGCTGAGCAAAATTAGGCAATGATCAAGTATTGTGGGAGCTCTGTGTGGCTGGGGAGATCTGACTGACCAAATAAGTGCTGGTTGGTTTACTGCACACAGTTTCTCTGAGCCACTATCCATGAAATCAAAGCCTGTTTATTAGATTCTACACTATGATGGTTTATCCTATGTTTATTCTGTTGCTTACAAAGAAAATGTATGTTTCTTTTCCATCATTTTATTAAAAAGACTGCAGTTGCAACAGAAATTCAATATGCTTTCATGGTATCTCCAATCTGCAGAAGGAGCTTCAGCCTTCCTGAAGTCATTATGGGTGAGATTACTCAATACATTCAGATTAATGCATTTAAAGATATCTTTCATAACTAATTATCATCATTAAATAAATATGGGCTTTTGAGGTGCATAATACTTGGCTGAGTATGCACAAAGGGTTCAGAGCCAAGAAAGCAATAATAATCTAACGCTGAGCCATAATTTTATTAACAGTTTTAGTTGAACAAGGTAAGTCTCCATGTAGCCATGGCTGTGGTGCTAGCATTCCACAAACACATTGAGACATGCTGACTTTAGAGAAAAGGCTTTACATTTACCAGAAAGAGTGCAGTAGTGATTGCACATGGATTTGAAAGGATATAATTGCTGTAATTGCCTTGAGGCCTATGTTTGCTGATAAAAGATCCTTCCCTATTGCTAATTCTGGCTCATGTGTGTGGAGCAGATAATAACAATTATTCTTGCTTGTTGGGCTATGAGCAAATCTCTTGAAACGTTTGTGTATTTTTTTCCATAAAGAATGTTAAAACATTGCTACATGATGTGCTACTGCTGCATGGATTGATTGTATTGTCCTTAGTCACTCACACAGCTGATTATGGAGCAATTTTATTTTATTTTTTCAATTTTTATGAGATTTACTTATAGATAAAAAGATACGTATTGACAAGCTTAAAATATTGCCAAATATGTACTATCCTTTCTTTTAAATGAGAAAATCATTTGTAACTAGTTTTCAGGGACTTACATTTTCCGTAGACAATTATCAAAATATTTTCGTAGTAATTAATTTCTATCCCACTGGAAAGGAAATAATCAGCAAGGTAGAATGTTATTTGAAGGGAATAATATTAAGAACATCTGTTTAACTATAACAGCATTTTAAAAAAAATATTAAAGTCTGAATTTTAAAAGCATATCACAATGCCAGGCTAATCCTAGTACAGTTTACCTTTGAAGAGACTTTGCTGTATGCAGATTAATGGAAAATGAGAATGACAGGTTCCAAGATCAGCTTGCATGCTGTGTAACAGCTACGTGTGGTATCAGCTGTGTTCTGATCTTGAAGACCAAGTAACTAAAGTTTTTGTGGTT
This sequence comes from Anser cygnoides, assembly GCF_040182565.1. NCBI lineage: Eukaryota > Metazoa > Chordata > Aves > Anseriformes > Anatidae > Anser > Anser cygnoides. Next base: position 97,645,681 of record NC_089875.1, read on the forward strand.
TTGCCCTAAGGTACAACCAGAGTTTCAGAAATATGGGAGATGTTTGACTGTGTCAGCATTAATACACTGAAATGCTGAGGCATGCCTCATGTGATGATTATCTCTATACGGCACAGCACAGCTCAAAGCATGTTCAGTGTTTTCTGGAAATTAGAAATTAGTTTTGTATTCTCAGGGGGGATAATTCCTTTTTGTAGTTTGTGTGCTTTCTTTTTTTTTCACAGTGAATCACATAGGGATGCTGGAAATACATTTTTAGATTCTGAATAAGACTTAAATTTATTTTACATCTTGCAAATATGTTTTTATGATATGGTATTAAAATTAGAGCGATCTTTTATTTTCTACAGATCACGATAGCATATTCATTCTGGAGAATAAATGCCCCTTTTAATGAATAAACTAACTGAAAAATAACAAAGAAGATATTCCTTCTCTGAAAAATGTTGGCTTTTTAGGGCATCATTTAATTAGACAAATTGATAAAAGTCCGGCTGTGAGCTATTAGAAGTAGTCTGACAACATCCTACTCCCCGTTCTGTTTTTTCATTTTTGTCATGTAACTACGCTAGCACAGCAATGCCCTTTTGTTCGAAACGACAAGTGTTATTTTGCAGCAGTTGCTGTAAAAGCCCATCATCCAAGCCAGAAGCTAATCTAATGAATCTATCGGATTAAGCATTACATGAAGTCCAGCCAAGAGAAAATCTTCCCTTTCTGTGCTGTCCGTATCCCCCGATGTCCCTCCTTCCCCATGCAGTCACTCCCACCCCCTTTACCACTCCCATGGTATGAAATTCCTCTGGGATGTGGAGACTGGGCTTTAAATTTTTCCTGGGGATTTCTGGCCAGAGGTCTTGAAGGTAAAACACTCCGGTGTATTTTCTAACCCACAAGTCGGGAGACCTTCTCGAGAGACAGATCAGAGCTCAGATCTCTGCGCAAATATATCAGGGGTTGTGAGCCAGTGTCCCTGGAAGCCGAGACAAGCCTATATGGAAGCGGTGAGCTAACGCCGAGAAATAGGACATGACAGTGAATCCCTGTCAGTCTGCTGCCTTCCCTCTGCCTGGAGGCAAACACCTCAGTCCAATGAAAAGTGGAACTAAAGTGCCAGCTTCTCCGTGCCGTTACCTGCGGGTTGTTTTAGACATGTTCCCCAGAGCATACTGGCTTTTGCACATCCCACCCTTAAACTTCACCGTCTCCCAGCATTGCTCAGGGAGCCCGGGCACCCAAAGATGGGGAATGTGATGGTCCACCCTGCGCTTACTTGGCACAATCACTGAATGCTGTGGGTCTGCCGTTTTCATCTACCTCCTTTTCTGCCTTGTACCGGAGCATTTCAAGTATCCAGGTTTGTTCCCCTAGTTTCTGAAGGCCAGGCAGGCCAGGGAAACTTAACTCCCGTGGCTGGGCAGAGGCAGAGAGCAAGGCACCGAGAGGAGGGGTCATTTTAAAGAGCACCGAGCGCAGGCTCCGGTCTCTTTTGCTCACTGTGACAGAAAAGGGTCACACTAGAAACCACAAGCTGGGACATACCAAGTGGCCTCCGATCTTTCTCCTTTCTTTTTACCACTTTTCGTCTCTTTGTCTTCTCATTTTTTCTTAGGAAGAGGCATTTTCACTGACAGCTTCTTGGACAGCTCTGGGACAACATTTTTCTGAGGAGGGTAAGGGGTTTTTAACGCCTCACTTTAATAGTGTTTAGAAGATAGCATATTAAAGGGGGGAAGGTTGTGTGTTTGAATGCATTGGTTTGGGACCCTCAATGTCCTTTGGCATAAGTTGTTGTAAAGCAAAAGGAAATTAGGGGATGGCAAACAGCTAGGGGAAACCAAATCATCCAGGGATTTCAAAGCTCAGTAACTTGGATTTGTTACAGGATTGCTTGATTTGTTTCACTGGTTTTGCATTTCCTGTCACTTACGCACTTATACACTAAACTAGCTAGTGCAATTTCTGCTGACAGAAAAGTAGTGTTCAGGAAAAAACTTTGGAAAGTGGACATTTTTTAACAGAGAGCTTCAAATGACACATATTTAAATGTGCTCCGCAATGATTTAGTGAGGCAATAAACATTAAGTGGTGCGTGCATTAAAATTTTTAAGTTATGGGTCTCTAAAAATACGTAGAACCACAAATATGACTGCCAAACTAATATGCCCTTGCCAGCTCTGAAGTTGTGGCTATTAATATGAAAAGCTATAGCTATGTGGCTGACATACAAAGACATCCAAAAGTTCTGTTCTGGTTTTATTCTGTGTCAATAATCATACACTGCAGGGGAGGTAACATAGTTTTATTGCAAAAAGTTGCATTAAACAACGAAGTAGACTGAAGCACCAGATGCACCTCCGATTGAACCTGTCTTAAAATGGCAAGCTGCTCGGAGGTTGCTATTCTCGGAGGTGACTCTGATAGCTCTCAACAGATGCAGCTCTGGGAATGCAGCCGGAGCGGGGGGAGGCGGGGAGCAGCTGACCCCCGTGCTGGCACCCAGACATTCGGGGCCCGCAGCTCACGTCAGCTTGCGCTGACACTGACACTTCCAGCACACATGGCCTTCTCCCTCTGCTGCTCTCCACACGCAGTCATCACCCGGCAAAAGAAGAAAAAAATCCTGGTACTCACAGGCAGCAACCATTCCTTTCTATAATTAAATTACCGTTTTGTTGCATGCTGCGGGCTTAAGGGAAAATTGATGTGCTGAGATTTCAGACTGAAATGTGACTGCATTGAAATATGACTTCTTATAAATTGATCTGAAGTAATCCAGATTGTTTTATCATTAAGTAGCAATACTTCATCTTCTGTCTTTTGTGAGCACAAGGATCACAAAGAATATTAGCTTGTGTAAATTCTTTTAAAATCAATGGATATATCAAAGAGAAATGCTACATTTGAATAGGTTGCGTGCTGATCTCAGCAATTCTATTTTAACTATGTTATTAAAGACCAGCATTTTCCTTCACTGTATGTTTGCATACACATATTTTTTGAAATAAACTTTTTGAGAATTACTTAAGAGCCATCTCACATTGAATTTGACAAAAACCTAGGTCTTCATTTCAGCAAAAGCTGAACTTGCCTAGAGTTGATAAGTGTGGTTCAAATATCTCTTCTAAGATAACTGTATGTGAACAATTATTCCCTTCACACATGAAGAACCTGGTTAAGGTAATACATTCTGCTACAGTTTGCACGACATTTTTTCCAGATAAAAGTTAGACATCATCTCTTCTCCCTAAATGTCCTCAAAATCCTAAAAGGAAGGTTAAGTTTAATAGTTTCAAATTACTGACATCGAAAAGCAAGCAAAGGATCTATAAGTAGAAGGTATTTGCAAATCTGTCATGGGAAACAGAATATCATCAGTCTCATAAATCTAAAGTTATAAAAAAGTGAAGCAATTTGGAGCAGATCCTAAATCTAAAATCAAGATATACGTTATACCCAGAATTCACTTTCTCCTTCATGTTTTACGTTACTCTTTCTTTAAGAATTTCCCCAACTCTTAATATTTCTTGGTCAAACTCTGAATTCACTTACCTGTAAATCTGTATTAGCCCTAGAACAAAGCTGGACCATATCTTTCCTATGTTTCAGATCTAGCGCCTGGCTGACTTAAATATATATTTCCAAAATTTTACACTCTGGCAAACTTGTTTAATGTTTAGGAAGATAATTTAACTCTTCGAATGTGATGACAATATGGAAATATTATTTTTATGATCTTGTTATTAAAAAAAGGAAAATTACTTGTAGTTCTATTCGTCATAATTTGAGTATCCATTGTTATGAATAAGCAGCCACATTACAATTTAGGACCATATAATAGCTTTTAGAGAGGTAGATTATCCCACGTGTTTTATTTTTGTGGCATTTATATGTATTGACAAAGGTTAGCTTTGTTGCATAACCACTCAGATATTAAATTTCACAACTGCAGTGTAGCTCTAAACTTTTTCATTTTATTTTTAGCAAGCTCTTGGCTGTAATATTTCATTGCAGTCATGGCACCTAAGAAGAAGAATGTGAAGAAGAACAAAGCAGATATCAATGAAACGACTATCATTGTGGAAGACGGTCCCCTCAGTAAACTAAATGGCTTGAATGGACTCTTAGAAGGAGGCAATGGTTTCAGCTGCATCTCATCTGAAGTTTCTGACTCATCATATAGCCCAAATCTCTTGGAAGGTCTAAGCAGGATGAGACAAGAGAATTTTCTTTGTGATTTGACTATCAGTACCAAAACCAAATCTTTCAGTGTTCATAAGGTGGTGATGGCTTCAATCAGTGACTACTTTCACAACATCTTAAAGAAAGATCCATCCACCCAACGAGTAGACCTCAATGATGTGTCCCCATTGGGTCTAGCTACTGTTATCACCTATGCTTACACTGGAAAACTTACTCTCTCGCTTTATACAATAGGTAGTATTATTTCCACAGCAATTTATCTTCAGATTCACTCCCTTGTAAAGATGTGCTGTGATTTTCTAATCCAAGAAATCAGTGTTGAGAATTGTATGTACATTGCCAATATTGCAGAAACGTATGGACTAAAAACGACCAAGGAGGCGGCACACAAATTTATTAGAGACAACTTCATTGAATTTTCAGAAACGGATCAGTTCTTAAAACTTACTTTTGATCAGATTAATGAACTTCTTGCAGATGATGACTTACAGCTTCCTTCTGAAATTGTTGCATTCCAGATTGCAATAAAATGGCTGGAATTTGACCAAAAAAGAGTAAAGTTTGCTGCTGATCTCTTAGGCAACATCCGTTTTGGTACCATCTCAGCTCAAGACCTTGTCAATTATGTTCAAACTGTTCCGAGAATGATGCAAGATGCTGACTGCCATAAGCTCCTGGTGGATGCCATGAACTATCATTTGCTTCCGTATCATCAGAATACACTGCAGTCCAGAAGAACGAGGATTCGCGGAGGTTTCAGAGTGTTAGTTACTGTTGGGGGACGCCCTGCTCTAACAGAGAAGTCTCTTAGCAGAGACATCTTATACAGAGATCCTGAAAAGGGATGGAAGAAGCTTAGTGAGATGCCTGCTAAAAGTTTTAACCAGTGCGTGACGGTGATGGATGGATTTCTCTATGTGGCCGGTGGGGAAGACCAGAATGATGCCAGGAACCAAGCCAAGCATGCAGTCAGCAATTTCTGCAGGTAACTATTTATTTAAATTTATTTATTTATTTATTTATTCATTCCACACAGTGCAGGGAGAAGACTGAGCTGGGTTGTGATGTGCAGTGTGATCAGATCAGGTACCTGTAAGGAGGACAGGGTGGAGGAGGTACGGATGCTGTTCTGTACTGAGTTTGAATGAACAGAAAAATGCAACTGAAATATGTAAAAACTTCACCATGGTTACCCATGCACAATGAGAAGAGGGGAAGACTGAGAAATATTCCAAGTGGAGGAAATAAATAGGAGAATAAACAGGAGTTCTAGGAGTTTCTAAGGTAACATTTAAATGCATGAAATCAGGCAAGGTAAGATTTTTTAAATTTCATGAGCTGATGATGCCTCACAGAAAGTTCCAAAAAATTCTCTGAGTTATTATAATCTTGCCTTTCTGTGCACCATTCACCATATCTTTAACAGCTCTTGTACTGCATTTCATATCCTTTGGCTTTTTTATTTATGACGAGTTTAGAAACTACATCATAGCCTCTTGAAGGCTATATTTCTATCCTCCAAGGTACTCCAAACAATACCTGGCTTATGATTCTTCTCTGTCATCATCTAAGAACCATACTGGTGATTGCAAGGGCAAAAGAGTATGTAGCCTAACGTGCAGTAGTCAGATGAATGGTGCTAGTTATTGATTAGTTCAGGCTAAAAGCTGATGGCACACAGTAGCTTGAAGCAAATGCTGGAGGTGAGAAAACTCATCTTTTATCTAGTAACAGACCGTGTAACAGGCTATGGACAAGCAATGCCAATATGCAGCCTAGCAGTGCTTCCTTTTCTGCTCCCGGAAAAGAACATTAAGATAACTTCTCCCAGAGAGGTCCACTAACATACCAAGATAATGAATAAGGAAAATTCTCTAGGTCATTTCTATTGTGTAATCTGCTTTGTCAGAAAAATACAGCACGTAAAGGAGACTATGCTGTTGCTCTCCCAACCTTCCGCCTCGAAGCTATGCCTCACATTCTCCAGCAAGTTGTGTGGTCGCTGCACGCCCAGGTTGTGTGAAGGAGGTGGGGGAATCCTTGTGGTCCACTTGGTGTTCTGCTCCCTCTTCAGCCTTTATTCTTGACAATGTCAATCCACATCAGTGTGTCTGTGAACTTGCTTTCAGAGCTACCGATAAGAATGCCATATAACAGCTAGCAATTACTTTTCACTTCCTCATAGTCTTTTTCTTGTGTGATTCTCTGGTCCCTTCAGCATGCAAAGGGAAAAATGTATGGGTCTACTAATGCACCTCACCCAACTCCTTGTCCGAAGGAGTTGTTATGTACTATTTGCTACTTCTAAATTGCTTGTTGAAATGTCAGGGACAGAGGACAGCTATATTTCACATAGGTTCAGAAACTAAGATATCCTCTCCACATAAATACTACTTGATAGGAGTAGCAGGGAAAGAACACTTACCCTTACTAAAAAGGAGCAAATATAAACCACCACCTCACACTTTTTAAATTTTGTCATCTTTGCTGTAGGCATAAATCGCAATCATTTTAAAATTTCTATTGTATGTTAAAATTATTGCGTTCCAATATTCTTATGAGGTTATTATGCAAACTCAAATTACAGAAAAGAGACAGATTTACTTTATTGAAATAATATTGGATGTGGATGGTACTAACACAGTTTTCTCCAAAAAAAACTAAATTTATTTTGAAATTTAGCAGGAGTACCAGTGTCATTCCACTGACTTCTGCCAGGCTAAAGAAATAGCTGAACACAATAGTGATTTAGCATTCCTCAGCCACTGTAGTAGTGGGACAGATTTAGGAGTGTAGAACTTACCATAGCCGCACGTGGGATGGTTACCCTCTGTTTTTAATGCTTTCAGATACGATCCCCGTTTCAACACCTGGATTCACCTGGCGAGCATGAATCAGAAGCGTACCCACTTCAGCCTGAACGTGTTCAATGGCCTCCTTTTCGCAGTGGGCGGTCGCAACTCGGAGGGTTGTCTCTCCTCGGTTGAGTGCTACGTGCCTGCCACTAATCAGTGGCAGATGAAGGCACCCCTGGAGGTGCCCCGCTGCTGCCACGCCAGCGCTGTGGTGGATGGTAGGATCCTGGTCACAGGAGGTTACATTAACAGCGCCTACTCCCGTTCAGTGTGCATGTATGACCCCAGCAACGATAGCTGGCAGGATAAGTCCAGCCTTAGCACTCCACGAGGGTGGCACTGCGCCGTGTCCCTGCTGGAGAGGGTCTATGTCATGGGTGGGTCACAGCTGGGCGGGCGAGGGGAAAGGGTGGACGTCCTCCCCGTGGAGTGTTACAGCCCGTACACGGGGCAGTGGAGTTACGTGGCGCCCCTTCAAACCGGGGTGAGCACGGCCGGCGCCTCCATGCTGAACGGGAAGATTTACTTGGTGGGGGGGTGGAATGAGATAGAGAAAAAATATAAGAAGTGCATTCAGTGCTATAACCCAGATCTCAATGAGTGGACAGAGGAAGACGAGCTGCCTGAGGCCACTGTGGGAGTATCCTGTTGTACTATATCCATGCCCAACACCAAGACAAGGGAGTCCAGGGCGAGCTCAGTCTCTTCTGTACCAGTCAGTATTTAAACATTGGTCAGACCAGCAACCGGTAAAAATGTTTACCAGCACAGCAGTTTAATTAACCCTTTAAGTAGCATTTCTGTGCTTACGTGGAAAAAAATAATTGGCTTTGCAACAATTTTAACAGTGCAAATTGGCCATTTTTCCTGATCTTTAAGACAGGCGGCGTGAAACAACATATTAGGGATAAGATGAATTTTCTTAGCAGGAAAAGAGTTAAGCCATAACAGTAGAGAGAATTTTATTCTGTTCCTGACTTTGCCACTGACCCACTGTGTTATCTGTGGCAAATAATTTATTTGTGACTTGGTTTCCTTACCTGTAAAATAGAGATAAAGTTGCTTCAGAAGATTGTTGTGAGGCTTTTTTAATACTGACTTTTAAATGCTTTCAGAACTCAAAATGAAAGCCAAACATTAGTAGTAATAAAACTCAATATACATTGGAAATGTGCCATGTCATTATAAAATTTATCAGTTTTGTTCTTTTCTAAGCATTTTATTTTTTGAGAAACAAACAAAAAAAAAAGACAGAAAAAAAAAAAAAACCAAGAAAAAATTGCATATAGCATGTACATACTTTCCGTCTGGGGCAGTGATATTCACAGAATTTTTTTCACAGTGTTTTCTCCTTCAGAAGCTAGAAAGAGATCCCTATCTTCTGCAATGAGACATTTCAATCCTCTTCTCTAATGCTGTGACACGGCTTTATCAAGACCTGAATCCACAAAATACATTAGCTCCTGTAAGCCTTATGGGCCAGCCCCGAGGTCTGCCTCGGGTGCCAAAGACCTCTTCTGACCCCCATGTGTACACAGGGAGCAGACCGCCACCCTGTCCTCCTCCTCATGCCAGGGAGACTCTCCTGTTACTCCCAGAGGAAGGTGTGAAGGCCATGCAGTATGTCTCCTCCTGTTCCAGCTCTACCCATCTGTGTAGGAATGTATCTCGGGGTTACTTCTGGCTTCTGAGAAGCCAAAAAGCCAAGAGGGGCAAAATCTGGAAGCTGAGTTCATGCCAGGAGGCACCGAGGCTCACGGTTTCTGAGAGCGGAGAAGATGCACAGAGCATCTCTCCTACTCAGTATTATTCTGAAAAATTCCCAGTGCAGTGAGGAACAAAGTATGTATAAAGACTGCAGGATCTGCCTTTAAGCATAGTGTATGTATATGGAGAACAGTGAATAATGGGAAAGTGGATGAAATCAAAGAGGCTTTCCTTAGAAGTGACAAAGAGATACCTTAACACCTTTCTTATCAGGTGTAGACACAACATCACCCAAACTAACCTTTCTCTAGACATACTGTTAGGTACCTCCTTTGAAGCCTTTGTTACAGCCTCACTTGTATTTTGAGGAGCTCTTACTCAGGTTTTTCCAAAGGCTAGGCTAATGCTGTGCTTGTTGAATCCTGTGGAGTTTTCCCAGTGAGTGAAGTCTCTGATCAACTCAGATGATTTTCCAAGAACTTTGTTTCCCCAGTCTCAGCATGCAGTGGAGGAGTGAATTATGAAACCTAATCCTATTCACTTGAGCAAAGGGATATACAGCCCATAATGTCCCCTTAGAACTTGATACCGAAGGAGTGCTGTCAGTACAAAATGTCCACATCCTTCTGTTTGAGAAGGAAAGAGGCAATACAAGGAACTAAAATTATTTAATATAACCAAAACAGTAGAAGTTCACTCACTTCAACCAATTCATAAAGGCCTTGCATGCAGTTTCCGTGGATTATAATTGACACCTCCAGGCTCCAGGGCCAATAGGAAGGCATACTCTTAGCAACATTTACAAGGCAGCCAAACTTTCATGTCATTTGCAAAACAAAAATGCTATAAAACTGTCTGTATGTGCAGACTTTTGTCAAGACAAACATTTACAGGACTTTGTTACAGCTACATACTGAGCATCAGCAATGGGCGTGACACGGTATTAGAGATGATGTGATTCACCCTGTCCTTCGGGATTACACTGCATGGTACTCAGTCCTGTTTTCCAGTTCTGACTTAGAATTCATGTCTGCATCCTGACTACACAAACTTAAATCCCAAATTCTATTTCTGAGTACTGCGTGCTATTAGAATATACTGCGTTGCGATGACTTGTAGTCAGAGTAGCAGTCATATTGTTCTGATTAATTTAATTTGCATATAGTTATCCTTTGTATTTTCTAATCCAAATAATAGTAATCCAAATCTGCAGTCACAGAACAAAACATGGAATTGTATAACAGAGTAGGATCACTGTGTTTTAAATACAAAAATGCTGTTCCTGCCCACTCCAATCAAAAGCATTCAGAAGTTGGAAGGGACGTCTGCAGGTCACCTGGTCCAACCTTTCCCAAAGCCATGACCACATGTTCTATATGGAAATATTTAAGATGCTCTTTAAAAAATCCATCTGCTCCAATATTTTTTGTAATATTGTAATACTATTAGATGTAGTTGCTTATACACCCAGGTCAATAAAGACACACATACACAAATTCATTTATATCTGTTTAGATACACTATTTATTTAGCGGTTCTAAGACACCCATTAAGATGGCATTTAGGAATTCAATAAACAGTCATTTTGGCCTCAGATAAATATGGGATAAGGTTGTGTCATATGCAAGTGCCACTTTTTTCCCTTTAGGGCTTCAGTTCCAAAATGATACAAGTAGTCAGATGTTGCTGCACGCTTTCCTCTTCTATGAACCAATGCTTCCTATACATCAACACTGATCTTCTGTTTTTGGATAGAAAGTTATTTGTGGATGATGGGCTAAGTGCAATGAAACTATTCTCTTAACTACTTAAAGGGTTAAAAACTTTGGGGGCCAAATCCTTTTCATCTTACTCACAAAAAAAGTTCCATTGACTTCACTGGGACTGTTGAATAAGATGTATAGGATTTCAGACTCTTGGCCAAATTCCGGCAGAACAATACATACAGATGCCTGCCAAAACTGTCATACCCATAAGGAAGACTGATCTCTCAGCCCTCACTGCCCTTGGCCACGACAAATCCATAAGGAGGTGTCCTAGGACAGGAGTCAAGCACCACTGGCCACATGTTGCTTCCATTGCACAAACTAGGTACGTGCCATAGGCCAAAAATCTTAGGTAGATTAAGAAAAGGTATTGTTATCAGTATAGCACTTCATTGTGTTATTTTCGTTATTTTCTCTAAACATCTGTTTAGGCTTCAACTGCACATTGAGCCAGGATTTGGCCTTTAATATATGGCAATATCAGCTGAACTTAATGTTGCTATGATCATACCAATGTATTGAGCGAAGTGTGACATTTTTATGTACAATCTCATTTTGTTAGAACTGTAAAAAGTGGTTTGTCTGTTATGTGTTATGGGACAGTGCTCTTCCATTGTCCAGTACCATTCTTTCAGTCTCCAAATATTTAATAAGAACATTTCACTGGAACTTAAAATATTGTATATGCCGAAAAGAAATTTTAAAATGCAATTTAGGAAGTACTGGACATGATAATATTAAGTAAAGCAGAACTTCCAACTGTATGAGACACAGGTTGCTAAAACACTATAAGAATCTTCTTTAATGCTATATGGATAGAAAAGGAAAAAAAAAAAAAAAACTCATCAAAATTCCTTAAGCCTATGCATTTTTGGGTCTACGACATCTGTGCTTCCAAGGAATTCAAATCTGAAAATGACCTTTCTTCAGCCTGTGAATGAAAGAGTTTGATAATGTTTTATTTTCTTGTTTAATTGTGCTTGTATAGGTGCATGGGAGAGTGTGTTATGAGGTTGTGTGTGACGGGGTTGCAAAATTATGCTGAAAGGAGTTTTTTGTGCATAGTTCTTAATCAAGATGAGACCACGGTTGTTTAATCTTTTCCTGTAGTTAAGCTGTAAGATCATCTATGTATGAGTGAAGAGTCCAGTAAGATTAAGTGCCAACATCCAGCTGGTCAAAAAGGGAAGTGGACGAACTTAGCATCAACCAAAGCTATAAAGTGTTAAAAAGCGTTCTGTGTTGAGATTTTTAAAAAGCAGTTCTTGCAGGGAAAAGTACGTAATGAATGAAATGACTGAGTAAGACTATGTTACCCTGAAACCTAGATTCATTGAGCCTACAGTTTTAACTCTCAAAATTCATGCTGGGTTTAGAGGGGGTATTTCCCTACTAATGGCTGGGTTTGGTTGCAAACCCAACAGTCATACATGTAATTGTATGAGCATGCAAACCATCTTGAATTCAGTGGGGCTTCTCTTGCATACAGTTATTCTTATGCTTTATGTTTGGCAAAGTAAAAAACAAGAACTACATCCATGGGGAGACAAGCATCAATACACGAGGAAGGCCAACATGGAGGTATTAGACTGATACTCAGTGTTACCATTCAGCTACCTACTTATCATGCTGTACCTGAAATTTTTAGGGGCTAGATTTCCCCATAAGGGTTATTTCATTGGGGTTAACTGCTCAGTAAAATCCTGCGTAGGCTCCAGGGACTTCATTGTTTTTTGGGCTTACCCAAGCTGGGAGATCTTAAGTTCTGAATCTGCCTGCTTGGAGTATGCAATAGTCCTACTACAGTCTCCTGGCCTTTTTGTAATGAATCTTCTCATCCTTTTGTCAAAGACCTACTTTGTATAAGTAATCAAAAACATTTTAATGAATGGATTTGTACCTCTGACTCCTCCATGCAGGAGGAGTATCTCTTATCATAGAATCATAGAATGGCTCAGGTTGGAAGGGACCTTAAAGACCATCTAACTCCAATCTCCCTTCTGTAGGCAATGCCACCCACTAGATGGAGTTGGCCAAGGCCCTATCCAACCCAGCCTTGAACACTTCCAGGGATGGGGCATCCACAACTTCTCTGGGCAACCTGTTCCTGTGCCTCACTACCCTTACAGCGAAGAAGTTCCTCCTAACATGTAATCTAAATCTATCCTCTTTTAGTTTAAGACCACCCCTCCTTGTCCTATCATTATCTACCTGAGCAAAGAGTCCTTCTCCATCCTTTTTATAAGACCCCTTTAAGTATAGAAAGGCCGAAATGAGGCCATATCTTTTTAATTTTCTCTTCTCTTGTCCATAACTGAGTGACTCTCTCATAGTCCACCAAAACAGATGTTTGTAGTGCATGGAGTTGTAGAGCTCATAAAAGCTCATCTGTGAATCTAATGCAAAAAATCTCTTTGCTGGTGGCCACAGGAAAGAGAAGATCACATTCTGAAATGCCTGTTGGGAAAAAGGGGTAAATAGTGAGTCACTGGAGTTCATTTGAAAGTGTGGCACTGCTCAGAGCTCTGTTCCCAGCAGTTCCCTAAAAAATAAAGGAAAACACATGCAATTCTGTACAGCTTGAGTGAGAGTTTTACCGAGCAAAAGACTAGTATGAGCTCGTTGTGTCAATGGAAATGGAATTTTCAATAACAATACAGGCAGTTGGTATACTTGTGAGGAAGACATAGTTGATACCTGTTGGTAAGAATGGGAACACACACATTTAGATACACTGGATGTTACACTAGTTGCTGCCTTGGCAATTCTGTTGTCAACAAGAAAAGTTTAAAATATAACTTATTTGTGTAAAGCATTTCCCTGGCTTATGACTGTTAGACATCCTGCTTATACAAATAGGTTTTCTAATCACACACTTTAAGGATGGACTGTGATAACACAAGGGAACATATTTCAACAGGAAAATCTATACATGTCATGTGAGAATATTACTACTTAAAAATTAAAATATGTGGTGCAGCAGTTGTTGTTAAGAGGAATAAACCAGCATGTCAGTATTTTTCATTGTATGCTTTAAATAAAACTGTTGACATGTAGAGCAAACAAATTATTTTTATTGTCACGTCAGTTTGAAACTCTGAGACTCTCTTTCTGCCTGGCTAACTCCTGGTTGCAGTTCAAATCTCCTTTGTTTTCTGAGCCCCGTGCTGATCGCTGGTTTCAGAGCAGCTATTTGGCATTTCTGTTAGACCCTGGCTGTCAAACCACCGTCACAATGAGCCACGCAGGATGACAGTGAAGCCACTTTTATCCTGTCTTTTCCATTTTTTCACAAGGAAAACGTTCTTTTAACAATGCATTTCACGGTCATTTTTCGTCATCAAAATGCCTAACAAGACATGAAAACAGAGTAGATGTCTGATTAGCAATGTAACGTTTTCATTTTGATTGTATAAGTAACATTAATGGAAATAAAAAAACTAAGTTTCAAGGAAAAAAAATAGTCACAATTCTGAAAACCAATTAAGCTGTGCCACTGATGAGAGGTTTTGAAGCAGTAAAGAGTGTTCCCCGTGTTTTGACCCCAAGAGCTTGCTTCAAAGCATGATTTGGGATTCTGTGGAGCATCTATGACAGCCAGATGAGACTGTTGACCATGAACCAGCACCCCTGCACATCTAGAGCAGCAGCTTGTCTCCTTAGGTCGCCTGAAAAGATGCTACCTGCCTGCAGGTGTGCTCAGCTGTGCATCGAGCCTGAAGGTCAGGAATCAAGTGTCTGAATGTTCCCCTCGAGTCCTATTTGACGTGCCCTGCTCTGTCCCACTAGTCCTTGGTAACTACAGCATTTCAAATGTGCTGAAGCTCTTATCCAAAAAGCTCTGGTAAATTATGCGTTATAATTAATATAACTCACTGTAATTACCCTACATAAATCTATCATCAAAATTTGCATTGCTGTTCCCCCCATCCTATCTCAAATCCTAATAAGAAAGCTTTTCAAATGCTAAGTGCAAGCTTTATTTCCTTCAGGGAGAAATCTATTCAAAGTGGTGATGTCTGAGTTTACCAGTGTAAATAAAGCGGTAAAAACAGTTCTTAGGGAACAAATGCATCCCCGGAGCTTGCAGCTTTTATTTCACCTGGTTGATGGTGTGGAGCAGAAAGCAAAAGATTCAGGGAACGTGGGCACAGAACTTCTTCTGCCCAGCAAGCATGAAGTGTTGATGTTTATCGGTAAAACTTTTCCCAGTGATCCTCAGATATTGGACGTGAATCTTTGATAGTCTCAGATTTGTCTCTTCGTGTGAATGATGTTGCTGGAGAAAAGGACAGTGCTGATTTGCTTGGCCTAAGGAAATTTCTTTGTATGGAGGCATAAGCTTTAGAAAGAGACCCAGTATAGGATGTGTCATTCACCTATTCAAGCCAAAGTTTTAACATTTATTTGTAAAGAAACATAATTAGGATCACAGCAGCCTGACAGGGATTATGACCTGTTCTTGTGCAGAATGGGAAGAGCAAGGCTCTCCCTTGATCTCTTGCCAGGGCTAGCAGCACACTGGTCCTGACCTCAAGGAGGGAGTGAGGCCAGTGAGGTATTGCTGTGCCCCCACCACTAAAAGGCCAAACAATGTGCTGCTGGCGTGAATCACCGCTAGATGACTCCTTCCTGAAGCCAGAGAGGGGAACAGGGAAGAAATGTTAAATTTCCAACCTGAACCTCTACACCATCACAGCTAGCCATGATCTGCTGGGAGCAGATCGTAAACGATCATCTGGGGCTTGTCTGTAAAGGGAAAGATAGAAACTAACAGAGCATCACAACGGCTTAGAAGCTGTCTCTGAATCCGCAGGCCCTTCGTCTTCTGGCTGTAATCTTCAAAATAGTTCAAGTAGCTGGGGTGGAAATAATGATGTTAAGTAGTGTTAAATAATAATAATAAAAAACGTAAAGAATAACGTAATAAAGTAAAGAATAACGTAAATCATTGCCAGGAGCTAAAGTAGAGCAGATCAAAGTCCAGGGATGATTTTGAGGAAGCAAAAAACAGGATGTCCATGTCAAGCCATGGATCTGTGTGATAAAAGCTGCTAAAAATAAAAATAACAATAATAATTGAAAATAAACCATGGTATAAAAGGCAAAGATTTTAAGCAAGTCTTGCCAAATGCATTATTTGGCAGCATCACTAAAGGAAAAAGCATGGAGTAAAGTAAACATTAGCTGTATCCTTCATTTCTTATAGTATTTGCCTTGTTACTTGAGGGTCTGAGAAAACTTTCTGCTCTGTATTCCAGATACATTTCAGAGCTTATTATGCCATCATTTCCCTTCAACATGAGTGAAATATTCACTTAGAGGAAGCTGATTTTCCCTAAATTATCCATAATTTAGCTGTAGGTCTTTCATACATTTGTGGCGTCTGTTATGCCAACTTAAATCCAGTTTGTAAAGGCGTATAAATTGGTATATTTCTGCTTTCTGTGAAATGCTCACAAGACAAATAAGACCCAAGCCTATGGCAATGCATTTTGTTCCATCGGAAGGACATCCTGCATTCGTTATGCAGAATCCCCCTGTGGCAATGTGAGAATAGCCACGAGGATCAGTAGGGCCAGAATTTTGCTGTTAATTAGAAACAACCAAATGGAAAGGACTGCTTTTATCTTCTTGCTGTTTATGTGTGGGATTATTCTGAGCCAAACAGTGAGTTTGAGTTACTTATCCAAACAAAAAGAAAAACACAGAATAAAAGCCTCACAGTCTGTAACTCACGTTCTTATCGTTTAAACCAGCCAAAGAAAAATCACTACTTCTCATCCCGTGTATCTTAATACTATCTTTTAAATAAAGTGAAAATGATTGTACGGTGAACATCTTTGTTAAGGCAGCACCCCAGAATAACCATTCAGCTAACACAGACACCGCATTGCTTTCCTGAATTAAAAGTGAATGCAGCGAGGCTTGTTTTAGCCTGGGTTAATGTCAGTTGGGTGCTTAAATTCCTTCCTCTTAGACAATGGTACAGTGCTTACGCTAGCAAACTGCACTGAAACTTCAATCAAATTCAGTGTCTGATCCTCGTGTGTGTCCAATGAAGTATCAGAAAGCATGGGCAGGGGACTTGTCCCCTTTCTGCAGGGACTTGTTGCAGCGCCCCGTAAGGGACCGGAGCACTGGAGGGCACCAGAAGAAAGGAGCTGGCAGCTCCGTGGTGCCACTGCCTCGGGGGAGACACCTGGGCCACGCAGCTGCCTGTGCCCAGAGATGCTGGCACACAAGCCACAATGCTGCAGTGACCTCAGGGAGAAGGGTGTCCAGCAGACACCTCGGGACAGCTAAGGGGCAATCCAGGAGGAAAGCCATAAAACGCTTCTTTCGGGCAGAGGAGCTGGTGGCAGCAGTGAAGTGGGGAAAAAAGTCAAAGGCCATTGGTACATCATGTAAAAAAAAATATTTCAGTAGTGTCCTGCCTGCTTCCCCTCACCTCATGTCCATCTCCTGCCTGCAAACGTTTTGGGAGAGAAGGCAGCAACTCAGGAGCAGCCCACAGAGTGGTGAAACGATCTGAAAAATGCAGGGGGTTATTCAAGGAGGATGAGCTGAAAAATTCTGTTTCAGTACAATCAATACTACACAATAATGAACTACGCAAAAATGCAGGAAGTTTGACAACGTCTTCCTGAAGAAAAGTTTTCTCCAGCATGAATGCCTGGCCGCCACAAGAGAGCATCATCCCCACAGTAAAGAGGACGCTCAGCTTTGGCTGGGGAGGGCGTATGTCTCCTTTATTTTCAGCTCTCACATTAGGAACTTTGTTCACAAATTCACATACGTGGTCCCAACCACCACCTTTTTGAAAGTTTCTCCATCTCCTCTCCCAGAGTTTGTTCCCGTTTGGCTAAACAATTAAATATTTATCCCCATTGCAGAGGATTTTCAAACGGATTTGCTTTCTGCCTCCCAAACCTGTGCCCTAAACACTGATCTCTTAGATGCTCCAGGACAACACGTGCGAACACATTTTATGCTTTCATCCCAGCGCAACACAGATATACATACTGGAAATTACCAAAGTTTAGGACATGGGAAAAACAGTTCTTTCCCATGCTGCTGGGAGGATGGTGCAGCCAGCAGATTCCTGGCCCGGCTGCATCTCTGAAGCTCTTACGCTGGTCACAGCATACACTTGAGAGTTCAGGCAGTGAATTATAGCCTGCTATAATAAGAATGCTCTGCTTTCCATTAGATCACACTCACTGGAACAATAGCAAAGGCACTGCAGCAGCCAGCGCGGCCGTCAGTGACATTTCAGGGTCTCTTTGCTTCATTGCTGGTGTCAAACCAGTTCTGGCAAAAGGACACCTTGGTTGCATTGTCAGAAGTAACAGATCAGCTCTTCTGAAGGAGAAAGAGAGGTTCCAGGACAGGTGAACAGAAAAGCTGTTAGGACTGCCAAAGAATCTTAGCAAAACTGGGGGGCTGGGGGCAGATACCATAAATCATGTATTAAAACTCAGTGCAGAACTCTCTCGTGGTGTTATGTGAGTAATAAATAACACTCTAAGCTCTTAGCAGCAGCTTGAATACTTCATTATCAAACCACCCTTTGAAACTAAAGATAGGCATATGTCCAGGGCTGAACTGTTGCAAGGAGTCATGAAAAAGGGACTGGTTCACCCAGCGGAAGCAGGGCAAGTTTGGTCACACCAACAGAATTTGGATCAGTTCGTACGAGAAATAAGTGTTCAAAGTATTCCCATGTGATCTTATCTCTTTGGAGGGGCAGACCACTTATAAAGGAACAGATAAGTCATGCAAGTCATGAAACTGAGCAGTCGCAGGCATAATCTGTCGGGTAACATAAATGTTTTCATATCTGCCACTGCTCCTTTGGAACAAGCATGCCGAGCGCTGTCAGCATTGCCTTTTAATACTGCAGTAAATTCAAGGTCAGGAAACACAAAATGTAGGCATCGATGTATGCAGATGTTAAACCTCCAGTTATAGTCAATACAGTCAAAGATAAAATATCAGCCAATAACAGCCATATCAAGTGATTTATTCAGTCACCCACAAAGTCCTGCTTTAGGAAAAGATGAATTGCTCTTTAGGCTTTACTGACTGTGTTGGCAAGACACAAGATTTACCCGTAAGTGTCCAGCACTGCCTTAGCACTGGGGAGGTGTCTGGGCTGACATCCAGCTGCTCCAAAAGGGTATGGGTTTCCCCTCTAAGTTCCCCTGCAAGTGCCAGCCACATCTTGGACTTCTGGAATATTTCAAATGGCACCAGCATTTAGGTGACTGAATCAAGCCACTGATCTCTGGCTGACCCATTGATCTCCATAGTCAAAAGACAGCACGTTTATTTATACACACCTACAAACAGACATGTTCATTTAAGGGTATTCATGTTGAACTGGATTCCTCTCTAGATACTGTATATCTGTACCTCCTCTTGAAGGTTGCTTTGGTTTGACGTTTTGTTTCGAGGCTGTTGTGCCTTTTAATTGCAGACTCCCACCAGCTTTTGTTTCACCCACCACAAGGCAACCTGAACTATCTGTTCAGGGACAGCTTATGCTGTTGAGCCTTACAACAGATGCACATGCATACAGGCCGTTCAGAGAGTTCTTTCAAGCCTTCCCATATCTGACTTACTCCAAGTGACTGAAAGCTGGCATCAGCCGTGTTTTGCAAGACAGTTCTGGAAGGCAACCCTATGGCAAAGACTAAGAACAGTCAGATAGCTACAGGTGAAGCAGAAATGAAAATACGTGAGAGCACCAGACAAAGCAGCAAAGTAAGGACAAAGGAATGGTCAGTATTGGTACCCAAGGACATGGATGGCAGCAGTTAAACAGGAAAGTTCTGAGGGATGAGTTGTTCATTTATATCATGACCAGAAGACCTGTGTTTTGACAGCAAGAGGATGGCAACAAGTGCCATGCATACCATGTGCCATGCTTCCTTCTGCTGTCCCACCAGGACAGAGATACCCAAAAGGAGGAATCATGGACCATGGGCAGTACGCCTGCTGGAGATTTATAGAGAATGAAGCTTTTGCAGATGAAGGGAGGAACCAGCATTCACTGTTTGTCATTCAGAGTACAATTCCAAGCCAAATTATGGACAGCATCAGCTTGGGACTGATTGCTCCAATCCATTTGTTTTGAAGTTTTTCTCCCAGCCTGTATGACTTATTTTGATTTTCCTGGAACTAAATGTTGACAAAAACTGCCTGCCATTCAAACTGCTCTTCTGATGAGTCACTGATGCACTCCCTGGCTTTGAGCAAACACCGAGCTATCCCAGTTTTGCCTTTTGAAAAGCAGGGCAATGAGTTACGCTTTGCTGATAATGAAAAAGTGAACATGAATGGAATTATACCCAGAAAGTAAATTATTAAATAAATATGCATTAATGAGTGATCCTGAGAAGAGAACATGCTTGTGGGAGCAACTGCCTTTTCACCAAGGCCAACCTTGATTAATGCCCTGCTTTATTAAATGCAGAAAGTCACCGTGACAAAGCACAACTTTATGAAGGTTGTTAGGGTGGGGATGACTCTTTTCATTCAGTGATATCACCGGGGTTAGCAGGCTCTTGAGATACGCCTCCTGTGTTCTTGTTTATTCCTGTGAGATGTTGCTGTTGCCAGCATCTGCCCCTCCTGCAGGTATGGCTCGATCCTACTTCTCTGTCTCCTCATACAAACAACCAAGTGACTGAGTTTAACCAGACATTTCAGAGGAGAGTATATAATGGTCTTATAGCTGCCTTCCAGTACCTAAAGGGGGTCTACAGGAAAGCTGGGGAGGGACTCTTTGTCAGGGAGTGTACTGATAGGACAAGGGGGAATGGCTTTAAACTAAAAGAGGGGAGATTTAGATTAGATATAAGGTGGAAGTTATTTACTCAGAGGGTGGTGAGGCACTGGCACAGGTTGCCCAGAGGAGCTGTGGATGCCCCGTCCCTGGAGGTGCTCAAGGCCAGGCTGGATGGGGCTTTGGGCAACCTGGTCTGGTGGGAGGTGTCCCTGCCCATGGCAGGGGGGTGGAATTAGGTGGTCTGTAAGGTCCCCTCCAACCCAAACCATTCTGTGATTCTATTTTAGAGACATTGTCATAACGAGCCCCAGACCCTTCACTTTAGAATGAATGCCACCAACATTCACGCATTCAGAGCAGAACCAGAACAGTAATGTATTCTTATTTATTTATTTGCATTACCATAGATTTTACAAACTTAGGTTTATTGACCAAGATTTCTACCACACACAGCAGTGAGATGCTCTGGCCCAGAGAACTTGGACTGGGAGCCGTCAAATGGACAGCAACAGGAAATGGAGGCGGTCAGTCCCAGGCAGCAGTCTCAGCAGAGCAACCACTCAGTCATCATCAGGGCTTAGGCAGGCCTGGGGAATTTCAGAGAAAAGAACGAGTTAGTTTGAAAGTGTTTATAGTGGCTTTTTCTAAGGGGAGAGAGTGGCTGTAAGGAAAAACACAGAAGTGTTTGTTTGAAAATGACTAAGTTGGAAATGGAAATTGGCATTGTATGTTGATCAGAGGTAGGACTTGGCCTCTGGATGATGAAAGGGTTATTTCAGAAGTGGTTTTATCTGAGCAGTCACAGCCTGCAGAGTTGTGGTGAGTTCACGGGGAAAAGCAATTAATTCTGTGAGCAGTAAATCCGGTGAAGTCTTGTTTTTATCAACTCGTGTCTTATTTTCTTACCCACCCAACGCAATAACCCTGACAGCTCTCCTGGCCCAAAAGCCCTGCGTGACTCTCCTCACCTTGGCAGTGCACTCACCTAAATACCAGCTCGGTGAAGGGCACCGTGAGCTCCCTCCAGCTCCCGACATGGGGCACGTGCTCCCCAGACACCGCCGCTGCTGTGCACACGCTTCAGCTTTTGCCTCAAGGGAGACATTACATTTCCTTTCTTACCTACAGCCGGTCCTCAGAAGTCTTGTAGAAAACTCCATTATTAGCCATTCTTCATCTCAACCGATCATCCCGACTGAACGGTAGGTACAGAGAGGAAGGCAGTGTTAATCTGTGATTCATCCCACCCCAAAATAGACGTCTAAATCAGGTCGCTTGAATCATGCTGAAAGGTGCCAGCTGGTCTCCACTAACTGTAAGGACAACCTAAGGTGACTGTCTCAGATGAGGACACTGATACCGTGTCTAAAGGCTAAACTTAGGTGAAATTAATCCTGTTCCAGTGCCTGTGAGCCGTGCGCCACACTATTGTACAATGCTAAAATTCGGCAGTTGATCTGAAAGTTGATTTAAAGTTGGTTTGAAAGTTACTAGAGGGGGACAGGTGGACAGATGTGATCACTGAAGACTTCCTTCCTCAGGATGCTAAGCTGAAAAATCAAAAAATACTGTGGAAGTGAGAGAAAATAAAAATAAATTTGTGTGTATTTCCACAGAGGAAGATGCTATGTTTAATGAATACATTATTTTTTGCATCACTCAATCTGTTGTAGATTCCAGGCCTGTACATCAGATTGAAATATTTAAGGTCTGATCTCCCACGTGAAAAACTGCCAAAAGATGCACACAATAATTCCTGCATAAAATTCAGAACTATTCATCAAAGTAGAGAATATACTGAAAAAGATAGCATGTCTCAAATTGAGACACCTTCTTTCTTTGAAAAATTAAATTCAGAAAATTGCATTTATCCCTTTAATAGTTTTAAAAAATCTACACAGCAGCTTTTCCAGATCTCAGGCCATTTTCTGCCTCTTTTCGAGCCCTCCGCATCTGCTCAGCAGCGCTGCACGTGTGTGTGCAGTTAAAACAAGGCTCCCCAATGCCGGTGTCACCGCCATCTTCCCAGCTGTTAAAAACTCTGCACGTTGCTTGACAGCAAGTACCAACAAGCTGTCTTATCCTGCAAAGGTAAACGAGTTCACTTACCTTTTTGTCTTTGGCAAGCTTTTCCGGCAATTGATGTATGTTTTTGCAGTCATAGGTAAAGAAATAAGGTGATGAAAGCCAGAAGATGGAAGAGAAGTCACACAAGCATGGGTTTCGACAAGATGATAATAGTTGTTCTGTGTTACAATAATAATAATAATGATAAAAGCATTCCTTGTAAAGGACCTTGAAGCTTTCTCTTACATGCCCCTTTCTGGGTTCAGCTTGGGTTACCACACACCTCTGTTTCTGCAAGCGTGGAGCTGGCCCACAAAATCCCCACTGACGTCTGCAGAGCAGATCCACGAGCGCTCCACAACTCTGCAGCACATTTACTGAATTTCTTTCTCAACACACACACACACAAAAGTCCACTTTGTGCAACTCCGTTGTGAAAGGAAGGGCTGAAAGACACAGTTGTGCCATAAATGCTCCTCCATTACCTCATGAGCAAAATGCCAGGGCAGCTGGGGTGTGGACACCTTCCAGCTTGTCATCCTCATGGTGGCCCCATGCCCGTTTCTTCAGTGCTGGAGGCGGCCCAGGAAATCCCTTCCAGGGCTCTTACTCAGGGGCCGTGCGCTTGCTGCTCCAGTGCTTCCCTCCTGCTGCATCCTGCTGTTGTGCGGGGCTTGGCGTTTGCGTGTGCACCAAGAGCAAGGGACAGGGTGAGACTGAGCAAGTGAGGGAAGAAGCAGTGCTACATCTTTTGGCGCTGTTTCTTGCTAATGTCAGCTCAAAGATACAATTCCTACCTCTGTATGGACTTCTCACCCCTGGCAGAACAGTCCTCCAGCTTTTTCTTCATGACTGTGGAGGGCACATGACTGCTTCTGTTACCGGGCTCTGCAAGTCATATGGTTTGCAAATAGCAATAGTTGTTTTAAAATGGAATACAAACTAAAATAATAATAATAATAACAACATAAAAATCAGGAGAGGAGACTCTGAAAGTATTCATTCCACCAGTTTTACAAAAAGCCAGACAAAGCAGTCAGCTGCCAACATCACATGGGGCTCCTCCTTCCAGCCCCCGGGACACACGGGCTATTCCTCACACAGGATGAGGCTAGAGCATCCCAGCTCACAGGCTAGTCCCTCTGCATGCAACTGCAAACCCATAAAAGCTTCTCACGAAGCTGGGGATCTCATGCTTTCCACTCCTCCAGCTCTGCTGAAAGGAAGTGTGAGATGTCGGCTCACGGGCAGAGAGCACAGCAAGGCTGTGTCCCATCCCACTGAACCCCTCTGGTGTGAAGTACTGCTCAGAAATGATGCGTGTCTACGAGATGTTTGTCCAACGAATCCACTGTTCCCTGTTAAAGATCAATCTTTTGGAGACTTCCCCATCTGCATCTGCAGGCACCTGTCCCCCAGTGCCTTGGCCTCCATGTGCAGAAATACTGCAGCCAGGACTTCTGTACCTGCAGGAACAAGTGGGAGAAGGAAATCTTCAGTCCTTATGAAGCTTCAGAGGTCCTAAACCCCAGGGAACTGGCCCACATAATCCAGTTCAAGTTGCTGGGACCACCGAGAGTTGCAGAAAAATGCCATTTTGTGGCAGTTGAGATTAGAGAACTAGGGAATTTTAGATGGGAAAAAAATAGAAAAATAAGAGAATTCCTTGCACTGTGTTAAAAAGACATAAAATTTTAATAAAATGAAGACTTTCTCCTGTGTCTTCGGCACTGCTTCTTATTAGCCCGGTGAAGGAGTGTCAGCTTTCCCGTGCTGATAGCAGAGGGGAGTTGTGCAATGGCAACCTGTCTCCGTGCCACGCGGCTATGGGCGTTTCATGCCCCGCATAATGTGCAAATATGAAGTTATTTGTTTGCTAGCGAGTTTGCTCATGTGAAACAGGGCCAACAGGGAATGACTGGACAGAAATTAAAGGGACTTTTCACAGTATGGAAGGGCACATGGTACATGACCCTCATCACAACCTGAGAGCAGGGCTCTACGTTTTTGCAGAGGAGTGGAGGCTAACACAAAAATTGATCAAGGACCTCCTTCAGCAAATTGAGCACCATGTTACGAAGAAATTGTGTTTTCAAATTTAGATGGAATTTGCATTGAGCCTGATTTTCTTTCTGTCTTTTTTTTTTTTTTTTTTAGAAAGTAGAGGATTTACTATATGGGTAATTGTATAGAGAATTGGTAGTGACTACGCAGCTTGACAAATTCTCATTTCTTTGTGAAATTCATTAGTAGATTTGGGCCACACTGCTCACTGACCTGGGCATTGATCTGTAGCTCCTGCTAAACTGTGAATTCCCTGGGAATTATCTCAAGACTGCCTCCTCCAGCCCCTTTCTGCCCACAAACAGGCATATGCTTCAAAAAGAAAGTCACTTGAGATTCCTATGAGTTTAATTCTTGCAGCTAATTTTTTTTTCCTGTGGCTACTGTGCAAGCTGTGCTGCCTGTAAGCACTGGGAGTCCGTTTACAGATGGATTTTCCACTTGAAGATTTTAGAAATAATTTACAGTGCAAAGGATTAAAACAAACCAACGCACTAGTCAGAAGAGAAAATGTCATTTGTCACAACTATCCATTTTTTCTGGTTATTACCGCTTCCTACCACTCTCAGTAGGAAAGAGGCAAAGTCTGTGGCAAATTTAATCTATTAATTCAAGTGAGTAATTTAATCATTTAGGAAGAACAGGTGCCAACTAGAAAACAAGCAGACAACTTAAAACTAATTAAGGTTAAAGATATTCATCTATTCACATTCCAGGAGGCCGCCCTTTGGACTTTCTTTGAGATAATACATTAACATCAGGATGAAATGTTGATATGCTCTCCGAACTTTTCACCTGATATTGAATTACAAGCTGCAGATGCTGAGTCACTCATCTTTCTTATTAGCACAGTGAAATAGCATGACATAGCTCAGTCAGCGCTGTGCAGAGACAGCAAATGGATCAATTTCCTCCCAAAAGAAGTCCATATCTTCCCCGCTTCATTTGTCGGTATGTCGAGGAAAAATAAAAGGAACTCATAAAAAGGATCTGTTCATTTGTTTTCTTAAAGAAGATTTGATTCTCTTAGATTATTCCAAGTGTCATCGTATTCCGACTACTAAGGAATTAAAGAACTGATTTTCACAGTACTGTTGCTGACTTATTCAGTAAGGTAGTTTGTCACTATAACCATATAACCATGGTTATATATGGTTACTTATAACCTTCGTATGGCACACAGAGACACAAAGAACAACCACAGGGAAACCCATCCTCAAGTTTTAATTGCTTTCAACCCCAAGCAGTCCCATACTGAAGCAGAAAGCTGAGATTTTAGGGGGGTACAAGAACAGCTATGTGATGTCAGATGGAATTAGCCAGCTTGTCCAGAGAGCACCATGAGCTTTTGCTAAAAGACAGCAACTTATTGGATGGACCTGCATAAGGTGCACGTTTATCACAAAGAAATGGTGAAAGGCAAATAGCTGCGTAGTCCTGTGCTCGGTTCACATCAACTTCTTCTGGAGCCAGGAATAAGAAGGTTTATTTTACTGGCAAGTAATCTGTGAGAGGCAGTAGGAACATGTCTTAGTGTCCTGTGGGCATTGACTGACTCCCTGGGGAGGACAGCCTCTCTCGGTGCAGGTGTTCAAATAGCAGAGGTCAGCACGGCAAATCTGAAACATCTAACTTGCTGATGAGCACCTAAGTGTCCACATGCTGGCATACACATAGCAAGCCTGTGTTTCCAGCTTCTCTCTTGTAAAATTAGGAACCCCAACATAGGCCTGCACTGAATGAAAATTAGCATTGCGAAGTCAATCCCTCTAACATCACATGAAATAACCAGAATTAAGTTCACCTCTAACGTGGCACTCTGTTGTGTATATATTAAAATACACCTCTTTAATGGTACCACTGCATTAGTGTTCCTTTCAAGTGATCCCTGCTTCATTCAGTGCACAGGAACAGCAGAGGTTTCTTACGGAGAGTCTAGCCAGGATTTTTATTAGCACTGTCATTCAGAGAGCTGCAACCTGCATTGCTTACTAAACCCTTTCCCAACACGACCCTGAATAGAAAATTAAGAATGTAACGCTTTATTTTGAAAGTTCAACTCCTGGCAACATTCAGCTGCAGAGGAGTGCAAAGACTCAATATTCCAAGACAAGAAACTAAAACACAAAGACCAACCAAGCTGTGAAAAACTTGTTTTCAGGTCTTCAGAACCTTCCACGTTCTGCAGCAAATGCAGCCGAGACCCTTAAGGGAACAGCATCTTTCAGCTCACCCCCAGAAGAAGTTCATCTTGTCCTCTCATTGGCACAGTTCCACCAAAGACCTCAGGCTGCCACTTTTCTGACTGACTGTAGGAAATGTTTGCAGAGTACAGAAAAATGCCCCAGGGCATCAGAGCGACGTGCAAAGTTGAAAACTTGCAATCCCCTCTGATCTATCCCAGAATTGACCACCATATCCAATGCCTATGTGCATGCTCATAGAATAATGGACTGCTCTCTTAGAAGGATCCTGAAGGTGAGCAGATGGGCCAAAACTCATGGAATAAGGCAAAGCTCTTCCCAGGAGACAACATGAAGGCTGTAATTGTGGTACCAGGAGCACTAGGCTGAGAGCCGCCTGTAAGGCAGTGGCAGCTGCACTACGGCACTTCCAATCTGCTAAGAGGTGCACTACAGCAAAGTAGAAAGCAACACAAACACCTTGTTTTTTAAAAAGAGGCTAAATTGGAAACCCATAATCCACTTAAAGTTGTCAGAGGAGAATCTGTTCAGGAAAACCAACAAGTGTTCTCTCTGGGAGGGTTACATCTTTCAACCATGACTTCTGCATAATAGTGCTTGTATATATTCAAGAAAGATGCACGTTTTCATACACAGGTGCCCTCTTGAACACTCTAGGATATTGTGGCTAGCCTTCAGCTGCTAGCACAGAGGGCATGAGGGTCCATGAGGTCCTGTGTTTTATCTGCAGCACTGTGTGGATGCCTTGGCTACTTTCGGTAGCTTGTGTCCAGGCATCTGCCCTGTTCCCCACCAACCATTTCACTGAGGCTGTCAGTGTTTTGACATGCCTTTGGCATTTAGCCCATCTGCTTCCATACACCCGATGCTCCCACACACCTGCCCACCACACATGCCTATTTCATGCAGGGTGCCAAAGGCAACAATGAGTCATTGCAATGCTCACCCCGAGATGCTGTTGCGTGAGGAAGATGAGTTGTTCTTCCTGTGGTTTTGTTTTAATGAGCCTAAAGCTCCATTTCCTGCAGAGCTTAAAAGATGGAAAACTTTATATGACCTTTCAAGAGAAGATAGCTTGGGAGGTGCCTTTCTTTTAAACCAGCCTTGGCAGTAGTATGAGGAAACAGTCAGGTAAGTGTTAAAATGAATGATGAATCCACATATCAGTTATCTGACATCAGTTCTGAAATAATACCATACTTTATTATTTTAGGTTGAAAAAGAGAACAGTTCAGAATTTATGACATTAAAACTCCTCTCGCTGCAGCCAATGGAAATACTGGCTTTGACTTCAGTAGAAACAGAAAATGCCCGAGTTCATCTGGAAAACACTTTGAACACTGGAGTGATTACTACTTGCTGACAACCATTAGCTTTCTTTCTTTTCCTCTGACTGAATCACATAAAATCTTTCTGGGCAGCACATTTATTAATTGCTGTGTAGCTTCATAGTTTCTCTACATATTTTTGAGAGGAATATGAGAAGTTTATTTTTGAAGTTTCCAGAAACCTAAGATACAAACAAAAAAACAAACAAACAACAACAACAAAGATGGAGAAAGATGGCCTACCTAAGTCCTGTGGAGATGGCAAGAGATATTGCAGTTATCTCTTGGAGGAAGCTGAAAGATGAGCTTACAAAATACCCAAATTTTATTGACCTCCTTCCCTTTGAGCTAAGCCTTCTTGCTGTTGTCACACTGGCTAGCCTGTAATATTGCAGTCACAGTTTTATCCACATATAATCACTTCGTGAAAGACAAATCCATAAGAGCAAAAAAAAAAAAAAAAAAGTATGCAGAATAGTGCTAAGGGTGGACTGTGCATGAACAGAACTTGGTCCTTTGTTATTCATGGCCAGTGGTACATTACAAAAAAAGCTGGTTCACCAGCTTGCCACTGGTATAAAGATCTTGTTTCCTCTTCCTCTTCTTCCTTTCCTGAGACCCAGACCCAACAGACCCAACCCAATCCTAATCCAAATTAGCTTTGGTGCTCTTCAGTACCTTCATGGTTTGAGTCAAATAATTCCCCTTTTTAACAGTTTAATATTCTTTTGTTTCCAGTAAATGGAATCAGCTTTGTGCAAGGTCAGAAGACAGTGCACAAGCCAGTGCAAGTGAGAAGAAGAGGGCTAAGACAAGGAGAGCAGCAAGAAGGGCACAGAGCCTCTTCCTGTACCTGGAAATGAGCTATTAGATCATGTTAAGACTGAACACATAACTTCACCCTTGGCAGCTTTGTTGCAGACACTAATTCTCTGTTATTTGCCCTATAGACTTGTCTTAACAGTCATCCGCAGCCCGTCAGTAATTATACTGCCTGGCTCAGAGGAGTAAGCAATAGTGTAATAAATGGAGAACATAAAGAACTTCAAGAGAAAACTACCTCAGAGCCCAGATATTAAACGTGTTTAAAAGCCTAAAATGTACAGTAACATCTAGTGAGGCACTTCCAAAGCACCTTGATGTCCCTTGAGAGCTGTGCATTTCTTTTTAGCTGTAGCACTTTTGTCTTCGAAGAACCTCCACACAACCTGCTTGGTCAATTAGGAGCGTGTCTTTCTTTCTGCAACACGTTCTGAGAAACAAGTGTGGTAACACCAACAACACCACGACTGCCCATGGTTTATGGCTACATCTTCTAACAGCAGTGTTGATGTGGCATATGGGAGCAGTGGTGAGACAGCAACCTGCAGAGCTCTTCCTTTACGCGATATGGTTTCTCACAGGCAGTAAGTAGCACTACTGAGCTCATAGTCCACCCATTCTTTTCAGGAGCTGAAGATCTTCCTAGGAATACAAGCTGCCAAAGGAAGATACAAGTAGGATGCAAAATTGGAAAGAGTCAAGTGGAGGGCAACAAAGATGATACAGGGCCTGGAGCATCTCCCCTATGAGGGAAGGCTGAGAGACCCGGGTCTGTTCAGCCTGGAGAAAAGAAGACTGAGAGGGGATCTCATCAATGTGTATAAATACCTGAGGTGTGGGAGACAGAGGGATTTGGCCAACCTCTTTTCAGTGGTTTGTGGGGACAGGACAAGGGGCAATGGCCACAAGATGGAGCACAGGAAGTTCTGCACCAACATGTGAAAGAACTTCTTCATGGTGAGAGTGATGGAGCACCGGAACAGGCTGCCCAGGGAGGCTGTGGAGTCTCCTTCTCTAGAGATATTCAGGGCACGTCTGGACGCCTACCTGGGCAGCCTGCTCTAGGGAGCCTGCTTTGGCAGGGGGGTTGGGCCCAATGATCTCTTGAGGTCCCTTCCAACCCCTACAATTCTGTGATTCTGTGAAAATTATTTGAATACCTGAACCATTCAGCGGAAGACCAACACTTCTTTTTTGATCTTTTTGGTCTGTTTGTTCAGAATGGAAATGGCATATTGACATTTCAGCTTCATTAGTGTTTGCTGACCTAGCTGAGAACATGGTTTACTCATGAGATGTCTGGAACACGCTTTTGCTCACTAATAAATTTAACCTCCTGTTACACATAGTAATGAATAGGGTTTTATTTGGGATTTTGAGCAACTCTTACACAATTAAGTTGAAGCTTTTTCCTTGGTGGAATGCCACAGATTATACAGCTCTTTTGGAAAGGAAGATTAGAGCAGATTGGTGGAACAGGAGTCATGAGAAATTTCAGAAGTACAAGGGTTTCTCATAGGATGATCCATGGGACTAAAACCCATATACCAAAAGGGAGGTTAAAAGGTAACACAATTTCTTGTTTCAATGCCTGCGAAGAAAATAACTAGCACTAGATGAAATTATGTTGAGTATGAAGACTTTTGGCGGGTTATTCTATCTGCTGTGTGACTAGAATAGCCCACACTGTGTGACCCTTTCAGCCTTCTCTGCCCCTTTGTGTTGTGCGTGGACAGAAAACACATCAGCATCACTGCCTTGGCACTGCCCTTTCTGTCTCCACCTGGAGCAAGAGCACCAATGGATCCTATGGCCCTAGTTTTGGAAAGAAATGGGTGACAGCAGTTGATCCCACGGGCAAAACCGAAGGGAGTTCTGGTGTCAGCACCACCAAGCATGGGAGCAGGGTTTGGCAGGCACATACTCTTTTTTACATAACTGTGCAAAGTACAGTTCCTGTGATAAAACATTACAGTATGTTACAGGTTATTTGGGGCAAGGGTTAAATTTCCTCTACTGTTATCTTTGTGCCCGATGCATTCTTTCGCGGAAATGGGGATTTGGGCAAAGATTAAAGAAGATACATATGCGAATGACTGGTTTACCACACGGGCACTGTAATATTGTTACTGGCAGTATTAGCAAGGGTTAGAATCTGAGGCAAAGAATCATTTACAGGCATTGAGGAGAAACTAGGCAGTTATTTTCTATAAACCTCAAATAGTTGAACAACAGAGCCTTTAGGGATCTACTAATGCAAAGCTTGGTTTGGGTTCCAACTCTTACCTCACCTGCTAAGCATTAACTATTTCTTCATGCTTAAAATGAAAATATTCAAGAATGCCACATGACAGGCATATATATGTTTGTGTGTGTGTATATATATATATGTATACAGAGTCTATGCTGAAACAGGGAATATAAACAACCGAAACATGTACCTTGCACGCTTTTGCAATAAAGCAAGGTTATTAACGCAGACTCTGACATACAAAGGTGCAGCTCTATTTCAAGAGCTATTTGCGTATCTTTATTATTTTATGATCATTGCTTTAGTGTCAGTGGTTGAATGGCCAGGAGAATATGCTTTGTCAAGCCTCCCAAAGGGAACCAGTCTGAGAAGGGGTGAAGGGAGAGAAGGCACACTTCATTCACTTGCTCTGTTGATCTTCTGCACCAGGAGACCAGAAGGTCACCACCAGAAGGTCCAAGTCCCACGTCAGGGGTTTGCTAGGGAATACGTGGCTTTGCCCGGCGGGTCTCTCATTAGTCCTGACCTTTACAACAGTCCTCTTTGGCACAGTGCTCTACCCTGAAAAGCTGACATGGGGCAGGGATGCCACTAACCAGTTCCTGGCTCCAGTTAGCTACACAGATGCACAAATGACTGTGCCAGTGCGAGCACAGGGGACAGGAGACAGCAGGATGACATGCCGTGTCTGCCGGGCCACTGCCCAATTCACTGGTGGTCCCAGTACCCATGTCCACATGTACCTGTCTCTCCTCTTTCTTACACAGTAATTTCACAGCAGGCTTTATAGGAAACTTAGACTCTTACCCTAAGATACCTGGATCTGCCCCTGGAGCTGGGGACCTACAGTTAAGGTAAAGCAATAATTATTCTAGGTACTTAAATGAAGCATCCTGGATCCCACCCAGAATAGCTTGAAATCTCTGATCCTTAATTTGTCTACTTGTATATAGAGAGCTGTTTATGCTTACTCCCACTTGACAGTTCCTCGGAGGTGCTATAAATAATACAAACATATTAAAAAGTTCTATAGTGCTAAGTACTAGGCCAGCTTTTGAAATTGTATCAATTGCTCCACTTAGACAATTTTCAAAAAAAAGACATTTTCAGCATCTTCTGCTTTAATTCTCTTTGACATGGAGCCTCCAAAACATTTCCAACTTCTCTCCAGAGTATACACCTGTCTGATGAAAACACTTTGGAGGTATGAATGGTGTTAAGTTACACAAAGAATATGTTAAAAAAATACTGATTTTTTTCTCTCAGTGTTTTCCTCTTTCAAGTTTTCCTCTCACTATTCTGATTTTGCACTGGGCTCTGCCTAAAACCTTTAGAAAATCACCAAGCAACCAGTTTCATTAAAGAGAAGAGGAGAACGCATTTCCAATAATTTTCAAGTTTTCAGTAGAACTTCATACTCCATGTGAAGTAGATTACACACAATAAGCAATACGAAGTAGGTGAGATGCAGGGACTTTGTAATTAAAGATTTGGAGATAAACTTGCAACTGAAGAAGGTGTAATTGATCTCTGGAGACTATTCAGTGAGCAACTATTAGTAGACTATTTTCTCCACACCTGCCACTCAAGGTATCCTGGTTTTCAATATGTTCCTGAAAAAAAATGCTTTGGTGCAAAATTATGTCTGAAAATAAACTGTTCTTCACTAGCCATCAGAGCCATAAGTCATGCAGGAACTAAGGTATGGCACTCAATAAAAGTTTGTAATTGCTTTTCAACATTTTCACAATGGCAGTGACTCTAGTACTGTCACTACTTTTAACCTATAAAAGCCTGTAGGTTGTTATTTTTCTTGCTATGTGAATGGTGGGTTAGTCTTAAAAGGAAAATGATGTCCTGGTTATCAGTAAAATACCAAAGGGTACTTGCTGACTGCCTCAGTCTTTCTAACCAGATGCAGTTCTTAAGATTAAGCTACTGCCTGGGACTTAAATGTTTGAATCAGATCATTTTTTGAGACTCTGTACTCTGCATTTAGGGGCTTGCAAAGCTTTCAATAAGGTTTTGAAAGGCTCTAATCTTATGAAGTCCTGCTCTATCTTATTTTCCTCTTGAAGGCTAGTTTGTTTCCACTGCTGTTTTTTCTAAGGTACAAATGCCTATATGCTTCCCCTTTTAAAACACAAGAGGATTATTGCCATTTGGTTCATTGTTACATGACCAAAGGCTTCCAGAATGAACGATCTTGTCAATATTGACTACTCTCACCACAAATCAATCAACCATAACTGAAAATATAGTAGGAGAATTGAATGACTACGGGAGACAGAGCTGCAACACACAAAAAGCCGCCAGGCAATGAACAGCTACACAAAGTGGGGAAAAATGGCAGACCCTGTCTTGGGAAATTTGTGATATTTCCAGCTTTGCAGATCTAATAATGTGACAGCTCAGTACATTGAGCTGGACCTGACCTGAATGTGAGTGGGTGCAGAAGAATCTGAGCTTCATGTTAGGTACCTACACACCTCCCAGGCGTCTGCTTTCCTGGCAAGGAGACCTGATTACAAGAGGATGCGTGAAGCTGCTGCCAGGATGGGACAAGCTTGTTGTCCAGGTTGCTGCTGGGCAGGAGAACACATCTCCATGTGGGATGATGGAACCCAGGCCACCACCATGGCCTGCCCAAAGGCAGGGCCACAGCACAGTCCTATGGCCATTCCACCCCTCTGGGGTGTACCTGGCACAGCGGATCATGGGCTCTGCTTTTCTTTCCCAGTCTGGAAAACACTTAAGGCTGAAATATTGTGTTAAAACCCAGGTACGAGCTGTTACTAACAAATCTTTCTTAGCGATGATGCTATTTTCCACTATGGACCGGTATTTTATTCTTAGCTGCTAAACCTCTCCATATAAAATAAATATATCACAATTTGGGAATGGCAGGAAAGAAAAGGCAGTTAGTTGCTAAAGAGAAAAATGTGGTGTATTTATTCTACTTTTCAACTAACTTGTGAATGTTTCAACTAATATTTAACTAATGCTTGGGGTTTTTGTGGGTTGTTTTCGTCAGAAGTTGATTGTGGACTTGGGAGTTTTCAGTGTGCCTTCTTTCAATGCAAGAAAAGGGAACAGATTGACAGTCCTACCTGTGGGAGGACCCCAAATAATGAAGGAATTCAGCCACTTTATTAAACTGCACACGTCTGAATTCAGTCCTTTGGAAAACTGAGCTGTCAGCAAAGCCTTTGGAAGGATGTTGCACACAGCCTTTATTTCAGGTCATGCCTCTATTGTTTTTCCCATCTTTTGCCTAAAAAGGACTTTTGCTGCTTCTCATATTCATTGTGAATGAAATGACATGTTAAATAAAACAGCTTGGCATGCAGAGAGGACGAGAAGGTAGTCGGTCTTCTACTTCATCACTGAGCACCTGGAATTCTTTTGTTTTACATTACAGTTATTACTTACTAAGAAAGAAAAACAAAACAACTAGGTCAGCTTTTGGAGAAACAAAATTAAGATAGTCCTGTAACACAGACTCTCCAGCTTAGAAGATGCCGGAAACAAGATAAACTGGGAAATAATTTGGAAGTTCTTACTTTTCTTAGAAGCACTTCATATCTTGTGAATATCACCAAATACGACTCTTTTTAGGAGAGATTAGGACACAATGATGAGTGATTTTTTAGGAGAGGGAATCTCCAAGGGAATAGATCATAGAATCACAGAATATCCCAAGTTGGAGGGGACCCGTAAGGATCACCAAGTCCAACTCCTGGCACCGCACAGGTCTACCCAAAATTTTAGACCATGTGACTAAGTGCACAGTCCAATCGCTTCTTAAATTCAGACAGGCTTGGTGCAGTGACTACTTCACTGGGGAGCCTGTTCCAGTGTGCAACCACCCTCTCGGTGAAGAACCTCTTCCTGATGTCCAGCCTAAACTTCCCCTACCTCAGCTTAACCCCGTTCCCGCGGGTCCTATCACTGGTGTTTACAGTGAATAGGTCACCTGCCTCTCCACGCCCCCTCGCGAGGAAGTTGTAGACTGCGATGAGGTCCCCCCTCAGCCTCCTCTTCTCCAGGCTGAACAGGCCCAGTGACTTCAGTGGCTCCTCATATGTCTTCCCCTCTAGGCCCTTCACCATCTTCATCGCCCTCCTTTGGACACTCTCCAACAGTTTAATGTCCTTTTTATACTGTGGTGCCCAGAACTGCACACAGTACTCGAGGTGAGGCCACACCAGTGCAGAGTAGAGCGGGACAATCACTTCCCTCCACCGACTAGCGATGCCGTGCCTGATGCACCCCAGGATACGGTTGGCCCTCCTGGCTGCCAGGGCACACTGCTGGCTCATATTCAACTTGCTGTCTACCACGACCCCCAGATCCCTCTCTGCAGGGCTGCTCTCCAGCGTCTCGTTGCCCAGTCTGTACATATAGCCAGGGTTGCCCCGTCCCAAGTGCAGGACCCGGCACTTGCTTTTGTTAAACTTCATGTGGTTGGTGATCGCCCAGCTCTCCAATCTGTCCAGATCTCTCTGCAAGGCCTTTCCACCCTCATCCGAGTCCACAACTCCTCCAAGTTTGGTGTCATCAGCAAATTTGCTCAAAACACCTTCTAGTCCTACATCCAAATCATTTATAAAAACATTGAAGAGGACTGGCCCTAAAATGGAGCCTTGAGGGACCCCACTAGTGACCATCTGCCAGCCAGATGTGGCCCCATTTACCACAACCCATCGTGTGATGTTTTTCTTAAGTTGTATGCTGGTCATTTTGTCCAGTAGGATCCTATGGGAAACCATGTCAAAAGCTTTGCTGAAGTCCAAAAAGATCACATCAGCTGGTTTCCCTTGATCAACTAGATGGGTGATCTTATCATAAAAGGAAATCAAATTTGTTAGGCAGGACCTACCCCTCATGAACCCATGTTGGCTGGGACCAATGACTGCATTGTCCCCCAGGTGCACTTCAATAACTTCAAGGATCATCTTCTCCATAATTTTACCAGGCACTGACGTGAGACTGACAGGCCTGTAATTGCTACGGTCTTCAGACAGTGGCAGGAGGAAAGGTGCAACAGGGCTAAAAGATGAACAAGATGCAACAGGCATCGCTAGACTAGAGTGTTCTGAGAGGTAGCATTTCAGCAGTTTGCACACAGAATAACTCACACGCAATACAGTATCTGCTACAACCCCTACCAGCACTCACGACCAGATTAGATATGCCAGATTCAATAGACACCGTAATCATATTGTGCATAGTCACAGCAAAAGAACATGTGAGCTAGCAAGAAACTAGAAATTCAAGTTCTTTGCAAGAAGAACAAGCTTGCTATGAAAAAAAAATGATGATTTTCACATAAATGCGTGAAACTTTACAGACTGAAAGGCACGATTAATTCCCATTGAAGTGTATAAGTAAAAAACTCCAACCCTCAAAGCCAACTGTATGAATGAGAAATCCTACAAAAAAGTAGAAGCCCACCACTCAGGCTCATGACCGAATCTAATCCTAGTGCAATAGTTTCCTTACATCAAGCAAGGAACAACAGGCTGAGAGCAAGAAAAAAGAAGAGTTTTAAAGCAATACTTGAGAAGTCGCAACAGTGTCTTTCATACACTAATTGAGAAATTAGCTTGGAGAGGAATCAGCATTAAAATTTTGACTGGAATTGGTCTTTGTTAGTCGTCTTCCTCACTGCAGAACAGGAAGACCTTCATTTGAAGATCCTTCACTTGAAGCTTTTCAGTGTTGTGACTCTCCTCTTAACAGACACAGATTATTAGTTCAAGTTACTAGTTGGAAGACTTTCTGCATTGAGAAATAATTGCTTGAGCACAGGTCTCTCCAGTGCCTTATGCCTGGAGGTCTTCTAGCTCAAAAGAAGGCAACTACCATATCTGCTGCTCACCTGAGTCAATGCTGGACACAGGTGCACATCATAAATTATAGACCTGAAAGCATAAATTTGGATCAAAAAAGACAATAATTTTTTTTCCCCTACCAAAGATACTATTCTAAAACTATGAAAGTGGATTTTTCCTGCTGAACCCTTCAATGCATTCACAGAATAACACAAGATTCAGCAATGTCAACTCGATAATCGCTTTGAACAATGCTACTCTAAAAATTTTCTCTGAGGATTCATGAAGAAAACCATGTGTTTCTTTATTCCCTTCAATATCAGCCTCATCCCAAGACATCTACTTTCTTACTTGTTATGTCTAGTGACAGCTGGTAAAAGGAAGCATTCTGAGGGATGGTTCTTTGAGCAACGTGGTCCAGTGGGTGGCATCCCTGCCCATGGCAGGGGGTTGGAACTCGATGGTCTTTAAGGCTCCTTCCAGCCCAAACCAGTCTGTAATTCTATGACTGGTCTCACCCATGAGCATTTCACATCTCCCTGTAGGTATATTCTTGAAGCGCCAAGCTACTTTATTTAGATTACGTGGCAGCTGATTTAACAACTTAGCAGATGCCCAAAAGATGAAGTGGGTTGTACTCTAGGGAGTTTCTACGAAGACAGGAACATATAAACACTAAGGCCAACTCCTCGCCATTGCAGGTACCAGGCCATACATCCCCTTCCAACAACCTTATCATCTCCAACTTAAAAATTCATGGGCTGTTTTCCATGACTACTTTAACTGGAAAGCTCTTCCATATCTCTGTTGATCTTCATCTAAATTCTAGTAGAATTTAGACAGCTTTAGAATGCTTTTCTAATGGTTTTCAAGGCAAGGATAAGTAAGATCACCCATGATTTTGTAACTTCAGCATATCTTTATTTCTTAAAATATTTTTTTTTCCTAGCACAGGCCTTTCTGGGTGTTATGCTGCATCAATGTTATCATAAAAAAAAAAAAAAAAAAACAGCTGAATCTCACCTGGAAGTGAATTTTCCACCTCTGGAAAAAAGATAGATATTTCCTTTTTACAACTGTATGCAAACAATTTGTGTTCCTTTTCATACACAGCAAGGCTCCTCCATCAAGTTCCTGTTCTAAATCAGAGCAAGGAGAACAAAAAGAAAAAGCCGATATTTATTTAACTGGACACGTAATTTGATTAGAGCAATTCTAATTGCTTCATCTGAGCCCAAAGTAAAACAAACAAAAAATTAAATATAAATAAATAAATAAATAACATTGAAAATGCACTAAAGCCACACTCCCTGGTCACATTTGCCAAATAAATGGTAATTTGCTGTTTGATAAGTAGATACAGTTTCAGGAACTGGGAATAATCCCTAGCTGG
This sequence comes from Anser cygnoides, assembly GCF_040182565.1. Classification (NCBI taxonomy): domain Eukaryota; kingdom Metazoa; phylum Chordata; class Aves; order Anseriformes; family Anatidae; genus Anser; species Anser cygnoides. The sequence continues at coordinate 97,683,974 of NC_089875.1, forward strand.
GGCTGAAAAGCAGCTACTCAGGAGACAAGGAACTAATAAAGTGGTTTGGCCCAGTTATAAAACAGATCTTCTCAGAGCAAAGGGAAGGCTTAAGTGGAATTTGGACTGAGTCTGCCTTATAAAAATTCCATGTTGCTAAGTTTAGGTAAAGGATGTTTTTCAGGAGGAAGTATTTCTTCTCCATGAAATACTTTTCTAGTAAACAATTTGTTTCAAAGATGAATCCAGAAGATTTTCCTTTGGTCTGTCCAGAGTCATGTCTTGGGTCTGGGAATATTGGTTCTGAGCTAAACTCATCACATCATCTACAGCCCTATATGGATGGCTGGAGAAGCTTTATTTTTTCATATTATGTGCTCTGAAAGCAATTATACATCACTCTAAGTGTACTGGAAATAATTATACAACATTATGCACATATGCAGATATTACACAATAATTGTGTGTCTTGAAGTCATATTTTATGCTATGCATAAATGAATACTTCTGCATGTGATGCTGTCAGCATTAGAATAGCTTATACTCCTCCTCCATGCCACAGTCCCCTACAAAGAAAAAAGGCTGCATACACCCCAGCACTGCCAGAACACATACTTTTAGAACTGAAGGAAAAAAATAGCTTCAGCTGAAGACAGTAAACACCTCATAAACAAAGCAGATTTGTCACACTGTTAGGCCAAAGATTACGATGTGAGAAAGCAGTTTACATTTTTATCAATTTTACTGGTGCAGAAGAAAAGTGTCTTGGTTTTCTGTTATAAACAGTGTACTAGCTTGATAGTTGATAAGGCACACAAGAATGAGGGGGAAAAAGTGGATAATCACCCTGAAATAACTCAAGAATTAGCATAATATAAATAACTGTGGAGAGACAGCCACTGAAAATGTGCTCTTGAATTTCAGGACGAAGAGTAGCATTAGCGGCCAGCTGAAGAGATGAAGATACTGCTTAATAGCACCCTGCATTATCATAAGGCTGACTGTAGTTTGGAAAATTTGTGTATGTTGCTGGAAACATACAGAACAATTACAGTCAATTATACACGGCGGCATACTCAAAGCACCTTGGGATCATAACAAAATACCCAATTCTTTCACAGACTTCTCTCTCAGCAGCACAGCCCGCAAACAGCAAAGTGAACTAACTGTGAGCATAAATCCTAAGTAATAAGGACAGGTTTGCCCAGATTCATAAGACAACAATCAGAGTTTGCTCTGATACAGTAATATTTGCTCCAAAACTGGGCCTGACTGCCCCAACAAAAGGAAAGTGGCCACTAGTAGACTCATTTCACACTACTTGGGTGCATTTGGGTGCATGGGGCTCCTCAGGTGCTCAGTTTGAACCTTAAAGTTATAGAAAAACTAAGATTAGGTGGCAGCGTGGTGGCACTGGTGTGTAAATCTTCATCCTTTGGTGGCCTCAAACACACAGGTCAGCACATAAAGTCTCTTTGTCCTCTCAGACCAAAAATAAAGTAGAAGTTGCCTTTCACATGAGGGATACACCTCACCAGACTTTTGCTGTCAATAGTAAGATTTTTTGACTTCCTAATTCTTCAGAAATGAGAAATTTGTGGGATTTTTTTAACTGAAGGAAAAGATTGTTTTCTTTTCCTTCAAACTCAACAGGCCTTCTCCAGATCTACAACTGTACCAGCAACAGAATTGTTTTCAAGTTAGAGATCCGCAATGAAAACCTTAGCCAAAACCATGAGTTTTAAAAAAGTCATAAAACCAGTGCATTAGAAATGAAACCTGTAATTGTAATTATAATGGTCACAGCTGTTCTTTTTGTAATGGTTTTGCCAATGCTGCCCTTTTCATGCAAACTTTAGTCATTAAAAAATAACCCAAGATACAAAACATTTTAAATTCACATGGGTTTACTTTACTATTTTCTACTTTCCACTAACGCATTTTAGATTTATTATTTTAATGTGTTGGGAGCCTGTACTATCCTTGAGGTACCTCATATCCTGGAATAAAGACAATTAGGCAATTTTTGTCAATAGTCATTCAGTTAATGAAATATCTAATAATATAATTAATCCATTAGTAGACCGTACCACATTTTAAATATTCTACTAATCCTCAAACCCTTAACTATGCAATCCTATTGCATACCAGCCATGCTTTTCCCTAAGGCCTACGACGAAATAGCTGTGTATATAGAATGAAAAACTAGGGCTCAGGCAGAATGAATTTCCTTTTGCAGACTTGCTTATATCCCTCACTTTTTAATGGTATCCATAAAGGACACTCTTCTCAGAAGCGAGTCTTTCTCTTCATGTAACATTGTTCCTTTTTTTTTCTGTCTCTTCATTTAGAAAACACTTCCAATAACACTGATATAGCATTTCTTCTATTTTGTATCAAATCTAAGATATCCAGCATGACATTTCCCTCCTTCCTCTTTTCTGAGATGAATATTGTTCGGGTTCCCTTTGAGGCAGCTTTCAGATAATGAACTTATTTTTAGCCTCTT